>NC_084829.1:162411923-163088352 GCF_033115175.1 Lepus europaeus | reverse complement strand
GTTATAACTGATAGAAAGTATATGGGGGCTACTGAAATTCTTGTAAATTTGACATGCTGAAAGTCCAGGAGTCCTTGAGTATAAAACAAAAACATCTGAAAAATCTAGAAGACTAAATTATCACTCTAAACAATCAACAAGGAGTAAGAATCAGCAACAACATCACTGTCTGCATCTTCCTTAACATATGAAAGATGTAAAGTTTATATAATGTCTTGTTAGATTTAAAAACAAATGATCTTTTAATAATTTTTCCAAATTAACCTGTTCTAAGGTAGGATAATGTTTGGGTTCATAAATATCTATTTGCTGAATAATTCTAAGTAAAATTCAGATAGAGTGATCATAGTAATGGTGAAGATTGCTACTCACAATTCATCATTTTTTAACTTATACATGTTACACCAACATTTCTATATAGGGGCTGTCTTCTTACCAGTGCCTGACCAATATCCTTTGTCTCCTCAGGACATCTCCTTTAGAGTAACAATACTGATCCCAATGAGGAGTTACCAAAACTATAGTTTTAAAATTAGGTTTAAAGAGCACATCACCATGCATAAGGATATCTAGTGATTGCTACAGTAATACTGGCCTTAAACAAGTAATTTAACTTAACAGTGAGGCCTCATTTATCAAGTAGGAATACTAATGTCTGCCTCCTACCCAACAGGAATAGTCAGGACAAGTTAGATTTTACAACATGAAATGGCTCAAATTCCCAGTGGCTAAACAACATAAAAGCTTATTCTTCAGAGAGGAAAGGCAAGCTACGCTCAGATCACACTCTATGACAATTGTCTTCCTTGGAGGATGTAATCTAAGAGGCTTTAAATAAATTGTGGGCAGATACCAATTTCAGTCTGTCCTGCCTCTAGGGAGATGCTCCATTGTATAGTGCAATGACGTTTGTACTCTCAAGGCCTCTCTAGGAAGCTCCCCCCATATTTATCATGGCAAGGAAAGAGCTCCGAGCTTGCAGTTTGGGGTTGGATTAAGAGGGAAATGGGTTATCACAGGAAGTATGATGTTAATCAATAGAGATAAGCACAGAAAGACATACGACCTGACCTCAAAACACACTACACAGCTGTAATGATCAAACATGGTGTTGGCATAAAAACAGAAACAGACACACTCCAATGGAACAGAATGGAGGTCCTAGAAATAATCCCACATATCTATAGCTAATTGACCTTTGACAAAGGTGCTAAGAACATGCACTGGAGAAAGCACTGTCTCTTCATTAAATGGCACTGGAAAAACTGAAGACTCACAAGCAGAAGAATGAAACTAGACTCCTATTTATCACAATATACAAAAACGAATTCAAAATATATTAAATGTTTAAATGTATGAAACTACTAAGAGAAAATTTAAAGTAAACACTTTAGGATAATGGAATGAGGTAAGATTCAGAATTTCTAGAATTTGTGGATAAGATCCCAAAAGCACAGAAAACCACAGACAAACTTATACAAATGGCATTACATGAAACTAAGAACCTTCTGCACAATAAAAGAAACAACCAACAGAGTGATGAGATGCCCTATAGAATGGCACAGATTTACAAATGTTGTATTTGATAAGGGGTTAATATCTAGCTATAAACAGAACTCAAAAGCAGAAAAAATAAAGTTGATTTAAAAATAAGAAGTAGACAAATATTTTTCACAGAAGACATACAAACATCCAATAATTATCTGAAAAAATTCTCAGTATCACGAATTATCAGCAAAATGAAAATCAAAACCACAGTGAGATGTCACTTCACTCCAATTACGATGGCTAATATCAAAAACAAAAAAAGGGCCGGTGCTGTGGTGCAGCGGGTTAAAGCCCTGGCTTGAAGCACTGGCATCCCATATGGGCGCTGGTTTTAGTCCCAGCTGCTCCTTTTCCAGTCCAGCTCTCTGATATGGCCTGGGAAAGCAGTAGAAGATGGCCCAAGTTCTTGGGCCCCTGCACTCACATAGGCGACCCAGAAGAAGCTCTTGGCTCCTGGCTTCAGATCGGCATAGCTCCAGTCATTGCAGCCATCTGGGGAGTAAACCAGCGGATGAAAGACCTCGCTCTCTGTCTCTACCTCTCTCCGTAACTTTGTCTTTCAAATAAATAAAATAAATCTTTTTTAAAAAATGACAAAAAAACACAAGAGTTCCTGAGAATTTGCAGAAAAGGGAACCCTTACACATTGTTAGAAAGGAACACATATTACTACAGCCATTGTGGAAAATAGTGTGGAAGTTCATCAAGAAACTAAAAATAGAAATGCTATATGATCCAGCAATCCCACTACTGGGAAATAGAATGTATATATAAATATGGATATAGATATAAATAGGTATATAGATATATATACAGCCATAAAGATATATAAATATCTCTAAAGTAAATGAAAACTGGGGTCAGTGCTGTGGCATAGTGGGTAAAGCCTCCACCTGCAGTGCCAGCATCCCACATGGGTGCCAGTTTGAGTCCCCCTGCTCTGTCCCATCCATTTCTCTCACTGCCTCTGACTCTCTGTAACTTTGCCTTTCAAATAAATAAATCTAATTAAAGAAAAGATCAAGGGGTGGGAAGAATAAAGTAAATGAAAACAGTATGTCTAGGGGACATCTGGAGCACTACTCACAAGCCAACAAATGAAACCACCTGCACATTCATCAAGTGATTAATGGATAAAGAAAATGTAGTACATATAGCCAGCGAAATGCTATTTAGCCATGAAAAAGGATGGAATTCTGTCATTTTTCAACAAATGGATGGGACTGGGAGGACATTATTATGTTAAGTGAAATAAGACCGGCAGAGAAAGACAGATAGTGCATGATCTCCCTCACATGTGGAGTCTATAAAGGTTGATCTCATAGAAATTGAGAGTAGAACAGTGATGATCAGAGGCTGGGAAGAACACGGGTAGTGTGGGGAAAAGACTGGTCAGGGGGTGCTAAGTTACAGTTGTACAGGAGGAACGACCATGCGTTTCAGAAAAGCTGGAAGAAAGGATTTTGAATTTTCCAGCACAAATAAATCATAAATGTTTGATGAAATAGATATATTTATTCTGATTCGAACATTACACAGTATGTGCCTGAATTGAAATATCAAGTTACTCCATAAATAGGTAAAATGTTTATGTGTCAAATAAACAGAATTTTAAAAGGACAGGAAAGATTTATAACAAGCATGGAAGGTACTCAAGAGAGGCTTTCCATAGAAATCAAAGTTTAAACTTACACCTGAGTTAAAACTCCCCAGCTAGGGGTTGGGACTGTGGTGCAGTGAGTTAAGCTACCGCCTGGGAATCCCACATGCTGTATTGAAGTGCCAGTTTGAATCTTGACTACTCTGCTTCTGATCCAGCTTCCTGCTAATGTTCCTGGGAAGCACTGGGTAATTACTCATGCATTTGAGTTCCTGCCATACATGTGGGAGACCTGGAGACCCAGTTTAAGTTCCTGGCTACTGGCTTCAGCCTGGCCCAGACCCAGCTGTTGCAGCCATTTAGGGAGGCAATCAGTAAATGGAATCTCTCTTTCTCTCTCTCTCTCTAAAATAAGGAAGTAAATAATTTTTTAAA
The DNA here is from genome assembly GCF_033115175.1 of Lepus europaeus. NCBI lineage: Eukaryota > Metazoa > Chordata > Mammalia > Lagomorpha > Leporidae > Lepus > Lepus europaeus. Next base: position 163,084,769 of record NC_084829.1, on the reverse strand, counting down.
AATCCCCAAATCAGTTTGATTTACAATGAGCAATGTCAATCAAATATATCCATTTAAGTTCAAGTTAGAAAAACTGCTTTAAGAAACTAAGAAAAGTACTAAGGCATTTCAGAAGGACAGGAAACAACCTTCTCATAACAAAAATTCAGAATTCAGTGAAGATCCCATAAGAGCTTTGATCTTCTCCTTTCTCTTAAGTCTTTCTAGGCTGAAGAGAGAATCGCTGACAGGAAATTCGAGCATAGTTGAAGAATGAATCTCAAATATTAAAAAAAATTAAGAGATGTGGAACACAGAATGAGCAAGTCTAATATACATCTAAATCCCAGAATAACTGAGGAAATACATTATTTGAAAATAAAATAACTGGTTTTCCAAACCCTCCCACCCCAGTGCAAGAAACAATTTTTCAATGTGTGCTAAGCACAATTACGTGACAAGAAATCTGCAGCCAGAGATCAAAGCATAACTACTTAATGGCAAAGAGTTGGGTAAAGTTACAAAACTTCCTTAAGGGAAAAAAAGGCAAATCCTGAAAAATGAATAACTGGGCTAACAGGAAACTTTTACTTTCAATAAGAGAAACCATATTGAATCTGTTAAAAAATAAAAATAAATAAGAGAAAAACAGAGGTCATTAAGTAATATCTGTGAAGTATTGAATACAATCACTATTATCCTATACACATCCAGAAAGTTTAGCTTTCAGGATTGGCAGTAAAATGAAAACATTCACCTGAACATAAACAAAGAGTTAATTCAGAAAGAGATCTCCATTAAAGGCAAGGGTAAATCAATGCTCTTCAAGAGGAAGGAACATGTTTTCAGAAGAATGAGATGCAAAAATGAATGGTGAACAAATACAATGGTAATCATACATGTTTGTCTAACCACCATTTAAAATAATATTTATACACTATGAAATACTACATAGCAGTTAAAAAAATTGAAATTCTGTCATTTGCAACAAAATGGATGTAACTGGAAACCATTGTACTTAGTGAAATAATCCAGTCCCAAAAAGGCAAATACCATATGTTCTCCCTGATATGTGGTAACTGCTATAATAGCTAAAAGGTAATCTATAGGCGTGAAATTGACATTTTGAAATGCAATGACTTTGAACAGCCCTTGTCTTGACTGTTGAGGAACAATTTTTTTTTTCTTCATACTAGTTTGTGGAACTCTTTGCTTAGTGTAGGGTTAATCTTACTAATATAAAGTTAACTGAAAATAAATCCTTGTAAAAAATAGGAGTGGGAAACAGGGAAGAAGAGTAGAGTGGGAGTACAGTGGGGAGGGAGGGTTAGGTGGGAACGATTACTGCGTTCCTAAATGTATATATATTTAATGCATGAAGTTCATATACCTTAAATAAAGGGTTTCTAGGTTAAAAAAGGTTAAAAAAAGTCACTTGTTATAAAATAAATTCATATATATTAAAAATTATTTTATCTTATTCAGCATTAAATTTATGTGAAATAGTTTCATGAGTTACATTTTATGAATTAAACTGATTTCTTATCTAAATAGTTAAATGGTTGAAGATTAATCCTTCTCTGATTTTTTTTTTTTTTTGACAGGCAGAGTGGACAGTGAGAGAGAGACAGAGAAAAAGGTCTTCCTTTTGCCGTTGGTTCACCCTCCAATGGCCGCCACGGCCGGCACACCGTGCTGATCCGATGGCAGGAGCCAGGTGCTTCTCCTGGTCTCCCATAGGGTGCAGGGCCCAAGAACTTGGGCCATCCTCCACTGCACTCCCTGGCCACAGCAGAGAGCTGGCCTGGAAGAGGGGCAACCGGGACAGGATCGGTGCCCCAACTGGGACTAGAATCCGGTGTGCCGGCGCCGCTAGGCGGAGGATTAGCCTAGTGAGCTGCGGCGCCGGCCAATCCCTCTCTGATATTTAGTGCAAACTGTGATTTGTTAAATTATTAAATAAGGTATTCATAAAAATAAATTAATTAAAAAACAAACTAATAAGCATTAAGTCTAATTTGCAGGGTTGAAAAAGAAGGAACGAAGATCCTGAAAAAAAAGAGAATATAAGTCCAGAGTCTGGTGATTATTACTACATTCCTACAATATTGAGGAAAAAAGTAAGAATAATTTAAAGTCATGCTATTTTAGAAAATATGCATGGTAATTAGTCAAGGATAGTGACTAGTATAATAGAAATAGCATGCATGAATCCCCAAAAAGAGGGAAGAAAAACTCTGTTAAAATAAGTAACAAAATAATCAGTTAAAATAGCAATACATAAGAAAAATGTCACAGGATAAGAGAAATAAAAGTTAAGTAGTGAGGTGGAAAGAGATTTAAATGTATTAATGATCACACTAGACATAACTAGAGAGATTTTTCTCAAAATTAGAATGAATATGACAAGCAAAAGTCAGCTAATTTGCAATTTTTAAGCCACCAAAACAAAACAAAAGCAGAACAAAAGTCAAAGTTGTGAAAATATTTAAGTAAAAGAAGGAAAACATATTTCAAGAAAACTTAAACAAAAGAAAATCACAATAACAATATCAGACAAAATAGACTTTAATTAAGAAAAAATAATTTAGGGGAAAAAGGATCAATACATAGTAAAATGTCACTAGGAACATATAATGATCTGAACTTTATGTACCAAGTCATCTGAAAATACATAATTCAAAATTTATAACAACTGAAAGAAATAAGTAAATCTAAACTCATAGTGTGATATTTCAGCTCAGCTTTCTACTGATAGTTAAACAAAATAACAACTCAAAACCAAATAAAAAGACCTAATAAAGAAATTCATAAATATGTGCATTCATATGTATAAAATATAGAGCATGTGAACAATCCAATAACATTCTAATTCCCCTCCAGCACTACTTAAATCTTTATAAAAACCGATTACGTGTTACACCATAAGGTTTGTCCCCATGGTATCATAGAGACCCTGTGTTTTGCCCATGTGGCAATTAAGTCAAAGCAAAACAGATCATATGTATTTTAAAATTATTAAATATTCCAAAATAACACGTGCATCAAAGGTTAAATCATAAGAATTTAAGAATTCTTCAAATTGAACAAAAAGGAATGTACTATAGAAAAAAATGAGAGAGCAGACAGTCAGAAGAAAATTTATAATATTTTATATATATATATTCACATTTCTTTAGAAATGGAAAAGTAAATATTAATGAATCAAATGCTTAAGTTAGCATAAAAACCAGCAGAGTAAAACCACTGAATTAAGAAACTGGAAATAGCTCAGATACAAAATGAATGAAGTTCAATAAAATGAAATAAATAAAGTCAATAAATTTAAAAATAGGTTCTATAAATTCCAATTACATGTTATTAACAAAAATTATTTATAGCTATCAATTTCTCTTTTGAGATTTCTCAATAAAAATAAATGAATAATTATAAACATGAAAAGATGACTGTAAATAGTTTAGTTATAAATTTAAAATATGTATATATTATACATAATTTTCAGGCAATACATTTGAAAATTGAAACAAGTAGAAAATTCTTAGGAAAATAAAACTAGAAAATAGACTCAAGAGGAAATACCAAATTCAATACAATTACTTTGGAAAAGAATAAAAATATCCTACTTCTTTGTACACATGCACACAAACACACAAACACACACACACACCATAATGTATTTAAGTGGATATGTTCAAGATATATCTTCATTCAAATATTCACTAAAGAATTATTTACAATAGCCAAGATTTGGAAAAAATCCCGAGTTTCCATCAACAGATTTTTAAATGCAGTAAATACACTGTATACAACAGAATTATATTTGACTTGAAAAAAAAAATAGAGAGGGGATGGTGTTGCATCATAGCACGTTAAGCTGGAACTCATAAAAGAGCATAAATATATACAATTATTATTTGTTGATTGAAAATAAAAGAGATACTTCACCTCCTTGATTAAATGTATTCTAAGGTATTTAGGTATTTTGTAGTTATAAGGAATGAGATTGATCTTAGGCACTGTCTGTGTATACAAAGGCTGCTGATTTTTGTGTATTTATTTTATATCCTGCTATTTTACCAAACTCTTCTATGAGTTCCAATAGTCTCTTAGTGAAGTCTTTTGGATCCCCTATATTTACAATCATGTCATCTGCAAATCGGGATAGTTTGACTTCCTTCTTCCCAATTTGTATCCTTTAGATTTCTTTTTCTTGCTTAATGGCTCTGGCTAAACCTTCCAGGACTATATTGAATAGAAATGGTGAGACTGAGCATCCTTGTTTGGTTCTAATCTTAGTGGGAATGCTTCCAACTTTTCCCCATTCAATAGGATCCTGGCTAAGAAATATTCCTCAACACAATCAAGGCAATTAATGATAAATCCCCTATTACTATTTTATTGGAGTTTAGGTCTCCTTTTAGATACATTAACATTTAACCAAGGAGGCAAAATACCTCTATGATGCAAATTACAATGTATTAAATAAAGAAATAGAAGACACACACAAAAAATGGAAAACTCTTTCATGTTTGTGGATTGGAAGAATCAATATCATCAAAATGTCCATACTATCAAAAGCAATTTACAGGCTCAATGTGATCCCAATCAAAATACCAATAACATTCTTTTCTGATCTAGATAAAATGATGCTAAAATTCATATGAAAACACAAGAGACCCCAAATAACTAAAGCAACCTGATACAACAAAAAGAAAGCTGGAGGCATCACAACATCAGATTTTAAGACACAATACAGGGCAGTTATAATCAAAACAATTTGATACTGTCACAAAAATAGACATGCAGACCAATGGAACAAAATAGAAACTCCAGAAATCAATCCACAGATGTACAACCAGCTTATCTTTGACAAAGGAGCTAAAATCAATCCCCAGAGAAAACACAGTCTCTTCAACAAATGGTGCTTGAAAAATTGGATCTCCATGTGCAGAAGCATGAAACAAAACCACTACCTTACACCTTATACAAAAATCAACTCAAAATAGATCAAGGATCTAAATCTATGACCAGATACCATCAAATTATTAGAGGAGAGCATTGAGGAAACTCTGTAAGACATTGGCATAGGCAAAGACTTCTTAGAAAAGACATCTGAAGCACAGGCAATCAAAGCCCACATTGACAAATGGGATTACATAAAGCTGAGAAACTTCTGTACAGCAAAGTGAAGAGGCAACCAACAGAATGGGATAAAATGTTTGCCAACTATGAAACCGATAAAGGATTAATATCCAGAATGTAAATAGAGCTCAAGAAACTCAACAACAACGAAACAAACAACCCAGTTAAGAAAAGGGCAAAGGAGGGGATGGCACTGTGGCACAGTGGGTTAAAGCCATAGCCTGCAACAAAACTGGCTTCCCATACGGATGCTGGTTCAAGTCTCAGCTGCTCCACTTATGATCCAGCTCCCTGCTGAAGAGTCTGGGAAAGCAGTGGAAAACGGCCCAAGTCCTTGGGCCCCTGCACCCACATGGGAGACCCAGAAGAAGCTCCTTGTTTCTGGCTTTGGATTGTGCCAGGTCCTGCTGTTGCAAGCATTTAGGAAGTAAACAAGTGAATGGAAGACCTCTCCCTCCCTCTCTACCTCTCTAGGTAACTCTTTTAAATAAATAAAATAAACCTTTTAAAAAAATGGGCAAAGGGCCGGCACCATGGCTCACTAGGCTAATCCTCTGCCTGCGGCACAGGCACACCGGGTTCTAGACCTGGTCAGGACGCCAGATTCTGTCCCAGATGCTCCTCTTCCAGTCCAACTCTCTGCTGTGGCCCGGGAGTGCAGTGGAGGATGGCCCAAGTCTTTGGGCCCTGCACCTGCATGGGAGACTAGGAGAGGCACCTGGCTCCTGTCTTAGGATCAGCGCGGTGCACCAGCCGCAGCGCGCCGGCCGCAGCTGCCATTGCGGGGTGAACCAATGGAAAAGGAAGACCTTTCTCTCTGTTTCTCTCTCTCTCTCTCACTGTCCATTCTGCCTGTCCAAAAAAAAAAAAAAAATGGGCAAAGGACTTGAACAAAAATTTTTTTCAAAAAAGGCAATTCAAATGGACAACAGACACAAGAAAAAATGCTCAGGATCATAAGCCGTCAGGGAAATGCAAATCAAAACCACAATGAGGTTAGAATGTCTCATATAGAAACCAACAAACAATAAATCCTGGTGAGAATGTGGAGAAAAAGATGCCTTGATCCACTGTTGGTGGGAATATAAACTAGTACAGCCATTGTGGAAGACACTATGGAGATACCTCAAAAAGCTGAAACTAATACAATATGACCCAGCAATCCCACTCTTGGTAATTTACCCAAGGAAAATGAAATCAGCATAAGGAAGAGATACCTGTATTTGCTGCTCAATTTACAATAGCTAAGATATGGAATCAATCCAGATGTTCATCAACTGAAGACTGGATAAAGAAATTATGGTATACATACACTATGGATTACAAAGCCGGAAAAAAGAATGAAATCCCATTTTTGCAATAAAGTGGATGCAACTGGAAACTATTACAGTTAGTGAAACAAGCCAGTCTCTTGTAACATGGCATATGTTTATGGTAACTAACGGAGTACCAAAATTGGACATTTTGAAATTTGATAATTGTTTATAGCCCTGGTCTCTACTGTTAAGGAACAGTGTTTTTTTTCTTCTTACTATTTGTTGAACTCTTTAGTTAGTGTAGGCTTAGTCTTATAAGTATAAAGTAAACTGAAAATAGATCATTGTAAAAATTAAGACAGGGAATTAAAGAGGAAGGACAAGGTAGGGTGGAAGAGTGGGCAGGAGGGAAGGCAGGGCAAGAAATATCACTATGTTCCTAATTTTGTATATATGAATACATGAAATTGGTATATCTTAATAAAAAGAAAATTAAAAAATAGAGAAAAAGACAAGGAAAAAAAAACAAGAAAAGAAGGGGTGGCAACTGGTGCAGAGGTTAAGACACCACATGGGACACCCACTTCCCAGATCAGAGTGCCTGGGTTTCAGTCCTGGCTCTGCTGCTGATTCCAGTTTCTTGCTGATGTCCTCTGAGACAGCAAATGGTGTGTCTGGGTGCTTGGCACTCACATACGAGTCCTGCTTTGAGTTTCCAGTTCCTGGCTTCTGCCTGGTCCAGCCTTATCTGTGGTACACATTTGGGGAGAGAATCAGCAGAAGGGAGAGCTCTCTGTGTCTCTGTATTTCTCTGTCTCTCTGCCTTCTAAACAATAAATCTTTAAAAATGGAAATGACATAAAAAAGGAGAAACACCAAGATAAAATATTTCCATGGCATTTATGGAATTAAATAGCTATGTAGAATAAAATAGTTATACATATTTATATAAATAAAGGGTCCTGCACTATTGCAGAAATGTTCTATAAAATTTTGAGACAAAACATTACTTCAATCTTATACAAAGTCTTCCAATAGAGAAAAATCGTGAACACTGCAGTGAATTTGATGAGGTTACTTTTAGAGAGCCTAATCAATTATTTTTTAAAAAATGCAATAGGAAGCAAAACAATAGGTCAATTTCTCTCATGAACAAAGATTTTAAATAACAGTATATTGGGGGCATATATACAAGGGTAATTCAAAAAGTTCATGGAAAATTGAGTTAACTAATAAGCTTGTTTTGGTGCAGAAGTTTTTAAATACATGCAAAGTTTTTTCACAATGCAATGTTTCATGAACTTCTTTCAGACTCGTGTGTATGTGTATCAAAAGCTCAGTTGCTCTAGCAGAGAGCGCTGAGCGATCAGGTATCCTATTAATGTATTCAATCAAGAAGTCAAAACTGGGAGAGGTAAGCCTGTAATTGGTTACTGTGCAGGTAAAAACTAGAGGCTAAACCAGAAAAATGGGCACAGGTCAAGGGTCAGGTGGACCAGCAGATGTAGGAGTTCTCATTGTTCAGGGAGTACTAAAAAGGGTTCCTACCATTTTATGGATGCTGGAGAGTGGGTTGTGGGTAGCGAAAGTAGGAAGGGCTGTAGCTGGAGGCGTGCCGGTTCTTAGAATAGGGAAAAACGTCTTCAAGACTTCCACTTCTTCCTTGGATAAGGGGGCCTCAGCAGAAGTACCAGGAATGGACTCAGGATAGTCAGACAGATAAAAGCCATGCAGTCAAATTCAAAAGGAATCTTAGTTTCATTCATCTAGTATATAGATAAGTAGGCAGATATATGGAGAGATGACAGATTGATAAGTAAATAGATACAATAGTTGGATAGACAGAGAAATGATAGTAGATGATAGAATCAACGGATAGACGGATGGAGGAAGATTTTACATATATATATTTATGTTTATATATATATGCAAAAGGACAGATATATTCCTGAGTCCTTAGTTTATCATTTTTATCTTATTTCTATTCTCATTTGTATATTAAATATTAATTTCCTTAAATGAAAAATTTCAGACATGAATGAGAAGTCCATTCAAACATAGTACCTAAGGAGAACAACTAGTTTTAAAATCAGTAAATATTAATATGTGCCAAATTTGCTATGAAACAGTATAAATTGCCTGTTCTGGTCTTCTACTTCTACATCTAGATATGGGTAACTTAAGGATACCCCTATATTTTAGCTAAAGTAGAGAACAAAGCAAATATTTCAACATTTTTATTTGTCAAATCTCAAATGTTATTTCGGTGAATTTGTTTACTATAAATAATTATGTTTAAGCATTTATTCAGTTACAAGGAAACAGTAAAAGGCTGCTATAAAGACTCAAGTTATCTGATCCATAACACCAATTATTAAAGCACATAGTTACTGTGATGAAATTTGTAATAGACATAATATGGAACAATCCTTTTCAAAAGAAATTCCATGCTTTTCTAACACACACTTTCAGAGTTATTTGCATTTCAAGAGCACAGTAGAAGTTTTAAAAACACATTCCAGGATTTTTTCCCCACATCATTCATTGGGTGGAGAATGATTAGATAAAGAAAATCAGGAGTGAGACAGAAATTCAGAATATTGCCAACTGATTTGATTAGAAATGAAGGTAAAACAACATTACACTTTCAATGTACAGCAACAGAAAATTATTCATTATTTAAGCTCATATAGCAACACTATCATGCATAATTTATTTCATAAAGATATACCCAAATATCAAAAATAGCAACTACCTAGGTGTAAAAGGGAGTCAAGCGCTAACCCGTAATTATTAGCTTATCAATAGTTGGAATACTGTGATACTTTCAGAGACAGAACACATGAATATCATTAAAAATGTGCTATAATTTAAAGTAATATTCAAAAAGGGTTGTGACTTTATGATATGAAATAGTCCTTGACATTCATAATTCTTAAGCACTTTCTTTTATCATTTTGCTGATATATGTTCCAATTTAAAATCGGAAGGATAATGGATGTGCTTCTTAAACTGCAAATTAGGTTTTATATCAGAGCCTTGTCAGCGCTGTGACAGGTGACCTGACAGTGGTCTTGCCTCCATAGTCCTCCTTCCTTCCACTTCTCAAGGAGACTGGGTCAGTCTTGAGGAAAGTACAGGAGATTGTTGAATCCCTCAGGAAGCATCGTAGGACCATAATAACATTTACTGCAAGCCATAATCATTTTATGTTCTCTCTAACAGCTTAAGAGCAGAGCTATACTTTGCTGTCACATGTATTTTTATTAATCAAGGGCATTTAAAGTTTGAATGGATATTGTAAATTTGAAAGTCTGGATACTTCTGATTTGTGCAAGGCAAGTCTTAAAATTTAGAAAAATACTGAGCATGCCAGGATCATTAATTGGCTTCATGAAAACAGAACTAATATGTACTTTAGTGGATATTTTTAGATATAGTTTGCCATTAAAAAGAAAGCCTGGCCCATTCAGTATAATTACAGAGATAAAATAGCACACTTGTAGGGTACACTAGTATAAATACTAAACATCAGCAAGTAAATCAAAGCTACATTTTGCTGTAAAACAATATTATAATCAAATGAATGAAGTTCCTATCAGAGGGAAAGGCAAAGATTTGTTTGAAAAATGCAACATTAATGTGTTTCTTAAATTGATTACTCATTGTTTTTTTGTAGAATTGACTTTAAAATCTGACACCTTTTGCACTTTAACAAGATACAATAACCACCTATTTCATATATTGTAAAGTAGTATTCATGAGGAAAAGAAGATAAAACCAACATTTATGGGTTATCTGCTGAACTAAACATTGTTGTGATCAAATATATATGTAATTCATCATATATAATTTTTAAAGTCTTTAAAAATATTAATGAACATATGACCCACTGAGCTAAAACAGCAAGTAAAACATTATAAAGGAATCTCAAGTCCGTTATGATCCCTACTCCTTAACCTCCTTAAAAGACGCCCCAGTGTGGAAAGAGAATGAAGTACAAACACCTCAGCATGGGAGTCAAGGTCGTTGATCCATCATAAACGAGCTTGTGGGCCTCAGCCACAGTTTCCTCAGAAGAGAAGCAATGCCTTACATAACCCCTTGGCTTTTCTCCCTGTATTGTCTCAGCTTGGAGTGAAAGGACTCCCATTCTCAACCAGTTGAAATCCTGGGTCTTAAAGAACCCTTGAAATACCACACTTGCTATGAAGCTTTGAGTAGAATAATATTCTTCTCCCTCCATGTTTCTAGCACCATGTCAATAAAAGTTGGTTAATCTAATCAACTCTTGTTTGTTGAGAACTTAGTAAATGCCAATGACAAAACCATGACTGTAAAAGCCATGTTCTTTGCCTGCATAGGGCTTTGTTCTAGATATATTTGTTTCCTTATTTCTTTGATGACTTTACAATGCTGATAAATTCAGTTTCGCTCAGATAGACTTTTGAAATTCCCCTCTCTGGGTGTTTCATCAATTCAGTTAACCCTTGTGACTCAGTTTCCTCACCTGCAACACTGGGATATTACCACTGAATATGTGGGATTATGTTCTAAGAGACACATAACCAGCAGCGCTTAGTACAGAGAGCAGAATGAGGTGAAATATTCTATACCAAAACTTCCTGGGGGTTTCAAAAGGAATGGAATAGTTCATATTGGCAGGAAAATCAATCTTGAACCTGCTCCTCTCTATTTAAACAGAACTGCAGGGAAGAGAAAAAGAACAGATGACTCCTTAAGCTTCTACCAGCTCTCCAACAAGACTAAAACAAGGCCTTGCCATAGATGTCTCTTTGTTTAGTGCCACCAACAAAGAATCCGTTTGGATGAACAGATTTCCAGGGACAAGTTACAGAGCGGAACTAAATGGCTTTTCTAGGGTTTAATAGAGGAATCTAAGTTGCTAGGGGTATATGCAGGCAGGAAGTCCGAACCACAGGGAAGCAGGAAGAGTGAAGGCAGGAGCCACAGTGGGGACTCTGGACACTGAGGTAGGGCGGCCAGAGAGAAGGCCAGTGGATTCGTATCTTTTTCTTCACATATGTCTCTACCCTTAGCTCATCCAGGCCTTCAACAAAAGCCACCTGCCAACTCTCTACCCTGAATTTACTCAGATTTCCACATCTCCACTGTGACCATGCACTACCTAATTCTCTACCTCAACCACTGCAAGATCCTCCTGACTGGTCTCCTAATTTCTTTTTTTTTTTTTTTAAATTTTTTTTTTATTTTTATTTTTGACAGGCAGAGTGGACAGTGAGAGAGAGACAGAGAGAAAGGTCTTCCTTTTGCCGTTGGTTCACCCTCCAATGGCCGCCGTGGTAGCGCGCTGCGGCCGGCGCACCGCGCTGTTCCGATGGCAGGAGCCAGGTGTTTCTCCTGGTCTCCCATGGGGTGCAGGGCCCAAGGACCTGGGCCATCCTCCACTGCACTCCCTGGCCACAGCAGAGAGCTGGCCTGGAAGAGGGGCAACCGGGACAGGATCGGTGCCCCGACCGGGACTAGAACCCGGTGTGCCGGCGCCGCAAGGCGGAGGATTAGCCTGTTGAGCCACGGCGCCGGCTGGTCTCCTAATTTCTAACACAGCCACTGGGTGGCTCAACACCATGTTCTCAACACCACATGCAGAGTGATCCTTAAACCATTTCCCTACTCTATGAAAGTCTCATACCTAGGCAAAAACCTCAAGGCACCCCAAGGGCCTGTAAGGCCCTACACTTTGTCCTGGTCCTTCCTCATTCTCTTGAACTCCTCTTCGGCCACTGTCCAGTTCCTCTTTTTGTGGGTTCCTCACCGTGTTCCCTCAAATAGTCCACACTCTTTCCTGCCTCTGAAAGCTTAGCCTTGATCTTTGGTCTGCCTGAAACTCCTCTCTGTTCATCACTACAGTGATGACTACAACAATAATTCATGTGTGAAGTAAGAAAGACATTCCCTTTGTTTGTGGCGGGCTGTCGGTGCCCCGTGCACATCCCTAGGAACCCCAGTGTGTGCTGTGGCTGACAGCTGACACCTCCAACCTTCTCAGAAGGACTGTGCTTGGGAGACTGAAATGGTCTTGCTCAGAGACACCTGAGGTGTACGACCCCCACCCGGCTTAGACAGGTCAGTAGTGGCCAATGATTGACTGCCGTGGGGTACAGGAAGCGATCTCGTGCACAAAACTTCCCTTCTCTGACTCAAAGCAAGACGGAAACTTGCGTGTCATCTCTGCAGGCCCTCAGGCAGAGGCTCTACTTGACTTGAAGCCACATCTTTCCTTAGCTTCTCCCCTTCTCTCTCATGCTTCAGTCACTCCCTTCACAAAGTACTTGCACAAGCATCTCTGCCTCAGGCTCTACTTCTGAGAATCACAGCTAAGACACACATAAACATTTGAAGGCTTATTTTCAAGAAAAATAGCCCTACTGTTGGACTTTTAGAACACTGTGTTAAACACAAATAATGTATCTGAAGCTGCATATATATTCCTGTAGGCAAAGGTAATATCTCACATCTAACCATACCTTCTATTGAGTGATTTTCAATAATTCTAATCAGCTGAGAGTCCTGAATCATAGACTTACCACTTCCACATACCTAACAAATAAATGTCTCTTACCCCCAAAGGAATTCAGAACCTATCAAAGTGGTGGGTAAAAAATGAATGCTACTATAACCAACAATAAAACTGGAAGTATACATAAGAAAATAAAACAATGGAATAAGTATTACAAAAGCCATTTAAATGAGTGTTACCCACCCTTGCTTCACCACTGATGAGATGTTAGGTGAGGATCTGGAGCTTTTATTGTCTATTTTCTCACTGACCAAGAATACCCTCAGAAGTCTGAGGTAACGTGAAAATGTTCATGGCTCACATAACCTGCAGCCATAGCTGTATTTACTCTCAAATGCCAAAATCCAAACCTAAAGCTTGATGCACATAAATTGGAATGGCACCATTAGTCATTGACTAACGAAAGCATTTATACTCCCATTTGCAATAGCTTATTCTTTTCTTCAATGAAATCTAGCCTTAGAAGATTCTAAATAAGAGCAGTGGACATCATACAAACACCAGTGGACATCATACAAACACCTCTATATTCTATAGAGCTAGTTCTCCTTATCAAATAAATGTTCAGCCACTAATTGCATTCACAGAAATAATAAAGACAATCCCATGTCAATTTATGCAAAAATATTCTGAATTTCTCTCAATGGTCAGTAACACAAAAACTTTCAATGCTAAAGAGTGAAGCACTTCTCTAAAGATTTGAATTTTTCTATATGATAGGTCACTATCATCTTCTGTTCAATGAAGACGCTTAAGTATTGTTTAGTTGAAGACAAAAATGTATACTATTTTTCTTTTTGAAAAAACTTTAAAATATTTTAAACTATGAGACATGGAATTATTTTTATCTGTTTAGGATAATAAAATGGCCTTCCTTCAAGTCTTCGTAGAGATATAAATATTTGTACTCTGATATGGGCTAGGCAGGCAGCCAGGCAGACCAACAGAGCTGGAGGTACCTGCAAGCCACAAGCTTCCACCCCATGTGTAAGTCTGTTCTACACGTCAACCACAATGTTTTCTTTCCTGGGATGCATCTGCTTCATCATCCAGAACCCTCAGGAGGAATTTGCCATATAAATATGTGTGTCAGCCTCCACATGGAATTTCATGGACATACCATAAAACTCCCAGGTGGCATTACCACCTCATAGAAGGTGTGGGAGGTGCTGTCTCTCTTCCAGAACCATGACAGCAGGAGGTACGGGGATGCTCTCTCTCTGTTTCCTCTCCCCCACCCCTTTCACCATTTGGACCCATGCCCACAGGTGTTGCCCTGTGTGGGGTAGCTTATGCTCATGTTTGTGGTGTGTGTGTGTGTGTGTGTGTTTGCTTTCTCACTTTTTGAATAAAATTTACTTATTTATGCTAGCACTAGCACTAAGTATTCCTGTCTTTGTTTATGGCAAGAGCCTGGAATAAAAAAAATTAATACTCAACTACCCCACAATAATTCTTTAAAAAAGCAAATACGTATTTAGCAGGTAATGTTCTCAGTGTTTTGAACATATTTGTTTATTTAATACCCATTTCTCTATGAGGCATTCACTCTTACTAGCCTCCATTTTAGGTGTGAAAACTGTGAAAGGGAGAAATCAAATACCTTCCTCAACATATGCAAAGTTTTGCTGGGATTTCCAGGTTGGGCATCTGGCTCTCTTGTCTGTGTTCTTAATGATTATAATACAATAATTCTGAATATGCACTACGGGCCCTTATTTTCATCTTTAATTACTTATGGACTGATACACAGTAGTCTAAATAATGAATTTAGTAGTTATACAGCAACTGGTTAAAAACTAAAAAATTCAAGATCAGAGATCAGATAGAAACTCATTTTAAATCCTACAGATAGGATGAAAGTATGCCATAAGTCATGAAAAAAGAATGGAACTTAAGAAAAAAAAAGCTATCTCATCCGTGACTAAGAAATTCATGAATACTTAGAAATCTGTGCAAGTATCAGTTGTTTACATATCAAGGAATGTAGAGCTTGAAGAGGGTATAGAAATAATATATTTCAAATACCTCATTTTAAAGAAAGTAAGAGATCCATGGAAAAAATGAGGTGTAAAATATTAGACATCTGTCTGATGAGAAAGCTCATGATAAAAGTATAGCTATACAGCCGCTCTACCTTTCATTAGGGAAGAAGGCTGCATTTAAAAATTTAATTTAAAAATGTTCAAAAATTTCTATACATAAAACACCACCAATTTACACTCCTACTAGCAATGTATGAGAATGCCTGATTTCCTAGTCTTGTCTCTAAAGTCAGTTATGAGCCTTTTACATTATTTAAAAACTCACAGGTGATTTCTCCCTTTTTACTCTTATTCAAGAGTAGCTTTAATTACATTCAGCATAGTATTTTTCACTCACTTGCTTGTGGACTGCTCTTGGTTCCATTTCTGTAATGTGCCTATTCATGTGCTTTGGTCTTCTTAGCAATAATATCAATCTTTTTATTATTGATACACAACACATTTTATGCATTAACCAAGTTACTATATTTAACTCTCTCATTTACACATAGCAAATACGTTATATTTTTATATTGATATATATGTTCTTTAACCTTCTAATGCCAATTTTACTTTCCCAAGAAAATCCAGGTCTCTACTGAGGAAACTTGTTATTTCAAATTGCAATACACAATGTAAAATCATAATTAAGAAGATAAAATAGTAGAATGGAACAATGAGTCTAGAAGCAAATCCAAATGTGTATCAGTACTGTAAAAAAAAAGTTGAATTGCAAAATAAAAGGAAAGTGGGTATGTTTTTGAAAAGATGGTGCTAGGTCAGCCACACATACAAGACTGAAAAGCTGAAAACTTGATCACCATCTGACAGCTTACTCGAGTTGCAGTTAAGGTGGATTGCAGTCTGTAAGTGAATAGTAAGGGTATTTGTATAACCTCAGGATAAGAAATGGTTTCCTAAGGAAGACAAAAGGCACTAACCATGAAGAAAAAGATAGATGCATTTGACAACATTAAAATTAATAAGTTCTGTTTATTAGAAAACTACTGAAGTCACAGGAGGGGAGGAGGTATCTGTAAAACACATTACCAGCCAATGACCAATTGTATGTGAAAAGTGCTCACAAATCAACAATAAAAACAAGTTTCTAATAGGACAATGGGCAGGAGAGTGCAACAGACACATCACAACGAAGGAAGTGCAATCACCCATAGACAAATGAAAAGCTTCCTAATTTGATTGTAACTCAGTGAATAGCAAATTAAAACTGAAATAACCCCTACGACACATCCCACATATGTGCTCAGATTAAGAATAAGAAGTCTGACTATAATGAAGACATATATACATATTTTCTGTAAATCTATAAAATATTTCTGTAAAGTGGTCATTATATGACTGCTTCTATAAAGGAGCAATGAATAGAGAGACTTTCCAGTCTGACTTTTGGACCACTATTGATTACCTATTCAATTTATTAATTATTCAAATGAAACAACAGAGTGTACAATACAGTTCATGTATTTCAAGTATTTTTCTCTTCTGCTTGTTGGTAATATAGTCAATCAAAACAATTATAACTGCGTCAGCATGAAAAGTGCAAGAAAACACCAGTACAATTTTGCCTATGTCACAGCTCTTAGAAGGAAAACAAGAATTCAGTTATAAAGATGCAACTTCCTTATCCCTGCACAAAACACACTCAGTGCTTTCAAACTTCTGTCGGAAGTACACGGTGATAACGACGTCCACCAGATGGTGGAACAGGTGTTCTGTGGTTTTCCTCCTCCCCACAGAAATCCAACTAGTAACTATCCATAGGCAAGAACACCTTGCCAAATACTCCAGAACTCAGGAGTGAGGCTGAGACACTCCTCTGGACTGCATAACCCAGGAAAGCTACAACACACAATTGAACAGGAAGAGAAATGTTTTTCTTGGACCATACCAATTTTACACATACAATCCCCCGATGCATAGTCTTTACAGTGGGAAAAATGAACTGGAAGCAGACATTCAGCTTCTCTGCCACTCAGGAAAACTTTGCAGGAAGATCACTACTATCTCATCCCAAAAGAAACAAGGGGAGAATACCAGGGCTAGGCCAACTGGGGTCATTTGGAAACACAGTCTAAGGGTGGGGTGCAAAGCAAACAGAGCATAGGTCTTGATGAATACTTGCTTTCTTGCTAAGGGAGGCGCCATACCACAGAAACTAGGCAACAGCATCTTGATGCAGGAAATATGGCATAGGAGTCTTCTAGACTCAAATCCCCACCCAGCTTCCTTACATAGCTCAGATACTCTTGTAAAATACATCACGGGTTGAGAAACAGCTATAGGCCACTGATTACCTGCGGAGAGAGCATTTAGACCTTCCCATCTCCAGCGGCAGAGAGGTGATCCACCTTTGGCTCAGAGCTATCATTGTTTTCCTCAATATGGTAGATAACTGCAGGCCAGTGAATACCCACAGAGTGAGTGTCCGGCATCTCCCAAACCCAGCTGTGGAGCACTGACTCCACCAAACCTCAGTGCTCTGCTTAAGCTTACCCTCAAGCCAGGAAGCAAATGCGTTTCCACCGTTATCCATGGCTCTTGCTGTGGGCGATCCCAGCAGTCAGCCTGACTGCCAGCAGGCAGCGGGACACCCAGGCACATTTCTCCCCACCCCAGCCTTCTGCCAATCAGGGAAACTGCTTCAGGGTGTGGCCCAGGTACACTGGGAAAGCTACCCTAGCTTCATGATCTTCATGCTGATCGGAGAGGCATATTGTCACCAGTGTCAGTTCTGTCCTGTAGTTACTGTTCCTCAGAGTTAGCTGCACCCCTTCTCCCTGCCCTTTAAAAGCATTCGTGGCTGTGAATAAAGTCGGACATGTTCACCAAAGCTTGTCTCCAGTGCCCCTTGTGGGAAGGAACTGTCCTCCTGCTCTCTCCACAGTATGGCTTTACAGGACAAGCTACACCTTCCTGTGGTATGTGAACAAGCAACAGCCCCAGAGAGACCTCATCCAATGTCAGAGCCTAATAAAAGGCTCTGTCCATCTACAAATTCCAAACAGCATGCTGCCTACAACACTGCCTGATCAAGAATGACTGCAGAGTTGAGCCAGCAGCTCATCTATTACCAACATCTCACCATGGGATACAAGCAAAAATGTCGTTCAACCTCAGACCCAGGAAGTGACCAAGCCCAAAGGCAGAACTTAACTTCAAAGTCTGCTGTGTAGTATTGTTATCACTCCACCATCGAAAAATCTCAGACTAAACTAAATAGTAAAGGTCAATCATCACTAAAAACCATAAACAAAGGTCATAAGAGATGGGCATTTCTTCAAACAATAGACATCAATGTAAGAACACAAGGATTACTTTACAATTAGGGAAATATGACGCCGCCAAAAAAAAAAAACTTATAAAGCTTCATTAATGAATGAAGAAGATACGGAAATCGACAAAATACGTGACAGAATAATCAGTTTAATGAAGTTCACACAGCTAGAAGAAAACATAGATAAAAAGAGTATGAAATTTGGAAGATAATTCATGTACAAAATGACAAGTTTCACAAGGAAATACGAACAATAGAAAAATAGAAATTCTAGAGATAAAGCATACAGCAAGGGATTAAGATGGCAGAGTGGGGAGGGAGATTAGTGCTCTAGTCTAGGAGAAGATAGCTTAAAAAAACTGGAGAGTGCAGTCTCAGGGAAGAGTTATGGGGAAAACAGCAGAGAAAACTCCATGCAGGTTGGAGGGACACAGCAGACCTATGTGGAGGGTATGCACACACACAAATCAGCAACCAGCAGCCGAGAGTCTTTGCACCAGCTTTGGAGAGTGAGATGAGACCAGAATGCAGCAGTCCCAGCCACTGGTGGTAAAGCTGCAGGAAAAGCCTGGATGGAATCCAGTTTGGAGCCCTGTGGGGGATAGAGTACCTGACAAACTAGAGGAGAAAAAAAGGGGGAGGGCATGGTTCTCTCTCCCTGATCTCCCTGCTTTGCTGTATGTAACAGGCAATAGAGAGCAGGTGCCATTTTGGACATACATAACAGCTGTGCCAGCTCATGTCTGCACCCAGCAACCAGCAAGCAGGGACTCCTGAGTCTCGTGGGGAGAACTGACAGAGGGCTGGGTGCTCATGACCATGGGAGGCCTGTGTGCTGGGAACGTGAAACCCTGATACTGCTGGACTGTGAGAACACTGAGGCTGCATGGGGAGGCTCAGGGTGTGGCTGGGATTGGGGCAGTCACTACAGGAAGCTCCACATGCTCAGGACTCACTGGTTCCCAGTTGAAGGTCATTGCTGGGGAATCCGCTTACTCTGAGACTGAACAGATCATCTGTGTGGTCCTTGTGGACTTGTGGAAAAATATTACACCTACTGGAGTAAGCACCCAGGCACTTGTCTCCTTTGAGGAGAGGAAATGGGCTGCATGTACACTAACAGAACAGAACAAACCTCCACTCTGACTAAAAACAAACAAGAGGAGATCTACCACACTCAACGTGGGTGTCACCTTAACATTCCCTTAACCCTGGAGCACTGAACAGATTTCCCTTCCCACACACACAACACACATTTAGGTATTCCCTAGAAGCAGACACTGCAGTAATCCACTCAAACTCTAAAGATAAAACCACCAGGGCAAAAGAAAAAAAAAAAAAGAAACCAACTAGCATCTCCACGAATGCCAGATACTAAACACACCAATTCGAGAAATAAGAGTAAGGAACACAATATGACAAACCCCAAAGAATATAACACTTCAATACTAGATTGTGAAGATGAAAAGATTAAAGAATTGCCAGAAATGGAATTCAAAAAGTTGATTATAGGATTATTTAGAAGTACTCAGAAGCAAATGCATAAACAAAGGAAATTAATACATGATATGAAAGAAAATTTCTCCAATGAAATTGAGATCTTAAAGAAAAAGCAATATGATGTACAATGTAATACTTTATCCTTTTTAGTATTTGTTGTTGTTGTTCTAGTACTAGTGGTTGAACTCTGTAATTAACACACAATTATTCTTAGGTGTTTAAATTTTAACTGAAAAGTGATCCCTGTTAAATTTAAGAGTGGAAAAAGAGAGGGAGGAGATGTACAATTTGGGACATGCACAATCAGACTTCCCCCAAATGATGGAGTTAGAAATGTACCAGGGGATTCCAATACAATCCCATCAAGGTGGCATGTACCAATGCCATCTCACTAGTCCAAGTGATCAATTTCTGTTCACAACCGATGGCTCTGATAGGTCTAAGAATCAAAGGGATCACACAAACAAGACAAGTGTCTGCTAATACTAACTGATAGAATCAAAAAGGGGGAGAAAGATCCAACATGGGAAGTGGGATACACAGCAGACTCATAGAATGGCACATGTCCTAAACAACACTCTGGCCTCAGAATCAGCCCTTAAGTCATTTGGATCTGGCTGAAGAGCCCATGAGAGTATTGTAGGCATGGAAAGCCAAGATACCATGGAAAAGAGAAAAAAAAAAAAGAAGAAGAAGACCTAAATGAAAGATCTCTGCGAGTGAGATCCCACTGGAAAGAACGGGGCCATCAAAGAAGGAGGTACCTTTCTCTGAAGGGAGGAGAGAACTTCCACTTTGACTATGACCCTATTGGAATAAGATCAAAGTCGGTGAACTCTAAAGGCTTCCATAGCCCTGGCAACTCATGACTAGAGCCTAGGGAGATTACTGACGCCATGAACAGGAGTGTCAAATTGTTAAGTCAGCAACAGGAGTCACTGTGTGCTTACATCCCATGTGGGATCTGTCCTTAATGTGTTGTCTAATGTGCAGTGATGCTATAACTAGTACTGAAACAGTATATTTACACTTTGTGTTTCTGCGTGGGTACAAACTGATATGATCTTTACTAATTATATACTGAATCGATCTTCTGTATATAAAGATAATTGGAAATGAAAAAAAAACTGGTGTTAAATTGGAAATGGCATAGAAAATTAATTATTTTTTTTTAAAAAAAATATTATGTAGGATCTCTGTCTTTAATGTGCTGTACACTCTTATTTAATGCTATAACTAGTACTCCAACAGTATTTTTTTTTCACTTTGTGTTGCTATATGGGGGCAAACTGTTGAAATCGTTACTTAATATATACTGAACTGATCTTCTGTATATAAAGAGAATTGAAAATGAATCATGATGTGATTGGAAGGGGAGAGGGAGCGGGAAAGGGGAGGGTTGCGGGTGGGAGGGAAGTTTTGGGAAGGGGAAGCCATTGTAACCCATAACCTGCACTTTGGAAATTTATATTCATTAAATAAATGTTTAATAAAAATAAAGAAAAGGCAAAATGAAATATTGAAAATGAAGAAGTCAATAGAACAAATAAAAAATGAAGTGGAACAGAATCAGTGAAGCAGAAGAAAGAATATCTGACTTAAAAGACAAGTCACAGGAAATTATACAGTCAGACATAAAACAAGAAGAAATTAGAAAAATAGAAAACACTGACAGGGGCCGGCGCCATGGCTTAACAGGCTAATCCTCCGCCTTGCAGCGCCGGCACACCGGATTCTAGTCCCGGTTGGGGCGCCAGATTCTATCCCGGTTGCCCCTCTTCCAGGCCAGCTCTCTGCTATGGCCCGGGAAGGCAGTGGAGGATGGCCCAAGTCCTTGGGCCCTGCACCTGCATGGGAGACCAGGAGAAGCACCTGGCTCCTGGCTTCGGATCAGCACGATGCACCAGCCGCAGCGGCCATTGGAGGGTGAACCAACGGCAAAAAGGAAGACCTTTCTCTCTGTCTCTCTCTCTCTCTCACTATCCACTCTGCCTGTCAAAAAAGAAAAAAAGAAAAAAGAAAAAACACCACTGACAGGAATCTATAGGATACTATCAAATGACCCAACATATGGTTTCTAGAAGTTGCTGAAGGTGTGGAGAGAGAGAAAGGATTAGAAGGACTTTTTAGTGAAATAATAACAGAAAATCCCTAATTTGGAGAAGGAAAGGGACATCCAAGCACAGGAAGCACATAGAACTTCTAATAGACATGACTAGAAAAGATCTTCACCACAACACCGTAATCAAACTCTCCACAGTAAAACAGAAAGAAAAGATTCTAAAATATGCATGAGAGAAACACCAAATTACTTTCAGATGACCTCCAATTTTACTCACAGCAGACTTCTCATTAGAAACCCTACAGGATAGAAAAGAATGGTGAGATATATTCCAAGTCTTAAAAAAAAAATTGTCAATCCAGAGTACTGTACCCTGCAAAGCTCTCAGGCGGAAAAAAGACCTTTCATAACAAACAGAAATTGAAAGAATTTGTCACCACATGACGAGCCATGCAAAAGATGCTTAAGGATGCGCTGCACACAAAAACACAGAAACATGGTCATCATTATGAAAGAAGGTTAAGGAAGGAACTCTCCCAGTAAAAGTACAAAAGAAATCCAAACTAAAAAACAGGAATATTTATGGAAAAATGGCAGGGTAAAGTTGTTACTTATCAATTGTCACCTTGAATGTAAATAGCCTCAACTCTCCATATAAGACACAGACTGGCAAATGGGTTGAAAAACAAAACCAATCTATTTGCTGCCTACAAGAAACACATCTGACCAACAAAGACACTTGCAACTGAAAGTGAAAGGACGGAAAAAGATATTCCATGCTAACAGAAAAAAAAAAAGAGCTGGTGTAGCCATCCTAATTTCAGACAAAACAGACTTTAACACAAAAACTGTTAAAAAGAGACAAAGAAGGGCCCTATGTAATTAATAAGGGATCAATTCAACAGAAAGATTTAACTACTATAAATGTATATGCATATAATAGCAGGGCACCTGGCTATTTAAAAGAAATGTTAAGGGATCTAAAGGGAGACACAGACTCCAATACAAGAGTAATGGGGGACTTCGATACCCCACTTTCAGTAATAGATCAACCAGACCAAAAATCAGCAAGGAAAAAACAGAGTTAACTGACACTATAGACCAAATGGACTTAACAGATATCTACAGAACTTTTCATCCTACAGTTTCAGTATATGCATTCTTCTCACCAGTCCATGGACCCTTCTCTAGGATTGATAACATGCTAGGCCATAAAGCAAGTCTCAGCAAATTTAAAAAAATCAAAATCATACCATGCATCTTCTCAGACCACAAGGGAATGAAACTGGAAATCAGCAACTCAGAAATCTCTAGAGCATATGAAAACACATGGAGACTGAACAACATGCTACTGAATGAATAGTGGATCAAAGATGAATCAAAAGAGAAATCAAAAAATTTCTGGAAATAAATGAAGATGATAATAAAACATATCAACTTATGGGATACAGTAAAAGCAGTGTTAAAAGGAAAGTTTATAGCAATTGGTGCCTACATCAAGAAACTGGAAAGGCACCAAATAAATGAGCTGTCAATGCATCTGAAGGATCTAGAAAAACAGCAGCAAACCAAATGCAAAACTAGTAGGAGAAAAGAAATAATTAAAATTAGAGAAGAAATCAACAAAATTAAATCCAAAAATATGAAAGATCAGCAAAATGAAGAGCTGTAGTTTTTAAAAAATAAACGAAATTGACACATCATTGGCCCGACTAACCAAAAAAAGCAGAGAAGACCCAAATCAATTAAATTAGAGATGAAAAAGGAAGGTAACAACAGACACCACAGAAATAAAAATAATCATCAGAAATTACACCAAGGAGCTGTGTGCCAAAAAACTGGGAAACCTAGAAGAAATGGATAGATTCCTGGACACATACAACCTACCTAAATTGAGCCATGAAGACATAGAAAAACTAAAAAGACCCATATCCAAGACAGAAATTGAATTAGTTATAAGGACCCTCCCAATGAAGAAAAGCCCAGGACCAGATGGCTTCACTGCTGAATTCTACCAGCCATTTAAAGAATTAATTCCAATTCTTCTCAAGCTATTCAAAACAATTAAAAGGGAGGGAATCCTCCCATATTCTTGCTATAAAGCCAGCATCACCCTAGTTCCTAAACCTGAAAAAGATGCAACTGAAAGAACTACGGACCAACTTCCCTGATGAACATAGATCCAAAAATCCTCAACAAAATTCTAGCCAATCAAATACAGCAACACATCAGAAAGATCATTCACCCAGAGTAGTAGGATTCATCCCTAGTATGCAGGGATAGTTCAACATTTGCAAATCAATCAGTGTGATAAATCACATTAACATACTGAAGAATAAAAACCATATGATTCTCTCTGTAGATTCAAAGAAAGCACACTTGCATGATGAAAACTCTAAGTAAATTGGGTATAGAAGGAACATTCCTCAATACAATCAAGGCAATCTATGCCAAACCCATGGCCAGTGTCCTATTGAATGGAGAAAAGTTGAAGCATTCCCATTGAGATCCAGAACCAGATAAGGGTGTCCACTCTTGCCATTTCTATTCAATGTAGTCCTGGGAGTTTTAGCTAAAGCCATTGGGCAAGAAAAAGAAATCAAAGGGATGTAAATCAAAACCACAGTGAAGTTTCCCCTTACCCCAATTAGAAAGGCCTTCATACAGAAATCAACAAACAACAAATGCTCTTGAGGATGTGGGGAAAAAGATACCCTAATCCACTGTTGGTGGGAATGTAAACGGGTAAAGCCACTATGAAAGACCTTATGGAGATACTTCAGAAATCTGAATATAGACTTACCATATGACTCAGCCATTCCACTCCTGGGAATTTACCCAAGGGAAATGAAATCAGCAAATAAAAGAGTTATCAGCTCCCCCATGTTTATTGCAATTCAATTCACAATAGCTAAGACATGGAATCAACCTAAATGCCCATCAGCTGAAGACTGGATAAAGAAATTATAGGATATGTACACTATGGAGTATTACACAGTGGTAAAAACATGAAATGCAGTCATTTACAACAAAATGGATGAATCTGGAATACATCACACTTAGTGAAATAAGCCAGTAACAAAGGGACAAATACAACATGTTCTCCCTGACCTTTGATAACTAATAGAGCACCTAAAAGGCAACCTGTAGAAGTGAAATTGACACTTTGAGAATGTTCAATGACTTGAACAGCCCTTGTCTTGACTGCTGAGGAACAGTTTTTTTTAAATATTATTTGTTGAACTCTTTACTTAACATAGAGTTAAACATGTGTATAAAGTAAATTGAAAATAGATTTCAGTGAAAAATAAGAGTGGGAATAAGAGAGGGATGAGGAAGAGAGTTGGGAGTATGGATGGCAGGGTGGGCACAGTGGGAAGAATTGCCATCTTCCTAAAGTTGTAATTATGAAGTGTATGAGGTTTGTAACTGCAAAGATGTATAGTTCTGCATACATTCCCATGGACTTACTTCTAATGGTACAGTTTAAAAACTTGCCATGGGATCCCAAACCCCTTAAGCTGGGTGGTAATAATACCAACTTAAGTGTTAAAGTGATCATATGGATAGAATTAAAAAGGAGTGACTGCTCCATCATGGGAAGCAGTCCACACAGCAGACTCATAGACTGACAATCACTTTAAATAGCATTCTGATGTCAGAGTCAGCCCTTAAGGCATTCTGGTCTGGCTGAATGGCCCATGAGAGCATTTCAGCCATGGAAGGCCAAGACACTGCAGCAACAAATGTTCTACATGAAGAGTGAGACCCTAGTGGAAATAAGTTGTCATCAAAGAATAAGGTACTTTTCTCTGAAGAGAAGAGAACTTCCACTTTGCTTGTGGCCTTTTCCAAATACTGATGGAGTTTGTGGATTGAAGAGGCTTCCATGGCCTCAGCAGCTTATGTAAGGAGCCTCAGGTGATCACTGACATCATAATAAGAGTGTTAATTGTTAAATTAACAACAAGGGTCACTGTACACTAACTTCCCATGCAGGACCTCTGTCCTCAAAAATTTGTATTATAACTATGTCTAAGTGCTTGCAAAAGATGTATCATTCTTGACTGCTTCTTTAAAGTTAATTAAGTTTCTAAAAAAGAAAAAGAAATGAAATGAACTTCAAGATGCAATGACTTTGAATAGGCCTTGTCTGGACTGTTGAGGAATAAATTTTTTGTTTGGTATTTTTTTTTTTTGTGCAAACTGTTGAACTCTTTACTTAGCATAGAGTTGGCCATCTGTGTATAAAGTTAATCTAAAATGGATCTTAGTGGAGAATGGGACTGGGAATGGGAGAGGGAGGAGGTAGTGGGGTCAGAGAGTGGATGGGAGGGCAGGTATGGTAGGAAGAATCACTATATTCTAAAGTTGTACTTATGAAATGTATAAAGTCTGTAGTCCTTAAATAAAAGGTTTGTTTTGAAGGAAAATAAAAACAAAAACCAGAACAAAAACAAAAAAAAAACAAAACAGAAAAAGAATACAGCAAATGAATTGCAAGATTCCAAAGAAATCTAAAAGAGTAGACTTGATAGACTAAAAGAAAGAATCAGTGAATTTGGCAGCAGGTCAGTTGAAATTATCATTAGATAAAAGAAAAAAACAATGAAGTAGACCTATGGGAATTGTGGGACACATTCAAGTGAGCTAACCTTCACATAAATATAAGCACCTAAAGAAAGAAAAGGCAGAGGAAGCTCAGAGG
Organism: Lepus europaeus; assembly: GCF_033115175.1. Classification (NCBI taxonomy): domain Eukaryota; kingdom Metazoa; phylum Chordata; class Mammalia; order Lagomorpha; family Leporidae; genus Lepus; species Lepus europaeus. Next base: position 163,058,241 of record NC_084829.1, on the reverse strand, counting down.
TCACCAGTCAAACATTTGCACATAATAATCATGCTGTCAAAAATCAAAGACTGGCCAGTGCCGTGGCTTAACAGGCTAATCCTCCGCCTTGCGGCGCCGGCACACTGGATTCTAGTCCCGGTTGGGGCGCCAGATTCTATCCCGGTTGCCCCTCTTCCAGGCCAGCTCTCTGCTATGGCCTGGGAAGGCAGTGGAGAATGGCCCAAGTCCTTGGGCCCTGCACCTGCATGGGAGACCAGGAGAAGCACCTGGCTCCTGGCTTCGGATCAGCACGATGCACCAGCCGCAGCGGCCATTGGAGGGTGAACCAACGGCAAAAGGAAGACCTTTCTCTCTGTCTCTCTCTCTCTCACTATCCACTCTGCCTGTCAAAAAAAAAAAAAAAAATCAAAGACAACAAAAGAATACTGAAAGCGGCAAGAGATAAGAAACATATTCAAGGGAGTCCCGATATGGCTTTAAATGGATTACTCAGTAGAAGCCTTTCAGGCCAGGAGAGAGTAGGATGATACATTCAAAGCATTGAAGGCAAAAAATGACCAACCAAGAATACTTTACCCAGCAAAGCTGTTCTCCAGAAATGCGGGAGTTTATTCCTAGGTAAATAAGGGAGAAGGCTAAGGGAGTTCATCACAATCAAGTCTGCTTCATGAGATTTTCTAAAATGAGTTCTTCAAGCAGAAGTGAAACTCTGCTATTTAATAACAAAATAATGAAAAGAAAAAACTCAATGGTATAAGTAACACATGGTCATACTCAGAATTCTCTGCTACTATAAAGGTGGTAGCTAAAGAAATTTGGCCATACTAGGTGTAAAAAATATTAAAAACAGAGGCAGTCGTTTTGCTTGGCAGTTAGGATGCTAAGTAACAAGCCTACCTCCTATATCAGGGTCTGTGCTTGGGGCTCAGCTATGCTCCCAGCTTACTACTACCGAGAATTCCGGGAAACAGCCAGTGATGGCTCAGCAGTTGAGTCTCTCTTACCCATGCTGGAGACTGGCATGGATTTTCCAGCTCCCAGCTTCAGTCCTGGCCCCAGTCCTGGCCATTGCAGGTATTTGGAAAGTGAACCAGCAGCTGGAAGTGCTCTCTCTCTCTTTCTCTCTCCCTGTCTTTCAAATACATTAAAAATTAAAAAAAAATTTGAAACTACTGAAGCTGCGATAATTTGGTTAAGAGATAAAAATTATAAAACATAAATATTTATATCAAAACCATGAAAGTTTGGGGGCAAAAGGAGTGAAAGTGTAGCATTTTTGTATATGATTGAAGGCGATCTGTTACCACCTTAAGGTAGCCTGTTATAAGGATTTTATATAAGCTTCATGTTGAGCATAAAAGATAAAGTCTATAGTAGTTGCAAAAATATATAATTTTTTTGAAGCATACCACTACAGGAAACCATCAAATCACAAAGGAAGAGGACAAGAAAGCAAGCAAGAAGCAAGAGATCGACAAAACAATCAGAAAACAAACTGCAAAGTGACAGCAGCTAATCCTTTCTTATTAATAATTACCTTGAATGTAAACAAATTAAATTATTCAATTAAAAGACACAGAGTGACTGGATGGATAAAGAACACAAGATCCAACCATACAAAGGTAAACATTCGTGAACAATGGAATTACACAAATACAAGTTTATTTTAATGCAAAAATGTTGAGAGACTAGAAATGTGGCATAGAAGGTAAGGCTACCACCTTATGTGGTGATGTTGTGATGCCAACATTCCATATGGACAACATTTTGTATACTGGTTGTTTCATTTCTGATCCAGCTTCCTGCTAGTGTGCCTGGGGAAGCAGAGGAGGAGGCCTAAGTGCTTGGGCCCTAGCACCCAAGTAAGAGACCAGCAGAAGCTCCTAGTTCCTGGATTAGGCCCAGCCCAGCCCCAGTTGTTGCAGCCATTTGGTGAGTGAACCAGCAGATGGAAGATCTCTCTCTGTCTCTCTCACTCTCTCTGTAATTCTTTCTTTTTTTTAAGATTTATTTTATTTATATGAAAGACAGAGTTACAGAGAGAGGTAGAGACAGAGAGAGAGGTCTTCCATCCACTGGTTCACTCCCCTGATGGCCGCAATGGCCAGAGATGTGCTGATCTAAAGCCAGGAGCCAGCAGTTTCTTCCAGGTCTCACACATGTGTGCAGGATCCCAAGGTCTTGCGCCATCTTCTACTGCTTTCCCAGGCCATAGCAGAGAGCTGGATTGGAAGAGGAGGAGCTAGGACTAGAACTGGCGCCCATATGGGATTCCAGCACTTCAGGCAAGAGCTTTAACCTGCTGTGCCCCAGCACTGGCCCCTGTAATTCTTTCAAATAGATAAATAAATCTTTTTTTAAAATGTTGCAATCCATGCATAAGAGGGGTTGCAAAAACCTCATGGAAAATGGGTATTAGGAAAAAACTATCCATAACTTTAGAAATGTGTTTATGCCAAAATAAACTTATCTTCTAATTCTACTGTCCATGAATTGTTAAGTACCCTCATATATTACCTATAAGATTCACATTACTAGCAAGAATGTACAGAGACTGAACATAAAAGAATTCCAGGGATATTCCATGCAGATGGAGACTGCAAGAATACAGGTGGATCACCTCTCTACTGCTAGAGGTGATGAGGCACAAATGCTCCCTCCACAGTTCATCACTGGCCTACAGTTGCCTCTAATCCTACAGGAGATCCTACAAGAGCACCTGGACTGTTTGCAGAAGCTGCCTAGGTGTTTGAGCCTGGAGGAACCATGAACCATACTTTCTGAACTGTGAGATCACTGGCTAGTTTCTGTTGTGGTGCCTCCATTGGCCAGAATGCAGAGGATTCACCAAGATCCATGCACCAGTTACTTAAAATAGAAAAATCAATGAAATGAATTTTTTGGAAAAATAAATCAACAAAATTTCAACTAGGGTAAGCAGGAAGAAAAAGACAGAATGGTCAAATAAATAGGATCAGAAATGAAAGAGGAGATATTACAATTGATAGCACCAAAATGCAAAGGATAATAAGAAATTACCATGAACAATTATACAGAAATAAACTGGATATCCTAGAACAAACAGATAAATTCCTAGAAGCATACAATCTACCACAACTTAATCATGAATAAATAGAAAATGTGAACAGACATAACATGTAAGAAGACCAACTCAGTAATAAAATATCTTCCAGCAAAGAAAAGTCCAGGACTGGTGGTATTACTGCTAAATTCTACAAAAACACTTAAAGGAGGACCAACACCAACTCTTCTCAAACTCTCCCAAAATATCAAAGTAGATGGAATACCTCTGAATTAATTTTATTAAGCTAGCATTGCCCCAACATCAAAGTCAGACATCACCTTACAAGAAAAGAAATTACAGGTCAATACCTCTGATGAACATAGATCCAAAAATCCTCAAGAAAATATTAGCAAACCACATTCAAGAACACATTAAAAGAATTATTCACTATGGTTAAATGGGACTTATCCTTGGGATGCAAGGATGTTTCAACAATTAATAAAGGTGATACATCACATTTGTGTATGCATGTACTACCTATCTACAGATTCAATATAACTCCTCTCAAAATCCCATGATCATGATCATTTTTCACAGAAAGGGAGAGACATTATCCTTAAATTCATAAAGAAACACAAGACATCATGAACAGTTAAATCTTAAGAAAAAGAACAAAACTGAAAGCCTCACAAAACAACAATGAAAGAGGCACAAAACAGACACTTTGACCAACAGAACAAGAAAGATAACACATAAATAAACCAACACATACACTTACAGTCAACTGATTTTGAACAAAGGTGCTAAGAACTCATGGGAGAAAAAACAGACTCTTCAATAAATAGTCCTGGGAAATCTAGACATCCACAGGCAGAAGAATGAAAGCAGAACCCTATCAGACACCATAAAAAAATCAAGTCAAAATGGATTAGAATTAAAAATAATACCTGAGGCTGTAAAACTATTAGTATAAGAGAGGGAAAGCTCCATGATATTGGGCTATGTGATGATTGTTTGAATATGAGACAATAATTACCAAAATATATAAGGAATCTAAGAAACACAATAGCCAGAAGACATTTTTAATGGACAAAGTTCATGAATTGAAATTTCCAAAAGAAAACTTGGTCAGTAGGTACATGTAAAAAATGCTCAGTATCACTAATCAATCAGGAAATTCAAATCAAATTAAGATTACAATGAGATATCACCTTACATCTGTTAGAATGATTTTTTTCAAAAAGACGAATGATAACAAGTGTTGGTAAGGAGGAAAAGGACCTCATAAATTCATTGTTTGTGGGAATGTTAAAGAGTATGGTCATTATGGAAAAAAAATCTTATAAATTTTCCTCAAATAACTAAAAATAGAGCTATCATATATGCCAGTACTACAACTATTGGGCATAAAAACAAATATACCAAACTTGAACTAGGTATACAGAACTGGTATTAAAGGGAAATCTGCAATTCTATGCTCACTACAGAATTATCCCCAATAGCTAAGCTATTGAAACAACCTATGCACATCGATGAAAAAATTGATAAAACATTATACAAATTTATCCACGATTGAATATTCTTACCTTAGAAGGAGGGAAGGAATCTGGTCAATTGGAAAAACCTGTATGAACTGAAGGACCCTAAGCTAAGTTAAACACATCAGTTACAGGAAGGCAACATTATGGGATGCGTGTGGTTTGTCCCTGAAAGATTCATTTGCTGAAAGCTTGGCCTGTGATGTAATGATATCGTGCCATTAAAACATTTAAGAGGTGAATTCTAGTGGTAGATGATTACGTCAAGGGAACCACCATAGGCAGGGATTCATACTAATCTCCAAGGAGTGAGTTAGGTATGGTGTGACTGGATTAGTTCTCATGACAGCAGGATGTTATAAAGTGAGGCTACTTCATGCATGTGGCCCCTCCTGGACCCATTTGGTTCCCTTTCTGCTTCTCCACTGTGTCATGATACAGCCAGAAAGCAGTACCATACTTTTGGATTTTTCAACCACCACAAATTTGATCCAAATAAATCTCTATTCTATAAACATTACCCAGAGTCAGGTATTTTGATATATAGTAACACAAAAAGGGCTAAAACAGAAAATGCCACGTGATCTCAGTTATATGATGGTATTCCCAAAAGTTCATGAAAAATGAAATTAAAGATAATGCATATTTTCTATGAAGGTTTTGTGGACTCCTTGTATTGGAATTTAGTAAAGTTCAATTCACAGAAGTAAAGTAGAATGACAGCTATCAGAGACTAGTGGTGTGAGGACAAAGAGAATGAGGAATTGTTGATCAAAGGATACAAAGTTTTAGAGGGACAGAGAAATATATATTGAGTCTACTGAAAGTATGGTGACTGTAGCCAACAATATATCATATATTTCAAAATAAGGAAGAAAGCAAATTTCAAAAATCATACCATAAAAAATGATGGGTAAGTTGGGTGATAATGATGTCAACCAATTTCATGTAACATGTGACATTGCATACATGTGTCAAAACATCACATTATACCCAAAATGTACATAATTGTGATTTTTTTGGTCAAGAATAGCATTAATAATAAATGTAAAATAAAAATCAATGTCTGGAACAAAAAGAAGTATATTGTGGGATGAAGAAACTGACTTGGTCCAAATATCCAGCATATAAATCTCAACAGTTCATAAACAGGTAATACATCCTTTAGAGTATATCACATATTATTACATATTTCACCATTTTTCTGTTAAAGTACCTTGGTCAGTGTATGGCTCTACTTCCAAAAATAGAACTAAAGTACACTGTTCTTACCTCTGACATTCTAGAGCTAAAGTGTGGCACCACACACAGTCTCTCTCCAAGCAAGTTTTATAGCATAGAGATGCTGTGTTCTGTTTACTGTGTCTAGCAGGCTATGCTCACTTTCATGAATCCTTGTTTTCCTAATACCTGCAAGGGCTGGGCAGTATTTTTATTAAGCTATAGAAGTCACAGATAGTTTTCTGCATTTGTTCTTACTGAAATCAGGGGACCTGTGGATGTCTCCATTAAATGCCACAAAGTCCATGTTAATAATCATCACTTCTAATCTCTCTCATTGCTGCTACTGGGGTCATTGTCCTCTGCTTTCTTTTGATTTCCTCCTTATTTTTGGATCAGTCTTCACATTCTTGACTCTTACATTGGAAAGACAAACATTTAAAGACCATTAGAATTCATCTTTAAAATGATACAGTAAAATGCATAATGTTGCTATGTGTGTGCATGAAACACACCTCCACTTCTCCTAGGCTGCCTTTAGTACCAGATATTCAGAATTCTTTCTTCATCTGAATTTTCCACACTTATTTCTTGGTCAGTAGTTGAAATTTTTCACATGACTGGGGTCTAAATAACTGATATTTACTGTATTTTGTGTTTTTTTTTTCCTAAGGAAAAAAACCTTATATATGCCTTATAAGTATTAATAAAATGGAAACTAATTTCATTTTCAATATAAAAGCACTTCAACATGGAAACAGATTAGATATGTAACAAAGGCATTGGTATCAAATCAATTTAGAGGACTAATATTGACCACAAAGCAGTATTCTGGAGAACAGCATTCTAGGGTTGGAGCGTGAAAATTTCATCAATGTACCACTCAAAATGACAGGCATTTAGGATGGCAGGCATTTATGATAACAGTACTTCTTCTACCACATTTTTTCTTCAACCAGCAATATACTTATCCAGTTTCCACAGCAACCCAATCAATTTCTGATTATAAATGCAAGCAGAGCAATTTAGGCTCAGACTAGGGAAAATGAAGAGTATATTTGTAGATTCAGAGAAAATTTGAAATTATCTTGTATCTCTCATCTGAGAGGTTCTATTTGATATTCACAATTAAGATCAAGACTAAAAAAAAGAGAGTTTCTAACTAGAAGTAAAACAGATTTTATAGAAAACTCTCACCATTTTTGTCTTGTTTTGCAAAGGTATAAAAGATTTCAGAACTGCTGATAGATGAATGGCATTTAATTATAGCAGTGGAATTGAATTAAAGCAGAAACAAATGACAATTAGGCACCAACGTGTTAAGGACTAATGGGAAAACGAATAATCTCAGTAAACTCTGTTTGTTTGGGTTAATGCATTTAGTTGCCAAATTATAAGCTAAAATGCTTAGATATGAAATTTTTCTTCTTAGACTTTTATTATTTAATTGAAACAAAAGGATCATCCTTATTAACTAATTAACAGAAAACAGAAATATCAATATGGTTAAAGGTTGTGCTAATCTTAAAAGGCTTCCTAAAAAGAAAACTAAAACTGGTTGACTCATATATATTGATGTAAAATGTGTATTACTTGGAAACACCTTTACTATTGCAAAAGCTTCAGGAGAAACGTCCTTATGTATTCCTTATAAATTAAGTGCATTTGTAAACCCAGGTAGAGGCTAATGAAGTCATTAGGCAAACACAAAATAGTACTTTAGTGACTCATAAGCACTGAAACACCTTGCTGAGTGCATAACTCACTGCCACCAGTGGCTGAAACATTGAGGAAGACATTAGGATTCTATAAAAGCCTTAAAAGTCTGGGTCATAAGACAGGCCAATGACATATTAATAGAATTTTGAAAAATATAAGGTCACCATTTCCTGAGCACTTAGAAAGTGTGCCATATGTGTTTTTCAGTGTTTCATAGCAATATTTCACTGAGTCTCTATGAAAGCCCTGCAGGCGTGGTAGTATTACCACAAACTGATAACATGTCTGAGGCTTTCCCAGTTTAAACCCAACAATGTCCCACTGGTAGGGACATTATGGAGATAATAACTGTGGAAGACCACAGAACTTATCATATGAAGAGCATTACAGACAACATATGAAAGATACCCCAAGAATGTTGCCATAGAAACGGGTGTTGTAGTGCAGCAGATTAAGCCACCACTTAGGACACCTGCCATCACATATTGTGGGGTGCCTGGGATAGAGTTCCACTCTGCTTCTGATTCAGCTTCTTGCTAATGTGCACCCTGAGAGGCAGCAGAGCATGGCTCAAGGGCTTGGTGCCTGCCACCCACATGGGAGACCCGGATGGAGTTTCTGGTTCCTGGCTTCATGCTAGCCCAGCCCTGGCTACTGCAGGTACTAGAGGAATGAATCAGCAGATGGAAACTCTCTCTCCCTCGCCCCTCTTTTGCTCTTGCTCTGCCTTTCAAGTAAATTAAATCTAAAAAGGAGAGAGAGAGAATTTTACTACATTAGCTAAAGATGAATAATCTAGTTACAAATACCTAGTCTAATTTCCAAAACAAGATTTTGCCAGGTCAAATCAACTGATCATTAAAAAGAAAAAAAGAAATTGTTTTTTTTCAAGTCTTAGAAATATGCAGCCTAACTTAGGATCCTAGAATAATTTTAATGAGTAAAATAGTGTGAATGCTTAGATATAATTTTTCTAAATGCTATAAAGTTTTTATTGGTTCAGTATTCCAGTTTAATGTCTATCATCAAATATCATCAATTTGCTATCATTAAATTCTCAGAATTCACTCTCTAACTCGCATACATGCATCTAGGTCAGCATGAAAGCCAGCTTTTGGCCCCAGGCTGAAATAAACGTATAGTTCCTTATAAAATGTGAAGGAAACCTAAGACATTTTTGAAAGAAAATAAATGAAGGCAGACATAAATTTAAGTTTTATGTTAAAAAAATAAATCTCAACAAATGTTATCAAATGCTAAAGTGCTTAACTAACAGTTTTTAATGAGTAACTCTAAACATCAATTTTGTTGGGTAACCTGTGATGGAGAATGGAAGCAAATATAAATACATTTCAGTGGAAAAAACTATGAAGATTTTGTTTTCATGATCTAATAGGACCATATTACAAAACTCATATATAGCAAACATATATTTAATACTATATGTAAATCTATAATAGACATTTTCAGATCTTGAAAATGCTATTTGGCCTTAACACAAAACAGGGAGAGGCTGGCATTGCATTCCAGCAAGTTACACCGGCATCCTATTTGAGCGCTGGTTTGAGTCCTGGCTGCTCCACTTCTGATCCAGCTCCCTGCTAATGTGCCTGGGAAAGCAGCAGAAGATGGCCCAAGTCCTTGGACCCCAGTACCCAGGTGGCAGATCCTGAAGGAGTTTTTGGCTCCTGGCTTTGGCCTACCTGCTGCAGTCATTTGGGGAATGAACTAATGGATGTGAGATGGATCTCTTGTTCTCTTTCTGTCTTTCCCTCTCTGTAACTCTGCCTTCCAAATAAACAAATAAATCTTTTAAAAAATAAAATTACTAGTTTTTATCTCAAACAGCTGTTCCTTTTCTATGTCTATAATGCTATCACATAAAGCTCTATATTTAAACATAGTACAGTGTTAAATTCAAATTTTGGTGTGTTCATTTGAAAACATTTAACAATGCGTCATTTTACTCAGTGTTGAAATAAAGTTAGCTTTATCATGCAAAATAACTGATTTTTTTTCTAATGCAAAATGCAGGACACAGAAGATTTCATGTTTGTTTCAGGGACAATTTACTCATAGCTGCTTTAATTTAGAACAACCAATCTGTGAAATATATTTCTCTGTGTAGTTTTATCTAAGTAAAAACCACAAAAGGAAAGTATTTAGCCATGATCTATCTTGGATTTATTATTTTATTTGGCATCTATTACATAATCATATTTTTTCCGGTATTACTTTCTCTAGCCTATGTTTCATAAATGTCTCTAGCCTGAATTGGTTTAGGGAGATAATTCTAAAGCACAAATTATTTATATAATTATTCTTTATAATATAATCAATTTTTTTGGTCTTGTTTTGTTTTTACTAAATGACAGTGACTTTAGTAAATGATCAAATTCATGGATAATGATATCTTAAATTTTTGTTTAGGCTATGATTCCTTCGTCTGTATGGAAAGCTGAAAACTACACATCTCTCATTGAACATAAAGCATTGTTACTAACACATAATAACTGAATGACCTCATACAGGCTTTCCAGTTTAAATTCTTGGACCTCAAACATTAACTCCAAACATCTCTTGTTTCATCTTATAGCTCTTACAGAATCTGCGATCACTCTTGTTATCTCATTTTGCTGAGTTTCTAACCAATGCATGGCTGCTGCCTGGTCAAGTGCATGTCCTTGCAGTCCCTACAATGGGACAGACTTTTAAGCCAATTCTTATTGAGGAAGCAGACACAAAAAGGACAGCAGAATGAATCCTATTTCTAAAATTTCAGTGAAAGGGCATTAAAGACACCAGTTGAATATATAAACGTGTCTTTTCCATGAAATAAAATAATTGAAATACTATAGACTAGTTCTGGAACTCCAGGTCCCTCAAGTAATTCTGAATAAAGATGGTCCATCCCATTGTTAGGTCATTCACTCCTAAAACAGTTATTTGAGAATTGAAATAGATGTCAATAATTTGTGTCGTTTTAAACTTAAGCATATCATGATTGAACTATTACAAGACTGTAAAGATTATTTGGCACTAGAATATCAGCTATTTGTATAATTAAAATTATATTAACATTAACAGAGTGAACAAGAAAAAGCTTCTTGATTATCTCAATAGATACAAGGAATATCTTCAATAAAATTCAATACTAATCTCAATTTTAAAAAATAAACCCTTAGAAAATAAAAAAAAAATTTGTCTTCCAAATTATCCTGCACATTCAATAAAATTCTAATCAAATGCCAAAAAAAAAATTTTCATAAAACTTGCCTGCTTATCCCAAAATCCCTATAGGTGATAACAGAACAAGAACGTCAAAGAGGATGTAAACTGAGAGAACACATCTTACCAGACTTAAAATTTGTAAAGTTCCAAGAAGAAAGTGTGATACCAGTACAAAAACAGATGAGTAGACTACTGGGACAGAACAAAGAATCCCCAGTTATTATTTAGAAATGTACTGGATTGGAGATTCCTGCTAAGGTGCCTAGGTAGGCAGCAGATGATGGCCCAAGTACTTGGGCCCTGACCACCAACATGAAAGACCCAGATGGAGTAGCTCCTGGTTTCTGTCTGGAAAAGCCTTGGCTGCTGCAGCCATCTGAGGTGTGAACCAGTGGATGGAAGCACACTGTCTCTCTCTCTCTCTCTCTCCCCCCTCCCCCTTCTCTCCTTCTCTCTCTCCCTCTACACCCTTGTCTGCCATCCCTACCTCTCTCTCTGATGCTCTGACTTAAAGCCTCACTTTCCATCATAATAACAAATTAGCAACAGTATATATGAACACTATAAAAATAAAGAATAAAACATTTAAAAGAAAACTTAGGGCATGCGGATCAAATGTATATTTTTGAAACAAGGCAAAAAGCATCCATAAAGGTAGAATTCGATAAATATAAACTGTTAAAATTAAATTTAAAATTTCTGTGCACCAAAAAATGTAAAGTCACAGACTATGAAAAGATATTTGCATATGTACAAGCAATAGTTAGAAATATCTGTATCTTGAGAAGATGTTCATCTATCAATAAAATGATAGAAAGAAAAACTTTAAAAAAATGTATGGAAAAGGATATAAATAGGCATACCACAGAGAAAGACACCTATATGATTAAAGTCCTGCGGAAATAATTTCACTAGTCACCAAGAAATTGCAAAATTAAAACAAAACAAGACATCAGACAATACCCTTCGCATTGGCACAGTGCTTGACCTGAAACCACAAAATCATGATTTGGGAAATGATATAGATACATACATATTGCTTTGGACAGAAATTTGAGGAGTGAGGTCTTGGTCAACAGGTTAAACTCCCACCTGTGATGCCAGCATCCTATATGAGCACTGGCTTCATTCCCAGCCGCTCCATTACTGATCCAGCCCCCTGCTAATGTGCCTGGGAGGGCAGCAGAGGACAGCTCAAGTGCTTGGTACCCTGCCAACCACATGGGAAAACGGGATGGAGGTCCTGGCTCCTGGTATCGGCCTGCAAATCAAAACCACAATGAGGTTTCACCTCACCCCAGTTATAATGGCTTTCATAGAGAAATCAACAAACAACAAATGCTCTTGAGGATGTGGGGAAAAAGGTACCCTAACCCACTGCTGGTGGGAATATAAACTGGTAAAGCCACTAAGGAAGACAGTTTGGAGATACCTCAAGAATCTGAATATAGAACTACCATATGACTCAGCCATCCCACTCCTGGGAATTTACCCAAGAGAAATGAAATCAGCAAATACCTGCTCCCCCATGTTTATTGCAGTTCAATTCACAGTAGCTAAGATATGAAGTCAGCCTAAATGCTGTCAACTGAAGAATGAATAAAGAAATTATGGGATATGTACTCTGTGGAATATTACATAGCAGTAAAAAGAAATGAAATCTGGTGATTTGCAATAAAATAGATGAATCTGGAAAACATCAAACTTAGTGAAATAAGCCAGTCCCAGAGGGACAAATACCATATGTTCTCCCTGATCTGTGATAATGAATAAAGCACCTAACAGGAAATTTGTAGAGGTGAAATTGACACTTTGAGAAGCAATGACTAGAATAGCCCTTGTCTTGACTATTTTTGGAACAGTTTTTTTTTTTATCTTCTTCATACTGTTTGTTGAACTCTTTACTTATCACAGAGTTAACCCTATGTGTATAAAGTCAATTGAAAATGGGTCTCAGTAAAAACTAAGAGTGAGAATAAGAGAGGGAGGAGGAAGTTTGCAACCGTAAAGCTGTATAGTTCTGTTTACATTCCTACTGACTTACTTCTAATGGTACAGTTTAAAAACTTGCCATGGGACCCCAAATCCTATTAAGCTGGGTGGTAAAAATGCCATCTTAGGTATTAGAGTGACCACATTAAGTGTTAAAGTGGTCATGTAAATAGGATTAACTGTTAAAGAGATCATATAAGTAAGATAAAATGTCTGGTAATAATATTAGATAGAAATAAAAAGGATAGAATGTTCCCACATGAGAAGCAGTCCATACATAGAATGACAATTGCTTTAAATAGCACTCCAACCTCGGAATCAGCCCTTATAGTATTCAATATGGCTGAAAAGAGTATGAAAGCATTTCAGGCATGGAAAGCCAAGACATTGTGGCAAAAAAATGTCCTACATGAAGGATCTCTGTGAGTGAGACCCCCAGTGGAAAGAAGTGGCCATCAAAGAAGGCTGTACTTTTCTCTGAAAAAAGAGGAGAGAACTTATATTTTGATTATGGCCTTATCTAAATACTGACAGAGATTGTGGATTAAAAAGGCTTCCATAGCCTAGGCAGCTCATGTCAAGAGTCTCGGGTGATCACTGACATCATACACAAGAGTGTTAATTGTTAAATTAACAACAGAAGTTACTGTGTATTTCCTCCCCATGCAGGAGTTTTGTCTTCAATGAGTTGTATTATGAGAGTTAACTGTAAAACTTTTTCTCAAACAGTTTGTGTGTGTGTGTGTGTGTGTAAAAATTGTTGAAATCTTTACTTAGTATAGAGATGGTATTCTGGATATAAAGCTAACTGAAAATGAATCTTAATGGAGAATAGACTGGGAATGGGAGAGTGAGGAAGAGGGGTGGGAGGGTGGGTATGGTGGGAAGAATCACTATATTCCTAAAATTATACTTATGAAATTTGTACTCATTAAACAAAATGTTTCTTTGGGAAAAATAATAAGTATCCCAAATTTACACAATTTTATAACCAGATCCTTAATAATCATTCCAATAAATATTAACTAAGATAGTTAAAATATTAAATTCTTGACCTTTAGCAATAAATGCTACAGTAAATACAGTGTTGTATCTTTGGAAAATAGTATAGAAAGAGTTGTTGTAAAGTTGTGAGACCTGGACAAGGAACCAATCCTGCCCTGCAGTCATTGGTATTTACCCTGCCGGACCAGGAAAGGCCCTACTTGCATTCCACTGCTACAGGTGACCCTGCAGGACTAGGGCAACGTCACCTTCTCAACACCCAATGTTGTGATTAATGTTTTTGGTACAATAAGCCTCAGCCTTATCGATGCCAATTAGCAGGACCTGGAAAAGATTCCAGCATCATCACATAGTCCCAGTGCCACAGCTATTCTTGCAACAAGTTCGAGCATCAATACAGGCTTTCTTGATGGGGCAAGAAGACTGCCCACAGCACCAAGATCATGGCCATGGCCATTACAAAGCATCAAGTAAGTGAGACCTAACACGATGGTAGTTGAAGGAAGACACACATCTTTGGAAGCCCATGTCCCCACCAAAGTCATACTGCTACCTCCACAAACTACTGCAGAGTAGATAACTGTGACACTTGTAGACACTGCCTATATTAATAATAACTGAAGAGATCATTCAGAGGTTACTCTCTGGGCTCACCTGCAACCAAATCAACTACCCAACTGAAACCCCACATCTCATCTAAACAAATGAATCTTGTCCAGTGAAAGCTACTCAGTAAAGTAGAAGGCACTATTACACATATGCTGATGTCAGTACAGGGAGGCAGGAAAAATGATGACCCAAGAAAGCATGACACCTCCAAAGAACACAATAGTTCCTTTGATATAGATTGTTATTTGAAGGAAATATATGAAATACCTGAAAAGGAATTCAAGATAATGATCCTACGGGAACTGAATGAGATACAAGAGAATACAGACAGTTCAAAGAAATGAAAACAATACCTAATATTAATAAGAAATTCAACAAAGAGAAACAAAAAAGAATCAATGAAAAATTTTGGAACTAGAAATTTCAATCAATGTAATAAAAAGATAAAACTGAGAGATTGAAAATCAGAGTAGATCAAGCAGAAGAATTGTTTGTTCTTGAGGACAAGACTTTTGAAATAATCCAGTCAGACAAAAATGAAGACAAAATATTGAAGAAACCGTATGAGGCATGAGATACCATTACATGAACAAATAGTCATATTATAAAGACACCTGAAGGAGAAGAGAAGGCAAAAGACATTAAGAACCTATTGAATTGAAAGAATAGTTAAAAACTTCCCAAGAATATACAAATACAGGGCTTGCCTCACATTAGGTACTTCCAAAAGCAAGCTCATGACTGAACAAGAACGCATGCTGAATGGGCATCACCACTGTCACTCTCCATTACTTTGTGTCATATTCAGTGGGAGCCACCACAATCAATTTCTGTCACTCTGAGTCATGCTGAATGGGCATTACCACTATCACTCCCCATTACTCAGTGTATTCTTAGACTGGTACCACTATCACTCTCCATTACTCTGAGTCATGCCAAAGGGGCATAACCACCACACTCCCCATTACTCCGTCACACTGACAGGGTAGGACACTGTCAATCTCCATTACCCTCAGTGATGCTGAATGGGCATTACCACTATCACTCCCCATTACTCAGTGTATTCTTAGACTGGTATCACTATCACTCCCCATTACTCAGTGTATTCTTAGACTGGTATCACTATCACTCCCCATTACTCTGAGTCATGCCAAAGGGGCATAACCACCACACTCCCCATTACTCTGTCGCACTGACAGGGTAGGACACTGTCAATCTCCATTACCCTCAGTGATGCTGAATGGGCATTACCACTATCGCTTCCCATTACTCTATGTCATACTGAATGGATATCATGACTACCACCATTACAACCATCACTCTCCATTACTCTGAGTACTATTGAGTGGGAGTCACCACTATTAATCTCCATTACTCTGCATCGTGCTGAGTGCGTTTAACTCCTATCACTACCCACTTCTCTGAGTCATGATGAATGGTGTCACCACTATCATTCTCCACTACTCTGAGCCTATGCTGAGTGGCATCACTATTTCATTCTCCATTAATTCTGCATTATGTTTCTGTATTCAGCTATGTAAGTATATTTTTCAACAGTTTTTTCTCTACTTTGTAGTATAGAATACTTACAAAATGAGGATTATGACATATCAATCCCCTACTTATATTGACAGCATTCCCCTACTCATGAATTGAATATGATCTAGAAGGAATTACAAAAACATGCATTGCACATAAATAGCCCAAGTGAAAAAAGCAACCCATAGAACAATACCTCAGTCTCAATTATCTATCTCTCCCCATCTATCTATCATATCAATGCATATATATTCCCTATAGATTCTTGGGAATAATGTAAACAAAATTTGGGTTCTGGTTACCTCTGGGAATGGGAGGATAAAGAAGGTATAATATTGTAGCTTCTTTTGTAAATTTTTTTTTTACTTAACAGAAATTAATTAAAACATAATTTATCAGATCTAAGTGGTGGACATATACCTATTTACTATGCTCAAATATATTTATTACCATTTTTTTTATTTGTGAAGGATATATTTAAAATACAATATATGAGATATAATGAAAACATTTGACTAAAATGAGGTTCAGTGAAGTGGCTGGCTATAAAATAAATACACAACTACTTGGGAAAGCATGTAAACACAGAATTACATATTACTAAAAGCGAGACATTGTTGACTATTGACTATTTTTTGCAATTAATTTTTATGAGCATTTCAACCGCAAAACGATGTTCAGCTTGACATATTACTAAAAGGCAATTTGGAAGATGGCAAAATGTTAAACTTTATAATGAAAATTGTGCATATAAATTAAAGGGAAAATAGTTTTTATAGTCCTAAAACATATTACCAAGTTATAATTATTAGAACTGAGTGGTATTTGTTAAAAGTGCTCCTCAAATATTGCTATTCTTATGAAAGATTTTAAAAGAATAAAGCATCATGGAATAGAACATTGTTAAATAAACATTTTTTAAAAAACTGAATAGCTATCTGCAAAATAGTTTTTTGAGATATTTCTATTATACTATTTACCCAAACATTCCCAGCCCTAAATTTAAGGCTAATTAAATAAACCCAGAACAATTAGAAAATTAAATTAAAAATACTTGGAGTGGGCCCTGGACCTGATATTTTTAAGCTTCTCAGGTGATTCCAATCTGCAACGTGAGACCCACAGCCTTAGATGCTTCCCACCCATTACTGACAAGTGGTGTGAATGTGCTTTAGAGGTGCTGAGATTCTGACCTCAACACCGGGCAGGTAGAGGGATAGATACCCAAGCAGACCCAGGGAGTCAAGATAGCCACAATAGGGCACATTTGAACACTGCAGGCAGCCATACAGATCAAACCTTTACTGGAGTCAACATTCTTGAGATCGCTCATGCAGTAATTCTACTTAAAAAACTATAATTTGAGGATTTAATTTAATTTCATTATAATTAAAATTAACATTAATTTCAAAATAATGTATAACAGTAACAAGCTGAAAACAACTTGGGTAAAAGACTAAGTAAACTGTGGCACAATCAGAAGATAGAAATTTGTGAAGTTTTTGAAATGCCTAATGAGTTTGCAATACATGTAAAATTTTAACATATTAGAGGGAGTCCACAAAATTTCTTTTTAAGTATTATAATTATACAAAAGGCAACCTACACAGACACACACATACACACACATTCTTCATAAAGTAGATACATACTCTGTATATATGAGCAAATATACACATATATAATTTATAAAATATACACAATTTAAAGGATTTTAATCATGTATGCAGTGAATGGAATTCACAACATAATCATTTTTGGAAAACAAAGGTAAAAATACACGAAATGACTGAGAAGATTGTTGTGTCTCATCTCAGCCTTGGCACATGCTCCTAACTCCTGCCCCAGGTCCTCCTTATCTGTCTACTTCACCAAATAGGATTCCATGATTGCCGCAGGAAAGCCTTTCCACAGCTCGATTCTTGCAGGTCATCTGCTCTGTGTTCTCACAGCATCACACGTTCCCTTTCTGCTAACTTAGAAGAATAGCAGCTGTCTTGTTCCCAAGATAAAATGAACTGGGAACCGGAACTGAAAAATATACAACCTACATGCTCCTGTGGGTATTTCTGCATGCTATTCCTGAATCAAATTGGACACCAAAAGCCTACATATATGCCTTCCATCAATTTAATCTCATGCAAATCCAGTTTGTCAAGATACATTTCAATACTGTGTCTTTGGGCTTCACTGAAATCTTTCCTGGATGAAATCTGGTACTGTATTTCTTGTTAAGAAAGAAAAATGTAGGAATGGCAGGTTGCATATATTTAAAATGCGACATAATCAATTCTCTGAGAATTCCAGGTAGAGAAAGCTTCAGTTCCCTATAGGGACTGATGGGCTTTTTCTTCTGTGATAATGAGAACTGCAGAATGCTCCCTTTTCAGGAACAGATGCCAAGAAGTTCAGAATTAAATGTGAACATCAATCAATAA
Organism: Lepus europaeus; assembly: GCF_033115175.1. Taxonomy (NCBI): domain Eukaryota; kingdom Metazoa; phylum Chordata; class Mammalia; order Lagomorpha; family Leporidae; genus Lepus; species Lepus europaeus. The sequence goes on along the minus strand of NC_084829.1, from coordinate 163,039,942 downwards.
ATACACTGACCTTTAGGAGAGGTAAAATTGATTCTGATTTTCTTTAGCCCAGGCTTTCTACTTTAACTACATTTTATTTCATTATTGTTTATTCAGTTTTATTTCTGATCATTCTGATTTGTTTTCAAAGGCTTCTGTCCTAATGTTTATGTACTGCATTGTAAGCTGGTTAAAACTGGTAGAAGAGCACATTATAAAGAAATACACAAATATATTTGAAATAATAATATTTCTCAGAAAGTATATGCTTTAAAAAGAGGAATAGAAGTCACCATTGAGAACGGAAAATAAACTGTTTGACAAATGACTCCTATCATTGAAAATAGAATATTATCTAAAAGTACCATAAATAAATAAGCCAAATCAAACTAAGAGAAAAACAGGCAAAAGTCTTGAAAAGACATTTCACTAAAGAACATATCAAAATGGCAGGAATATATTAAAAAGCTTTAACTTCATTAATCACAATAAAATTAATACTAAATTGATAAGGAAATAACATTATATGTGAACTAGACTGTAAAAGGCAACACAAAGAAAATTCTAATTATTCTGAGATTATAGAGCAAATAATAGTCTCACATAGATGCAGTAAGAATTTAAATTTGAAAAATCAATTGAAAAAATGATTTTCAGTATCATTTTTTTTTTTGACAGGCAGAGTGGACAGTGAGAGAGAGAGAGAGAGAAAGGTCTTCCTTTGCCGTTGGTTCACCCCCCAATGGCGACTGTGGCCGGCGTGCTGAGGCCGGCGCTCCCCACTGATCTGAAGCCCAGAGCCAGGTGCTTCTCCTGGTCTCCCACTGCACTCCTGGGCCACAGCAGAGCTGGACAGGAAGAGGAGCAACCGGGACAGAATCCGGTGCCCCGACTGGGATTAGAACCAGGGGTGCCAGCTCCGCAGGCGGAGGATTAGCCTATTGAACCGTGGTGCTGGCCTTCAATATCATTACTAAAGCCAAACATATGTATAACTTAGGGCTCAGCAATTCCTCCCCAAGATACATATCCTTGGACATTCATAGATATGTTTTTCCAGAACAATGCGATAGGGCAGCACTACTTTTAACAGTCCTAAAGTGGACGCTCCACAATTACACACCAAGAGAGAAATGGGTAAGTAAAGCATGGCCTATTCATGCACAAACATATCCTATAGGAACAAATACAAAGGCTTCATACACAGCTACAATTGTATGCAACAGCATGGGTGAGTCTCACAAATATAATTTGATGATAGAAAGCAGTTACAAGACAATTGAATACTTTATGAATTCATGTATATAGGTACAAAAACAGGAAGAGCTGATCTGTTGATAGAAGCCAGGACTGATTAGATTGGGGTATCTCTGGGTAGTGACTAGAAAGGAACGGATGGGAATAATATTTCTTGACTTGGGTGCTGGTTACATCGTTGTTGCAGTTTAACACTTTCCAAGTGATTTACTTAAGATACATGCATTTTCTGTATGCATATAATATATCAGCCATAATCTAAAAAAATAACTATAAAGGACTGTTCTGAGTCAGAAAAATCTAGAAATCTATCTTCCTTTGCTTGCTTTAACACTTAATAAGTGTCTCTATATAACAAAAAAATTACACAGAGATTTGTATGTTAAATGGAAAAAAATAGTCTTCCTTGTCTTTCCACAGACTTGGTTGGAAAAGCCAAATGCACTAGAGATGACTCTCCCTATCATATGCTACAGCATTAATATGTGATATCTGTTACTTATTAATTAAACTATGTTAACTAATACACATTAAATGATATATCATTTAAATTTTAAAAAAAGTTCTAAATAGAGAGGAAGATATTTGACATACTTTAGTTGAACTGTACTAACCTCTGGACATTTGAAGAAATAAAGTAAAATTTGTTACTTCACTTTCAAAATCAAGATGGTTTAAACTAATACAAAACTTTAAAATAAAACATGGAGGGGCCAGCGCTGTGGTGCAGAGGGTTAATGCCCTGGCCTGAGGCACCGGCATCCCATATGGGCACCAGTTCTAGTCCTGGCTGCCCCTCTTTCGATCCAGCTCTCTGCTATGGCCTGAGAGAGCAGCAGAGGATGGCTCAAGTCCTTGGGCCCCTGCACCCACGTGGGAGACCTGGAAGAAGCTCCTGGCTCCTGGCTCCTGGCTCCTCACTCCATTAGGGGAGTGATCCAACAGAAGGAAGACCTTTCTCTCTGTCTCTCTCTCACTGTCTATAACTCTCTCTCTATCTCTCTCTCTCACTGTCTAACTCTGCCTAGCCAAAAAAAAAAAAAAAAAAAAAAAAAGTTTACTCTCTAGTGGAAGAAAGCATAGGATTGACTTAATGAATACCAGAGGTAAAATGTAAAACAGGAAAGGGATATGGGAGAGCTAGAACAGGGAGATAAAGGTTTTAAAAGGAGTCTGACATTTTCAATAGAGTACTCAATAGGAACTGATATGGAGGGGAAAATGCATTTCAGGTAGAGGGAACCTGGTGAACAAAAACACGGAGGCAGCATTGCCTGGTATATTCAAGGAGCAGCAAAGGTGCCAATGTTAACGACTCTGAGAGAGTGAGGGAGGAGGGTCTAATGCCAGTGTGGCCTGATCACAAACGCCTTACAGGAATGAAGGAACTTGATCTTTTACTCTGATTAACACATGACTTGCCTGAGGGACCCAGTTGAGGAACACCATGATTTGAGTTTTAAAGGGATCTTGCCTTTGTTCCAGAATTGGTTAGAGTGGCTCATAAAAAGTCATACTGCAGTGTAGTATTCCATAGTGTATATGTACCATAATTTCTCTATCCAGTCTTCAGTTGATGGACATCTGGGTTGATTCTATATCTTAGCTATTATAAATTGAGATGAAATGAACATGGGGGTACAGATAACTCTTTCATAAGCTGATTTCATTTCCTTTGGATAAATTCCCAGGAGTGGGATGGCTGGGTCATATGATAGGTCTATATTCAGATTTCTGAGCTATCTCCATACTGTCCTCCATAGTGACTGTACCAGTTTACATTCCCACCAACAGTGGATTAAGGTTCCCTCCTCCCCACTTATTTTTTTTCTTCAGATCTGCTGAACGAAATTAAAAGCATAGACAAGGGTCAGAATACAGAGTACTTTGCTGGACCTGTGGAAATATCATGATCTCTTTCTCTAAGAATTGGGGTCTCCAGAAGACTTGAGTGGTACCAGGACTAGACCTTTGTACAAGAAAGAACTGTGTAAAGAAACTGATAATTGACTTACCCAGTCAAGTAATTGGTGGGTGGGATCTAGAGACCAGTGTCAGTAAACTGTCCAAACATGGACAAAAGATGATGAGGGCCTCCATCACATTATTGTTACATGATCTTTTCATCATTAGTACTTCCACTGTACTGTCTAGATATTAGTAAGTCTTACCATGGCTATGCATTTATTTATACTATACTTATTTTACATGTCCCTCTCCTGTTTTCACTGACAACATAGCGTGTTTAGTACTTGTGGTAGACACTTCTAATTAAACCCCAGGATGCCTTCTTCCGTTTTCTACAATAATAAAACTCTTCAAGTTTGAGCTGGACACAGAGCTACCAGTTGGAGACTATTGCCCTGCCTTGTAACTAGCTGTGGCCACTATGCTAAGTTCTGGCAACAGACTCAAGAATGAGAGGTAAGCACAACTCCTGGGAGCTGCCCTTAAAACTGTGAGGCTGCTTGTGGTCTACTTTGTCCTGCCTCATTCTTACAGGTCGCCCCTTACTCATTTTTCTCTCTGCCTGCCTGAAGTAAATATTGGAGAGTAGTCGTTTTTGGTTAACTCCTTTCCTGATGAGGCAGGTGTGCACAGCTGGGAGTACTTCAAGGGTCAGTGTTTCAAAGGCTTTTGGAAAAGGTCAATTATCAGCATATTACTAAACTCTGGCTAGTAGGATATGAGTGAAAGTGGGGTACAGCACCTGAGTCACGCTCACAGTTGGCAACCCTCTGCTTCCTCTTTCCTGAGGGTGGTGTTTGCTCCTAGGGGTGGTAAGCCCACCTTGGCCCAGGCATCATCATAGATGATACAAGGCAAGCATATGGAAGGGAGTTCTGCCCTCAGACCCACTTCACGGGGAAAACTATCCAACCTCCTGGGATTACTTACAAACTTCAACTTCAATATATGATAGAAACAATTTCCACCTCTGTAAAGCTATTGTTATTTGGTCTCTGTTAAACCAGCCAAATCAATATCCTACTGAATAATTTATAAATGCTGATTATTATCATCATGTATTGGATGAAAATAGAGTTGATAAATATAAAACTCCTTAGGTATATGAAGTAACATTAAAGAACTGCTTTTCCCATTTCCTCCAACTTTAAGCATAAAGCATCTATAGAAAAGGAAATTTGTAGCATAAAGTTTAAGTAGAAGTGAACTTCTCTACCATCACACCTGGGTCCATATCCTAATTTGCTTTATGATAGGGTACATAGCACAGAGTAGCATAGAAAGTATCTACTGTCTACTGAGATGAAGGCAACACAGCACAGGTTACTGGTTTGTGGTTGTGGGCTCCACCAGACCCCACATAAGGTCATTAAAAGAAAAATCAACTATGAAATCTTCAAATTCTGAGTTTCTTAACACTCTTTATAGGAAAATAATGTAATAAGATGAATTTGAGTATTGTTCTCTGACTGCAGAGATTTTGTGATTGCATATTTTAATATAGACTGCAACAAGTATTTCTTAGAAACAAAAGAATTACTATTGAAACACAACAATTGACAACTTGCCATTTATATTTATCATTATTTGGTAAATTTGAATTCTCATGTGTAGATTATGATTTTAAATAAGAATATATGTTTGCATATCATATCTTAGCAAATCTATTTCTGATCAAGTTTGAATACTTATATCACTGGTAGTACCCTCAAAAGAACCACTGAAGTCTCTGTGCCCAGTGTATAGTGCACACATCTTGTGTGGCACAGCATAGGGGTGGACCTTATCTAAATAATCTGCTGTAGTTTGACAGAGGGTAGTCAAGTTTCCCTGGAAAAATGGTGGCTCTTGGAACATGGGATTGCAATTTAGGAAGCTGGAAATTAGCACACATATTCTGAACAGAAATAAGCCTTCAGAAAGAGATAGGAATATTTTCCTTTGTAATGCTGAAAAGCCTACACTGCTGAAGACAAAAATGGTGAGTTGTACATATTGGATATGAAAGTGACATTTTTCATTTCTTGTCCCACTGAATTTATTGTGTATAAATAGTATTGTCTTCCTTTTATGAAGACTTTATTGTTGGCTTTGTTGGAGTATTAAGGATGAGGACCACAGAATGTGCTTAATAAACAGTGAGTGCTTAAAAAAATGGCTATTGACTGAATAAATGGATAAATTATGTTTGCAAATAAGAATCATGACTTATTATAAATAAAGTAAAAATATAAAGGGTTGGTCCTGTTTTGATGATCCCAATGGAGAGATAAGTATTACCAATAACTAAGAGGTTTTCCCTTTAAAATATGAAAAAGGAAGTAGATAATTTATCTCAAATAACTTATTTATACGAACAACAACCTCATCCTCTTTTTTTAGTCCTAAGACACATCTATCATGTTTGACAAAAAGTGAAGTGCTTGATTTTGCACAACTCTGACTTGAGGTGTAAGGCTATGCTAATGAACTGACATGTTATAAGAATGTATGAACACATTTAGAAAGAAATGATCACTGTCCTTACACATTTGTGATGTATGAACACAACGTTGAAAAAACTCCCAAATTACAATAATAAAAATAATACTGCGTAGAAGGAAAGCGGAATGACACACCTCAATGGCTACGAGGTTCTGTACTGCTGACACATGAGTCACCTTGACTGTCCTGAGAACCCATTCTAGTGAGTTAGCTACTCCAAGCAGGAACTTCAGCCTATTTCCAGGAGTTCCGACTAATTGGAACTGCGTTCAACTGACACACATTCCTAAAGTGCAAACATCAGTTTGCATCGCAGCATGGCAACCTGGCCTAAAGGTCTCCAGCTGATCAGTTCCATTCATGTATTTTAAGGAGCTGGTTTAGGAACATGGCACATTTGCGACACAGAAATAAATAATGCTACAGAACAACACCACTGTTCACTTAACAGACCCAGCGGGTGATTTTATAGATTTGAATCCTGCACTTATTATCTGATTATTCCTGGCTACCTGTTTTCTCAGCAAAACCTGACTTAGGGTAGCACATTTAAAACTATGTAACAAATAGGAAGGTTTTTCAAAATAACCTGGTGCGTATTGTCAATATTTTTTCCTAATAGTATTGAGAATATAGTTTTTTTATTACCGCAAACTGTAGCAACGTGAATGGTATTAGATTGGTTCAAAGACCTTTAAAAGGCCTATGAGGGTCTGGTTTCCCATTTTGTGAGTTAACCATCTTGTAAGACCGCTGGTGGAGTAAATGCTAGGGTTCTCCAAGGAGTCGAGGTTAAACAGAAGGCGAGTGTGGCTCACCGGACGGCTTCTGTTCCAGCCGTCCGCCAGCGCCTGTCAACACTCGCACCTGAGGATGTCTAAGGGCCCTGGGCCGCGCGGGGCTGGCCTGGGGTGGTGGGGCAGGCGGTGTCGGGACACAGACTGGCGTGGCCCAGCCACGAGGGCCGGGGCAGGCGCTCGCCCAGCAGCCTGGCCCCCGGGCCTGACCTGGGCCCAGGCAGCGCCCAGCGCCCATCCCAGGCCGCCAGCCGCTGCCTCTCCCGGCCTCGGAGCGAGCGAAGGGCACTTACGACTGAGTTTTTCATCATGGCTTTGACTGTGAAGCCCTCAGACACCAGGGCGTGAGGCTGGTGCACCGGGAGCGGCTGTTGCGCCAGCAGCTTGGTCCTCTTCGGCATCTTGTCTGGGCATTTGCTTAAGCTCAGGGTCTCTTTTTCTGCCACCATCTTCCTAGAAAGTGTCTGGTTCTCCTACGAAAGTGCGGTCAAACAGTCAGTGGGTTTTGCGGCTGTGAGCAGGAGGTCGGGAACACTGTGGAAAGGCACGTAAATGGTCGAATTTCAACCCCTCGTGGTGCCCAGGTCGATCCAGATGTTTGGCAGCTCCTAGGTGAAGGGAGTTTGGGGAGGCGAGGGGCGGGAAGAGGGCAGGACCGTGGCTAGAGCTGCAACAAGCTTCCAAAGGTGGGCCTCCCCGTTGCTAGGCGACCCGTCAACACGGCGGGCCGCAAGCCCCGCCTCGCCGTGACGTACGTTTCCTGGGCCTTCTGCCGGAAAGGGCGGCGGGCCGCCGGAGGCCTGAGGAGAAGCCACGCCCTCAAACTACGACTCCCAGGAGGCCCCGGGCCACCCGCGCGTGCGCACTGCGACGGCTGCCGCCGTGGGGGAGAGGGGGCGGGGCGGCCTGGAGGATTTCACCCCCGGAGCGCCACTCGTGGGAGGCGCTGTCGGGAGCCGGGGAGCGCGTAGGCCCCTGCCTGCCCAGCAGCGTGCTCCTGCCCAGTGACCATGATAGGTACGTGGGTGCCTGTGAGGTACAGCCTGTCTGCGCCGCCCCCCCCACCCCGGCCCGGGGCAGCCCGGACGCCCGGGGCCGGCAGGTGACAGCTGTCAGTGGCGGACAAAGTGTCCGCGCCTCGGTCAGCCCGCGCCGCCGGGCTCGGTTCCTCAGGGCCTGGGCGCCGCCTCGCTGGGGTCCCGGGGAATCCGTGCGTGGCCTCGGCCGGGGCCGCAGGGCCGGGGCGCTCCATGCGGTGGTCCCCGCGGGGCCGGGGCGGCCGCGGAGGAAGCCCCTGGAGGCCGGCGGGGAGCCGAGGAGACGCCCCCGGCTGGAGCCGGACTTCGTGCTCCCTCGGGTCTCTGGTGTCGAACGTCTGAGGTGAAAGCCTGAGTGGAAATAGCGCAGAGACTGAGTCTGCCTTTCGGAAAAAAAAAAAAAAAAAAAAAAAAAAAAAAAAAAAAAAACCCCACAGAAATGACGTAGGTGCGGCTTTGTGAATGAAACTTTGGAAGTGGCTGTTAGGGTCGCGGCTCCACACTGCCAGGTATAGATTAGCCAGCGTCCTCTCCCGGGGTTGCGATCCAGGGCTATGTAAAGGGTTTCGTTGCTCTGGGTTATCTTGTGAAGGTTTAGTAAGAGTCGTGGTTATTCTTGGCAGGTGTCACGGACACAACACTTAGGTTGCATGGAGAATCTGAGGTGGTTTTACAAACGGTTCTTTCTTCCATGACAGCTGTTGTTTAACATGGTGCAAGTGTGCCTTGCAACATAAATGATAAAGTTCGCAGTCCCCCTAAGAAACCTACATTACCTATACAAACCATCTGCGCCACGTACAGTAAGTTGTTTTATTCCCTTAGATGCACTAACTAATTCTGTCAGTGTGTACATTTCAATAAAAATCAGAAATGCCGGTTTTGAAGTTGGGTGTGTTGAACAGTGTTAAAGGTAGGTAAAAGCAACCAAAAGGAAGCCCTGGAATGATGGATTTCGTTTTTGGGACTACACTTTGGAGCCATGAAATACATCATTATCTTTACTCACTGATCAGTTGGAGATCAACATATTTATGTATTGGGAGATTTTCTTAAGGTGACGATAGCAGTGATTCTCGGAGCTTGCCCCTTTAATGCCTACGTCCTCCGTAACTGCTACACCATCCTTAATACAAATCATACTCTCCCACTTTATTTAAATCCTGCCTTACTTTTGAGGGAGAATAAAAAGATAGATTCCTGGAAAGGTAGGAGCAAGGGGACAGACTGTTACCCCAATCCAATAAAATTACCTTCCTTTAACTTTCCTAAAACTTTCCCATCTTGGCATGGACTGCTTCAAAAGTACTTACATTTCCCCCTCACGTTATGATTGATATGGTAAATGACCTGACCCAGACAGCTACAGAAACATAATTCAATTGAAGTTGTTGAAAAAATTGTGCCTTTGTGAGCAGTATGGAGAAGGACTTCAAGAATGTATGAGATGTATTGGAAAAGTTTAAGAATGTTCAATTTAGAATGTAATTTGGCCATCTCTATTAGTAATATATTCCTACCTTCTTAATGGACCAGTTCTTTGTATTTAAAATGAAACTTAATGATGATATTTGTGAGATGCCCTAAATGTCCTATAGAACTGGGTTTAGTTATTTGAGGACTAAATGTTTACATGGTTGTAATGCTTTCAATATTGATGTTAAAATTCAATGCCTTACACTTTTGAAAGATTTTTGATTGATAACAAATCCAATAATTAGAACACAGTCTCTTCTATACCTTGTTTAACTTCACATCTCTTAAAGAACTTACATGTCTGCATATGCAGATCTACCCCCACAGTAATTCCTGCTTAGTCTTTTAATTATAGACTATAATAATTATGTGCATACTCTCCAATCAGGTATATTTTGTGGCCATATTTTTCCACTTACATATGTAAGAATCAAGTAAAAATCTTGGTACGATTTCTGAATGATATTGAAGTTTGCTAGATTTTTCCAAATTGCTCTGAAATAAGTTGCCCTATTTTACACTCCTGTCTAAGCCCTCTACTCTCACAGCAAGGTAGCAAGGAGCTGGTCTGCCCCTCTTAGGCTGAAAACTCCAGGATTGTCCCAGCTGGCAGCAGCAGTCTCCTGACTGCGTTTCCCCTGCCCCCCACCTCCCTCTCACCCAGGCCCTTCAGTGCACAAGCTGCTCTGCTGTCCTTGGGGGCCCTGGCAGTGTTCATAGCAGAACCTATTTGCCCACTGTGAGCCATCACATACTTTTCACTTTGTCTTCCTGATAGATGAAAAGCAGTATATATTTTGATTTTTAAAATGAATTTACAAAGAAAAAAGGCCTCTCCTCATTTTATAATGCCTGCGTTTCACAAAAGCAGACCCAGTAATTGAGCACTTAGTGCGTGTCTGGTACGGTGAATGAAACATAAAAGTGCCCTGCCTTCGTGAATGTGTAGTCTAACTACTATTTGCCAATAAATATTTTTTTTAAAGATTGCACACTTACAGTAAATTTTAAGTCTCAGAATTTATATTTCTAGTTGAATGTCCTGTGTACTGCTACTTGCCATGCCTTTTAATAATTTTACATGATAAATGACTCTTAAGTCATGAGGTCCAATTGTGCCACAAAATAGGTTTTACTAAACCTTTACACGGAGGATTTCATGTAATTATATGCAGTTCTTCTTTGAGTCCCAAGGTTCTAAGATGATGACCATATGGCCTTTACAATTGTCAGCCTGCTTCTGAGGATTGTTTGGAAGTCTGTGCTTTTTACTTCTTATGAATTTCATGGCTTCATTGCTTGAAAATGATACAGTGACACTACTTTATTAAGATATGCAAATTTATTCCTACCTCCAAAATTTCCTTAAAAAATGCAAAAAAGGAAAAAGTTCCCCTTACTTCAAAATGATTAATATTCATGAAAGCAATTTCAGTGCAAAATACTTTACTCTGTTAGCTTTCAGTTCTTTGATCAATGGAAATTGTTTCTTACCTGCTGTTTCTTCAGCCTTTAATTGTAGCCCAGTGCTTATTCAATGTTTCTGCTTTAATTTGCATTTAATGAGCTCATTTAAAATGTTTCTTTATAGTAATCTGAGTGGTTTATCTCTAAAGTTTTGTCCTATTAAAGAAAGAAACTTAGGTGACAGTTGTCTGATTTATGTTGCAGCTCACCTCCCTGGCTTGCTTACTTCATCCTGTAGGAGAGATTGTTGGTTAGAAGGAATTGCAACAACAAGACTATTTCCCCAGTGTTGTGGTTCCTAATTATCTAGGACTTCTACTCAGTTAATTCAAGTACCTGGTTTTCACTAAATAGAAAAGTTCCTTTCTTGATTAATAGGTATTCCAATTCATAGTAATGACTTTCGTGTCAGCTCTGTACGAGGTACTGTATTCAGTGGTGTGGATCCAGATAAGTGGTACATATGTAGGAGAATATGTTGCTGGGGAGAAGGGACACAAAAAAACGGGAGGCTGTTTCTCACCAGTGAGTTTGCAGCCTCGTTGGGCTGATAAGACATGTGTCTTGGGGTTTGATTCCACCTCTACCCTACAGAAACGGAGTGAGCAGAAAGATGTATGTATGTATGCACCCCGCTACACACACACACACACACACGTACACACCCATGAGACCATGAGGTTGCTCAGGATTCTTTCACTTAAGGAATTCTCTTAGGATTGAATGCCCTCTTTCTCCACTGTGTACTTGGAAATTACTATTCATCCTTTCTTCAGTTTTTCAAGCATATTGTGCACTATTGTGGTGTGGCTCAGTTACAGTATTAATTTCCTGTGGCCACTCTAAAAAAGAACCACACCTTTAGCAACAACAAGAGCACACACTTCTGATAGTTTTAGAGGGCACAAGTCCAAAATGAATATGAAAGGGCTAAAATCAAGGCATTAGCAGGACTGTTCCTTCTGGAATCTCCTGTGGAGGATCCTGTTCCACTTCTAGAGGCTGCTGCCATTCCTTGGCTCCTGTGGGAGCATCACCTTCTCCTTCATTGCAGTCAAGTCTCTTGTGAGCACACGTGTGCTTACCATTAGGGTCACCAAGTTAACCTCCCCATCTCCAAATTCTTCATTGCTTCTGCAAAGCCCCTTTTGCTATATTAGGTGGCATTCACAGGTTCAGTGACCAGGACCTGGGCATTGTTTATCCTACCAACGTCACCAGTCATACCTTGCTTTGGAAAGCTTGGTTGTAGAGTGCCTTATTCTGAGGGAAATCTGACAGCCAGAGTCTGTTGGAAGATTGACAATGATCAGACTTGATTTTTGCCTTTTGTGAGGTCATTTAAAGGAATGAAATCATGTTGCATGTGAGGAGTCTGGCGGTTTTGGTGTGTGTGTGTGTGTGTGTACATGTGCCCCTACTGGCTAATGAAGCTGGCCAAGGGCATAACTCATGCTTCAAGGTAGTTTTCTCGGGTGGCACAAGAACATGTGGCTACTCTCCTGGACTGAAACAGTGAATTACAGCTGGGTAATTTGATGTACCAGGTTGCTAATTTGTATCCTGTAGAGAAAAGGGAAGCTTTGTTATACTTTTGACAGGAAATATGATTTCACATAACAGCAGATGATCAAGCAAAGCAGGAGCAAATAACCATTTTATGTACATTTTGCTTTCTGATTTTAGAGTTCACTGTGAACATTAGACACCTAATGCTTTTTTGGAATAGCTTAACATTGTCCTGCCCTTTGTAAATAATAACTAATCGGGCTTGGTTGAAAATTACACAGCTAGAATTTTTAAGTAAATTCTAGTAAAGTCAAGAAGGACAAAAGAACAAAGCTCTTGTAGGTTAATTTACTTTAGTTTTTCAAAAGGTGTCGGCATACAATTTGATTCCATGAGGCAGTTTTAGCTGAAACATTTGGCAAAGATTGCATTGCATGTTGTTAACACAATTAGGAGGAACTCTAAAGAAAATATGGGATAAATTTTAGAGACATAAAGATATAGAATGTGATTTGTAAAAAGGGAAATGTTGACTTTTATTAGGAAAAAAAAGAAGAAAATTCGTGTTATATTCAACAAATACTTAATGAGACTCTAAGTCACAGGACCTGTGACAGACTGCACACCTACAAAACTAAAGGAAGAAGTCACACTTTAATGAAGATGCTGTGTTCACGTAGACAATCATTATCAACAGTAATTGACGTTATAAAGGAGGTGCGTTCAGTTGTATGATCAAGCAGGGAAACCTTCAGCAGAGTGGTCTTTATTTGACTTGAGCCTTTAGAGAATGCATTCTAGACAGAGGGTCCAGGGAGCAAGGGGCGAGGCTTGTGAGTGGGAGCTGTGCTGGGGAGGATAAGCAGTTGGCAAAGTGCAAGGAGTGTGAGGAGGAGGGGTTGGAAAGGAGGGAGCAGGGTGTGGGGATGCCATGCTAGTCCTGACTGTGTAGTGAGGAGCCACTTGGTCTTAATGGTGGGAAAACGCATGATCGGATTTTATTTTTAGAAAGGTAACTGGCAGCAGTGTAAAATCTTATTCATTTACATTTGGCTGACATTTACCTTTTGGCTAATCTGGGCTATCCCAGTTTGACAAAGAGCAGCATGTCTGCTACAAATGGACATACTGTACTTGTTGAATTCTAAGGGCCCTTTTTGGCAAAGAAAGCACACCTCCCTGCCTGCAGTGGCCGGTGGGCAGATTAAGGAAGTGCCATGGATCAGGCCTCTTCTGAGACAGTTGGAAGTAGCCATGCCTATGTTGGGTGGGAGATGTGAATTCAAATGAAATACGTTGAGCCTTTTATACTGATTTCCATGTGGGATATTTAAGCTATTAGGACAGTTAGCTGTACTTTGATATAATCAGAATCAACAGACCTTTCAAAAGGTTTGTGTACTTTAGATTATTTTGATGAAATCATTTTCCTTCTAAATTTTGAAGACCTAACATCATCCCGCTTTTATGTCGTGTGTTTACTTACCTGCCTCATTCTAGAGCCAAATGTGTTTGTATGAAATGAGTGATTGTTGCAGGAGTGAAAGTACGAATCACAGGAGAGCAGACCGTTGTCCTTGTGTCTTGTGTGTCTTCTTCAATGTCCCTAGAGGAATCCTATCTGAGTTGGTATTTGTCTTTGGGTGAGACCTTATTTTATCTATGTGGCCACTATATCCAACAGAATCTCAGTCGGTGTTGAGATGGGTGAGAGAATTAAAAATAAAAGAAGTAACTATATCTCTTGATTTTGGCAAATACTAAGTGTATTTAAAACGTTTCATATTTCAAGGTGGTGATTCATTATTTGTAGGAGAGATTTTTGTCCCTCACATTTTCCTGTGCAAAGATTTGATCTAGCACAAGGATGGTGTTTTGTTTTGTTTTTTTTTTTTTTTTTTTTTTTTTGCTTTCTTTCCCCCTTGTCCTTTACTCCTTTACTGATGCTTATCCATATTCCTTCTCAAATGTTTGCCCTTAGAGGGAGGCTATAATGTTACTTTAATTTTGGAATAATCTGGGATTTGAAAGTGGCTATCCCATGCAAAATATTTAGAGTATAACTCAGTTGATGCCTTGTATGTTTTTACCTTTTGCTTTTAACTTTTCAACTGATGTGTTTTTTGCTACATTGGGCTCTGTATTTACTTGTTTGCCTAATGCAGTTTTTCTCCATGGAATACTCTCAGTAGAAACATATGCTCAAAGCTTCAAAGTAATTACAGTATCACTAAAAGCTTCATAATCACATTACTGAAACTACACGTCAAAAAATTTGATTTTCCTTGATTCAATCATTTCAATTTACTTCCAGGCTACTGCATGATTGATGGAGGAAACATGACAGGCCAATGTCAAAGAGTGTTTATAATGCCTAAAGTCTTGTAGAGAAAACTTTGAGGCAATTTAATTTGGGCAGGAATTCATTTTAATTATTCTATGGGTCTTTTTTAAAATGAGAACATTTATTTTTGTGCTTTAGTGTTTGAATGTGATGGCATCATTCACTGCCCATCTCCAGTGTCCATCTACTTCCTCCTTGACCCCTGATTTGACACAGACCTGGGTGGCACAGAATAAGGAATGGAAGCCCTACAATTGTTCCAAAAATGTTTTTTCCTATGATTTAGAAGATTGGTTTACACTTCATATTTCATTGGAAGATGTGTGGCATTATAAGACATCTGTACCTGTTTACAGTGAGCAAGGACACCTACGAGTCCCTCTTCATAACTAAATAGTGGTACAGGACAGTTGCATCTCTCATGTGTGAGGACGCAGAGCCTTATGAATAAATGTGTCTAATTCCTCCCACTGTGCACAGGGTGGAGAAGTGACCATCCATCAAATTCTTGTCTATAGTTGTTCTGAAAACCCATTTATTTTTATTTTTAATGAATTATGGAGACAAATGAATATGAAATTAACTTCTGAAGCAGAATGGGTTTTTCTATTCATTAGCAAGACTGTTTTAATCATATGTATTACTAAACACTAAATATGGCATATTTTCTGATTACATTTGATACCTACTCAGCGAGAGGTCTGGACATAACACATATTTAATAATTGGCTTGTGTGATTCTGCTTCAATATTCTTATAGCCTCTTAAGTTCTTGTTTTTTAGTTTTTTAAACAGTATAAATACTATCTATAGAAAGTCACATAAATACTTGATGACATTTGAGTTTTTTAAATTAAATTTCTGAATTTGCTTTGCTTTTGTAGGATTTTTAACAATGGGAAATTATATTGTGGTATTTCTTGATTCTTCATTTTGTGACTCTGGCTTACTTTTCTTCTTGGCCTTCTACTTTGGGAGAGACAAAAGTTTATGTCATAGTCTCCTCTCAATTCTTCTGCCTTTGGAAGGGCAGATATTACTTCTGTGATTGATTTATTGTACTTTCTGAAATCAGGCTTGAGATATAAAAAAAAAAAAAGCTATGTTGCCTAAGCACTGCCTGTTCACTTCTTTCTGTGTCCTGGCCATATCACAAATCACCCCTCCTCTCAAACTGCAGTATCACAATATTTCATGTATTTAAAATTTCTCCTCTATACAACAATGTAGTGAAGTATTGGCAACAGTGTCCCTTCTTAAGGAGTTTTACTCTGGAAGAACTGGAATTAAAGCGAAGAACCCCACTGACTATAATTTTATGCACTAATCTCATAAGTTGATTTAGGTTCCAGAAAATATGGAAGTGGTCCTAGTTTTTATGTTCATGTGTTAATGGATTCTTCTTGCTTACACTAAAGGTTCTGGGAAGGGTGGGTTCAACATTAGGACATCTATGTAACTGTACATTTGAGCATGAAGTATCAAGGTTGCTGGAACTAAAAAACATGCATCATAGATGATTCAAGCCAGAGGTAAGCATATTGACTCTGGGATTTGATTTTTACCTTATTTACAAACTAGTAAGTTAGCTTGGTTAAAATATATTGTGGATGTTGCCAGAAGACATGAAACTTAAGGCTCGAAGGCATAGGACTTCATTATTTATGGCATAAAATGCTGTGTAAGCATCATATTTGCATCAGTTTCTTTTGACTCCCAGTCCCATAGCAGTGATATGGTGTAGCACAGATGGCTTCTACACATTCAATAGGTTGTATTGCAGATGAGGACCATGGAGCTTGGGGAATCCATGATTTTTATAGCAAGCAGTAACCAAACCTGCATCATTTCTGGGGATAGATATTGTCCCATTTCTTATGATAATCAGATGCATAAACAGCCCAAGAAATAGCCTAGGTAAAATAATAGTCAAGACCCTAGAGTCTTGGTATTCCCAACAAACATGTAGGGAGTATAATGAATACTTTATCCCATACCATCTTGACTTCTGGTGAATTTTCACATGAATATGCTACTCCATAGTCATTCTTGATTAATTGAACTGACACAGGCTAGAACCAAATCTATTCAGCTTGTCTCATACAGCATTTAATTAAGACTGGGATCAATAGAAACAGCAGGATGGGGCCAACCTCCAGTATTGACTTGATACAATCCCCTCCCCTCTTCTAAGTGTAGTCTTTGAATCAGGCTACTATGAATAAATCCCAGGGGGAGACCAGTAGGTCTTAATTCAGTCTAAGTCAAATCCATTATTTATCTAATATGATGTATAAAAGGAAGTTGGAATGACTTGCTGGTCTTCAATGTCACTGCAGTAATAACAGGGGGCAATAAATGTCAGAAAGCAGCCTCATGTCTAATGGAGAGCCATTCTGAGGCCTTCTCTTCCCCACAAACTGAGCATAGGCCACTCTAGTTTGGGACTTGTTGCTGTACTAATGGGGATCACCATGAGTGATTTGATCAGTTTGATTAAGCCACATAGACTGTACCATTGGATAGCTGCAGTCTAGATCACCATGTATGGAGTAACCTGAGGTTGCCTGGAACTCAGGAGAAGCCCAAGAATTTATATCAATCAGATTGAAACCTCATACTAGCCAGGTTTTCACAGCTAAGAGAGAGACGATCATGTTTAGAAAATGCTGTCAATGGCAGTGAATACAGCTGAATATTTCAGGACCAGTGGTGTCCATAGATGTTTTTTATAGCAGGTTTCTTCAGAAGCTTAAATTGCCCACTGCAGAGAATGGGCCCTTATCATGGTCATCTGTATCTGATTTATATTAATTTTGTAGCCTGATGGAAGCATGTTATCAATCTGACAGTATATAGTCTTCCAAATGCTGGAGAAGATAGGCCCAGAAAACTATAAAAATATAAAATTCTTTGTCCTTATGGGCTTTCTCTGACAAAAGATACCACTTTCAATTCAGACCATTAAATGTAGCCCTTACAAGCACAGCTTGTCTTCTAGAGTTGTTATTGGGGTTTGATGACTGCTGCTGCTCACAACTTTCCATTTAGCCAGGTCATTAGTGAACCTGGCCATCAAGGAAGGGAAGCCCTGAGAGTCATTTTTAACCAGCAGCTTTGTTTTGGGTGGTGGAGTGTGGGATAAGGTTTCTCCCGAGGAGTAGCTGCCATATTTTCCCTGTAAAACTGAGATATCTAGTCGCAGACTGGCTGTGCTCTTGAATGTACCCTTTCCATTTGACTTGAAATGTCTGTAGGGCTCTTCCCACCTCCCTGAGTAGATCCACCTGAAAAGAGGAATATTAGGTGTTCATTTTCTAGGAGAGAGAACTTAATTGCATGTTGCTGTGGTTTGGATGGTTTGAATGTGTCCTTGGAAGTTAATGTGTTGAAAAGTTAATCCCCAAAATCATATGCTAATTGTATTTGATGGGTTGGACCTTTGCAAGCTAATTGGGTCATGAGGACTCTGCCTTCATGAATGGATTAATCCATTGTGGGGTTAATTGAGTAACTGGTTCTGATGGGAATGGTTCTGTTGTAAAAACAAACTCTCTCTGGCTCTTTTGCTCTGTCTTGCTATGTGATTCCCTGCATTATGTTATGGTGCAGCAAAATGCCAGCACTATGCTCTAGGACTTTCCAGTTTCTAGACGTGTGAGCTAAATGAGTCTCCATTCTTTATAAATTTCCCATTCTATGATACTTAATGATAGCCAGGAAGAATGGTAACTTGGGTGCCTGTTTCTAACAGCCATATCAGTTTCAGTCCTTCTCTTACCTATTATACCACACAGGTGTTTATGGCTTTCAGTCCTCAGGGGATAGGGAGACCTTGTGTCCAGGTCAATATTCTTTCTCCTTAATACAGCCAAGGTCAAAAAAGAGGGAAAAGGGAAAGGGAGGGATCAGGTACTGTGGGGGTGAGACAGAGACTCAATGTCAATCAACAAATTGCATTTACTGTTGGGGCTCAACCAGGTGAACTTCTAATGTTACAGGTGGCAAAGTCATTATTATTGACACTATTGTTTTCAGCTTGGAGGACTCCTTGGTTCAGCATCCATGCTCACTTTACCTTGCTGCTCCATTGTCATGCAACACACTCTCTCCTACCCTATCCTCCAACCCCTCTTGGAGGAGTATACCATTTGTGTATTCTCCATGAGCTTCCCCATGCCGCTGTGTCAGGCAGGCAGAGAACACAATCAAGATACCATTTGTGTAACTTGTTTCAATCCTACCTCTTTTAGTGTTAGTAGGCATGGCAGGGAGGACCCTTATTCCTCCCTGCGGCACCACTTGAGCAAGAACATTCCTTCCCGATCCCAGGGAACATTTCTTACCCACAAACTCACTTGTGGGCCCTTTTTCTTCTCCTCTAGACAGTCATGTTTCTTCCAGCATCCCTTCCTTCAGTAGAACTGTCAGGTTTGAGATATGATTTTGCCCTACTTAGAGGCCAATAATTTAGCCACTTACTGTTTCATGGCTACTGGCAGAAGTCATGAGACTCCTGGGTCAAGGTCAAAGGATTTTTATTACCCATGGCACAATAAGCAGCATGAGCATCAGCATGTTGGTGTCAGTTGGCCTTGACCTCAAATCCTATGGTCCAGATGGATGCTGTATATGTGTGTGTCCTGCAGCTAAGGAGCTCTGAGCTTGGGGAATTCACTGCTTGTCTAACAAGCAGCAAACAAACCTACTCTTTGTCCAAAGGGATAAGTCGTCTCATCTTTCATCTTCAAAAGCAGTTCTGAGAAATACTGTGGAGCAAAAAGGTGGTCAGTCTCCTGAAGTCTTGCATACCCAGTAAGATTCATGGGAAGCATGAGGTTCAACAGAGACTGCCCTCGTAGCAAGGTTTTGGAGATTCCCCATGCCCATGTGTCAGGCAGGCAGGCAGTGTTTGTGCCTGAGTCAACCCAGAATGGGATTGGACCAGTGCTTGAAACTGAATTATATCAGATTTTTTGGCTTGTGAGTTAGTGAAATAATACAGACTTTCAATATGGAGGGTTATACTAATATGAGATGTTAGTAGAAGAAATAGGGTGAGGAAATATGGGAACTCATCATATTACTACCTTACCATTTTTGTCTTGTAAACTTAAAATGAATAAAAAGACAAGGTACTTTGAAAAATAAAATGTAGGGGAAATTTTTTTCTATAGAAGACAAAGAGGATAATCCATTTCATGTTTCATTAGTTTTTAATCACTATTTAGAATCTGTGTTGGGAAGCTCTTGGAGATATTTTCAAGGGAGTCAGCTCTCCTGCTCATTTTGAGATTATTGAAAATGTAAGATTGTCTTGCTCTGTTGTTTGCTTTTCTGTAGTACTTAGGGAATTTTTTTTTATTTGAGCTTTCTAAATGATCATTAAAACAAAGACAGGATTTCCACTCCTATATCTCTCTTTGCATACTCTTCTCAGTTTGTTGACCTTAATTGGGGAATAAAGTTTATAGCATGGGTAGGTATGTGTTTCCTCATACTGTTTTCACATAGTCTGACCACCACCATTAATGTGGCTTTCTTGGGGGCACAGCTAGACTGAGTAACTAGGGATGCAAAAAATTAAATATAGTAACAACTCTTTTCAGATTTTTCCAGGTAGCTTTAAAATTTGCTGTTTGCTTTTGTGTCTGTCTTATTGTAGCCATAAATAAATTTTGAAAATGAAATAGATGATTTCTTTGGGACTTCTTTCCCTTCAGAAAGAGAATATGTTATTGAAAATAGTGATATTGTTTAACATGGCAGGGAAATGGAATATTTGTGATACTTCACAATCAATCCAAAGATAACCAGGTAACAATTTTATTATAGTCTTCATGTAGAATAATTCCTCTGAAATGTAGGTCCTTTCTCCTGCCATAGTAAATACAGTCTCTGAACATAGTTGTGTATTATTACGTTGTTCTGAGAGTATGTTTCTTCCTTTTAAAATCATCAGTTATTACCGGCATAAAAAAGAAAAGTTGGTTAACTTGGAATCATAATAACCCCATCACTTAAACTTGAATACTTTAAATTTTTGCTTAATAAATCATTTTGCTGTATCCTAAAAGCAAGGCTACTAGATGCCTTTTCTATAGTATATGCACATGAGGATTTGCTTGCTTTTGCTCCAGTAGTCGTGATTTGCAGCTTGATGGGGGGGGGGGGGAGAAGGAGAGGAAGCTCTTAGGAAACATTATATATATATATATATATATATATATATATATATCCCAGAACAACATAGACTTTTCTAAATTCACTCTAAAACTCTTTCTTAAAGAAGTAAATTTGCGATCAAAAATCTCTTTGAAGTGTCAGTTGTTAAATCAACAACAGGAGTCACTGTGCACTGACTTCCCCATGTAGGACCTCTGTCGTTAATGAGTTCTATGAGAATTAACTGTAAAGCTTGTTTTCAAACAGTACTTTATACTTTCTATGTATGTATGGGTGCAAATTGTGGAAATCTTTACTTAGTATAAAGTTGGTCTTCTGCAAATATAGTTAATTAAAAATGAATCTTAGTGAATAATGGGATGGGAGAGGGAGTAGGAGGTGGGATGGGAGTGGGGGTGGGAAGGTGGGTATGGGGTGAAGAACTGCTGTATTCCCAAAGCTGTACCTATGAAATTTGTATTCATTAAATAAAAGTTTTCTAAAAAAAATAAACAAAAAATCTCTGAAACATTTGATCCAAGTATAAAAATTATCTGTATTATTTTACAGATAGCAAAATCTTTCACCCTGGTAGCCAAATAAAAGAGAAGTTGTTTGCAGATAAGTTTTACCAGTGGACTATGATCAGCAGATTACTGTACCATTTAACTCTTAGTGTGTGCCTGAGAATTGTTTGTTAATCTATATATCTATATAGTAGACTCGTTTTACATTTTGCAAATAGCAGAGGAAAATGAAGTCCATAATTATAATGCTCAGTGATTATCCATTGCACATGTGGTATGTTGTATTGTGTTATACATGATTCATGCCACTTTTAATCTTCACAAACTTTTTTGATGTTCTTTTGGTCCCCAGTGTACGCAGAATGACAAAAGGTCAGATGGATCATCCAAGGTTATAATGAGTAACTGGTGGGATGAGGCTTGGGTGGCCTCCAAGTGTATGCATTTCGACACCTCTGCTGCCCAACCTTTGTACTTCACTTTATTTAATTTTCCTAATTCTCTTACCAGACCTCTTATTTCTTCGCTAACAGACTCTATCCTCCTTGCCTCCTGAATCAGTTTTGAGGCTAAAATAGCAGATGAAGCTAAAAAGTTTCTCTGACTTATAACAATTTTCTCCAAAATTATCTTGTTGAAAGTAAATAGCCCATCTGGCTTCCTCTTTCACAAAGCAAAACTCCTAAGTGAGCTTTGTGACTGAAGCTGGCTGCCTTCCACGCTGTGTGCCTGTTGGCCCTAAGCAAGATGAGCACAATCTGTTTCTTCTATTTCTAATAAAGGAAAAGAGTTCCTTCATTTGCCTCTTTAATTCATTGCTGAATTTTATGTCCTTCTTTCTCACAATGGCAGCTTTCCTACTGTGGCCCTTTTTTTTTATTATTATTATTATTAACATTCAGGTAAATTTGAATCTGCATAATGAATGCTTTTCAGTGCAAGGACACTACAATAAAATAGCATTAAAACTTGCATTTTAAAACCAGGACAAGAGGTTGTTAGCTGTGTGCCTCCCATTGATTGGCAGGAGCTGGAGGGGATGATTGAGAAAGCTGTTTCTGCTGCCCCATTCTCTACCTGCTCTCTGAATAAACAGAAGTGTTTAGTGCTCTGCTCCAGAATCCACAGGAGTCAAGCAGCCAAGCTGGGCACAACCTGGGAGTTCACTGCTAAGTACCTTAATTCAGCTCCTGAGTTTACTTCTAAGGAACAGCGGGGACTGTCCCTGTAGCTCTGATAATTACCTTCCTACAGGGCTGACTGAGGGTTACAGAAGAGGGACATAAAAATTGAACCTGAATTCTCTGGCCAAGGAAACCCTGTGACTCTTTCTGTGTGTCAGATCAGATGAGAATCTCGTAAACGTTATGAGCAATTGAATGCATTATTTTAATTTCTGATTTTCCTGTGGAATCAGGTTTTGAGAGGTCATCATACAGTGAGTGTATGATGATGTCTTTCCATGACTGGCAACTGTTCTCCAAATCTCATTATTTTGAGGAAAGAATTCAGAAAGGCCTGTCGTTTGCCTGGTACTGCTCAGGAAATGTCAATTCAGAGGTAAGGATATCTAAGTTTTATACTGGAGAAACGTGTCTTCCTAAAGAGGTTCTACCAGGTTCTACTGGATTAAGGTCGCTTCTGATCAGAAGAGCAAGATTTCAGGCCCAGGATATTGGGATTGGCTCAGCGGCCTTAAATTTACATTTTTGAGAATAAGAATGAATGTTCCTCTCAGAGAGCAAAAGGGCGTCTTCAAGGGCAATTGTGAAGGGCTAAGGAGGGGAGGTGGTTCTTTAAGAAAAGGCCTGGCTCCTCAGTTCTCCTCCTCTTCCTTAGGAGCTGCTTCTGTGTCCCACCACTATCTCCTAGTGTCTGTCTGGTGGGATGTGGTTTCGTCACGTACATTCCGAAAGTTGTTAGAGCCAACCTTGAGGACTTAGTACTGAAGTCCCTTTCTGCTTTTACATTTTAATGTTTTTGTTAAAGATAGACTTTAAAAAAAATTGAAGCAACATTACCAACAAAGTAATGTTATGTGCATTTTTAATTTTGAGACTAATTCATTTATCATTTTTTCCAATGTAAAGCTCTCTGTTCAATTGATAGATGCAGTAAAATTATTTGATTTAGCTTATGAACAAAAGTGCTGTTTTACTTGTAGGTTTTTACCATATATTTACAATATAAATAAATACATGTATATTTTCACAATATATATATACAAGTAATAGCTGTAGAATGGGCTGAGGCATTCATATATCTGATTATTTCATAGGAAACCCAGGACAGAAGACTGAGGCAAGAACGTGGCCGTGGTGTTGTGGCTTCATTCCTGATATTCAGCCTTCTAAGGAGTTTGGGGGAGAAGTGGCAGGGTTTGGAGTTGGGTAGGAGTTCAGGGACAGAAGCTGGAGCTTCCACTTCCATGGTGGGCTTTCTGGCACCACCTTCCACAGCCTACCTGTGCCAGGTGGTGTCGGCCCCATTTGACCTATGGAGGATGTGACTACCACCACTGTTGTTTTAGCTCTGAGAGCCTGAGCTGCCACTTTCCTCATATTGTGTTCCATTTAGAGGCTCTGAAAGTACTGGGTCAATAGAATGCCCTTTACTCTCAAATGTACCCATCTCCAAACTCTGCTTGTCTCTTGGATTAGGTGCTTAATACCAAATCATAAATCCCTTCCTCTGAACCCTGTCTGTGGCCTCCATGCAAGGAGGGCTTGCTGGTGTCCCACCCTTGTAGTCACAGCCTGCAGGAGAGTGCTGGCATTTAGTCCGTTCTCACATACACTGAATCAGTAAAGGAATAACAGAACAATCTAATACCGCCACATTTTACCACAGCTAGAACAATGGGAATCCTGTGAAGATAATCTAAATGGAAGAGTGATTAGTTCATAAAGAGGCCCTGCCCAGTAGCAGCTATGAGCCTGTGGGGCAGGGGCCTCCAGAAACCCAACTTCCTGTGTGGATAGGAGGTCACTGGGAGCAAATGGGTGAAGTAGGTAGGTCAGAACCTGGCTCCTACTTAAGCCAAGAGGTCATCACATATGGAAGACATGGCATGGTACAGACTGAATTAGAGCCCACCTGTACTCCCTTTCATTTGCATAGCTCTACTGCTGAGAATGGATTCAGTGTTCTCTATTACTGGGGTTATGAAATATGGATCTGTGTTTGTTTTACCCATAGGATTTAAAACAGAATTGAGCAGTATAGTTGCAAGTTAATTAACATGAATTAGAGATGTGGAATGAATATAAAACTGTAAAGTTAAACAATGGTAAAGATAAAAATTTTATTGATTTTTCTACATATATTAATTTTTTTCTATTAAATGATGGAGATTTATTTCATCATAATTGTCTTAGGGTCCTCAAATGTACAGATAAAAAATATTCTCTGCACTGCTTATTAAACACAATAGCTTAATTTTTACTATTTTGAGTTATAGGAAGTCTAATACTAAAGCTTGGCTGCAACTCTGTGGAAAGTTTGAGTGTTTCTTAGTAGACATATATAATGTGTAATAAAATTTCATACTAATCACCTAGAATAATACCAAGATCCACAATGAAATCCTTAGTAAATGTCCAAATACTAAGTAAAGTTTCTTCATTTTTTCACCAAGATGATTTTAAAAGCTGGCTTTGAGTGTGCCTGCATGGTTAAACCCATCTTCCCTTAGATATCAATCAACTGTGTGTATGCAGTAGAGCCTTCCACTGGCACTGATTCATTAGGAAAGCTCATTTAAGGAGTTAAACATCTCTCACTTGTCAACACTGAGGTAATTATGCACTATTAATTCTCATGTCATTTCAAAAAGTGCTATTTTAAAACTATTCATTTCATCAATCCTGAGAACTAGGATAAGGTAGACAGCCTGCTGTAAACCAATTTAAGATGTGATTACATTGCTTTATTCCTGCAATACAGGAATCAGAAAGTTGATTTAATGTGAATATCGCTTTTGAAATGTTTCCTACTTCATTTTGAGATGAATATGATTAGGCAACCTTGAGAGGACAAAGGAGTTGATGTACGAGAAGGAGGTTTAATTTATTCTGCTGTTTGCAGAATCAAGGTGGTGGCTGGGGAGGGCTGAGGGCGAAAGTCTGGAAATGGTGGTCTCTTGTCCCTTTTATCTAAATGAAGTTTTTTTTTGTTTTTGTTTTTTTTTTTTTTTTTTTTTTTTGTCTACCTGCTGTTTACATGGTATTAGCTCTAATTAGAATTAGAGTTATTTGGCTGGTGCCGGAGCTCAATAGGCTAATCCTCCGCCTTGCGGCGCTGGCACACCGGGTTCTAGTCCCGGTCGAGGCGCCAGATTCTGTTCCGGTTGCCCCTCTTCCAGGCCAGCTCTCTGCTATGGCTCAGGAGTGCAGTGGAGGATGGCCCAAGTGCTTGGGCCCTGCACCCCATGGGAGACCAGGAGAAGCACCTGGCTCCTGCCATCGGATCAGCTCGGTGCACCAGCCGGGGTGGCCATTGGAGGGTGAACCAACGGCAAAGGAAAACCTTTCTCTCTGTCTCTCTCACTGTCCACTCTGCCTAAAAAATGAAAAAAAAAAAAGAATTAGAGTTATTTAAATTTCCTTACAGTGAGAACCTATAAAGGAATTAGATATAAATTTTCCTGAAAACAGAAGAATTAAAATTGTTTTCAAAGAAATAATTTCAGATAAACCAGGGATGCCACAGACAATATATATAAATATTAATGTATAAAAATACAATATATACAAATGTTAACTTTAGTATTCTTCAAACTGGTAGTGCTTGGAATTCATTAATGAATGCAGACTTCATTCTAGAACTTTTAAATTTAATAAATTGTAATATAACATTTTGGTTTTTAGTACAATCTTTAAGATAAGATAATTTTCATTTCATATTTTAAAGATACACCTATTTATAGGAGAATTTAGTTTTATAAAGATGTCACAGTATAATATTTAAGCACTTTGATTTTTAAAGTACTTTGATTAAAAGAAGATACATGGAAATAGTTTAATTATAAGAGAGACTATTCCGCACAAACATAAGTTCTATTGGTTTTTAATTTGTGGTGTGTGTGCATGTATGTGTTTCTTCATGGAAAAGAAAAAAAATTAAGGTTATACTTTTTTTAAACCCAGATTAGAGAAGTTAACATAACTCATGTGTTGAATGTTGAGTCTGTGCATGATCTAAAAAAGGGACTCTTGCTTGTTGATCCTCGACTTTACAGGCTCTTAATACATTATTTTAAGCTCTAGGTGTTTCCTTGGTAGAAGAGGTATGCTGGACTTTTGTATATTGACTAGGTTTTGTCACATCAAAAATGATTAATGGTTTATGTAAGTTACTGTGGTAATGGGGTTCATTCTAACACTGACTCATTGAGTTAATTTGTTTAGAATGCATCTCTAATTTTTTAACGTCACAGTATGGTTTAAATCGTCAAAACTTAGGATCTCATCAAGATTCTTAAAAAATCCATTTCCATCCTTAATTTTTAACTTCTTGTGCAATAGCCATGCATCTTTCATAAACTTTAAGGAACTTTGTGAAGATCCCTTGCATGCTGGGATTTTAAAATTTTTGGCACAAAATAAGCTATCTTTTAATTTCATTTTGTATGAGTGCTTTGAAGTCCCTTTGCATATTAAAGCCTTGTCCTTAATTATCTGTTATTATAGTTAGCCTAACTTCTTCATGATCTCCAGTTAGTTGTATACTTCTCATTTTTCCTAACCTACTAGATGCTGTTTCTTCAGTTTTGCATATATAGAAAAATTTGGTTCAGTTTTCTATCTTAATATTTTTTAAGTAATTTGGTAGAGACTTTTGGTATGCTTTTTTTCTGTGTGTTTTAGCATTGATTATATATTGATTTGGATTATTTTTTCTCATTAGTTTCATTTTTCTCCAATAGAATTGTTGAAAGGAAAAGATGATTTCAAAAGCAAGGGTGATTTTTTCATACTTTCTCATTATCTTCTCATAATCTGCTCATCATCATAAGGTTAGTCCTTTAGTAGTCAATGCGTATCTGCTGCTTTACATGATCTGAACTGATCTAAAACGTATTGATGTGTAAGATGCCTGGAGCTTTGTTTCTACTGTGTAGCTGTGTATAGCCAGTGCTAACCATCACCTAATCCATAAGGCATCTTCAGCAGCAATGTAATAATATTTGAGAGATGATTAACAAAACTCTTTTTAAAAAACATTTATTTATTTGAAAGTCAGTTACAAAGAGAGAGAGAGAGAGAGAGAGACAGAGAGAGAGAGAGAGAGAGAGAGAGAGTTCTTTCACCTACTGATTCACTCCCCAGATGACCCCAAAGGTCAGCACTAGGCCAGGCCAAAACTAGGAACAAGGATCTTCGTACAGGTCTCCCTTGTGAGGGACAGGGGTCCAAATGCTTAGATCATCTTCTGCTGCTTTTCTCAGGCCATTAGCAGGGAGCTTGATTAGAAGTGGAGAAGCTGGAACTGGAACTGGGACTCATATGGGATGCTGGCATCGCAGGCCATGACTCCACCTACTATATCACACCACTGGCCCCTAATGTAACTCTTACTGGACAACAAAGAGCTCTTCAAGAAATGTTGAAATATTTTTGTTTCTATGAACTCCATCTTTGGATCTGGTTTTTTGAGTACCATTTTCTGATCAAGAAGTCATTTACAGTATAAGTCTAGATTCTAGAAGTTTCTTGGGGCTTAGGAGTGAAATGTAAGAAATTCTGTTTTTAAGTACTGAGAGACTAAGGCTTTACTGTAATCCTTATCTTCTTCCATGGATGACAGCTACAAAACCTGAATCTATTACAAATATGACTACTTGAAGGTACAGCGTGAAGAGATGCAGAAAGACTGGGAGTGGGAGTGCACACTGGCATAGAGGTGGGGAGGCAGGGAGCTATAGAAGAGCTCACCTACGCAGCCTTTAACCTGGGGTCGAGTGCAGTACCTGTGTCCAGACACATGAAAAAATCTGCAGTCTTTCTGGTAGGACAGCAGAAGCATGAAGCCCCTTGACTTTGGGAGCCATCGTCCCTAGGGGTTGGCCCTGATCCTTGTGCTCCTGTGAGGGTTCTTAAACTCCAACTGGCAGGAGGACAAAAAGGAGGCAAAGGCTAAAAGGGAAAAGCAGCAAACTAACCTGTCTGTCCTTTGTTTACAAACCCTTTCAGGTTTCCCCAGGTCCCACCCAGTGACTTCCATTTAAATTTCATTAACAAGGAGAGAAACATGGTCAAATCCTGGCTTGAGTGAATGTGGGTGATACAGGTTTCAAAATCTAGGCTACCCTCTGCAATTTTAGGTTTGCATGAACAAGAAGGAAAGGAAAAGATAAACTGATTGACTAGGCATCTAGCAAGATCTGCTGGTACATACATAGACCTTGTATATATTTATCCTCTTTTAAAACCTACCATCACATTTGTTACGATCTCCAAGTAGGGAAAAATAGCCTCCCTTATGTAATAGCATAAGCTTGTACTTTATATATATATATATATATAGGACCTAATAGGTTTGGGTCTCCTGAGAGTCATCCATGATTGTCATTCACAAAGGAAATTGGTCGGGCAATTTAGTGTAGTGTATTTTGTCTCGTTTCCATATTCGTCAATGCTTATGAGCTTCTGATGTGACTTCACCTCTTCAGATCTGTACTTCTTACTGATGCTGTGACTTAAGAACATTGCTAATCAATTGAATATATTAAGAAATGAGGTATAATCTGGAACTGTTATTTTTAATAAGATGCTAGACTTTATGAAATGATATTTTCAATGATTGATAATCTACTTCTCAATATGTTTGACTTAACTTCAACAAAATCCCAAACTGTTATTTGAGTAGAGATATAGCATATATAGAGACTGTATAGGCACAATGTATGTTAGCCTGTGGTCTCCAAGAATATAGTCATTATATCTTTTGGCCTGTGAACTCCAAGAATATAGGTGCCAGGTCTGTTGGCCTATGATGTCTGAGAATACAACACCATATCTGTGAGCTCCTAATCTCAAAAAAAATAGAGTCACCATGTCTCTTATGCCAGCAAATGGCATGAACTCTGGCGCATACATGTTAACACATGATTTAAAAATTAATTAATTATACAACTAGTGTTTTTGTCCTGTTAAATTTTAAAAAGTTCTTTTTTTCCTTTTAATAAATTAACTTCCCCTGTCAATTATTTTATGATTCTCTAGGCCACAGGGCTAGCTTTTATCTTGACCTAGGACACCATTCTTACCTATAATTAATTACCAGTTCTATGAGCTATACTCCTTGCTCTGTTTTTATTATTGTTGATACATGACTTTAAATTTCTGTTATTTGAAACTTGAAGGTCATATAGAAGTAGGGAGAGTAACAAAATTTATTATTTTTAAATAATCATCTGACTTTAATGATTGTTAGATCAAATCTTACTTTTCTTCATCTATGTCCTCAATTACCCACTCTCCCATCCATCAAAAAGTGGATTATTTGGATTCTGAATTGAATAGACTATAAAAATTATGAGAAAGCAGAATGTATTTGAGTATTAATTTTAACATTAGGTAAATATTGCTGTTTATAATATTTGTACATTTGTTAGTGACATGGTGCTATACCCCTGTGTTTTAGAGATACATTGTGAAGTATTTATGGATGAGCTAATATAGTCTGAGGGGTTGGCTTAAAATTTGTTTCTTAAAAGTGCTTCTTGTGACATATCATTTGAATAAAGAATACAATGAATCTAAATCTAATTTCTTCACAAATAAGTAAATGCTCTTCTAAATGTCCTTTTCATCTCCAGTTCTTGATTCTTAATTAGGGTTACAGAAAGACTACATTTCTAAGTCAAAAGTTTCAGGAGTAGACCTACAGTTGAAAAAGGACTTGAACTTCCTTCCTTCTTTCCTCTCATGAGTGTGGCATTTCCTCCTGCAGCTGAAGCCCATCTTTCTTAGGGGTTGGCATTTTGAACTCATTGGCCTCAATACCAGAGATTTTTCAATGATTTAGCTCCCTGATCATATTTTCCTAATGTTTTGTTTTATGACATTTAATAATCATTGTTACCAGGACATTTCTTGTGGTTTTTACTTTTATTTTTTCTTTACCTTCCCCCTCTTTTAGTGTATTTCCTGTAATAATTTGTTTATAAAAAGCAACTAAAAAAGAGCATTTTGCCAAATACCTTGTGCCAGGCCCTTTCAGAATCTCATTTAATTTTTAGAGCAGCACTCTGTACTAACCCATTGTACAAAGTGAATCTTAGCTCCCGGAGGTCAAAACTGCCCTACGATTTGATATTAGGAAGATAGCGAAGATTTGAACCAGTTTCTCTGACTCCAAACTCTATGTACTTCTAATTCTACCACAATTTTACTATCAATACTTTTTATTTTCCTAAATAGTACTTGAAGCTTCTTTAAGTTAAATACTTGTAAATTATAGTTTCCAATACTAAACCAATTATTTTTCACTTATTTTTTTTTTGTAGATTTTATTTATTTATTTGAGAGGTAGAGTTACAGTGAGAGGGAGAGACAGAGAGAAAGGTCTTCCTTCCGTTGGTTCACTCCCCAAATGGCTGCAATGGCTGGAGCTGTGCTGATCCGAAGCCAGGAGCAGGTGCCTCTTCCTGGTCTCCCACCAGGGTTCAGGGCCCAAGCACTTGGGCCATCCTCTACTGCTTTCCCAGGCCACAGCAGAGAGCTGGATGGGAAGTGAAGCAGCCGGGACTAGAACTGGCACCCATTTGGTACCACAGGCAGAGGATTAACCTACTTTGCCACAGTGCCGGCCCGTTCACTTATATTTTATGAAGAACCAATGGAGAGGCTCTATGAACTTGACTTTGACATTAATCTATTTAAATGTGCAGACAGCATGTTGACATAATCAAGAAATACCAGTTGCCAAAGGTCAGAAATAATATTAAACAGTAAAATATAGAATTTTTTTTAATTGATGGAACAATGAATGAGAAAAAATGCACCGTGTAAGTAAAGATATAGAATGTTTTTGTAGTTCTCATTTTACAGAGTTACATCTTGGCATTTGTAAATGGGGCTATAAGTTTAGAAATATTTCAGTGACAATAATAGGATGTTAAATATAACTCTTCATTCCTGAAATTTTAGCTTTTCTTAGTGATAGTTACCATTACAAAGAGCAACCAGCCATGAGAGTGTATTTAACTTAGATTTTGAAGGAATGCTTGATATGACTTCAATTTCTGTGACCCAGAAATATCGATGTGCTAATTTTTTGAGTTAAAAACTTTCTTTTTATGTTTTTGTCCTTGCTTAAATGGGCAAATGCTGGCTAAATGTCTTAGAGAATACAGTATTTTCAGGAAATGACAAGAACTATTGATTTACTTTATTCTTATTCCCTCAAGCAGAACAGCCATAAAATATGTTCAATTCCTTCTCATTTCTGTCTGCAGATTACACTGACTAGTGTTGCAGGTGACAAGTGTGGACATGATAGGAGGATATTGACATTCACTAGGATTTGACTTCAGAGCTTTAGAGATGAAATGTCAACTGGCAAATTCAACTAGAACTATATTCACATAATTATTACAGTGCTAAATTTTGTTAGTTATAAACATGAATGTAGATCTGACATAGATGATCCCAACAAGGATAATTCCTATTAAAGTCAAACTTCACATGCAGTAAAAAATGAACAGGAAATCTGTTTGGAAAACTTGAACATGTAATCCAGATAAAAAAATTTTGAAAAAAAAAATCTGTCATTTCGTGAAATTACACTCAGATTGACTTGAATAATTCTCTATCAGATACCAATTTTCTTTAAGTGTGAAAGGTTAACTTTTTACTTAATTTCATTGTTCTTACAGCTTTAAGTGTGTTAATTCTTATGTTAGTCACAAATCATTGAATAATTCCAGGATTATATTGTCATTTGAGGATGAATACAGTTTAATTTTGAGAGGATCTCTAAGCTTAGAAGTACCCATCTGCTCATTTGCCTCTGGGTGCACCTGTGCCAGTGGACACGTTTCATAAATGCTGCCAAGAAAGCACATCCGGCATGCCAGCATATTTTTCTCATTTAGTCCTGCTTCTGCAGGCCTCTTGTTCTGCTGGCTTGCGGTGATTATCGCCCTTATCTCTGGCATGGAGAATGAGAGAGCCATCATGATTAAGCTACTGATTACAGCTACTGAAAGCAATGCCTACAAGCACCCCGAATTTCCTCCTCTGCATGGACAATGCCAAATTCCTCAGATATTTATCCCTGGAGTTGCACATAGGCTCAGCCTACAACATATGTGTGTCATATGAAAAAGTCATGTGCAAGTTAAATTAACTGACTCTTTCCTGTTGATATTCTGTTTGAATGGTTCTTTCAGTCATGAAGTACCTCTGCACATGGCTCTTTAAAGAGGCTGCAATTAAATTCTTAGACTGAAATGTCTGGGGTTCAAGATGGTGAATTTGAATATTTTAGGGGGAATTTTTGTGTGTGTCAGTGACCGAAGTTTCTTGGAATAAGCAAAAAAAACCCTGACATTTTAAAATTTGTGACAGAAAAATGAAGTTTAATGTATGAATAATTTGAGTAATTCTTTTCCAAGTTGTGTTCTTTTATTGTGTGTAGGGAAGGGCCTGAGAGAGATAGGGATTGTACCCAATGCTGTTCCTGCTTCACATCTGTGATGTGTGGACAGCTCTTGTAGCTTGCTCACTGCTCACATTCAGCCCAAAGCCTTTGTAATGAACGTTTCAGTAGATCACAACGTTATCTCTTCTGAGAATGCAGTGTTAGGGGTAAATGTGAGGTGCCAGATGGGACAGGATGAGCTACTCAGAAAGGCAAGATGACTACTTCAGGGGACCTTGTCAGACACATAAACCTTATAGGATCGAATCTGTGAGGCACATTAGCCTCTCATCTGGAGATCAGTCAGCAGCAGCCAGCTAAAAATGGTCTAGTTTGCAGTTGGTCAGTCTCGTTTGTTGTATCTTGCTTCTTGTAAGTGGCTTAGATTTCAGAGGTTGCATTTTCTAATTGATGCCAATTAAATATGGGCTGATTTATTTTGCACATTTATTTCTGCGGAGACCTACAGGCTGATTATACCTAACTGGTTCTGTGGATATTAGGTGTCTGAACAGACATTGCAAAGGACTCGGGTAACAGGGCTGAATGAATGCTAGACACTTGTGGGAAAAAGTGAATCTAATCATTGCTGGGGTCTCCAAGATTACTCCAGGTTTCATGCTC
Organism: Lepus europaeus; assembly: GCF_033115175.1. Lineage (NCBI taxonomy): Eukaryota > Metazoa > Chordata > Mammalia > Lagomorpha > Leporidae > Lepus > Lepus europaeus. Next base: position 163,006,659 of record NC_084829.1, on the reverse strand, counting down.
TGCTAAAAGGACTCACAAACGTCAGAAAAGCTTATACTCCCAGTTTTAGTTTATTACAGCAAAATGATGCATACTAAAATCAGTAAAGGTAAAGTGTGCATAGGGCAGAGTCAGGGAGGAAGAAACAGCCATGAGCTTCTAGTTGTTTTCTCCCAGTAGATTTGTATGGACAGTGCTGCCTTCTCCCCAAAAGATTTTATGAGAACTATGGAACATTGTAAACCAGGAAAGCTAAGTGTTGATGTCCAGGGATTTTACACAGGTTGGTGTCATAGGAATGGGTAACTTCAGTGTGGATAACTTTAGGTGCTGCAGAGATCACACTGACATTGTGTGGTCTAGGGTCCAGGTGCACACACAGGACTTTGTCATAAATGATGTTAATGTTAACTTTCTGGTGTGACCAAAGGTCCCAAGTATGTGAGGGTGCTCTCACTGGGTACAATATTCCAAAGGCTCATGTTATGTCCTGGGTTATGTCCTAGGAGCCAGTCAAGGCCACTTTTCCTCAGAATGTACATGATTAGGATACACCACAATTGCTGCATTAACCTTTTTACTGCACAACTCTATGTTGACTCAGAGATGCCATCTCAATTGGACTGGGTGGATAATTAGGACAAAGCAACAGTGATTTGTTTCCTTTTTAAACCTATGCATACAGACACATTATCATTAATGAAAATGTTACTAATTATTTACTTATGAAACTAGTAAGGGTAAGATCTAGGGATGGGAAAATTGGGAGTAATTGCATGGCAGAGGCTGCTGAGGCTGCTGCTGTTCAGTGAAATAGACATACCTTCCTTTCTGTTTCTCACCAACAATATGATTTTGATTTAATTTGTGATGATTTCAATTGAGTTCATTTCGTGTAGTGATTTATATTGAATTTATTTCTCATTTGTTATTTGATTGAATTTTTTCTAAACACTTGTTTTAAAAGTATGAGAAGTAAATTAGAATAAAGCCTGTAGAAGTACTTCATTAACTGGAAAACACTAAATACTTTTCACCAAATGTGTTCAATAAAACACTAGTTTTCAAAAGTTAATGTTTTCATAATAAGGCTTTAGATCAACTGAGCTTGAAAAATCCTGGATTAACGAAGTTAATTTTCTTTACTAAACAAGACTTCTTAGAGCCTTTCATAAAATAAAATACTTTTTGATTGTTCAAGTGTTATCTAGACATCCTTAGTTATAGAATTTTTTTAAGTATCTAATGATATAACTGGTGAACACAGAATAAGAGCTGCATTTAACCACACTATTATTATTTTAGAGTCTTGAAGCCAAGTTTTTTCCCTTTGGAACATGCTCTCAAAATTATGCAGAGTGTTGACATTTTCTGGCCATAATCCATTATGTGGTATGGCATAGAGCTGCCTCTGTTATGAGAGAGTGTCATATATTTTTAATTCACTGGAAAAAGTAATTAAAATAGTTAATGTTAAAACATTTCATTGTATTTTAGGTATGTCTAAACTGGGAAAATTTGTTCAATTTTATAATTAATTGAAAAATACCCTAGTTTTACATATCCAACTATATATTTAAATATAGTAAGGGTGTTTGTTCAAGTAAGGGTGTTTGTTTAAGTGTTTGTGAAGATTCCTTGTTTATTATATGATTTTATCACACATGGAGAATAAATAATATACTCACTTTCATTTTAGTAAATTTCTGTTTATTTTGAAGTAGGTCAATAGGAAAATGATTATAATGTCGCTTCTGAGGACCTCATTTTTATGACATAATAGCCTTCATAACCAATGCTATTTACTGCAGGATGAAGGCATTGCATTCATTACCAAGACTGGGGTCTCTTAATCTTTGTTTTCTGTAACAATAGAACCAGTAGCATCTAAAACCTGAAGTTATGGGTTGGGTGTTTGGCCCAGTGATTAAAATGCCTCTTGGGATGCCTATATCCTATATTCAAGTGCTAGATTTGAGTCCTAGCTCCACTTTGGATACAGCTACCTGACAATGTGCGCCCTGGGAGGCAAATCTGATGGCTGTCGTAGTTGGGTCCCTGCCACCCCTGTCGGAGTACCATATTGAGTTTCTGGTTCCTGCTTTGGGTCTGACTCAACCTCAACTGTTGTGGATATTTGGGGAGTGAACCAGTGGATGGACCATCTCTCCCTCTTTTCTTTGGCTGTCTTTCTTTGTCTCTCTGTCCTTCAAATAAAATGAAAATGTAAAAAACAGTTGAAGTTTGAAATTATCAACAATACTATAATACATTGCTCTAGAGAAAAATATAATAAATTATTTATAAAATATATATAAAATAAATCATAATTTCTATACTTACGCTGTCCTATGGCATTCCATTAGTTAAAGAAGAAGGAAGGAAGGACCTCTTATTTGAAATAGTTTATATGAATCTTCAAGGAAACAGATTATCTGAAGATGGCCACTTCAAGGAAGGAATAAAAACTTTATGCTGTTGTAGAATCCCCTTGTTTCGATTTTACCTGTTCATCACCCTAGTGATCTCTATTATCTACTTTTATTAAGAATTTTATACTCTTTTCTCAGTTATCTCCATGTCTTTTTTTCTTAGATACTTTTCCCACTGATGGTTGAGATAGGTGTTGCAATTTACATGGTGATTTTGGTGGTGGATTTCTATTTATTCTGTATTGGATAAATGTAAACAATTCTCAGAATTGATTTCAGCCTTGCTGATGAATGAACGCTACTCCTTTTTCTTGCTTCTTCAAGGGAGGAAATAGTGCTCTTAACTAAGGCAGCAAGCTTCAAGCATGAGAGCATGGGCTCTGAAGGCAGACTGCTTGAGTTTGAATAACAGCTTTGTTTATCAGCAAATTACTTAACCATTCTGTGTCAGCTTGGTTTTCTGTCAAATGGGGGTAATAGTAATACCAACTCCATAGAGTTAGTGTGAGTATTACAAAAGTTTTAATGTATGCAAAATGCTTAGACTTGTACCTGGCATATAGTAAGTGTTCAGTAAATTTTGTTGTTTTTCTCTAGAGCAATGTTATGTTTTATAGATACTTGGAAAGTTTAACCTTTGCTTGAAACTTAATTTGGGTTGGAGTACATTCTAAATAGTATCAAATATATTTCTTTGAATATATCTTTAAGAAAATAAATAAATGCTTTTATTTATTTAACATGAATATCTCCCATCTATAGAAAGAAATACATCATATTCTGAACCCTTGTGTATATGGAATAAAGACATCTGATTCATACTATGGTTCTGAAATTGGTTATATTACATATGCATGTTTAGCTAAGCAGTATTTTGGGTCAGTTTCGATTTTGTCTTGTTTTGAAATTTTTCTAAATGTAGTTACAGAAGACAGGCTTTGCTATACTCTACTCTCTTAAACTCTTGCCTGATTCACTCACTTTAGGCTTCTGAGCCCATGCATGACTCCTGCTATTTGGAATGAATTTTTTGGAAAAGCTATGTGCCTTAAATTGCATGCAGAGTCTGTGTATATTGAGAAGCACCTTAAATGATGGGTGACTTTTATGGAAGCCTCACTTGTTTTCAGCCATAAAGATCTTGAGATCCTTGATAAATCAGTGATACTGAAACTCAAAAGTATATGTGATATTCCTGCCACAGAAGTTAGTTTGGAGAAACTAATTCAGTCAACAGAATATAACTGCACCTAATAGTGTTGGCTATCTCAACATACAACAAAGGGAAAAGATTTAAAAATAACTTCCGTGTTAATACAATTGATAATCCAAAAATGATGGGTCAGCTTACCAGGTAGTAAAAGCATAGGTGAAGAATGTTGGGCACATTTTTGGCTTTAGTACTGGAGCTCTTAAAGGATCTTAAATGTCCACAAGTTCATAGGAGGCGTCTTCTTGTTTGACTTGTGAATTGTCTGCCCATCACAGTTAACTTCTTTCAATAAGAATGATGCCCTCTGAGTAATGCCCCTGTTGTGAACTAAGAAGGACCCATGAATTATTAATAACCTGCAGGGTTGCAGAGCCCTTGTAGCAATGAGAGCAGTGTGCTCTGTACGACAGTTCTGTTCACCTGATCTTGACAAATTAGGAGCGTCTAAAACATACTCCTTCTTGTGAATACAAGAGGTGGGGGAAAGGTGACTTGGAAATGCATCAATGTTTAGCCCTTTTGTAGAATCTCACAAAGATAACAGGGAACAGTGTTTCTTCATAAATAACTGCCTCTGCTATCGTTGTGGTCTAGTGTGGTAGGCTAATGCCTTTCTGTCAAGCCAAGCTTTATGGTTCAATTTCCAATGTAGTCCTTGAGAAACAACTGGGAAAAAAAGTAAAAACACAATTATAAAGAGGCCTGCTCCATAATCATTTAGTCCTGTTTATAGAACTTGATCCTCTTCAAGAGTATATTCTCCTATGTATTAAGCTGATAGGCAACAAGAGCAAATAAAACTCTTTACAGGAGTAGCAATTGTTTTATCAATAGCTGGGCTTATGTGGGAGTCTTGACAGGAGGATTAGGAATTGTAGCCACATTGACATGTAAAATATGTAGTGCTGTGCTGCAGGAGGCGATGGGCTTTAAAACCCAGCAACTGTGTGTTCTCTTGCTAGTTACCAATCTATAGTTACAGTGAAATTTGTTTTAGGAAGGATAAGGACTGCTGTATATTTACTAGGTAGTCGTCCAGTACTATTGATCTATTATTCACTTTTTCTAGTTATATAATACATTGTTTCATTTTTATTGAGGTATATCATATAATGGTGAAATGTGCAAGTCTTAATCAGAGTTAAAAGACAATGGGGAAAACAAGAAAAAGCATCCAGATTAAGATACAAATATTTGTAAGTCATGAAGACTTCCTCATTCCAGTCAGTGCTCACCTTAAGTCACCACCATCTGACATCTATCAGTATAGATTAATTATACCTGTTCTTGAACTTCATATGAAATCATACAATATGTTTTCTTTTGTGTCTTTTTTCACTTGATAATGTATCTGTAGGGTTTATCTATACATTAAATAGTACCAGTTGTAATTTAGGCACTTATCATGTGTCTTGATTTTTAATTCTGGCTAACTTTTAAATAACATATTCCCTTGGTGTGAGGACAGTAATAATAGTAGATTCTTTGATACATGGATATGTGTCTATTCTTCAAAAATCGGTAGAATCCCTGCCATAATTTTCAGATTCTAAGTAAGTACCAAATAATGATATTAATGTTAAGGTCCCCAAAATGTTCCTTTTTTGTTGTTCCAAGAGCAAAGAGCTCACCATTGTATATTTTAACAAGATCTTAATAGTCATAGTTACTTGTTGCTGGAGGTCTTAAATTGCCATTCTTGCAGTCATGCTGAGAATCAAATTGCATTTGTGGGCCAGCACACCCTTGTTAAACCATCCCACTGGCATGATAATTAGAGATTCCTGCTAGTTTGGCCTGTATAAAAAAGTAGCACAGGTGGGAAAATTTACATACATGCCTTCCAATAACAAATTGTTATAGTTTCTCAGAAGGTCAATTTTTGTATTTCTTATAGCTTGTTCATAATCAACATGTGATTACTTTTCTATCACTTTTAGATGTATAACCTCTGCAATAAGATGACCACGTTAAGAAAAGGCTTAGTGGCTTATAAATATTAAATTATGTTTATGTGGCTTTATCTCCTCTTTTTCTTATGCAGAAAAATAAGAAGGAAGCTATTTCTCCAGAAAAGATTCTTTTAATTGTCTCTTCCTTCTATTCTCAGAAGTATAGTTTATTTCCTTCTCCACATACCTTTTCAGTCTTTCTTCGTTGTATCTTATTTTAAAATTTCATTTTTATTGTCTCATAAGTTATGAATGTAAATTAGCTTGGTTAGGAGCCAGTGCCATGGTGCAGCGGGTTAATGCCCTGGCCTAAACCGCTGGCATCCCATATGGGATCCGGTTTTAGTCCCAGCTGCTCCTTTTCTGACCCAGCTCTCTGCTATGGCCTGGGAAGGCAGTAGAAGATGGCCCAAGTCCTTAGGCTCCTGCACCCATGTGGGAGACCCGGAAGAAACTCCTGGCTCCTGGCTTTGGATTGGCACAGCTTCGGCCATTGTGGCCATCTTGGGAGTGAACCAGCGGATGGAAGACCTCTCTCTCTGTCTCTACCTCTTTCTGTAACTCTGTCTTTCAAATAAATAAAATAAATCTTTTAAAAAAGATTAGCTTGGTTAGGCAGATTCAGGAAACAATTTCCATGTACAGACAAATGCTCAGTGCTTGTTTTCAATAGTGATCCATTGTCAGTTGCTGCTATGGTTTGAATAGTGTCCCTCTACTCCCAGATTCATTTCCCAAGGGTTAACAAGGAAGAACAAGAGTGTACTTGAAGATGGGGCCTTTGCAAGAGAATAGGGTTAAGATGAAGTCTTGAGGGTGTGGGCCCTCAAAATTGAGTCAGTGCTCTGATAAGAGGAGATGCTAGAGAGTCTTCTGTTTCTACCCTTGACCTGAGGATGCAGTGAGAAGGCAGCTGTCTGCAAGCTGGGAAGAGAGAGCCCTATGTGAACCCAATCATGCTGGTGCCTGGATTTGGGACTTCCAGCTCTCAGAACTGTGAGAAAATAAATTACTTTCGGTTAAGCCACCCAATTCTATGGTATTTTGTGATGGCAGCACCTGAGCTGAGTAATACAATTGCCATTCATATTAAGAATGAAGTAGTTAGGCTATCCTGTTAATATAAATGATTGCTGGGGCCAGTGCTGTGGCTCAGTGGGTTAACACCCTGGCCTGAAGCGCTGGCATCCCATATGGGCGCTGGTTCTAGTCCTGGCTGCTCCACTACTGATCCAGCCCTCTGTTGTGGCCTGGGAAAGCAGTCGAAGATGGCCCAAGGCCCCTGCACTCACGTGGCAGACCTGGAAAAGCTCCTGGCTCCTGGCTTCGGATAGGCACAGCTCCAGCCGTTACGGCCAATTAGGGGAATGAACCAGTGGATAGAAGACCTCTCCCTCTCTGCCTCTCCTCTCTCTGTGTAACTCTTGACTTTCAAATAAATAAATTAATCTTTAAAAAAAATGATTGCCAATAGTTATTTATGGTAATTATTTGTAGACTCCTTTTTGATATCCCAAAGAATTTATTTTGTAGTCTCCTGTAGAAAGGATCAAATTTCCAGCTTCCCCCAAATGGCTTCTCTTACCTTGTCCTAGCCCTCCCCCACAAAAAAAACAAACAACTGGCCATTATGCCACCTAACTATGTATTCAATTTGAATTCTTTGTCCTTCTTCAAGAACTGTATGATTACATTAAGTATCCAGAGCTTTTAGTGCACCAATCATGCTCAGAGCATCAAGGCAGTTACACACTATGGGGCCTAACATTTTACTCTGTAAGAGAAAACTTTTACTCTCAAACAGAAAAATTATACCGCTATTTTTAGACTTTTTTTTCTCAATTACTTTTGGTTTATGTTGCTGTAGCCTAACTTACACTGTGGGTGAGAGGCCTGGGAAGAGGCCAACCTATTTAACAATCTGTGCCCTGTCCTTTCAAGAGTTAGTATGCCTTTTATGTTTTTAATGTGAAATTAACAGTCATATATTTGCTTTTATGTGAAAAAAAATTCCTAAATTCTTTTATAGTGTTGAAGAGATATCACAGTTCTTCCCAATGCTTAGATTTATGGACACTGGTTGTTGAAAATATGTCAGATATCTCCAGGCAAAAATGTATCGGAAGAGTCTTCATGACGGTACTAAAGATGATAGCAAACCTACACGGGAGACCCAGGTGGAATTCCTGACTCCTGGCTTTGGCTCGGCACTGCCCCAGTTGTTGTGGGCATTTGGAGAGTGAACCAGCAAATGGGCATGCTCTCTGTTCCTCTACTTCTTTCCCTCTACCCCTCTCTTTCTGTCTTTAAAATAAATAAATAAATATTTTTTAAAAACTCAGATAATAGCAAATGAACATTGATTGTTCATGCTGCACATGTGTCTGTGCCGCGTTGTGATGTTCTCATTTAGTCATCACAGCAGCACTATGAAGTAGGCTCCTCATCCACATCTTACAGAAGACAGCATTAATGCTCAGAGGAAGCCAGTGATTTGCCCAAGCTCTAGGGCTGGTCAGTGGTGAGGATGCTTTAAACCTGTGCAGGAGAATGTTTAGACCTACCAGCAAATATGATAGATGTGATTTATATAAATTGCAAGTCCTCTTTATTTTACACAATAAACATGCTTATAAAAATACTATACCTAAATTATATTTTGTTACATTTTTAAAGTCTTAAAAAGCTCAACTTTTTAAAAATCCATTTATTTGAAAGGGAGAGAGAGAGAGAGAGAGTATGAGAGTGCCCCATCTTCTGGTTCACTTTCCAAATACCTATAATAGCTAAGACCTGGCCAGGCCAAAAAGAGCTGGCAACTCGATCCACATCCCTCACATGGGTGGCAGGAACCCAATTACTTGAGTGGTCACTCTATTACTTGGGCAGCTTCTCAAGATGAGCATTAGCTGAAAGCTGAGATGAACAGAGCCAGTACTCTAAGCCATACACTCTGATACAAGATACGGGCATCCCAACCAGCACCTTAGCTGCCAGGTCATATTCCCACCGCATTGTTTGGTAAAATAAGTATTCCCTTATTTGTATATTTGCTTTATTTGACATGTTTCTATTACTAGATATATTTAAAGGGAGGCTAACCATTTTCTCTGGTTTTGTTTTGAAAAATTTATCTTGTTAACGTTGATCACAGTTTTAATTAAATAACCAGCTTCTTGCGTCCTATCTGGGACTAAACCAACAACAGTAACCCTCTGGGTTACACATTCTTCCTGACTTCATTTTATAGATGAAGCAGGAGAGGCTTAGAAAATAAACAGTATTGATAATCAGATCCAAGGCTTCTGACTGCAAATACTAAGCTTGCTTTTCTGAGTCTTCCTACGTAGACATTTTCCAGGTCACTGCTCAGCTCGTGCTTTGTTAGGGTTCCCCTGATATTAACTGCTCTGGAATAAACACCCCATCTCTAAGGAACAGTTAGTTGCCTTGAAAAGTAGACATAACTTTCTAATTGTATAGAAAACTGTGGAGAATTAATATACTTTTAAATGTACCTTATGGCTTAATAGTTACAATTTATGCTGCCTCAATGTTCTTCTCAAGGACGGCAAACACTGAAAAAAAAGGAAAAAAAGAATGTCTTCAACTTGCTTCAACAAAGATAATCGATCTTTTGTAGTGTTTACATCACATCAGTAAAATCTAGCCCTTTTTTTTTTTTTTAATTTTTTGACAGGCAGAGTTAGACAGTGAGAGACAGAGAGAAAGGTCTTCCTTCCATTGGTTCACTCCCCTAATGGCCGCTATGGCTGGTGCTGTGCCAATCTGAAGCCAGGAGCTGGGTGCTTCCTCCTGGTCTCCCATGTGGGTACAGGGACTCAAGCACTTGGGCCATCCTCCGCTGCCCTCCCGGGCCTCAGCAGAGAGCTGGACTGGAAGAGGAGCAACCAGGACTAGTACCCGGCGCCCCAGCCGGGACTAGAACCTGAGGTGCCGGCGCCACAGGCAGAGGATTAGCTAAGTGAGCCACAGTGCTGGCCGAAATCTAGCCTTTATATTCTCTCAGGGGAACATCCAGCTCATGGATCGTAGAAGGCCCATGAGATCATTTCGGCTGGCCCTGCTGAGGCAAATGCAGGCAGGTCTCAAAGTTCAGTAAGTCTACAGCTGCAAATTTTTAAGTTGATAATTTTGTATGGTCCATGAATGATGTCCTACATACCCAAGTGGTCACTGGCAGAAAGCGTTTCCTCACCCCTGTGAGCAGAAAGCCTATCAACTTAAAATAAATTAGAACATCTTCATACAATGATGGGGTAAAATGACTATTAAATAAATGTTCTAATGGGAAATAAATATTATATGATAGAATATCAGCTGTACCAAATAATATAGTTGGTAAAGCTTCCATTAATGATGGCTTGGTGGATTTTATTATTGCTTTGTACTACTGTACATTCACAAATAAGAAAGATGCATAATTTTGTTCTTAAATAGTTATCCACTTAAATGAGTGGTTTTGTACCTACTTTGAGAAACTAGTGTTATAAACAAATTTTTTCCTATTTTTTGGCCTTTTTTGTTTAAAGATTTATTTATTTTATTTGAAAGTCAGAGTTAGAGAGAGAAGGGTAGGGACAGGGAGATATCTTCCATCCATGGGTTCGCTCCCCAAAAGGCTGCAATGGCCAGAACAGGACCAGTCCAAAGCCAGGAGCCAGGAACTTCCTTCCAGGCCCTTTGTGCGTGCAGGGGCCCAAGAACTTGGGCCATCTTCCACTGCTTTCCCAGGTGCATTATCAGGCAGCTGGATTGGAAGTGTAGCAACCAGACTTAACCAGCACCCATTGGGATGCTGGGGCTGCAGGCAGTGGCTTGGGCTGCAGGCAGTGGCTTAAGCTGCTATGCTATAGTGCCTGCCACTAGCCTTTTTTAATAGAAAATTTTAAAAGAAAAAGTTTAAAAATATTTCCAAAATTCTTTTTGTTTCCTGTTTCTGCCTAAGGCAAGACAATACAAGTTTGTTTACTCTCTAGGAAGGCCACATGTTGGTGGAATTGCTCCATTTTAGGGTGAGTTCTAGTTTTTTCAAATTCATAATCCTTTAAGAGGTATGATTTCTGTATAAATTTATTAGATAACAGATATAACAACCCCAGGAGACTAGCCAAAGTTTCTGTTGATTTATAGTTAGCTAATGACCCATGAGCTAGTTATTTGTACAGCATATTCTGTTTTGTAGTAGCACAGGCTTCTTCCATAGACTTAGGTTGCTAGTTTAGCAGGGACTAACTAAAGAGATTTGTGCCTTATGGATTATCCTTCTCTCTGTAGGTTGCTTATCTTCTGAGAATGTGTGGCAATTATCTGGAGCAGCTATTTTCAGTAGAATCTTCTGTGGTAGTGAACATGCTCTCTGTCTCTGTGGATACTAGTCATATGTGACTGTTGAGTACTTGGAATGTAGTGTGGCTTAGTACAATTTTTTTTATCTGATTTAATTTTAATTTTAATAGACACCTGTGTCTAGTGGCTACAGTTTTGTACAGCACAGTCTTAGAATAAGATATAGGCTATTCCTCTTTGCTAGTGGAGAAGCATATTCAGATTATCAACAGCAAAATGTCAACTCTTTTGCATTTTAAAATAATCTGTGCTCATTAAATAACGTTTGTAAAATCTGACAGTAAAATAAAATTAAAAAATTATTGTAATCTCATTGTCCTAGTAAAATTATCATTGAAGTTTCTAATGATACTGGATTTCCTCAATCATTTTTATTCTATGAATCAGTTTTAATACAACTGTAAGTACTTTCTTCATTCAGTTCCGTATCTGAAAATTTTATTTCCTATTATAAGGTTATTTCATTCTGTTTGCAAATTTAATTTATTAGCTGCATTATGATCCACCAAGAGAATGAAACACATCATATGTTTCTAATCAGGCTCTGCTGCCCAGTCCTTGGGATGTTTTCATTGTTGCTGCTCCACCAAGCAATACTGCGTACACCTCTGAGGCTGGAACTACTTCTGAATTTGGAGCTATTGTTTGAAAATCTCTGATAGATTTAGAGAAATGGAATTTAAGGCTGGTAGAGAGATAGAACCATATTATTTTCCTAAAATGTTATCTTTATCAAACAAAATGTTTACTTTATCACACCTAATACCAACCCTGGGCATCCAACACAGCATTATGTTTTTGTTAATTTCTGTTATAATTATTTTATTTCATGATTGCGTTTTCCTCTTGAATCTACTTTAACAACTAAAATGGTTTAAAGTCTTACAGAAGAATTTGTCATTGGTAAATTTCTGGGTTTTGCTGATATATTACTTTTCCTCCAATATTCTTGTTTTTTTTTTAAATTCTTTTTTGTCTGTCTGTTTTTCAAGAATTAAAGGAAATAAGAAAGTACATGTGTTCTTTTGTGCTGTTAAGCAGAGAGGAATCTTCCTAGCTATTTTTAGAATGTTTCAAAAGTATATATGAGGTTGAGAGGCTAAATGAGAGATTTCCTATATTTTGTCTACTTTTTGTGATAATTTTGTATTGTATTTCTTTTTCTCTTATGTTTTTGAATATTACCTACTCTAAAGTGAGGCTTGAATCTAATCGTGCTGTGTTCAGTATTTCTTACTTTGTGGCTGCTGTGAAAACAATGAGACAGTTCAGAAAACAAGTTACATTAAACATCTCCTGCTGTGCACTGTTAAAAAATTATTCTGGACACAGTGGTCAGAAAATGATTCACTGAATATTGCTTTAAACAAAACCTAGATGTAAAGTTGAATTTATGAGAAGACTAGGGAGTTATTATTTACTCTATAAAAGTGAATTTATGTTTTAGTTTTCAAAAATTGATTTATAAACCTTTATAATCTTATCTTTTGCATTAACTGAGTTTATTGAAATGAGCATTTTACAGAATGCCTTAGGACTAGAAACAGAAATAGTACCTCTAAAATATAAGCTACTATTGCTCTCATTAATTTGCCAAGGCCACTCTACTGAGATTACCTTATAGTGGGAATTAAATTTTGAATTTGCTACCTAGCTTTAGATTCAAATGTCAATAATCTTGATACTATAACATGTATATGTTTATATAGCTAATATTATTTGAGAAAGAAATAAAAAGCTAGTTTTATGCTTTTAATAGTTTTGGGGAAATAGAAAATGTTTTAATGTGTTAGTAAATAAGGTAAGAATAAAAAAAGAAACCAAACCCTTGATAGTAGTGGTATTTCAGTGGTGGCATTGTAAAGCAAATACTCTCGATTGATGAGCAAGGACTTTACGGAAATGGAGAGTTTAAAACGTGGATTCTCAGGCTGCTGTTCCATGGCTCTGACCTCACTGGCATGCTCCTGCTCAGTACCTTCATGTTTTGGGCTTCATGGGTTAAAGGCAAAAGAAAGAGTGGAAGCCAGGAGCATAACTTCCACACTGCAGTGTTTACGTGCCTGATCTTGACAGTGAAGCCAAGTATTTATCCTTTGGGAAAGGGCAGTAGTACCAAAGGGATTTCAGGCAGTACTTTCTAAAACTGTTCCCCAGAATAGTGGAAACACTGATACTGCAGTTTCATTAATATACATGACATATTTATAGAAAAAAGCCCCTTTAAAAATAAATCACCAGAGTCGGCATCATGGCACATCCAGTTAATCCGCTGCCTGTGATGCCGGCATCCCATGTTGAGTGCCAGTCCAGTCTGACTGCTCTGCTTATGATCCAGTGCCTGGAAAAGCAGTGGGATATGGCCCAAGTCCTTCGTGCCCTTGCCACCCATGTGGGAGTCCCAGTTGGAGTTCTGCGTTCCTGGCTTCTGCCTACACCAAACTGGCTGTTGCAGCCATATGGAGAGAGAACCAGTGTATGTAAGATCGATCGATTCTCTCTCTCTCTAACTCTAACTCTAACTGCTTTTCAAGTACATAAGTAAATCTTAAAAAAAAAATGGTCTTAATATAAACCTTAAAACTGTAGTATAACTTTTAGATGAGCACATAGGCACAGATTTCCCAGTTACAACACCAAGAGCACAATCCATAAAAGAAAAATGTTAATAAACTGGGTTTTATCAACATTAGAAACTAGTGCTATTAAAAACATTATTAGCCAGCGCCGCGGCTCACTAGGCTAATCCTCTGCCTGCGGCACCGGCACCCTGGGTTCTAGTCCCAGTTGCTCCTCTTCCAGTCCAGCTCTCTGCTGTGGCCCGGGAGTGCAGTAGAGGATGGCCCAGGTCCTTGAGCCCTACACCCGCATGGGAGACCAGGAGGAAGCACCTGGCTCCTGGCTTAGGATCGGTGCAGCGCGCCGGCCGTAGTAGCCATTTGGGGGTGAACCAACGGAAGGAAGACCTTTCTCTCTGTCTCTCTCTCACTGTCTAACTCTGCCTGTCCAAAAAAAAAAAAAAAAAACACTATTAAGAGGGTGTAAAGACAAGACAAGGAGCAACATATTTGCAGATCACATATCTGATAAAAGGAGTTATATTTAAAATATGTAAAGGAATCTCAAAACTCAGTAAATACTACAACTACACAATAAAACATAGGCAAATGATTTGAGCAAATACTTCACCAAAGATATCTTCTAGATGGCAAATAAGCACATGAAAAAAGGTGCTGGACATTATTAGGAAATTTAAATAGAAGCCACTATGAAATGTCATTATGCACCTGTTAGAATGTTTAAAAGTAAAAACAATGGCCATGCCCATTGTTGATACAAAATTTTATATATCACATATAAGAATGGAACATGAAAAATTTACTTTGGAAAAGACAAATATTTTAATAACATAAAGAGGACAGATTTCATATGGGAAAAGACAGTTTGATAGTTTGAAATCCTATCATTTCACTCAAATATTTCCCCCAAAGAAATGAAAGCCATGTCCATAGAAAGACTCATACACAGATTTTCATGGCAGCTCTATTTGTGATTTGCAAACACTGACAATACCTCAGGTGCCTTCCAATGGGAGGATGGCTTAACAAACCTATGTGTGTCCATACTAGTTGATGATGGAAAGAAATGGACTACTGACACACGTATAACAACAACATAAATGATCTCTGACTCTATTACATGCAAGAAAAGAAACCAGACAAAAAAGAGGGTATGCTTGGTGATTTAATTTGTATAAATTGAGAAAAGGCGAACTAATCTATAGTTTATATGACTGAGTGGAGGGCGGGAGGGAATCTGGAGGAGGCAAAAGGGAGATGCTTCTGTGTGTGATGTGTACATACTCATTCGCTTGATTGTAGTAATGGTTGCATTTCTATGGGTGTCCATAGGTATCCAAACTGCAGATAGTATATGTTAAATGTGCACAGCTTTTTGAGTGCCAATTTTTTCACCTAAGTAATCCCCTTTTCAAAGAAAATGTGCCAGCTGGCACATCCCCTGAATGGGCATGGGTGCAAATGTGGGTTGCTTGGCCATTGCATTTTATACCTGATGTGAGTCTGAGGATGGGCGCCTCTGACACAGTTCTGTATGACCTGCTGAGCAGTGATTGGCAAATATTTTCTCTTTCTCCCTGTTACAAAAAGATACAAGAGTCCACCAAGTCCTCCATTTCAAAAGTCCTTGTTTCAGGTGCCAAGTGTATTTTTGTTTTTAGTTTTTTGGAGACTTCATGGATATGGAGCCTGGAAAACCAAAGTAACTGAGTGCCTGGCACTGAACCTTTCAGAACTAATGACAACTTCATTCCTCAGGTGCACAGGAAAGTCTCCCATCTCTTACTCAGTTCTCAGTGCCCTATCCCCACAGCCTTTCCTTCCAGCCATCCTACCACTAATCTCTGACTGTGCCTGGCTTTCTTTTGGAGACACGGCTGACACTGATGCCCTGCACCTGGCTGCTTTCAGTCTGCTTTTCTCTTTTTATGCCTGAGATCAGATCATGGAGTCATGAGGGCTTAGAAAGCACTGGTGGGGTGTTGGTTAGCAGAGTTGTTAACATGCATCTCAGTAAATACTGGATTTATTAATAAGTACAGCCTAGAAGAACCGAGTGTTATCTTTGGCATGCAGTCAACATTAGAATAGCCTATCTTGACTTCTTTCTATGTCCTCACATCATGCACTTAGTGCCATGCATTGATTGCCTGGTATTCACCTCAGAACCCCACTGTGATGTTATCATATGAGCTCCAGTCTACAGGTGAGGAAATGAGGCCCAAGAAGAGTTGTGTGTTTCCCAGGAGTCCTACAGTACTAACATATGGTGAAGTGTGGCTCATCCTGTGTTTTATTCCAGGACGTTTTACAATATTCATTGATTCTTAGAGAATCTTGGTATGTTATGTGCACCTGCCTCACAGTCTGGTTTACCTTGGTTGAAGTTTGAAATATTTAGCTGGATGATTTTTTTCCTTTCCTTTCTTTCCCTCCATGCACTGTGAGGCCGCTCCTCTACAGTGAGGAAAGATTTTATCACTCTTTGCCTGTCCTTTCTTTGCTTCGATTCTTGGGCACTTCTTTTGGGAATGTTAGAGTCTATATTATTGGCCTGCCAAAATCCTGGCCAAACATTTCTACTGCCATTGTCTGATTTATTATCCCATTTCTCTGAACTGACAACTGAGAAATCTTAAACTTGGCAAGCCCACACTCTGACAATAAAGTTTTATTTTTTTCACCTCTGCTGTTCCTTCATTTCTAGGAAGTCAGACATCAAAACTCATCGAGACATCTGTTCTTAAGGGCTGTCCCTAAAACCAAAGGAAGATAATTCCTTATGACACTTCCCCTTCTAAAAGCATTATTTCATCATGCTCAGTGGTCTCATCTGTGAACCTCACAGCATTAAACATGTGCTGAAATTCACAAGGCCTTTATTTCCACAACTGTAAGGTAACTGAACACTGTCTTTCGTATTTCTGTCACTAGGTCTTCTCTCCGTATGAGAATCTCAGACTTCCTCCATCATTTCCTACACAACTCAGAAGAAAAAACTTCATTAGGTTGACTTTTTTTTTTTTTTACAAAAAAAATTATTTATTTAAAGTCATAGTTACAGAGAGAGAGGGAGAGACACAGAGATCTTCCACCCACTGGTTCACTCCCAAGTGGCCACAACAGCCAGGGCTGAGCCAGGAGCTTCATCCAGTCTCCCATGTGGGTGGCAGGGGCCCAAGCACTTGGCCTACCTTCTACTGCTTTCCCAGGCTACTAACAGAGAGGTGGATCAAAAGTGGAACAGCTGATGCCAGAGCTGCAGGCAGTGGCTTTATCTGTAATGCTATGGCTATGGCGCAGGACTCTCTTTTTCTTTTCTTTTTTAAAGATTTTATTTATTTATTTCAGAGGTAGAGTTACAGAGAGAGGGAGAGACAGAGAGAAAGGTCTTCCATCTGCTGGTTCACTCCCCAGATGACCACAATGGCCAGAACTGGGACAATCTGAAGCCAAGAGCTAGGAGCTTCCTCTGCTCTCCCTTGCGGGTGCAGGAGGCCAAGCAATTGGGCCATATTGTACTGCTTTCCCAGGCTATAATAGAGAGCTGGATCAGAAGAAGAGCAACTGGGATTAGAATTGGTGCCCATTTGGAATGCTGGCACCACAGGTGGAGGCCTACCCCACTATGCCACAGTGCCAGCCCCTTAATATCTATTTTAATAAGTGTTTCTATCACTTGAGGTAGCTTGTAGTTTTATTTAGATAGGTCCTACTTAGTGATTGTCTTATATTTTTTATTGACACCATGAGTGGTATTAGTTTGAATTCCTTCTGAGTTGAAATGCTCTCTCCTTATGATTTCACACTCTCCTGGAATTGTGTCTATCATTATATGCAGTTCACTTCCTAAGCCATATATTGGCTACTGAGATCAGTATAACCATCTTTCTGTTGAACTTCATCACTTCCTGTGTTCCCAAGCCATTTCAAATACAGTGTATTAAAAACAAACAAACAAACAAACAAAAAAACTAACTTTCTTCTCTGACACTCCCGGTTGTACTCCCTGTCCCAGCCTTATATGGTAGAAACCAGAAAATCATTTATTACTATTTGTCTCCTTCTTTTGATTGTGATTTTATAATATTTCTTTTATCCGTTTCCTTCTTTCCAACCCCACTGCCTTGTCCTGTTTCCTGTAATGTATTATCTGTGACTAGATTATTGGTGTTTTGGACTTCAATCTCTCTTCCTACTCTGTAAACCCAGTCTGTTTTCCATAATCATTCTAATATCTAAAATACTAATATCATTATCTACCCAACCTGGCTTCCCCTGACATACGTGATGAGGCTGAATGCATGCCTTAGACACTGGAGTCTTCAAAACTTGATAGCCACAGAATATTACCATTTTGTTTTCTGTCACACTTCCACCTGTATCACATCACTCCTCTTCTAACCACTGTCTGCTTCTTAGGCACTCCCATGTCCCTGTTTCTTTACTTATGCTGTCCAGTCAGCCTGGAAAGACTTTCCAATACCGTTTTCTTAGAACTTGCTACACTCTGCCTTTTCTTTCCCATGCTACATCCTAGGTGACTTTTATTGTGATACCTTCCCCTCAGTAATTCACCATTTTTTCCCTCAATGCAAGGAAGACTGTGTACACCTCTATTAGGGTGCATGTCACCTGAGAACCTGTTAGTGCCAGTACTGCAGCTCTACTTCCACAGGAGTATTTGGACACATTGGTGGGGCATCTGTCTGCAGAGTTGTTTGCATACATCTCAGTAAATTATGAATCTGTGAAATAAATATGTTCTGCTTAGAAGAACTATGTGGTATCTTTTGCATATAGTCAAAATTATTATGATAAATATTAAATATAGGGCATTCGTTGACTTCTTACTATTCCTCGCACTGTGTGGTCAGCACCATCACCTGGTATTTGTCTCAGAACTGCATGGTGATGCTATATGAAGAGCCGCCATCTGCAGATGAGGAAATGAGGCCCACAAAGCCTCACTGATTGCCCCAGAGTCCCCAGTGGTAACTGCTGAAGTCAGATGGGTCCTGTAAACTTGCTGGGGAGGTTTTTTTTTTTTTTTTAAGACTTTATTTATTTATTTGAAAGTCAGAGTTACACAGAAAGAGAAGGAGAAGCAGAGAGAGAGAGAGGTCTTCCATCCGCTGGTTCACTCCCCAGTTGGCCGTGACAGCCAGAGCTGCGCCAATCTGAGGCCAGGAGCCAAGAGCCAGGAGCTTCTTCCAGGTCTCCCAAATTAGTGGGTGCAGGGGTCCAAGGACTTGGGCCATCTTCTACTGCTTTCCCAGGCCACAGCTGTAGAACTGGATTGGAAGTGGAGCAGCCAGGACTCAAACTGATGCCCATATGGGATGCCCGTACTGCAGGCAGCAGCTTTACCCACTGTGCCCCGGCCCCAGCCCCAGCTGGGGAGTTGTAACTGTCAACCACTGCTTTCCACAGCCTCACTTGCAGTTCTGCACAGCTTTTTCTGACAGCAAGCTCAGCCACTGAGTGTTAGTGTGAGCTTTAATTGCCAATTCTGTTTTCTTCTTTCTGTATTTTTAAATGTCTCTTTTTCTGCCTTTTATTTACTTCTTTAAAAATTCTACATTTTATCAGACCTTATTGTAAGGTATTTTTAAGTGAGTATACACAGCAGACAAATGATGAGTTAGCTCCTTGTTTTTGCTCCATTAGTTACTTACTGACTTGCCTTCTCTTTGCAAGCTCTGTGCTGAGTGCTAAAGCTCTCAAGACCCCATGCACATGTGGTTCCTGCCTCCAAGGCACTTCATGATAGCTTCAATTCTGTCACCATCCTTTAGTGGTTGCAACTTCTAGTAACTCTTCCTCAAAGATTAGAAATATAGAGACCAGTGTTTGGTCTAGGGTTAAGATATGGGTTAAGACACCCAAGAAGAGTGACTGGGATGCATACTAGGCTCTGGCTTCTCACTCCAGTCTCCTGCTAATGCAGACCTTAAAATGCAGCAGTAATGTCTCAAAATTGGGTTTCTGCCATTCTTGTGGGAGACCTGGATTGAATTCCTAACTCCAAGCTTCAGCCCAGTACAGCCCCAGCTATTACAGGCATTTAGGGAATGAACCAGCAAATGGGGAGAATGATGTTTCTCTCTCTCTCTCTCTCTCTCTCTCTGCCTCTCAAATAAATAATTTTTAATTAGCAAAAATTAGTAGTATAGGAGAAATAAATTGATAAGCATCACTTGTATTTAATATGTATAAAAAGAAATTTCAAGATGACAAAATATTAATATATTTAAAACTTACTAATTGAATGCCTTATTTTTGGCTATTAAGAGTATTTTATAATTTTCAGTCTTTCCAACAATATTTCAGTGAACATTGCTGTTGCTGGGCCATTATATACATGCACAGTTTTCACTATGAGGTAAATTCTTGTAAGTAGAGTTACTGTATTACTTTGACATAGTGACTTTAAGATGTTTGATATGTATTGATAGGTGTGAGTAAACTATTTAAGTCTACCATAATTTTTTAAAGATTTATTTACTTACTTAAAAGGCAGAGTACAGAGAGGCAGAAGCTGAGAGAGAGAGAGAGAGAGAGGGAGGGAGAGGGAGTGAGAGGGAGAGAGAGAGAGAAGTCTTCCATCCACTATTTCTCTCACCAGATGGCTGCAACAGCCAAAGCTTTGATGATCTGAAGCCAGGAGCCAGGAGCTTCTTCTGGGTCTCCTACATGGGTGCAGGGGCCCAAAGACTTGGGCCATCTTCCACTGCTTTCCCAGGCAATAGCAGAGAGCTGGATCATGGTGTAGCAGCTGGGACTCAAACCAGTGCCCATATGGGAGGCTGGCACTACAGGCAGTGGTTCTACCCACTACACCACAGTGCTGGTCCCCATAATATTGTTTTAAATCACATAAAGCGGCAGGCGCCGTGGCTCACTTGGCTAATCCTCCGCCTGCAGTGCTAGCACCCTGGGTTCTAGTTCTGGGGCGCCAGGTACTAGTCCCAGTTGCTCCTCTTCCAGTCCAGCTCTCTGCTATGGCCCGGGAGGGCAGTGGAGAATGGCCCAAGTGCTTGGGTCCCTGTACCTGCATGGGAGACCATGAGGAAGCACCCGGCTCCTGGCTTCGGATCTGTGCGCAGCACTGGCCATGGCAGCCATTAGGGGAGTGAACCAACGGAAGGAAGACCTTTCTCTCTGTCTCTCTCTCACTGTCTATAACTCTCTCTCTCTCTCACCGTCTAACTCTGTCTGTCCAAAAAAAAAAAAAAAAATCACAAAAAGCCTTTTGTAAATCTTAGATTAGACTTCTCTGATAGTAACTTTTCTAGTCATTGTTTATGTTTATACATTTAGAGTATTGTAAAAAGTTCATGAAAATCAAATTAGAAGATAAGTTTATTTAGCTGTAAAATATTTTTAAATTCATGTTTAGTTTATTTCCATGAACTTTTTGAAGAGCCCAAAATGTTCTACAATGAATGCATAAAGAGAAGAATGTTAGTTTTCTACAAAGTTTACAATATTTTTAAAAGGTATTTATTTTGAACTTAATGTTTTAAAATGGCCTTATTAGTAACCTTAGGTACTTCATCTTTTTATAGAAACTAGAATGTATCAATTTATTGTGGTTTCTTTAAAGTACAAATTATACCTGATTTGTCAAAATCCTCAGCCTCAGGTTTTCACTTTCCTTTGCCGTGATTAATGTCAAAAAGTGAAAAATGAAAGTTTTAGAGACTTTGCTCCTTACCATACTTAGTGATATTAATCTTATCAGAAAATTGTATTACAAGTCTTGAATGACTTTCTTTGTAATGATATGTACTTTGGTTAAGTGAAATTTCAAAGAAGCAATATTTTGGCTTAAGACAATTTTCTGACCAATAAGATCTTTAAATTACTTTTTTTGGGGGGTGGGGTGGGGAGGGGCAAGCCAAATGCAATCACAAATCACAGTGATGTTCCAAGAAGGAAATTCTGAACTCTGCGTTATTTGAGATCTCTGCCATATCAAGTTAAGTCCTCCGCCACATTTTCTGGGACTTCCAGTGTCTGGCCCCACTCCATGTCTACTTTGCATCACAGGGGCTTAGTGTAAGGCACCCCACAGCTTCATTGTAGCTCCCTTCAGATGTCTGCTGGGGGGAGCTGTTTTCCTCTCCCTCATCTAACTTGTCTCCCAACATCCCCTCCCTCATCACCTGATCTATTTCTGTTCATTCTACAACCATATAATTTGACATTTGATTATCATCATAACTTTTAAGTTCTTCAACTTGTATATATTTTTTCTTATTCTCTGCTAGTGATAAGCACACAGCAGATGTTCGGTAATATTCCAAGTATGATTGACTGATAAATTCTTCTATGACTTGACATTTTTAATGACTGCCTAAAGGTTTATAAGTGCTTGATTTTTCTCTTACAGAATAATTTATAGTCCTGAGGGATGCTGGCTAGCTATACATTCTTGTCAAAACGACTTTGATTCCTCTGTAATATTTCTGTACATAATTTTTTATCACTAAGCAATATAGGAAAAAGGACATCAGAACTGGATTTTAGTCCTGCTTCTCCCATTCACTAGTTGCCTGGTGTCAGATATAGACCTGATTTCCTTTATCTGTAAGTGGGTAGAAGGGTTATATTAACTTATTCCTAAAATTGTTCCAAAATGTCATTTTATATATTCCAGTGAGCTTGTCATCTATTGCATTGAATGTAATAAAAACACAACTTACATTATTAAATTTAGTCTGCTTATAGATTAATATTTCTATGAGATAGTATACAAACTATGAACTACAAATTTTAGCTGCAAAATATTATGGTTCAACTTGTTGCCTCAGACATCTGGTGGTTTTCTTAAATTCTTTGGGAAGAAATTATATATATAGGATACTCAATTTCATATTTCCCCTTAACTCTAATAGCAATGGAAATTAACTATAATTTTTCTTTCATAAAACCCTTTATTGAAGCAGGAAACTTAGGAGGATGTCAAGATGTCTTTTAAATTCAGGTCCCGGCATTCTGTCTGGCTCAGGTACAAGAGCTTGACCTCTCCATGTGGCTCTGCTGAGGATTTGTCCCCTCTGAAAGCCAATACAATCAGCAGCGCCAGCATAGATAAAGAGCTGCATAAGGTTGTATTTTAGTGGCATGGCTGTTTTGTGACCATGTTCTGGAGGCGGACTGGAGGTGACAGTATTATTTACTTTTGTTGCTTGGGGTCCAAAGAGAGAATAAATTGCTATTGATTTTTGAGACATTCCAGTGAAGGATCTGAATGCCTTCAGAAGAGCTGGGTGGCAGGGCAGCCAGTGATGGCACAGAGAGTGCCTTTTAAAATGAAAATTCATTTTCTTGTTATTGTCATAAAGATTTTTTTTCATTCTTAGAGCCAGTTGCAAGAAGATGTGGCTGTGGGGCTGTTGCTATTATAAATGTTTTCTATCCCCCTGGAGGAATGGAATTCAGTGTCTTTCATAGCAGTTTGAAATTGATGAATAGAGTTCTGTGTGTGTGTACTTGCATACATGTCATCACCTGGACTTAAAAGTGACATTTAATTCTGTCAGTATATTAACCGCTTCACTAAGGACACTTTTGGGGTTTTCAATTCAAGTGTTGGGCAGCACAGAGGAAGGAAATTTGGTTTCTGTCTTATTTTGCTTTAACTTATAAATGGTAAAAGTGCTTGTGAAGTGATTCTTTATTGTTCAGATGTAATAAATAAGTGTTTTTTTTTTTAATTCCACTTTGGAAAATACTGGAGGCATTTTAAGCCTATCTGTGTCAACGACCTCTCCCCTACCTCATGACCTTTGACAATGTCATCACTGCTTGGGTATTTAAGATCCTACCTGATGGTGCCACTTGAGGGACAAATAACACAGGGAAACTACAGATTAGCTCACACCATTATCTGACAGTTATTTTTCTTAAGTAGTGTTTTCCTAATGTAATAGTCTAGGGTGACCCATGTTTTCAAGTGTTTGTTTGGGATATGAAAATTATTAGCATCCAGAATTTCACTGATTATTGCATGAAAGTGGGAACCATGGATAAGACTTCTCATGGCAGAAGACTGAGGAAGGGTTCCCAAGTGCCAATTACTTCCTTGAATTAGGGAAGTGCTTTTAAAAAGAATATCAAAATCTATATGGTGTAGTGAATAGAGAGATAAATCTGAACTTCATAATACTAAAGTTTAGCTTAGATCTCTAAATAAATAGTCCTTATAAAAACAGTCTGTAATGGGGACTGAAGGCTCAAATGAACACAGCTTTTAATGTTTTCAACCATATTATATCTATTTCATCATTTCACACCCCACTGTGTTACTAATTATTTGTTCACATGTGAACACACGTAAAAACATGCTTGCTTGAAAAAAGCTGACTGAACATGTTTTCTTTGCATGAATAGAAATGTCAGGCTGCTAAGTCAGTGATAGGAATCCTTCCCTCACCCTTTTCTGTGGTGAGGGTGGTAGAGTAGGAACAAAGCATGGACTTTAGAGGTTTAGAGATATAGTTAAAAACTCTAGGCAAATTATTTAACCTCTCTAGTCCTTGGTATATCAAGTTCTGAAACGATGGTAATTGTATCTATCTTAAGATGAACGTGGACCCATAATCGTAGGTCAGGATCCATTACTGTCATCTCTACCATGATCATCATCTTTAGTCACCCTGGTAGAGTGAAGTAATTGCTTAGAAAGCTGGTGCTGTTGAAGATAGGGACAATGCAGCTGGACGGACCTGTCTCCGTGTGGCTTTGTTTCCCCAGGATCTGTTTGATATTTCTCATGACTAAGTGCTGAGGTACAGGATGCTGTAGCAGCAACCTGGGTGTATACCTCCCTTCACACCATTTGTCTCAAACCTTGAACTCTGTAGGAACTCAAGTAGCCACAGGTCTATTTGTTGGTCTGACTGTAGGTGGTTCTGCCCCATCTACACAGACTAGCACATGTAGTATCTCCTCCTCTTTCCTCCCAAGCTGGGCCAACCTTTGTCTTCACACTGCCTTGTCTTCTACTCAGTTAGATGTTCCTCTTTGTCCTTTCTCTTCTGGTAATACCCTGCTCCTCTGTTTATTGCCTTTCCTGCCTTTTCTAGCCTTTAGTACCCAAGCAACTTCAGGTCCCAATATGGTAGAGTACTGTTTATTCTACTGTTGGAGTAAGAATACAAGGTAAATTGGATGATTGGGAATTGCCAGATTGATAATATACTTTTCTGGACTAAATAATTCTTAGTTTTGGAAATCCATACCCCTTTTATAATGAAGTTCCATATTTTAATTTTATCATTATAAGCTTTTTTCACTTCTTAAATATAACTTTCTATTAAAATATTTCACTGATGTAGGAAATCCAGATTGAGTCCCTGTCTCCTGGCTTTGGCCTGGCACAACCCTGGCTGTTGTGGTCATTTGGGGAGTAAACCAGGGGAACAGAAGGTGTCTCTCAGTATCTCTCTGGCTCTCTTACTCTCCTGCTCTCTGCCTTTCAAATAAAATGAAAACAAATGAAAATTTTAAAATATTCATGAAATCTGATGTTTTTTGAGCGTGTATCTTCTTCCTTCTTTCTCACCAGCACAACAGTTAAGACTTAATACTCTGATTGTTCAAAGTATATTTGTTATTTTTGATCACCATAATTACAAGCTGAAGTGTGGAAGATGTATCACATTCTTCTTAAAACATTGTCATCTTTTTCTCTATTGTCTAGGATTTGTCCATTTTAAAAATAAGTATTTTTGTACTAATAAAAGCTAACATTTATTGAGTATTTACTATAGGCCAGATTCTGTTCCAAGTGCTTTATGTAATTTAATTCTAAGAGTCTGGAGAGGTAGTTACCAGTATTATCCTCTATCAGTGGTGAGCTAAGATTGTAGCTCAGAGAGTCAAGTTCCAGAATCCACATTCTTTGTTTTTTTAATATTTTTTTTATTTGAAAGAGTTACAGAGAGAGGTAGAGCCAGAGAGAGAGAGAGAGAGAGAGCGAGGTCTTCCATCCGCTGGTTCACTCCCCAAATGACCGCAACGGCCAGAGCTGACCTGATCTGAAGCTGGGAGCCAGGAGCTTCCTCCAGGTCTCCCATGTGAGTGCAGGCCATCTTCTACTGCTTTCCCAGGCCATAGCAGAGAGCTGGATGGGAAGTGGAGCAGCCAGCCATGAACCAGCGCCCATATGGGATGCTGGCACTGCAGGCCGAGGCTTTAACCCACTCTGTCACAGCGCAGGCCCCCAGAATCCACATTCTTTACCACTCCCTGCAAATACCTTATTTCTCTGTTGGGAGTTGGATATTATTTCTGTAGGTATGGTCTCAACAGCAATCCAGACAAAAATTCAAAAACCCAACAGTACCTGTTTCATGATTAGCAGCTAATTTTCTTTGTGTAGGCAGTTAATTATATTGATGCCTATTTGTTGAAAGCAGTGAGAGTGAGCAAGAGAATAAACAAGAACTCACTTAAAAAAATCTGTGATAGATATTATAAAAATAGATATGTAAATATACACACATAAACATATATAACATAAATTTACTTACCTTGAGAAATTCACTCCATATGTAACTTCTTGAAGATTCTAAAATTTTATCTGTAAGTGAAATAACAAATCACAAGGCACTTAATGTGACTTAAATTTAACAAACTTTGAAAATGGCAGAAAAAATTAGTAATCTTTTTATCACTTTTATCATTCACTTAGCTTAATGTGCATTTAATTAACTAAAAGGTTTTAAATAGCAGTCAGATCTTATACTGTGCAAATGGATTGCATGCTTCATAATTTACTCATCTTAAACTTTAAAAAATTACCTAGCTGGCTTCCTCATTTTTTTTTTCACATAGAAACCTTTTATTTTAAGTATACATACTTCATGCATTTCATATATACAAATTTAGGAACATAATGATTCTTCCCACCCTACTCTCCCTCCCAGCCACACATCCACCTTTCTTCTTCCTCCCTCTGTTATTTCCATTAATTTTTTACTAAGATCCATTTTCAATTAACTTTATACATATAAGATTAACACTACACTAAGTAAAGAGTTCAACAAATAGTATATATATAAAAAAAACTATTCTAGCAAGAAAGGAAAACTTATTTTTTAATACTGACCTGAGAAAAATAAAATACTTGGGCAAATCTGTCAGACACTGAAATATAATCTGTGCCAATACAAAGAATTGTTAAATTATCCACTGTTGAGGATTAGCCATTTCCCTGAATTAACATGCATAATGGAAGCTTGAAGGTTCTTAGTGGTGTTGTCAGGAGTGTCTTTCAGATGGTAGTTCCCCTTATTGTCCTTGATTAATTTGTAAGTAATTAGAGTTTAGCATAACCTCAAGTATTCACTCTTATTAATATAGGTTTAAATTCATAATCCTAAATACTTTGTAAACTCATTTTAATATGTCATCTGCATTCCACCTTAAATTCACTGTGTAAAATGAAAAAAAAATTAGTGAATTTAGTTGTCCTAAAGCTCTTATTATGTTATGTAAATGCTTATTTGTTAAATTTTGATATGCAGATTATAGATACAGGGTAACTTAATTGTATTAATTATTTTCCTGATATACCTTAGTTTTTTGTTTGTTTGTTTGTTTGTTTTTTTGACAGGCAGAGTGGACAGTGAGAGAGAGAGACAGAGAGAAAGGTCTTCCTTTGCCGTTGGTTCATCCTCCAATGGCCACCGCGGCCGGTGCGCTGCGGCCGGCACACCGCGCTGATCCGATGGCAGGAGCCAGGTGCTTCTCCTGGTCTCCCATGGGGTGCAGGGCCCAAGCACTTGGGCCATCCTCCACTGCCTTCCCTGGCCACAGCAGAGAGCTGGCCTGGAAGAGGGGCAACCGGGACAGAATCCGGTGCCCCAACCGGGACTAGAACCCGGTGTGCCGGCGCCGCAAGGCGGAGGATTAGCCTAGTGAGCCGCGGCGGCGACCTAGTGTTTTAACATAATTACCAACTTAGCTTAAAAATGAAATTGCTATTTTTAAACCTTGACCTAATTTTTAAATTGGAGTTTGTACAAGGGTTTTGTGGGAGAATAATCAATCCTGAATTTGTAACACAAAAACATTTAAAAAAAGTTACTCCATGTAAGCAACCTTAATTTACCTTGAATTAATGTTCTTATTTTCTCTGCTTTTCTTGGTCTCAGAATATTCCACAGCATTGGGACTAATCTCGTAAGTGTTATGTGGAAATATGAAATTTGGGTGCAGTATCTTACTATTTCTTAAAGGTAATTCCAAGATCATTTGTGTATATACCAGTGCTTTTTTAAAATAAATGATGTTAGAGTTTGTATATGTGTTTCAAGATTATATAGCCCTTTTCCAGATTTAACTATTTTTCCAAATTAGTAGAAAATCTAGATTGTTGTTCATTTGTTCATTAGCACCACCTTTTATGTGCTGCTATAATGATCCTCAGGCTTTCAGAATTTAGCTCACTGTAATCACAGCATAAAAAACATGCTTCCCATCCTGATACAAAAGCTCTCTCTCCTCTTTTCCATAGAGGTACCTACAACTGAATTGGGAATAAACTAAAAATGATTAGAAATCTTGTGGGTTTTAACCACTATAGCAAATAACGTTTTTTCACATCTAATGTTTCAGCTTTTCTTCATAGATTCAGGTAACTTGGAGCTAGGTAGGAGTTTTAGATAGAGGATGCTTTTTGTTTTTTGTTTTAATTGTCTCTGGACATTCAGTGATTCAGGATAACACTGCTCACACAGAGAAGCAGTGCTGGTCAGCCTGTGAGTACGCCAGTCACAGGAACATTCCTGGTTTTTCCTGTTCAGTCCTCTCTGGACTGTAGAAGCTCCCCTTTGGTCATGTCCCCACCTGTTTTCCCGGCGTGTGTTGGTGAAACAAAGTGATCATGGTGGGCACATAGCACAGGGCACAAGATAAGGTGAGTAATGAGCCTCTCCCATGCCTCAGGAAGCAGCTAAATGGGACCATTTGCCAGGAATTAGTTAATATGATTTAATAAGAGGTGAAATACTTAGCTTATTTCCAGGAAAATGGTAAGGCAAAGGATGGTCCACATGCTCTAAAGCTTAAAAACATGAAAGTAACTTCTTAATAATAAAATGATTATGCTATAAATTTAAACTAAACTTTTGAATATTTTTTCTTTTGGAAGCAATTTTGTATTGTGTTGTGAGAGAAATGTGTTTTTTGAACATTCTAATAGAGCAAGAAAAAATGAATGAGATGACTAGAATAAAAGAAGTGTCATCAAATATGTTGTACTTTGTGTTCCATGTCTAAATTTCATAGGATTTTTAATAATATCTTTGATGTTCCATAATGATATGACAAGTTAATTTTGTTTAGATGAAAATGTTTTCTTTGCAGATCAAATAAACTATGTAAGCAGAAGAAATGTATTTAGGTTTTCTCACTTTTATCTAAGAAACCTTTTATGGTTCTATTATTTTGTGAAAATATAGTACTTTTCATTTTCCATGATGAAAATATAATAATGTAATTTTTTATGAAATGTACCTGTGGGAAATATGTAATATAACAGAGTTTGATTTCTTATTTTTCTGATGTAGAACTTCAGAGACAGAATATTCTTTTTGGTACCTCATGAGTTAATGATTCATACTACAGAAGCCCATTTTTATGTTAAAGTAAGATTACTTTGAAAAATATGCTTTAATTGAAATCCTATTTAAGGGTAAAATTATGTTATTGATTATGATCAAAATGCCCCAGACAGTGATGAATTCATCAATTCTTGTTTCAGTGGTGTTATAAATCTTTTAGTAGGAGCTAGAGAACGTGAACAAGATGAATATTTTCAAATTATAGTGGCACATTACTTATTATGTGTAACTTTCTTAATCTGTATACTGTGTAGGAATGGAAATTGCTTTTAAGAAGCAATGTAGAAAAGTAGCTTACAATGTTATCTGTGTCACAAATCAGACTGGAATGAAACTAGTTCCTATATAAACTTTAAAAATATGGAGCTGGAAGTTTACTGAACAATATATTTGAGTTAAAGGAAGCAAAGAATAAAATGTACCATTAATAAGGGTGGCCAGAAAGACCTGTATTTACACTTACAGAATAGGCAGCCCCTTGAATTTGTGAGTAACTCATTAGAAGTTATACTTTTAAAGTCATAAAGCCACTATCACCTGTGAAAAGTGAGTCTTTAAGGTTTTTAGTTGGATTTCCAGCTAGTGTGCTGCATGTGTGTGGTGTGTGTGTGTGGTATCTGTGGATTCATGGAACATACTAATTTTTCCTTTACCATCAAAGAAGTGGTAAGGCATGAGTTTGTTTTTAATGTCAGAAAATTTTAAAATGCACTTACTTGTTTAAAAATCTTTCTTAAGTAACTTTCTTTTTTTTTAACTTTTATTTAATGAATATAAATTTCCAGTATACAGCTTATGGATTACAATGGCTTCCCCTTCCCATAATTTCCCTCCCACCCGCAACCCTCCCCTCTCCCGCTCCCTCTCCCTTTCCATTCACATCAAGATTCATTTTCAATTCTCTTTATATACAGAAGATCAATTTAGTATAAATACTTCAACAGTTTGCACCCACATAGAAACACAAAGTGAAACATACTGCTTGAGTACTAGTTATAGCATTAAATCAAAATGTACAGTACATTAAGGACAGAGATCCCACATGAGGAGCAAGTGCACAGTGGCTCCTGTTGTTGACCCAACAAATTGACACTCTAGTTTATGGCGCCAGTAACCACCCTAGGCTGTCGTCATGAGTTGCCAAGGCTATGGAAGCCTTCCAAGTTTGCCGACTCTGATCATATTTAGACAAGGTCATAAAAGACAGAGTGAGGATAGTAACCAATGATCCTAAGAGTGGCATTTACCAGGTTTAAGTAACTTTCAAATTCAGCTTGTCTTGAGTTATTCTTGCAAAGTGATTTACTTGATATTGGTGTTGTAAGTACCCAACACTGAATATGGGATATATACAAGATTGAGGTTCATATCTCCAGATTTTTTCATGTATATAGATTGCCATCAATGCTGAATGTTCAGTGTCTTATTTTGAATAAGTGTTATCTCAATGTCATCTAGTCTTTCAGAAGCATTTTGTTAAATATGTCTTTGCATGGCAAGATAGACCTTAAAAAAAAGGAAGTTGAATACATACTGAAATCACTGGGGGCTAATTGCTCCCCAATCCCTGTTCTTTTATAGTTGAATGTTACTGCTTGGCATCTGGAGTCATAAATTTCATTGATTTAAAAAAAAAAATTAGAGTTTTTTTTTTCTTTATCTGAAAGAGTTACAGAAAGAGGTAGAAACAGAGAGAGGTCTTCCGTCTGCTGGTTTATGCCCCAAATGGCTGCAATGGCTGAAGTTGAGCTGATCCAAAGCCAGGAGCCAGGAGCTTCTCCCAGGTCCTCCAGGAGGATGTAGGGGCCCAAGGACTTGGACCATTCCACTGCTTTCCCAGGTGCATTAGCAGGCAGCTGGATTGGAATTACAGCAGCCAGGACTTGGTGTCCCAATGGGATGCCATGCTACAGGCCAGGGCTTTAACCTGCTGCGTCAAAGCACCAGCCTCTTCAATATGCAAATTGAATACAGTTGGAAGTTTATATAGCTTTTTAGAAATAGTTGTCATGTCCATAATTAGGGGCTGTTTTAAGACCAATGAGCAGTGCATTTGCATTAGAATAATTTATCCCATCCATTTACCTAAAACATTTTGTTGAATGTCTACTGGGTGCTAAATCTCAGGAGTTACCAGTGATGAATAAGGATGCATAAGAGTCTACTTCCAGGAGCCTGTCACTCACAGAGGAAGGACAGGCAAGAAGATCAACAATGAGAGTGTGAAATGAGCACTGCTTCAGAGGGCCACACAAACGTAATGAATCATCCAGAAGAAAGCACCCAAGGGGGTCATGGGGAATTCCGCCAAAGAAACTGCCGTGTGAGTTTGATTTCAAAGGATCAATTCCTACTTACTAGATGGAAAGGGAAAGATATGCCTAGGAAATTGCAGATGCTATTGGCTCTATTTTATATATATATAAAAAAAAAAGTCTGGAAACAAAGTAACTTGCTGACAGAGTTAGCATATGACAAAGAAGAGTGTGGCGGTCAGAACTGCCTACCTCCACAGTCTGTTTCTGCCTAGCCCCTTGGTACCACTGCTGGTTGCAACATTAGATTTTGTTATTTGAAGAAATACTCTATAAAAGTCAGTTGAATTTTATATCAAGACCCTCAAATGTGAGGAGGACACTGCAGATCTAAAGTGCTGTCAAGTGGACCTCCCTCCCTTCCTTCCACATCCATGAACAGTGGGTTTTTCTCTGGTTCCTGATTAGGCAGCCTCCATGCAGTGTACAACACATCCTCTCCTGAAGATTGGCTCTGTGGGTGGCCTTTCCCTTTTGTTCTCCCCAGCACTTCTTGGAGAATTGTACATATCTCATAGGGTTAAAGAGAGAGAGAGAGAGAGAGAGAGAGAGAGAGAGAGAGAGAACTTAAGTGTTGATTAAGAGCTACTGGATCTTTTCACAGATTACAAGCTACTATTTTTTTTTAAAGAGGAAGGCTGCCATGTAATGAAATAATTAGATGTCAAAGGATAAAATCAATTATTTGTTATAAAACATATTTCTTACTAAGTAAACATGTAAACAAGAGAAATTATGTCAGATGTTTACATTGCTGGAAAGCTCCCCTTGTTCACAGACTCCTGAGTTAAATCTTCCCCACGTCAAGTAGCTTACAAGTGCATATTTTAGTCAAGAGTGGGATTAACTGTGTAAAGCGAACATCAGCACTTCATAGAAATAGCAACCAAAGAATAATCTCGGTACTACTTACACTCTCTGGCAAGAGAGCTTCTTTCTCAGAGGGGTGATACCCTACTAAGAACACACTGGTGTTGCCCCTGTGTTCTGGACTGTGTCCCCAGAGGGACATTACAAGGCAACTGTGGAATGAAGACAGTGACACAGAGTATGAGAGTTTATGGCTTCCAGATCCAGCAGCAGATGCCAATGTAGATAAGCATTTCATTGACATGAAAAATATCCACTATGCTGTCAAGTAAAAATACCTCGTAAATATTGCATTTGTGTAACTAGTTTTATAAGATATAAATTCACATAGGGAAGTCTCCAAAGGATACATACCGAAATGTTAAGGGTAGCTATCACTCAGAGACATTTCAGGCCTATTTTTTTTTTGTTTTGCTTTGCTTATCTGTATTTTCTTTTGCAACAATGCATTTATATAATTTATATAATTTTTTGAATGAAAAAATTGTGCTTAGAGGTGCATAATCATTTTCCTAAATCAAGTTTGTCAACAAGGATACTAATAATTCTTGTGCTTCACTTGGTTAAGTGAAGATTTGAACTGGATAATCTCTTAGCTATGTTTTCAGTGTATGGTGATGCTCCAGTGTAACCTGAACGTTGAGTGGCATTTGTGACATCATGTATGCACAGACCCTCAAAAGGATGCTAATGCTTGGAATGGTGCATGAAGGAACGCTTTAAATTGATTAATCAGAATGCCCTTTGTAATGCACACATTTTCTAATTTATGAAAGACTATGCCTTGTTGATAGGAGTGAACATATGCAAATCCTTCTGGGGCAAAGATCTCAGATAGAAAATATGAGCGTGTAATTCAATAAAATTACAACGTTTAAGTACATCATTCAGTGACAAGCAATTATATATCCAATGAAAGACTGGACAATTAGCTCTAGTGGAATAATGACGGATAGCTGCTAAGCAATGCATGTATTCTAAGTGTTGTGCTGCTTTCATTGTTTTAGGAATCTTTATATCAATCTACAAAAACTTATCCACATCCATAATCACAGAGTATGGGTGATTTTTACAAATATTACATACACAATTGTGGTTGCTAATACTCAGTTATTCTAGTGGAAAAATAGAATTATCCTTGCAAGAAGAAACTTACATTGTGTTGAATTTTGGTGGAGACTATTCTAAAACTTTTGGATGTCATAATGCTTCCTAGGTGGATGAAACATTGTGTGTTCTTTGCTTTGAAAACTTATAAGAAGGGGCCGGTGCTGTGGTGCAATGGGTTAACTCCCTGGCCTGCAGTGCCAGCATCCCATATGGGCGCCGGTTCTAGTCCCGGCTGCTCCACTACTGATCCAGCTCTCTGCTGTGGCCTGGGAAAGCAGTGGAAGATGGCCCAAGTCCTTGGGCCCCTGCACCCATGTGGGAGACCTGGAAGAAGCTCCTGGCTTCGTATCTAGCCGTTGTGGCCAATTGGGGAGTGAACCACTGGATGGAAAACCTCTCTTTCTCTCTCTGCCTCTCCTCTCTCTGTGTAACTCTGACTTTCAAATACATAAATAAATCTTTTAAAAAAAAGAAAACTTATACAAGGACATTTTTGTTGCTTAGATTCCTGTATTTTTTTTAAAATTTCATGATTGTTGCAATTATTACATGAATGTAATAAAAGTACTTATTGATTGGAAATTGATATAAATATGCCCAACTTCAATTTTGAGGAACTTAATTAAAATAGATATAGGGATTTTGAATCTATCCATATTGTTACTACAAAATCATAATTTGTTTGCAATACTGACTGAGCAAATGCACAATATCCTATGAACAGAATGTGGTGTGCACCTAACATTTCTGTTGAACTGGAAAGAAAATCTTCTGTAATACTGATTCTGTCAAGGATGTGTTTTGGTACTATGGATAATTGCATCAGTTTACTTAATTTTTTTTTCCATTCGGTCATTCATTCTAGCTTTAAGGTAGTATTTGTTGAGCAGTTACCATTTCTAGGTACTGTACTAGGTGCTTTGGTACATTATGGATAGGTGAGCAGATGCACCACAAGTAAATCGTTGGCCTTAAAGAGCAATAAAATTGAACCATGACAAGGATGCACAATACCACTGCAACCGGTCAAGGAGGATGTTGAAGGAGAGCTGAGCATGAATGCAGGTGTTTTACAAAGCAGGGACACGAGGAAAGAGCCTCTCTAAGGCGTTGTGCCTGGAGATTACCTGGAATATGAATGCCTGGGAATGACTGTAGTGTGGCTAGAGCGCCTAGAGGGAGAGAAAAAGCAAGCCTAAGGCCAGAGTTTCCAGGAGGTCAGATATTGGAAGCTTTTGTTACAGACAGGTGTAAGAGACAAAGACATTGAATTAGGATGGTGGTGGCCTGATTGCTCTTCAAAATCAGTACCGTGGTTGCAGTGAGGAGCTAGGGTTCAAGAGGACAGGAAGATAGGAGACTATTGCAGATTTGCATTCATTTGCTGGTGGTGGGGATGAGTCAGTGGGTGAGATTTCATATTTAGAAGGCAACTATATCATTCAATTGAATGTAGAATGAATGTGACAAGTCCAAGGATGACACAGACATTTTTGGCTAAAAAGTGGGATGGATGATGAGGCTAGTCTATGGGAATTGGAATTTTTGGAGGTCATGGAATGTCAGATAAAATCCATCTTTCTTGTTAACTCCATCCAGTTGGTAGTGGCTGCCTAGGGCCATGGATTGAGAAGGATCTTGAAGCTTATTGTAGAATTTTTCATGATCCACCGTTTCATTTAAAAGTGCTCAGATTGAGTTGTGCTTCTCTATATCCTGAATTAGTTCTTCCTCCTAAATTAACTCTTGTATATATAGCTGTCAAGTTGCCAGGAAGGTGAATGTTTTCTGAACAGTTACAGCTAGTGAATGCTGACTATGTGCTGGGACTTGTTCTAAGTGTGCAATTCACTTTATATCACTTAGTCCTTGAACATAGATTGGAATTTAGTTTAATGCAGGGTGATATCAGACTATGCTATTTAAGAAAATTTATATAATTTGGGCCTAAGAGGCTTTTTGTTAAAAAAAATAGATATATTTATTTGTTTGTTTATTTAAAAGACAGAGTTACAGAGAGGGAGAGGGAAAAGTGTGCTTGTGTGTGTGTTTGGCGGTGGGGGAGATCTTTCATCTACTGGTTCACTCCCTAAATGATTGCAATGGCCAGGGCTGGGCCAAGCTGAAGTCAGGATCCTAGAGCTCCATCTAGGTCTCCCATGTGGGTGTTCAGGGGCCCAGCACTTGGACCATATTCTGCTGCTTTCCCAGGTGCATTAGCAGGGTCAGAAGTGGAGCAGCCAGAACTTGAACTGATGCCTGCATGTGATGCTAGCATTGCAGGCGACAGCTTAACCTGCTGTGCCTCAATGCTGGCCCCAAGAGCTTTTTCATACTGGGATTTTCATCTGTAAGGTGAATTTCTGGTGTATAAGAACCCTGAGGAGAACATGGTGTCAAGCCACTAATATTCTAAATTACTATTAATGAATAATTAAAATCAGTTTACATTTCACTCTGTCTAGTTATCTCTCATTTGTGGATGTATGTGTGTTTGTAATTATTGGTTTGCAGCTCATATTATATGTAAATGGATTATAGCAAAAGCTTGGAGGAAGGAATGCCATATGGGATTACAGTTAATGATGACCCAAGTCTGCCCCTCATTTTCTGTATGTCTATCTCACAGCGCCAAAGACCTTCCAAGTAATTGAATCTTTCCTTTCTATGATTGAATTCTGAAGGGCTTTTTTTAAATTCTTTTTTTCCCATTATAACCATGAAATTAAGATAATTCTTGCAGTGCTATGAATTACAAAATTTCTTTTGGAGAAAATTACATGTGAACACTCATAAGAGCTAAGGAGAAAATATATAATTCTTTCCTTGCTAATTAGCATTAATTTGTATATACTCTTTGTATAAACTCATAAAAATAATGGAGATATGGCTATTTTTTATAGAACTATACAATTACAGTAGGCCACCAGGTGAATTTTCTGGAGGCAAAAATAACAGGTGTTTACTTTAAAAAATATTGGAATGCAACCATTAACCAACAATCTACTTAATAAATTCTTTTCTAAAAAAATTTTTATTAATATAAAGAGAACAGGTTTCATGTAGTTCATAGGTACAATTGTAAGAAGATAACTAACACTCATGGATCAATCCAACTGTGGTTGTCTCTTTCTATAGAATTGAAGACATAGCACCCACAATTTTATTCAGTCAGTATGCGATTGGGACAGTGGTTAACCTAACATTTAAGTCAGTGGTTAAGATGCCATTTCCTATCTTGGAATACCTGGCTTTGAGCACCAGCTCTGACTCATGACCTAGTTTTCTGCTAATGCAAACCTGGGAGGCAGTTGTGATAGCTCAAAAAATTGGGTTCCAGGGGCCAGTATTGTAGCCTAGTGGATAAAGCCACTACCTGCGACACCAGCATCTCATATTAGCACTGGTTCCAGTCCTGGCTGCTCCATTTCTGATCCAGCTCTCTGCTAATGGCCTGAGAAAATGGCGGAAGATGGCCGAAATGCTTGGGTCCCTGCCACTCAGGGAGACCTGGAAGAAGCTCCTGGCTCCTGGCTTCAGCCTGGCCCGGTCCTAGTTTTTGGGCCATCTCAGAGGTGAGTTAGTGGCTAGAAGATATTTCTTTGTCTCTGTCTCTCATTATAACTATTTCAAATAAATAAATTAATTTTTAAAAAAGAAATTGGATTCTTGCCACCCATGTGAATTCCTGGTTCCTGACATCCCTGACCCAGCCCTTGCAGGCATTTGGGGGGTGAACCAGGAGATGGGGAGAGCCCCAACCTACCTCTCAAATAAACAAATAAATAAATAGAATTTTTTAAAAAGGCAACAGGACTGGATAATCTTTATTTTTCATGAGGCAAGGTAAATTAATCATATTCTTATCTAATGTTATTTAATATCAGTTAAATATGGTACTAGATACAAACACCACTACCACTGAAATTAGTTTTGTGGTACAAATTCTGGCTAGGAACTTGGATTTCCCAGGCATGCTAACTAGGGTTAAATACTGCTGCTGTTACTTCCTAGTTTGTGATTTTATATAAACATTAATTTCTATTCCCCATTGTGTGAAATGGGAATACTTATAATGTGTGTCTCATAGGATGACCTGATAACATTTCTTAAACTGTAAGTTGGTAACGAATGTGGCTTTCCATGGGTGGCCACAAGAGGAGCTGTGATACTAGCAAAGGTAGTACATTCTGAACCTGGAGGCTCAGTTGCTAGGTGAGGTCTTAGTCCTCCTTCAGGCAAGTCACCTGACTTCCAACACTTCTCTTTTCCTCTCTCTACAGTGGATTTTTAATAAGGTATTTCCTTCCTATATTATGAGGTTATTATTAGGGTCAAATGATATGAAACATTATGGAAAAGTTAGGTTTTCATTTTTAAAAAATCACCTACTTTATGCAAAGCACCAGAAATCCTCTCTGCCTTAGAAAAGAATGCAGATGAGGGGACGGCACTATGGCACAGCGGGTTAAAAGCCCTAGCCTGCAGTGCTGGCATCCCATATGGGTGCCAGTTCGAGTCCCAGCTGCTCCTCTTCCAATCCAGCTCTCTGCTGTGGCCTGGGAAAGTAGTAGATGACCCAAGTCCTTGGGTCCCTGCACCTGCATGGGAGACCTGGAAGAAGCTCTTGTCTCCTAGCTTTGGATCAGCTCAGCTCTGGCTGTTGCGGTCATTTGGGGAGTGAACCAGCAGAATGGAAGACCTCTCTTTCTCTGGCTCAACCTCTCTGTAACTCTGTCTTTCATATAAATAAAATAAATCTTAAAAAAAACAAGAATGCAGATGAGTAAGTTTTTTTAGAAAAAGGAGAGAACATGGTTTATGTTTCTGCCTACATGTGTGCAAATGTTTGTTTATTAACATGGTTTAGGAACATTAGGATAAGAAAGGGCCATGCCAGACAGTAAGGAGTATTAATTTGTAATTCTTAATTTGCTTTAGATCCTAAGGAAGCATATTTAACTACTATTATGCAATTAGTTCGTATACTGTACATTTTGGAAGGTATTATCATAATCTTTTCTATCTTTTATTCTCACCGTAGTACTGTGAAGTAGTTATTATTACAATTACTCTTTTTTGGATAGGGAAACTCAGACACATAAAAGTTTATTGATAATACAAATAATACAATGAATATAAGGAAATTAATCCCAAGCCCAGTTTTCTGGAAACAAATCCCATCACCTAAGATTCAACTCAGAAAATTTACCAAACCTATGTTTATTTACTCATTTCACTTATTTAAAAGGCAAAACTGATTATAGAGAAATTTAATATAAGTTTCTTATGCAAAGAATCTTCATAGGCTCCTATTAAAACTAAGTTGATTAAAAAATGAAATATTTATAAAATATTTCAAAGAATATGTACACACATGCAACATTCCCATGTATTAGGCATTGTGAATTAATAAATGATTAACAAGTATAAGTGGCATAACATGTTTGTTCTAGAAAATGCTTTAAAGAAATTAAACTTGCAGGCACAACTGAATCTGCTTTGGGCCTCTCTTCGGTCTGTGATTTTGACCTGTTTTTTTATATCTTTCCTGGATTGAAAAATAATATATTAATTCAATAATTGATTTTAAAAAATCTCTTAAACTCATTAGTTTGAATTCTCTCGCGCAAGAATCTCAAAGTTTTCTCTTAGAATAGTTTATGACAGCTAACAATAAAATATCTTCAAATTACTGACTTGACAAGATTTGTTTTTTAATTATCACACAACTCTAAAGGATAAGATGCTAGAGGCGGTATAATTTTGATTCATTTTGGGTCTCTGAAGTGTGTGTTTTACTTTGTATTTGAAAAAGATGCTTAGGATTATGAGAAAAAAGAAAATATGTCAGTCATTTAGAAGTTGTTTTTAATAAATCTCATCAGCAATTATACTAATAAAAATTTGGGTAGAAACTAGAAATGATGAGAAATCTCAAATATATTCACTTTTTCCCTTTATTATGTTTTCTCAATTTTATTTTTTGTCCTTTGAGTTTATATATATTTTAACTATTTATATTTTAAATGAATTATTTGTTTAAGGATTTGTTTATTTGAAAGGCACAGTTACACAAACACACACACACACACACACAGAGCTAATGAGAATATCTTTCATCTGCTGGGTCACTCCGGAAATGGCTGCAATGACCAGGGCTGAGCCAGGTTGAAGCCAAGAGCAGGAGCCAGGATCTTCTTCTGGATATCTCTCATGGGCAGTAGGGGCCCAAGCCCTTGGGCCATCTGCTGTTTTCCTGGGGGCATTAGCAAGGTGCTGGATCAGAAGTGGAGCAGCCAGGACTCACACTGGCACCCATATGGGATGCTGGCGTTACTGGCAGCAGCTTTACCTGCTATGACACAATGCCAGCCCCTAAAATGAATTCTCAGGATGCTATTATCTTAAAACATAAGGAGTTAATTAACAAATGTGAGGAATATGCATTATAGTAATCATGGAAGTACTGTGTATAATAGTGAAAAATTGAAAGCAGTTACTTATTGGTGGAACATTTGTATCATGACCTTCTAAGGAAATGTCATGTAGGAGTTAGGAATACACTGAAAATATGTGCATAATCAATCTGAGACCCATAATACATGGGTCAGCTGATAAAGTAGGCTATAAAATTGTGTCCTTAGAATCCAGTTTTGTAAAGCCAAAATGCACACCACATATGCCCAAATATGAGATAACCCTAGATATAAGGCACTTATTTTAAAGCAGGGGTGCTTTTGCCCCTAGAGACTCCAGTTTTCTGGAGGGCATGAGAGGTGCTGCTGGCATCCTGTGGGCCAGAGTCAGGAAAACTCCTAAGTCTCCCATGATGCCCAGGGCAGTCCCACAACAAAGAGCTACCTGCCCAAGACACCAGTAGTGCAGGGTTCAGAAATCAGAATGAAGAGGGAATTTTTAAATATATGAGTAAGAGCATCCTGAAAAAAGGTCTGTGACCCGTACCATGCATATGAAATTTTAAGGATAAAGCAGAATGGGTAAAAAGCTACATGTAGTAATTTATTAATTAAATCATGATATCAAGATATTTAGAAATATTTTTGTTAGAAAAGAATTTTAATTTTTATTTGGATTCTTCATATGTATCAACATAAGCATTGCCTTAAGTTGCTAGACTTAGAGCACTTTTTAAATCCATTTATAGACCATTGAGATACTTGAGCCTTGTGTAGGTATATATATTCATTATCTTGCCACTATAAATATGCAGTAAACTTTTAAAAGTGATTCTTAAAAAAATCTTATTTACAAGTGTTAATGTTTGTGATTATGAAGACATACCATTGAGAATAATTAGCAATTCTGCATGGAGAATGTTTCAGGTTAATGTGTCTTTCTCAAACAATTTTCTTGTTCTGAATGTGGTAATTGAAAGAGCATCTGATAATATAATGGAGTAAAGGCAAGACTAGATGAGGACTCCTTTCCTGAAGCATGAATTATCGTAGGTGATGGAGGGAACTTGTCTTGTTTTCAGACTTACACAGTCCTACTTAAGTGTGTTACTATGTGTGTATGAAGATGCACATCAAAATGTAGCCAGTGGTGATACCATTCAAGAGACTGTCACCTCTGTTTTCTGCAAAATCTTCCAGGAGAATGTAGGTTATAATGAGCTTCACATTTGTAATCAGAAGAATATAGTGTCTGTTTACAATTTAGATAAAAAATATAGCTGTTGCTCTTAGTTAAGACTAATCTGTGAGGGATTATACCTTGATTGATATTTAAGTTCTTAACTTATTTAGGAGAAAATTTTCTGCTAGGGAGACAATCTTTCCTTGGCCCATCATGTGCAGACCTCATTATGATGTCCTACATGGTCCTGTCCTACCAAGAAAAAAAACACTGTAATTCATAGTTTCCTCTCCTTTGATCTTCTCCATCCCTCCATCTTCCACCATCAAGAGGGAAATAAATGCTGTGTGAGATCACTCAGGTCTCTGATTTCTGCAGTGGTTTGTCACACCCACGCTATCCTTAAGTCTCACAGACAACTGTCACATTCGTGCTTTTATTTGGAGGAGTCTAAGGGAATGGGGAGATTCCTGAGATCTGTAGTAAGCCAATGGAGAAAAATATTTGGGGAAAAAAGAGGATTTTATCACCCTGGAGACCTCACCCATAGGTTCCAGTAAATGAGCCTGGTCCACCACAATGCAGTGGTCACGTGGGTTTCAGCAGTGTTGTAGAAAGTGTGGAGCTGCGAGAGGCATCCTTGTGGCTTTTGTTTCTGAGAAGTAGGTTCCACCTGGGTGGGAGGGTTGTTTGACCTGCTTTGAAGGAAGCTTTATTTTTGTATACATTGGGTAGAATTCAGGTTAATGAATAAAGAGCTTCTTAAAGGTAGAACTACAGTGACTTATAGCTATATTAAGAGTGATAAGTGGTGGATTTAGAGTCATGTATGTTCATTCTCAAAATGATAGCCTTGCCATAATTTCAATATTTCTAGTGCATTTTATTCCAGAACACAATGTACAAATTTCATTTTTTGTTAAAAAATTCAAAACCAATGAAATACATTCACAAATGTTAGAAAACCAAGTAGTATAGCTAGATCTATGAGTATATTTGTGAATAGAGCTTTTCAGCCCACCACTTCACCCCCAGGTCTGCTCAGTTTAATGATTAACTTTATATACATATATACATATCATTATATATTATATACACATATATTATATACACATATATTATATACACATTATTATATATTATGTATATATTATTATGTAATAATATGCGCATATTATTATATAATTTATATTATATTATATATACATATATACATATATTAACTGTATATACATATATATGATTAACATATATATGTGTGTGTCTGTGTTTACATATTTACATCATTAGTCCTCTAATTATATAGATTTCTAAATAGCATGTTTGAGACTCACAGATGTGGAATACTTTTAATAACGTGTAAATGAGAAGGACATCCTTGGAATGGCTACCCAAATCTCTCTGAATCTATAGGTCACCTGCTAAACTTTAAATAAGAACTGTACTTCTGACTTCCTGAATTATGGAGATGTTTCTTGGTTTTGGAGAGAAGGGCCTAAGTTTCTCTGAAGTGTTAGGCCATGTACAGCATCTTGGTTTTCTGGAATGGTTCTGGTGTGGGTGTGCTGTACCAGTGTAATTGTTACTTTGCCCCATTTCACCCTTGCATGTATCCTGGATTGTGTGATAAGTTATATGGTCACCTTAACTAACAACTTGTTAATCATATTAGTATGACTGTGAAAGTGAAAATTTTTGTCTGTTTTATTTATTGTTGTATCATCATCCTGTAGAACAGAGCCTGGCTTGCAGATGCACTCAATAAAGATTTATTGAATTTTGCATTGGGAAAAACTTGATATGTGTACCAACCAGGGTTCTCCAAAGACACAAAATACATGTAAATATATTTATATAGAATGGATTTGTCTCATATGATTGTGGGGCTAGGAAGTCTGAAATCTGAGGACAGGCTAGAAATTCAGACAAGAGTTTCTGTGTTACAATCTTGAAGCAGAATTTTTTTTTCTCCAAGAAATGTCAATTTTTGGCTCTTAAAGCCTTCAGTTGATTGGATGAGGCTCACCCAAACTTTGAGGGTAGATTCCTTTACTTAAAATCAACTGCTTGTAAATGTTAATCACATCTACAAAACATCTTCAGCACAGTATAGTACCTAGATGAGTACTTGACCCAACAACTGGGTCCTATAGCCCAGACAAATTGACACACATAATTTGTAAATACTTAAGTTAACTATTACAGTCTCTTTAAGCATATTATTTATTTATTTGAAAGGCAGAGATGAAGAGAGAGAGAGAGAGAGAGGACAGATCCCTCGTCTGCTGGTTCAGTCCCCAAATGCCTACAACAGCTAGGACTAAGCTGGGCACCAGGAACTCAATCCATGTCTCCCATGCGAGTGGTGGAGAAACAAGAACTTAGCCATCACCTACTGCTTCCCAAGGTGCACATTCACAGGAAGCTGGAACTGGGAGCCGAGCTGAGGCTTAACCCCAGGCACTTTGATATGGAATGGGGTGTCCCAAGCAGTGGTTTAATTGCTGTACCAAATACCTGCCCACAATTAATTATGATGTAAATGATATATAAATGATATATATATATTCCAAAAGTATGACTATAAGTATATTCTTTATGCACGACATTTTGAAGCTTGCAGGAAAAGGCTTTCTCTTGTCAAACACATGTGATGTTCAGTATTAGAGTCTTGAGTTAAAAAGTGATGTTGTTTTGTACCTCCAGTATTCCTTTGATACCATTCTTTTTTTTTAAAAGATTTATTTATTTACTTTAGTTACACAAAGAGAAAAAGGAGAGGCAGAGAGAGAGAGAGAGAGACAGAGAGACAGAGAGAGAGATCTTCCATCCACTGGTTCATTCCTCAATTGGCCACAACAGCTGGAGCTGCACCGTTCTGAAGCCAGGAGCCAGGAGCTTCTTCCAGGTCTCCTTGGTGGGTGCAGGGGCCCAAGGACTTAGGCCTTCTTCCACTGCTTTCCCAGGCTATAGCAGAGAGCTGGATTGGAAGTATAGCAGGCGGGACTAGAACCAGTGCCCCTATGGGATGCTGGCACTGCAGACGGTGGCTTCACCCACTATGCCGCAGCACCGGCCCCTCCCTCTTATACCTTTCTTCACATTCTTCTTGAGGCCTTTCTGAAATTAGCTGGAG
The DNA here is from genome assembly GCF_033115175.1 of Lepus europaeus. Lineage (NCBI taxonomy): Eukaryota > Metazoa > Chordata > Mammalia > Lagomorpha > Leporidae > Lepus > Lepus europaeus. The sequence goes on along the minus strand of NC_084829.1, from coordinate 162,962,460 downwards.
AGAGGGTGATGTGGGGAAACACTTAGGAACCTGTCTAGTCGTCAACAGACTATGCTTCAGAGATGATGTCGTTGTACTATGGAAACATAGGGCTGGTTCCAGGCTTTAGAGCCAGCAACTTGAGCATTGATGTTCTGTAGCCAACAACTGCAAATATTTCTGAATACCTCTTGTTTGCAACAGAGGAGTGATTGACAAGTGGATGAGAGAGGAAACGGCTAGAACAGGAAAATAAAGGATGAAGAATTGTGATTGTGATCATGCTGAGCTCAGGAGCAAATTTCTACTTCCTTGCTGAGCCACAGAGTGGCTAATCAAACCTTGGCAGACCTCCTTAGTTGTAGAGCAAAACGTGAGTGTGTGGTGTTAGCTCAATACTTGCTGGAAGTTCTGAATATTTTTTTGCTAGACTTTTATTTATGAATACATAGTTAACTTTTCTATATTATTGGCAATTCAACTTTGAAACCAAACTTTCTTAATTACTTCTTATTCAGATTTTGGGTTTGGAATCTTAAGGCAAGCTGTTGACACCTTTCCACAGTGCATCTGTTCAAATGTTTGAATCACAGTTTTGTATATTAAGTAACCAAATTAAAATACCTGAATAAAATGAGTAATGCCATTTGTTAAATTCACATTTGTCTTCTGTGGCATCTGACATCTAATGTGTTTTTGTTTTGAGCAAAATGATTTTTGAAACCAGAGTCTTCATACTTATTGATTTACTTTATTGTGAATAAATAATACCAACTTAATTTATAAATTTATTTAATAAAATACTGCTTTGAGATACATGTATTTGGATTTAGATGGAGAGAAAAATACTATTGATAGCTTTCCGAGGAAAGGGCTCAGAAGGCAGGGGAAGAACCCTTTGCTTTTTGCTTTATATCTTTCAATGCTGGTTTCTTTTTTTTTTTTTTTATTTTGACAGGCAGAGTTAGACAGAGAGAGACAGAGAGAGAGTTATACAGTGAGAAAGAGAGACAGAGAAAAAGGTCTTCCTTCCATTGGTTCACCTCCCAAATGGCCGCTATGGCCAGCACTGCGCTGATCCGAAGCCAGGAGCCAGGTGCTTCTCCTGGTCTACCATGAGGGTGCAGGGCCCAAGCACTTGGGCCATCCTCTACTGCCTTCCCTGGCCACAGCAGAGAGCTGGACTGGAAGAGGGGCAACCGGGACAGAATCTGGTGCCCCAACTGGGACTAGAACCCGGTGTGCCGGCGCCGCAGGCGGAGGATTAGCCTAGTGAGCAGCGACACCGGCCTCAATGCTGTTTTAATTTCCTAATCAAGAGCATCTTCTGCATTTATCCTGGGCTATGAATTTTGAGCCTTTTTGCTTCTTTTTAAAAAAAATATTTATTTATTTGAAAGAGTTACAGAGAAGGAAATATATGTATGTATGTATGTATGTATGTAGAGAGAGAGAGGGGGGAGGGAGAGAGATCTTCCATTTATTGGTTCACTCTCCAGATGGCCACAATGGCCAGAGCTGGGCCTGGCCAAAGCAAGGAGGTTAATCCAGTTCTCTCACATGGGTGGCTGAGGCCCAAGTGCATAAACCAGTGCCCATATGGGATGTTGGCATCTCAGGCATTGGCTTTACCTGCTACACCACAAAACTGATTCCAGATCCTTTATTCTTCCTGATTTATTTTATATAAAAGTAAATGTTACTTTAAGCAAACAAGAAAAACTACTTTAAATTATTTCATGTACTTGGTTTATTGGTAAGATTTTCCTGGGAAACTGTGATCTTTCGAAAGCTTGCCCACTTATGCTCATGATTAGGATTTGTCCCCTTTCATTCTGAAAGCAACACTAACGTGTTTCGATGAGAGGTTTTTTTTTTTTATTTGTTTGTTTGTTTGTTTTTGAGGAATCATGTTTAGAAATACGAACAGGGGCCAGCACTGTGGCATCGCAGGTAAAGCTGCTGCCTGCAGTGCCAGCATCCCATTTGGGCACCAGTTTGAGTCCCAGCTGCTCCACTTCTGATCCAGCTCTCTGCTATGGCCTGGAAAAGCAGTAGAAGATGGCCTCAGTCCTTGGGCCTTGCACCCATGTGGGAGACTCAGAAAAAGCTCTTGACTCCTGGCTTTTGGATCAGTGCAGCTCCAGCCATTGCAGCCATCTAGGGAGTGAACCAGTGGATGGAAGACCTCTCTCTCTCTGCCTCTGCCTCTCTGTAACTCTACCTTTTAAATAAATAAATAAATATTAGCCAAAAAAAAGCAATATATCAAATCCATGAGATAATGAAAAAAAAAAAGAAAGATCAGTGTGAAATAATGCCATCCACTACATCTGATGAGTTAATTATTCCTTTTATCTGAGTACATTTTTTTAAAAATATTTTATTTTTTTTAAACTTTTATTTAATGAATATAAATTTCCAGTGTACACCTTATGGATTACAATGGCTTCCCCCTCCCATAACTTCCCTCCCACCCGCAACCCTCCCCTCTCCCGCTCCCTCTCCCCTTCCATTTGCATCAAGATTCATTTTCAATTCTCTTTATTTACAGAAGATCAATTTAGGATAAAGATTTCAACAGTTTGCACCCACATAGAAACACAAAGTGAAACATACTGTTTGAGTACTAGTTATAGCATTAAATCACAATATACAGCACATTAAGGACAGAGATCCCACATGAGGAGCAAGTGCACAGTGGCTCCTGTTGTTGACCCACCAAATTGACACTAGTTTATGGCGCCAGTAACCACCCTAGGCTGTCGTCATGAGTTGCCAAGGCTATGGAAGCCTTCCAAGTTTGCCGACTCTGATCATATTTAGACAAGGTCATAAAAGACAGAGTGAGGATAGTAACCAATGATCCTAAGAGTGGCATTTACCAGGTTTGAACAATTATACAGCATTAAATGGGGAAGAGGACCATCAGTACACACAGGTTGGGAGTAGAGCCATTGGTGGTAGAGTAGAGGTTATGATTACAAAGGAATGAGGCCCAAGTACGCTAGACAGGGTCTAGATTAAAAGATTTTATTTATTTGTTTGAAAGTGAGAGAGTTACACAGAGAGAAGAGAGGCAGAGAGAGAGGTCTTTCATAGATGATTCACACTCCAATTGGCCGCAACGGCCAGAGCTGTGCCGATCTGAAGCCAGGATCCAGGAGCCTCCTCGGGGTCTCCCACACAGGTGCAGGGGCCCAAGGACTTGGGCCATCTTCTGCTGCTTTCCCAGGCCATAGCAGAGAGCCGGACCAGAAGAGGAGCAGCCAGGAGTAGAACCGGTGCCCATATGGGATGCTGGCGCTTCAGGCCAGGGCTTTAACACGCTGCACCACAGCGCCAGCCCCCTGAGTACAATTTTTTTTTGACAGCACATTTTAGTTTTCAGAAAACCACTTAATATATATATCCAAGTGCACTTTTTGCCACCAATTTCTTCCTTAGCTTGTATTCCACTTAATGACTCATTCAGCTAAATACATATATCATCAAAAAAATCTAGATATCAAAGAGATGATTAAAGAATCCCTGACTCTGCTTTTTCATACTGTAAAGGAATAAACTCTAAAAAAGAAGAGCTGCAAAAGATCTCTTTATTGTAGCTCTCAGCTTTCTGCTCTAGAGCAGGAAAGGCTTGCTGTATTCACATGCAAAACTGACAGACTGTTTCCTTGTGGAGGCACAAAAATCAGTTATGGCACTGAAGATTCCATTATTTGTATTTTATTTAGATAATCTGCCCTCTCCATGAATGAGATTATAGTAACTAGTCTTTTTTTTCTTTCTTGATAGCTTATATAATTTGCTACATAGAATAATGTTAAGAATATAGAAAACCATCACAAACACATAAATTTAGGAATACTATCAGTACTCAGTGGAATAGGGTTAACCACAATGTAAATTAGAAAACAGTTTTGGGGGTGGTGCTGTGGCTCACTTGGTTAATCCTCCGCCTGCGGTGCCGGCATCCCATATGGGTTCCGGTTTTAGTCCCGGCTGCTCCTCTTCCAGGCCAGCTCTCTGCTGTGGCCCTGGAGGGCACTGGAGGATGGCCCAGGTCCTTGGGCCCTGCACCCTCATGGGAGACCAGGAAGAAGCACCTGACTCCTGGCTTCAGATCAGCGCAGTTCCAGCTGTAGCGGCCATTTAGGGAATGAACCAATGGAAGGAAGACCTTTCTCTGTCTCTCTCTCTCTCACTGTCTATAACTCTACCTGTCAAATAAATACAAAAAACAACAACAACAAAGTTTTATTAAAAAATGGTTTCAATGGACTATATGCATATTACAATATGAAAAATAAATATATGGAATGAATGTACAGTTAAACACTATAAATCACTGAAAGAAAAGTTTTAGTTATAAATATGTATAATATATATATACACATAAACACAAACATGCATATGTGTATGCACACACAAATACATGCTTACATCATTAAACAATCAAATTTGTTTTTGTTGACATCTAGCAGAAACTATCTGGCCACTAGTTTGTCAAGAGAATTAGTGCTCTCTGAAGCCAATGGAGGTGGATAAGTAGTTTTTATGGGAATATTGGTCTCTTTGTGGGGCAGTGTCTATCTCTCTGAAAGGTTCAGTTGTTTTCTAGATAGAGGTCTAGGGCTTTGGGAAAAGGCTTCAGATTTTAGGCTATGTGTACCTGAGCATTAATTGTTACTCCAGTGAAGGTGCTCTCCAGTCCTATCTTCAAACACTGAGGACAAAGGATGCTTTTGGTTTCCATTTGCATGGAGTATGCTTTCCATCCCCATACTTTCAGTCTACATGAGGCTTTACTGGTGCAACCAATTTCTCTTAGGCAGCATATAGTTGAGTCTTCTTTTTTATCTATTTGTCTCATCTACATCATTTGATTGAGTGATTTAATCCATTTAAGTTAGAGGTTATTGATAAGTAAGAAGTTTTCCTGTTATTTTGCTTTCTGGATATATTATTCTTGGTTGACAATTTTTGTTTTGGGTCTTTGAATATATCATCCCAGTCCTTGCTGGTGCATACCATTTCTGCTGAGAAATCTGCTGTTAGTCTGATGGATATTCCCTTATATATGACTTGATGCTTTTCTCTAGCTATTTTTAGCAGTCTCTTTGACTTGTTCTTTTGTCAGTTTGCCTGTAATATGTCTTGGAGAGAGTCTTTTTTGGTTGAGTACATTTGGTTTCTTCTAAGCTTCCTAGATCTGGATATCTATATCTGTTTCAAGGTTGTGGGAGTTTTTAGCTATTATTTCACTGCTTAAGTGCTTCTATACTTTTCTCCTCTTTTCCTCCTGGAACTCCCACAATACAAATATTTGTTTGCTTAACAATACATCAAAATCTCATAGGCTTTCTTTATTTTAAAGAATATTTTTTTCTATGACTGGATTATTTCAAAATGTCCATCTTCAAGTTACAATATTTTTTCCTTCTGTTTGTCCTATTTTTTTGCTGAAGCTACAATTGCCTTTTTTTCTCTGAATTATTCAGCTTCAAAGTTTTTAAAAAGATTTTTTTAAAGATTTTATTTATTTCTTTAAGAGGTAGAGTTACAGACAGAGAGAGAGGTCTTTCATCTGCTGGTTTACTCCCCAAATGGCCACAACAGCTGAAGCTGCGCTGATCAGAAGCCAGGAGCTAGGAGCTTCTTCCAGTTCACCCACAAGTATGAAGGGGCCCAAGCACTTAGACCATTTTCCACTGCTTTCCCTGGCCATAAGCAGAGAGTTGGATCACAAGAGGAGCAGCCAGGACATGAACCCTTGCCTGTATGAGATGCTGGCTCCATAAGCGGAGGCTTAGCCTACTATGCCATAGCATCAACCCTTCAGCATCAGGATTTTTAAGTGAACTCTATGTCTGTTTTTTTTTTTTTTCCTCTTTCAGATCATGGATTATTTTCCTCATTTTGTAACAGTCACCTCTTCTAATATTATGGAATATCTTTCACAGGGAAATACACATTTTCCTATAGGCGAGTTTTAGGGCATTGACTGGTTAGGATGCTTTGATTTTGGCCTTAATTGGGCACAGAGGTTTAACCTCTATATGAATTCTTAAGCTGTAATCAACATCAGTGGTATATGTGAATGTCTCATGCTTAATTTTTGTGAAGCTAGTAGTGTGACATTTTAGTAGATGTGGGCTGCCAGGGATATGTGACCTCAAGACCCAGGGGATTGCTGCTGATTGGCAATCAAAGCCTCTATTAACTACCAAAGTACTGCTGAGGGCATACTGGCCAGAAACATGCTGAAGCCCAGAGAATGATCACCACTGGCATGGGGACCTCTAGTGGCAGCAACAGTGGCACCAGAAAGTGTACTATCATAGATAGGTCCTTAACACCCACAGGGATGATTTCTGCTGATGGTAGGGGATGTAACAGCAACAGCAGGTACAATATTTAAAATTATGGAATCCCAGAGTATCTTAATAAGTTGAGCAATTCATTACCATGCATGTGGAAAATGAGTATTAAGTAAACTAAATTATTAAATTGAAAATTTAACATATTTCATAAATAATAAAAGCATTTCAAAAACTGGGTAAACCTTAATTTTGAAACCATTTAATACTCACTGTATTAATAAAAGTCAGTATATTCATAGGCTAATAATAAACATAAAGCCATTATTACTATTCATTTGCTTAGAATTTGGAAATAAAATTATAAACACCAGATGAATGTGTCAGAACATTGCAACTTTCCACAAAAATATCCATTAATTGAAAGCACGTATGATCTTCTTTTATTTGCCTTCATGCTGAAGTATATCTGCAAGTGTTCTTATTTCCAGGCGAATTTAAAATTTGGCAGCTCTTCTCAAATAACTGCACATAGTGGAAGATATGTTTGTCCTTCATTCTTATTGCCCAGCATTGTGTCTGTCAGTTTTATGTCTGATTAGGTATTGAGCCACTGCATCAGTAGTTGGATCTGAGAATATAAAATGGATAGGAAAGCATAAAACTTTTAATCCATATTGTTAACTGTCAAATCTACTATATCCTTCAATTCTCTTGTGCTCTGCAATTAATTCAACAAATGTTCATATTTAAATTATGTTCAATTTAAGATGTTCAGAAAATTCAGATTCACTTCTAGTACTGTTCAACCTTAAAATGTTCTTCTTTGGAAACTACTTAAAAGAAACCTTTTAAGACCCCAAGCTCATATAATCAAGATGGATCTTCCAATATGTTAAATTTGTTTAATGCTTTTTCTTTAAGAAAAAAAAGTTTTATTACTTTGTTCTGATTTTTCAGTTTTAAGAATAAGAATACATTATTTTTTATAAGTTTTAGTATTTTTCATGAAGTCACCAATCTAAGTTTTCTAAACCACTTATATAGCATTTTTCCTTTATAATGTTTACAACTGGGACATGTTTTCAAATATTTTGAATCATGATTTTGACCAATGATTTTATTATAATAGTTATGTTTAAACAGTATTAGTTTAAACATAATTTCAAGGCCTAAGATAACTACAAAATTGAGATTAATATTAAATTAAGAAAAAATATTTTAGATATTTTAAAAATTTCTAAATAATATAGAATACTAAAGCAATACTGCACAAATTTTTTGCATTTCTATTTTTTATTTTTTGGGTCATACCAATGAATGTGTTCATATTTGGACAGTGTATGGAAGTGATTTGGGGTGTTATGACTTTAGAAAAGTGTAAATATTCTGTGTGTTTATGAACTCTGCTTACAGGCTGAAATGCTACATATAACAGTTCTCTTACTTCTGAGCCAATATTCTCTGTGAAATAGAGATTTCTATTTCTAAAAATTATTACTAATATTGTCATTAGGGGTGATAATGACAAAGGAATATAACTATGTAAATATTTTGAGGTTTTTTTGTGAGAAAAAAGTGAAAAACAGAGAGACTAGGTAAAGTATTGGTTTGTTCAAGTCTCTGAAGAGAATGGTGAATTACGATGTGTAGATGGCACATTGTAGAGTGTCTGAGTGAAGTGAGTTTTATTTACCATGTTTTATAATATCTGAGTCTGAAAGGAAATAATGAAATGGGTTAAGTTTTTAGTCAGGTTCTCGTAGTTTTGATAGAGTTATTCACAAAACAATTGAAGGAAATAAATGAATCTCATGGAAACATGAGATGCCAAACATGACATCAGCGCAAAACTAGTAAATGACTTCTTCAAGCTAGCATGATAAATTGATCTTAGAATTCACAAAGACTCAGAGTGAACCAAGAATGATACACGTTAGTCTTTACCTTCTGAGTTATCTGCCTGGGAGCAGAGATTCTGTTTCTCAGCAGAATACTGTTTTCAATTTTGGGTTGACCTTATCAAGTCCTTGTCTATTTACTAAAACAAAACAAAAGAAACAGTACAAACAAATAGCCAAGGATCCCTGTTCCTCTCTTGTCAAGAGCTAGAGGTTCCTCACACTTGGGTGCCTTCCTTGGTCACTCTGAATAAATAAGCGACCAAGGATTATTTCTCATGCTCCAGTGGTTTTCTCTTATTCAAGTGAGCAAATTTCCTCTGACAACTCTCGATTTTTGCCTTTCCCAGATGTGATCCTGAATTTAGAAACACGTTTTTCCCCCAGGACGTACTTTGCACTTAATGCTGTCTTTGCGTTCTCCAGGGGGGCCTCTGGAAAATCACAAGGATGGTTCTTTCATGTTATAAGAGGAATGCTGGGAATGATGAGCTTGTTCAGGGGGGACTCAAGCATGACGAACACTGCATGAGGGCAGCGTCTCCGACTGCATCACGCTTCTTCATGGACGCTGGCTTCATTTCTGTTGTACAACATCTACATGCAGTAGATCACATGGTGATCTCCATACAAGTCACCATGCCTAGATTGGTAATGTAAAAATCTGGAACAAGATTTCTATTATATTCTTGAGCAGCCCACAGACAATTAGGATTTGCCCATGAGATTACTTAATAAATTCTTTTAAGATACCTTTCACAAGGCATATTAGCTTTCAGTACTCTCTAACTTTTTTGGACCATACTTCCTGACTTGTCCAGTGTAAAGGTTAGCAACATAACTAGATCTTACTTCTTGGTTTGGTTTTATTCTTCCTTTCTTGCTCCACAGTAGCTGGACGTGACTCCATAATCTTGAAGCCTTATCTCAGCCAAACATTTGATGCTATTCTTGTGTATTGATGTCACTGAGATTTTTTTTCCCCTGGTGACTTGTTTCAACAGAAAAGACTATTGTCCAATATTCCCAATACATGAATTAAGAATATATGAACATTAGACCAATTTAGCATTAGTTTTTTTGTAAATATGTTAATATTTAAGCAATATATAACTGTTACTGAGATTCAGCAAGTATCTTCAGAATATTTAATTTTTTTTCTGTAGTTTCCACTACCCCTCAGTCATAGTACTCAGACCAACAGAACCATTGTAATTCTTACAGAATGGCTTCTACTCAGGATGCTTTGTGACATGTGGCAGTTTGAGAGCCAGCTTTGTCTCTGGGATGTGCCTGCTACCTTCCTGCTTCAGAGTTGGGGTACCACTCAGTGAATGTGCACAAAGAATTGAGATTGGGAGGCTAGAAAGAGTGGTCATATTTCTTAGATCTCAGCTAGATTCACCACACAAAACAGACCAGGCTCCCAGGCCCCAAACTTGCAGTGGTCATGCCATTGAGGTATTCACCTCATGACTTTTTTTTTTTTTTTTGACAGGCAGAGTGGATAGTGAGAGAGAGAGAGGCAGAGAGAAAGGTCTTCCTTTTTGCCGTTGGTTCACCCTCCAATGGCCTCCGCGGCCGGTGCGCTGCGGTCGGCACATCATGCTGATCCGAAGCCAGGAGCCAGGTGCTTCTCCTGGTCTCCCATGGGGTGCAGGGCCCAAGGACTTGGGCCATCCTCCACTGCCCTCCCGGGCCACGGCAGAGAGCTGGCCTGGAAGAGGGGCAACCGGGACAGAATCCGGTGCCCCGACCGGGATTAGAACCCGGTGTGCCGGCACCACAGGCGGAGGATTAGCCTATTGAGCCGTGGCACCAGCCCTCACGGCATGACTTTTAATGTTTCTAGTTAAATATGAAAACAGAAAGAGAGGAGAGATGGAGGAGGGAGAGAGAGATGTAAAGGGAAGAGGATGATAAAATAGATTCTTACAGGCATCCTTCTTACAGAAACTCCCAGGCAGGCAACAGAGTTTGTATCATGGTTTCTGTTGCAAACACTGCCTACTGTAACAAAAACAATAAAGAGTGTAGGAAGCATCTGTAGAGGATATTGTATATTTTGGTAATTGAATTCATGACAGTTGGCAGCCTTTCTTTAGACCCATGTCTGTGTCCAATCCCATTTGTCAAAAATATGTAAGTGGTTGCCTGATACCTGTTATGGATGAAACTTGAGGTCTTTGAGCACCCACAGCTGGCATGTGTGAAGAGTGACATCAAGGTAAAGTATAAAATGTGCTTTGTTCTTTAGCATATGCAAAATATAGAATTAAATAGCTGATGTAAGATACAGTGAAATCATTGAGTTACAGAGAATGAAAGGAACATCAATCATCAGTGTTAACCAGTGTGAGTGTTGGTATCTAGCAAAATTCATTCAATTAAATGAAGAGGTGTCCATTTCTCACCTGTGTCAGCAGTTATACTAGTGGCACAAGCTGAACAAGACAATGAAACCTGCTCCTTGCCAGGTATGTAGGCAGGAAGACAGAGGTGTGTAAATGTGTTCCTACTGTGTGAGTGATAAGAGTTTCAGCAGAAGTGACATGATGGGGAGCTTTCCAAAGCTGGTGACCTGAGTCCTCTGTGGGAGGCACTCAGGGAAGAAAGAGGTGAAGATACACACAGGTCTGGGAATTCTGCTTCTTGGTCCAGGAAGTCTGTGTGTTCAGGGAATGGCGTTGCCACTGGAGCATTTTACGAATGCTGTGTTAGTTGCCTCCATGCCAAGTAGTGGTTTCTTCATGTGCTTCATTTTCTCTGTAACAGTCTCATTTCTTCTTTAGCATTTTCCATTCCTAATTATAAAGTTACTAATGTTCAGCTGAATATACTTTGCATGCCAAGCCACTTGTACCTAGAACATTTGTGGCAATGATGAAAAGTCGTTTTCTAGGCTTTCCTATCATTTTTAGTTCAGGGGGCACAAGCCCTCCTGCTTCCCTCACTCCATTTCATCTTTCTGCCATTCCAGGTACATTCAGGGTTCCAAAGAAAGGGATATGGGACTGGCGACACCAGTGTTTGGGCTCACTGACACTTCCAATCAGGGAGTGGGTGCAAAACCAAGGCAATCTGCAGTCTCCAGGTCTATATGAATTCCTTTGTTTTCACAAGTCAAAAACCAGCCAAGTGTGTGAAGGTCTATAAATACGCTTTTATATGCACTAGAACTGCTCTAGATAGTGAAACCTTACAAATTATAATCGCTCCTTTCCCAATGTCTAAATAGATGACTTATTTAAAGATTTAACTTGATGATTTTGTTTTTATTTGTTTTTGGATTTTTATTACCTGAAAGGTAGAGAGACAGAGAAATGGAGACAGATAGAGACAAAGAGAGATCTCCATCTCCCATCTGCTGGTTCACTCCCCAAATGCACACAACAGCAGAGCATAGGCTAGGTCAAATCCAGAAGCTGGAACTCAATCTGTGTCTCCTATGGAGGGGGTGGGGGGGAACCCAAGTACTTAAGCTATCATCTGCTGCTTCCCAGGGTGTACCTTGGCAGGAAGATGGAATCAGGAGTGAGTCTGAGACTCAGATCTGGGTACCCTGATAGGGGCTATAAGTTGGCATCTTAATTGCTGTGCTAAACAGTCGCCCTTCCTGATGATTTATACTGTGAATAGAGGCCCATGTAAGTTGTATGGTGACATAAGGAAGAATAGTGACTACTATAACATATATATTAATGATATATTCAAAAATTATGCAAACAAAGTATAAATTATGTATGACAAGTCTTGAAAGTTAAAACTATTTAATATTTAAATTAAAATCATTTTCACAAAGGATTATACCTAAAAAATTTTGTGAATTTCAGTTTTTTATATGTTTGCCACCAAGAAGATGATTATAAAATTTATTATTCTAGATAAGTTAGCCTCATTACTTCTATTATATTAGAACTACCAATTGGATTTATATCCAAGGTTATATGTTATATTATTCTGAAAAACTGTATATTTGTCTTGGGCACAGTTTTTCCTATCATTACAATTTTTGTTTTTGTCTTGTTTCCCTATATCTCTTCTTTATTACATTTAAAGAAAATGATTCTTAAATATCCCATCTTACAAGAAGCTCCCAAGCAGGCCACAGAGTTGGTATTGTAGTTTCTTGTTGCAAAACTTGTTGCTATAACAGAAGCAATAAAGACAATGAGTCCTCTAGTAGTAATTGATTGTTGACAGTTGTGATTTAATTTTGGCTTTAAATTTATGGACTACTTGATACAACATTATATGGACTGTAATGAAACAGTCATTCCTCAGGCTTGTTGAAGACTAATGCAAATGACTCTGCTCTGAATGTTTTATTTTTCTCCAGAAACATTGTGCACAGTAGATCACTGTACCAGCCCTCCCAATGCACTATGTTAACAATTTCATTAGTATGGTGGGTGGGTGCAGATCCTGATGTGTTTGAGTGACGCTTTGGACAAGACAACCATTTTACCAGAAGAGCTTATGATTTCTTGAATTATACTTGTCACTTTACTGAAGGCCCTTTGAGCTGCTGCCCAACAGCTCTATAACATTGTTGACTTTTTATTTTCCTTTTCAAACTCATTTTGCTTCCCCTGCCCCTGTTTTTTGTTTATTTTGCTTTTGCTTTGCACATTTGCAGTTCTGTTAGGGAAATATATTGTTCTGGATGCTAATGATCAATTTGGGGATCTGCTCCAATACAAGTGAAAGACAATATCATGTGTGTTGTATATCTGTATCTTATTACATTTGTGGTCAAAGAGAGGAAATGGAAAAAGTGGCCTTTTAAAATGATGGCAGAATTCACATACTATGAAGGAGACCAGGAATATTACAAGTAGAGATCTTTGCCTCTGAATGTGAATAATGTGTACAAGATTCATGATAGAATCGTTATCAGAGAAAGAAATATCTTAAATCCTCATTACATGCTTTTCCTGGGTTAGAAGTCACATTTCAGAAACAGGATTTTAGATAATGATCACCTCTACTACATCCAATGTATATTACGTTGTCAACGATTGATGATAATGTGGACGGCTGCTCGCACTAAGGCTGAGTGGAGAGATACTCAGAGTGGGATTGTTTTAAAAGAACTTTAATTACTAAGTTCCATTAGCAGTTTGAGCAGCCTGGGAAATCAAAGTAATTGATATTAGCTTTTCTGAAAATCTGCGCAGTTAGTAAGAAGAAAACCTGTTAGCTTGGCAGGACAGTATCAAACTTGGAAGAATTTATAACTGTTTGTTAAAAGGGCTTTTCGGATGTTGGTTAATTATTTTCTATACTCAGTAAATTTTTTGGCTTTTTATATACTACTATCATTTGACTAAAGTGACAGATCGATGTGTGCATTACCAAAGTAAGACATTTATTTGATTTGAAATGTATAGATCTTTTATTTCAGTCAATACTTCTAGAACTTATTTAAGAGGAGCATTGTGTACAGTTGATGCAAGGGAGGAGTCAGCCATGATCTCGGCTGGGTCAGGATTTGCACGGAGGCTCAGCAGTTCAATTGGACAAAGAGTAGAGTTGTTACAAACACTTCCAAGTGAGAACAGAATTAAGTGTTTTATCAGGATTTTATACTTCAATTTGATTCTGATTTCATGTCATGTTCTCTGACATTCTATCCAACTGCTTATACTTTGAAAAAGTAATACTTGTTCTAGATTTCTTGAGTGACAAAATTCAGACTTATCTGATTGCTGTTTATCTCAACATTGTTTAAAGCACATGTTCTAGATTAGATATGGCTTATATAAAATAGATCATTTTTAAGAAACAACAAATTGCCTTCTAGATCAGAAGCTGTTGTATAACCTTAAATGTCTGAGTGCTGCATTTCATCTTCAGGCTGTCAGATGTTCATGGAGAATATTGAAATGTTGACTTAAATAAAATGATTGCAATTTTGGGTTTGCTGAAGTAAAGTAATTAACCTGAATTTAATATAAAGCATCATTCCTTTAAATATATGTGCTGAATAGCCAATCTTCTTGTAATAGACTATTAAAAATATGAATGTTAGTAGTTAAAATAAGATTGTTTGAAAAGAATAAATCTCTGGGGAAACCATGCTACAGTTAATAAGAAGTAGCAGCTGTAAAATCTGTGTAGTGATTTGTAGGTGATTAACAAAAGGACTAACAGACCATATGGTCAACCACTTTGTATTACTTCTTTTCCACACACAAAAAATGTTGTACAACTGGACTTTTCTTAATTAACTCTGTGTCAAAACTTTGATTTATGCGGTGTATTCTATATTCGACTAAAATATAATTTATAACTATGTCAATATTTGGGACTACTTTATGCCATGTTTTAATATGTAAATGAAAGATATAGTAAGCAAAAGTGTTTCTTGTATCTGAATTGGGTAGTTGGAAATTCCTGAAGTATCAGATTATTCTTTTGCTATTCATTATATATTGTTTTCCAGATTAATAACAAAATAATTAGTTTTAAATTAGACATTTGATAGTGATTCCTAGCATAGAGTTTTCACGTAGTAAAATACTCAGAATTATAAGAGACATGATTTAGTACAATTGCTTTATAAAAATACTTCACTGAGTTAAAGTTAAACATTAAATCATATCAGTTTGAACTGTACTCCTGTCTCTTTTGCAAAATTAAAAGCCATTGTTCATTAAAGCACCCATTGGACCTTATATTATTGTTGGACCTTATATTACTGTTGAGCTAGTACCTGAAAAACCAATGCAGTCATGCCAGGTCCACTTTTAGGTTTTTTTTTTAATATTTATTTATTAATTTATTTATTTGAAAGGCAGATTTACAGAGTCTGAGGCAGGAGAGAGAGTGGGAGAGAGGTTTTCCATTTGCTGGTTCACTCCCCAAATGGCTGTAATGG
Organism: Lepus europaeus; assembly: GCF_033115175.1. NCBI lineage: Eukaryota > Metazoa > Chordata > Mammalia > Lagomorpha > Leporidae > Lepus > Lepus europaeus. The sequence continues at coordinate 162,947,377 of NC_084829.1, read as the reverse complement.
CTGCACTCCCCAAATGGCTACTGGGCCCATCCATGTCCACTCTGAACTGCCGCCCATATGGGACTACAGGTGGTGGCTTTACCCACTACACCACAGCACTGGCCCTCACTTTTAGTTTTAATCATCCTATGTAGCGACCATTTCGGGGATGAACCAACGGAAGGAAGACCTTTCTATCTCTCTCTCTCACTGTCTCACTCTGCCTGTCAAAAAAAAAAAAAAAAAAAGAACCTGGAAACCTAAATATGAGACATCTTCACAAACTTCATGAAAAATATGTATTATGAAAAACTGAAGCTTGCATTTCAACACAATTTTTGCACCAAAGTAAACTGATCTTTTAATTCCATTTCCCATGAACTTTTTGAAGCCTTTGTATAGCCTCCATCTTCCAAATGGTAGTGTCACAAAAATACATCCTGACTTTGGTTGCAAGCAATGCTTACTGTCTTTGGCAGTATCATGAGAGACTTTGCTAGACCCTACCCAGTTGTAAATAAGTCATTTATTCATCAAGATATGTCAAGCTTGTATAGGTCACAGTCTGCCTGAACTAGGATATACTTTATCTCTTTTGCAAGTTGATACTAAAGAAATAGTTGGAGCAAATTTCCTAGTATTTTATCCTTTCTCCCTACCTCATCTGTAAAAGAGGGAATTGTGACATTTTTAAGGGAGGTACTGTGAGATGTATAGTAATTTTCAGGACTTTGCAACTAGATAAGTGTTATATAAGTTTTGGGTAAGTTTTTTCCAGCAGGCAACTGGTATATGTATTTTACACAGACACACACACAGACACACACACATGGTGGTGCAAGACTGGAGAAAACACAGCAGGGGAGATTCAGAGTGCAACAGATGAGAAGGGTTTGTTTTCAACTTCAAAGAGAGGTTCATGCCTTACTGAGAAAGTGATATTTGAACAAAGATTGAGGAAGACATTCTCCTCTCACCTTGGAGAGAGGGCCATGAACACCGGCTGCCGCGCTGCTGCGCTGCTGTGGCAGATGAAGGCAGATGCAAGCTCAGTGCTCCCTACCCCCAGGATAAAACTGCACTACGCAGAGGCGTGTTTGGAAATGACTGCTGGTGATTAACCTACACTGGACACTTGTGCCTGACACCAACTCCTCACTTTAACAGCATCTGTGATCCAACCCTACTTCTTATATCAATCAAGATAGTACAACCTGCGGTGGGAACAGCTGCAGCGACAACAATGTTTCTTGCCTGGCTGTAGGTTCACCAAGGGTTGGCAGTGGCTTAGTTCTTATTGGCTTCCTCAGGACAGAGGCCCACTGAGCTGGTTGGGTGTGGAATATGTCCAGCCTTATGATATGGGTATGAGGGATCACAGCAAGCTCTTCTGCTTCCATTTTGCCAGCCAAAGCAAGGGGTTTGCGCAGGTTTCTACCTGAGTAGAGAAGGGAAGCACAATCCTCCAGGTGGGGAGGCATAGCAGGAAGTGGCAGCACGTGGTTTAAATACTAATTAATTTTCCACACTCAGCTATTAGTTTTGTTTCCCTTCAAAATGCAGCACAGGCCCTTTGCCTCTTGAGTTACACAGGTCTGCTTTGTTACCACATTCCCAGGGTGTCCACTTCTCTGAAGTCCATCTGTGTGCCCTACACTGTGTGCTGGCTTTCTTCCTCCTCTGAGTGGCTGGAATCCCAATATGCTTTTAAGATACAGCTAAGTAACATGCTTCCTCTTCCTCCAGTTAATCCGCTTAAATGCTCCAACCTACATTAGCCTGCTGTGATTTTAGTACTTTAAAATACGCCTTCAGCTTCATAAGAGGGTACTTTGAGAAGTTCATGGAAATCGAAATAAAAGATGAGTTTATGGGGCCGGCGCTGTGGGCAGCAGGTTAATACCCTGGCCTGAAGCGCCAGCATCCCATATGGCCACCAGTTCGAGACCCAGCTGCTCCACTTCTGGTCCAGCTCTCTGCTATGGCCTGGGAAAGCAGTAGAAGATGACCCAAGTCCTTGGGCCCCTGCACTCACATGGGAGACCCAGAAGAAGCTCCTGGCTCCTGGCTTCGGATGGGTGCAGCTCTGGCCATTGCGGCCATTTGAGGAGTGAACCAGCGGATGGAAGACATCTCTCTTTCTCTCTCTCTCTCTCTCTCTCTCTCTCTTTCTGCCTCTCCTCTCTCTGTGTAACTCTGACTTTCAAATAAAAAAATAAATCTTTAAAATAAAAGATGAGCTCATTTTGATGCAGGATTTTTTAAATCTGTGCGTATGATGAGTCTTCAGAAAGTTCATGAAAATACATATTATGAAAAAACTTTGCATGGATTTCAAGTTTTTTGCATCTAAATGAACATCATATTTTAATTGCCTTCTTCCTACAGAGATTTGGAATTGTGTCCTGTCCTTCCCATGTGGCCCTCAAAGGGCCCCATACTATTTTGGTTACACAAGGATGTTTAAAAAATGAGTTAATAATTTGTTTAATAATTTAAAATACATATTTATGGAAATGATATTTCTAGTAACAAAATTATAAGCGGAAAGCCTTTTGTTCAGTGCTTATCTTGCTGTTTGTGACACCTGTTCCCAATATTGGAGTGGCTGGTTCAGGTCCTGGCTGCTTCACTTCTGTTCAAGCTTCCTGCTAATGCATAGCCTGGAGCAAAAGATAATGGCTCAGATGCTGAGGTTCCTGCCACCTGCATGGGAGACTCAGGCTGACTTCTGGATTCCTGGCTTCAACCTGGCCCAGTCCTGAGAGTTGTGTGCATATGAGGAGTGAACTAGTAGTTGACAATCTGTTTGTCTGTCTCTAACTATCCAGTATAATAAAAAATAAAATCAAATACAAGTCACAGATACCACCCTCCCCCACTAATGTGATAGACAAGTGGATTTCAGTCTCTTTTGAGGAAATAGTTACCATCTCAGGACTATGAAGTACCAAGGCTTTTCTGCACCCACTTCTGACCTCTTGAAGCAAAGCAACTCCATTTTAGTTTTTCGACATATGTGTATATTTGTATTTGAAAATTAGATTCTTCTGCCAGATTTTTTTGGAAATCACTTTTAAAATTCACAAACAGAAAGAGCCTTACTAAGAATGCATTTTTTGTGTAAGACACAGTCCTTTTGATTGCTCAAACCTGTTGGACACCAGCCTTGAGATTTAGCACAAATGAGCATAGGAACACATCAGAGCCAAGCAGAGATCAGCTTGCCATGTGACGGGGAGGCTGCTGCTCTCCTGCCATTCTCTGACCTTGACAACCTCCTCTTGGGAAACGATTGATCTGTGCAGCTGCTGGAGGAGAAGCTTACCTTGTTTTAAGACACTGAATTTCTTCTGAGCCTCTGTTCCTTTTGTTAAGTTTGGAAACATAAAAAAAGAAATAGCATTTAGTGTCAGAAAGCTTAAGTGAACTTTAAATTCTAGAGTGCTTAGTGCACCAGTGTTTGCAGATAATGGCAACATTCATCTATGTGCTGGCTGATCTCCGAAACCCTTCGGAAAGTGCATCAGTGTACATATTCCTTTGGAATTAACAGAAAACCAAGTTTTCCTTATAAAGTTTCTGTTTTAGAAATGTTAACATTTTTAAAAGTAAATGATTCCCTCAAAATATATTCTTTCAAAGATGAAGGTCACTGGGTTCTACTCTCAGCGTCAGGCTGACCTGAAGAAGCCTACAAACAAGAACGGGAAAGAAGTCAAAAGTGAAGCTAATTATTGTGTCTCTTGTTTGAATCAGCAGACTAAACACACTAGCTTCATTCTCTTTTCTCATATGGTAGCATTAAAAGAGTGGAACACATATTTTTTCACAGGGAAATCCTACACTGAACATTGGAGAGTGCCCAGGAATATAATTCATAAGGCATTTTGCACATAAAATGGGGTTCATCTTATCTGGCAATCACTGGAGTCACCAGCTTAGCTGCATGCTTTTCTGCCCTGTGAAACCCACAGGACATTCTGACTATTGCTGTCTCTTTCACTCTTGGAACAAAGCTTTAAAATAATGTTTTTCACAATGTAATTGAAGCAATTTGAGCTACCTACAAGAATTGTCATCGATTTTCATTTAGAGCATCAGATCTAATGGTCATCAGATATTTAAAGGAAAACTATCCATAAATGAGCAGAGAGGGTAACTGGTACCAGAATATGTAGTTTAGAGAATACAAGACACTTTAAAAAGATGTCAAATTGTCACCCTCAGCATTTGAAAGGGTGTAGTAGCTGTAAAATCTATATAATGAGAAAGGAGAAATCAGAACAAGAAATTTCCAAGAAATTAAAAGTGATGATTACCAAAGTAAAAATTTATTAAATCATATGATACACAGAAAGATTATTGTTGAAACTTAAGCTAGTTTTTAAATCTTCAGATTAAATAGAAAATTAACTCTCAATACAGAAAGATGAGAACATGGAACATAGAAAAGCTAAAAGCAGTAGTGGATAGTCGATAGATTCAACATCTGATTAATAAAACAGAAGATAACAGGAGGCAGAGAATACAGTATATTGACAACACTGTTTTTAGAAGCTGAAGAAATGCTGTGTGTCAGCTAACTTTTGTTGTGCAACAGATGAATACAGAGCTCTGTAGCTTGAAACAGTAAACATTCATGTAGCTTATGTGTTTGTGCTTTGGCTGGTAGGATCCACTAGCTGTTTTCACTCCACTCAGCCCATGTAATGCTGGTTGGTGGAGGATTGCCTGGGGATTGGCTGATAGGAGATGAGCTCTCTCCCATGAATGTCCTCCTTCACATGACTGGTGTTGAATGTTACCTTGAGGATGGGAGTAACTGTGCTGCCTGTCTCATCAGCCTGGTGATCTTGGCTTGCTCTGTTGGCAGCAAGATTCCTAAGAGATTCCTGAGTGCAGTTTCCAAAGCCCTTACTTTTTCAAGTTTCTACTTACTTTCTTTTCTACTGTCCCATGGACCCAAGAAAATGACCTGAGCAGGTTCAGAGAGTACTGGATGGGCTATACCAAAGATATGCATAAATTGGTGCAATTAATCTCTTCAATCAACTACAGACATCACTACTCAGATTACAAATCTGGCAAGCAGGATGGATAGCATGAACCATATGTAGACATATCTTGGTGAAATTTCTAAATTATCAGGTTAAAAAAGATGATGGCACTATATTTCAATGAGAATAAAATCTGTGCAAGAGTCAAAATTAGGCTAATATTGGATTTTTCATCAGCAACAGTAGATCCTAGACGCTATGAAAGCAGTATTTCCAAAGACCTGACAAAAAATTAATGTAAATGTAGAATTCTGCATTCAATGTTTAGTCACATTTGAGAAGAATGTAAAGATTGGTAAATAATGTATGTGTGAAAATTTATTGAGTGATAATCCAAAAAAATTGTGTGTGAAAGGATGATATATGATACAGGAAAAGTGGTACTTGAACATAGCCTAGGAGAAACTTGTGTAACTAAAAGGAAATTAAAAGATAAACCACTGTAGCCTGGAACATTGAAATTTCTCCTTAAGGCAGTAAGACCTTAGTGTTGGATAAATTTTTCTTCCCTAGGGGTCTACTTATACTACATGATTCTGTGATGAATAATATTCAGTAGCCATAACACTAGAAATGTTGCTAATATTGGGCTTTAATTTGTACAATTAAATTGTGCACTAAGCATTGGAGACTAAATAATTGTCTTGATGTTAGAGAGAACAGTATAATTTTTTTTTTTTTTTTTTTTGACAGGCAGAGTGGATAGTGAGAGAGAGAGACAGAGAGAAAGGTCTTCCTTTTTGCCATTGGTTCACCCTCCAATGGCCGCCGCGGCCGGCGCACCGCGCTGATCCAATGGCAGGAGCCAGGTGCTTCTCCTCGTCTCCCATGGGGTGCAGGGCCCAAGCACTTGGGCCATCCTCCACTGCACTCCCAGGCCACAGCAGAGAGCTGGCCTGGAAGAGGGGCAACCGGGACAGAATCCGGCGCCTCGACCGGGATTAGAACCCGGTGTGCCGGCGCCGCAAGGCGGAGGATTAACCTAGTGAGCCACGGCGACGGCCGAGAGAACAGTATAATTAACAATAACAAGATGGCAGGACATGGAAACAGTGGAAGGAAGCATGTCTGCAATGATTTCTTATTTTCACTGAAGCGACAGAGGTTGATAAGTTTACCAAAAAATTTAAGTATAGATTGCTTGGAGTTATAAATAATAACTAGTGGAGGAGCTAAAACTAAAACATAAATACCAAAAGTCAGGAGCTGAAAAAAGAAAGAATGAGATAATGTATATAAGTGCTTGCAATTCTTCATCACCCATGGAAGACAAGAAAAATGCACTGCTCAAAGTAGATAAATTAAGAAGTAATATCAGGGGCCAGTGCTGTGGCGCAGTGGGTTAATGCCCTGGCCTGAAGCACTGGCATCCTATATGGGCACTGGTTCTAGTCCCAGCTGCTCCACTTCCCATCCAAATCTCTGCTATGGCCCGGGAAAGCAGTACAAGATTGCCCAAGTCCTTGGGCCCTTTCACCCATGTGGGAAACCTGGAAGAAGCTCCTGGCTTTGGATTGGCTCAGCTCCAGCCGTTGCGGCCATCTGGGGAGTGAAGCATCGGATGGAAGCCCTCTCTCTGTCTCTCTGTCTCTCTCTCTTTGCCTCTCCTCTCTCTGTGTAAATCTGACTTTCAAATAAATAAATAAATAATCTTTAAAAAAATAAATAATATGAGTTAAAAAGCAACATCTAAAACTATAATGATATCTATCTTAATGCATAGGCACAATTACCTTTATCTTTATTAAAATACAAAATTTAACAAAGAAGACACTCTTATTAATTAATCATTATTAAATAAACTCATCTATAAAATGGAAGCTATATATTTGTCAGAATGAGAGAGGATATCTGTGATACATTGGTTGGTGAAGAAGGAAGCAGTAGAACAATACAAGGAAGTACCATCTAAATATATTTTATTCTGCCTGCCTATCTGTGTGTGTGTGTGTGTGTCTACATAGATTGAAAAGGCCAAAGAGATATCAGTTCTTCAGTATTATTCTTTTTCATGCATCCTTTAAATTTATAAGAACACACCGATGTTCAAAGTCGCTTTCTAATGCCTTCAGTCTGACAGCAGCACCAAGATATATGTACTGAAGTCATAATTCTCCTTTGTAATATTAATCATTATTTAAGGGATTCATTTTCAAATATTATAATTGCTCTAAATGGTTAATTCTACAAATTCACATTCCTGAGGCTTTGTGCATAATTTCCACATAACCCAGCTCTTTGGAGAATGAGATCTGTATGCTGTTGTACAACATATGTATCTAAAGTAGAATATGCAGTTTTTCCAAATTTGTTTTGTCTCTTTTCTTCTAAAGGAGTTCTCTGCTCTTGTCAAGTTGCCAATAACCAGAATATATCTTTATTGAACTAACCTCTTTGGGCATTTTGTTCCCTCACATTTTTTAGGTGTGACTTTTTTTTTTTTTTAAGATTTTATTTATTTTATTTGAGAGGTAGAGTTAGAGATCTTCCTTCCATTGGTTCACTCCCCAAATTGTCGCAACTGTTGGAGCTGGGCTGATCTGAAGCCAGGAGCCAGGAGCCAGGAGCTTCTTCTGGGTCTCCCATGTGGGTGCAGGGACCCAAGGACTTGGGCCATCTTCTACTGCTTTCCCAGGCCACAGCAGAGAGCTGGATTGGAGGTAGAGCAGCCAGGACTAGAACCGGTGCCCATATGGGATGCCGGCGCTGCAAGCAGAGGATTAACCTACTGCGCCACGGGGCTGGCACCAAGATGTGACTTTATAAAGGGGGACATTAAACATACTGTGATGTCACTGAAAAACAGTATGGAGATTTCTTTAAAAACTGGAAATAGACTTGCCATATGATCTAGCAATCCCACTTCTGAGTATATACCTAAAAGACATGAACACCTTGTATCAAAGAGGTACCTGCACCACATGTTTATAGCAGCATGGCTCACAGTAGCCAAATATGGACTCAAGCAAGGTGTCTATAGTCAAATGAATGGATAAAGAAAATATGATAAATATACACACAATCAAATATTATTCAGCCATAAAAACTAATACAACTCTGTCATTTATATCAAAATGTTTGCAACTGGAGGATATCATGTTGATTAAAATGAGCTAGACACAGAAAGACAAATACTGCATATTCTCTTGACAGAGAGCTAAAATTGTAGGAGCTAAAATTGTTTTACAGAATCAAAATATAATAAAAACTACAAATATAGTTTTTTGTAAGCTTTGTTTTAATCTTTGTCAAATTTTAGGAATTATATGCTGCTATAGTTTTAATGATCTGTGACTTTTAAAATTTATTTTATATGCATGAAGTTGAACATCTCTTTATTTGTTATTGTTGCTGGGCCTTGCCTAAATTCCTACTGAACTATTGTCCTTTTACTTTTTATTTATTGAACTCTATATTTAGTGGAGCACAATGCCTTGAACTATAATGTAAATTAAAAATATGTTGTCTCAAAAAAAGTAAAAAAAAAATTTACTGTGATGTCATTATCTTCCTTCATAGTACATATTTAAATTGTGCTTGTAATTTCAACACTCTATAGCAATATATCAGGGGTAAATGGTAGAAAGAAAGAAAGGAATTAAGGCATAGAATTAAGGTTCAAGGAATTTAAGAAAGGCTTTTAAGGAATTTAATTAAGGTTAAAGGAAGAGTTCAATGAGCACACAATCATAAATCACATATAAATTTGGGTAGTGGTTTGATAAATAGTTGAGTTCGGTTTTATACTCTGTTATGGGTGAGTTCTGACCTTGGTAAAATCCTTTGAGTCTTTTTTCCCACCAGGATTAGTGTTTTCAGACTTTCTTCCGCAGTTCCCACACTAAGAAATCCACTCTGTATCACAAACCAATTCTGTCAGTATGTAGAGAAGTTTAGTGAAACACTATTTACTTGTACTACATGTATTCTATCAATATTTTCTGTTTAACTTTAATCCATTTTTTCCCAGATATTTTTTATTGCTGTATTGTATTCCATTGTATGGTATTTGGTAATTCAAACTATCCATTCGGGTGATGAACTTCCACTTTGTGATAATTATGAGCAATGCTACTATTATCATTCAAGCACAGGCTTTTGCTTGAAAATAAATTTTGATTTTATGTGGGTCAATGAAATAGAATAGGACTGCTGTGTTGTATGGGAAGGAATATTTAACCCTGTAGGAAACTGCCAAACTGTTTTCCAAAAATGTATTAGTTCCTAGTTATCGTGAATACTTACTAGCCTTTGAAATTATCAGTGAAAAGTTTAAATCTTTAAGCTCTTCTGACAGGCATGTTGGGGATGTTGGGATTTTATTTACATTTCTTTTATTACGAATGATGTTGAAGATCTTTAATGTGTTCATTTGTTATTCATACATCTTCTTTCATAAAGTGTTATAAGCATTTGCTCATTTTTAAAATTGAGTTGTTTCTTAATATACTTCTTGAGTTTGAGACATTTAAAATGTATTCTATATATAAATTCTATATCAGATATGTGATTTGTAAGTATTTTCTTACAGCCCATGATTTGTCTTTTCATTGTCATAATCACATTTTTTGAAGAACCAAATTCTTCATTTTTAAAGTGTTCAATTTATCAATCATTTTTAACTGATTTTATGCTTTTGAATCTTAGATATCTTTTCCTAACCCAGGTTCATAAAGAATTTCTCTTATTTTCTCCTAAAGGCATTATCGTTTTACTTTGGACCTGAATCATTTTGAGTTAATTTTTACAAATGACATGAATGTAGATTGTAGTTTTTATTTTGCACATGGATATTCAAAGGATTCAGCACCATTTGTCAAAAAAAGAGATTTTTTTCTCTACTATGTTGTCTTTGTAGTTTTGCTGATAATCAATTGATCACTCTAATTCTATTGATATGCTTTTTTAAAATTTATTTTATCTTTTTTATTTTAACTTTTAATTTTAATTTTCAATTGGTTTTTAACAGAGTCAATGGACTTTGAAGATACAATTGTAAGAATATAATAATATTTCCTTTCTTCCTCCCTCCTTCCTTCTCTCTCTCTTTTTTAGTTTTTGAGATAATATATTTTAAATTTACATTACAGTAAAAAGTTCTAATACTTCACCATTTTATTTAAAAATACAATATCTGCTACCCACTAGCACATCAGGATTATTATTTGAAAATACTGGAATAGTTAGGTTTAAGATCCATTTTGCCAGAAACATTATTTCAGTAGTCTTAAAGAATTTAACCTTCATTTGAAAAATTATAAAATGTTATAAAAGCTTTATTTTTGTGTAGCAGTGCATCAAGCCTTGTTGATGTAATAAACTGAAATGTATTTGGTATTTTAGTGTCACTGTACAGAGAATCCTATACTTCTTAAGACCTTGAAGTGATCCTGTTTCTTCCCAGTGGCTTTCTGATTCTCGAGAAAGTGTGGCTTTCTTACTTCAAATGAATTTTGGACACAATTGTGTTGCTAGAGTATTGGTTTTTCTTCCCACATGTAATATCCCCAAAGCCTAAAACAAGATGTTTATCTTTTTGATAGACAAGCAATTAACTTTAAGGGGAGGGGGAGGGATTTCAAGGCAGTAAAGCACATCTGTTAGGACATTGGAAATAAATAGGAATTTCTGACAGGCAAACATTATAGCCTTGTATTTGTTATGCTACAGCTAAGGCTATGTCAGCATTTTTATTATAAACCTCAGGGATTATCAGTCTGCAATAAACTCCTTTTGGACTGAGGCTTATTTAGATTCAGAGCTTACTCAGGAAGAACCTTTGCTTTTCTGAACACCAGAGAGTAGATCTGTTTCTGCTTCCCTCTCTTAAAGGAGGACTGTATCTGCGCCTCCCATAATTATATAAACATATGAAATATTTGATTTTTATAAACTGACTCATTGGTCATTAAATATATTATTTTCTTAGAGGCAATGTAGATACTGGTTGGCAATGAAGCTACTGATTAGTGCTTAATTATTTCTGACTAAGTCATGCAGTGGTAGATTTTTGAGAGTGGTCAGGCCATTCACCATTATCCTGTTTATCCATGCATTGGTAAGATTGACTACACACTTCATAACATCCATTCCTTATGATACTGAAATGTGAGTAGTTAGTGATTTTCTATTATTCTTATCCTGAAGTGTTTCAAACAGTTTAGAAAACGATTTCAGTTGCAGAGAGAAAGAAGCATAGGACAGTGTTTTAACTTTATTCACATTAAAATATGAAGACACCAAAGAATAGTGGTTCACATTAAAAGCATGGGTTTTATCCATGAGTCTATTGCTTACTAACCTGTTTCCTGGAAAAATGCCTGCAGATTGCTGTGCCTCAGATTCCTAGTGAACAACAAATTCTGATAGTGATTATTCAATATTGTTGGGCTGCTGTGAGCTTTCAATGAACTAATACATAGAAACTCTATGGGACAGTGCCTGGATATAGTAAGGATTAGGTAATGTTATTAGTCCTGGTAGTGCCATTGCTTGTTTGTTACTCTTATCGTTCTATATTTCATCAGAAAAAATAATTTTCTAAGTTAAAAATCATGCTAAGTACAATAAGCCAGACGTAGAAAGACAAATACTGCTCATGGGATCTATGTGGAATCTAAAAACATTGATTAGAAGCAGAGACTAGAGGGGTAGTCACCTGGGCTCAAGGGATGGGGAAGTAGACATCTGTTAGTCAGTGGGAACAGAATTCCAGGGACACAGGAGGGAGAAATCTGAAAGATCGGTTGCTCAGCATGGTGACCATAGTGAATAATGATGTATTGTGTATGGTCTATTTCAAAACTGCTAAAAGAGAAACTTTTAAACAGTCTCAGCACAAAACATGATCAATAGATGAGGTATGATAATTAGCTCAATTTAATCTTTCTACTACACACATATATAAGTTTTCTGTATAGATATATATGTATGTATGTGTGTATGTATGTTCCCCATAATGTTATATGGTTGTTACTTATCAATTAAATGTTAAAAACAAAGTTTTAATGCCATTACATTTGAAAAATGTGATCCAAAGATTTTAGGTAGGTCCCTCCTATATACTATTTACTTATTGATTAATTATGCAGTTGTTATCTGATCACTGAAATTGAATATTTTCAGAAAAAATGTAACTCTTATGGAATAAAATTTCTATTTTTAAGTGTGAGGATTTTTGTGTTCCTAGGAGCTTTATTTAAAAGTCTTATTCCTGCTGATGTTGCTGACTCTAGAAAAGCATTCCTCTATTATATTGTGAAGTACAGCAAAGGAAAAATGCTGTTACATAATGTATATGTCAGAGTATATCAAAATAGTGTTATATTATGTAAGACTTTCTCATGCTTCAATTCAGAGGAATAGCAATTTTGTGCTGTACAAATAAACTGATAGAAGATAGCTGGATAAAGCCATACCATTGAACAGACATACTTGACTATTCATACACCATTTCACCTTTAATATAAAAAGGGTATGGCTACAGTTTGAAAACGATGTGCTGCGTATCTTATAGTGGGAGGTGGAGTATACATATATAGAGCATCATGGAACTATTGTATGATCTTTCCTGGAATGCAATGTGAGTTTTATTCTTTACACAGATAGTATAGGTGGTCTTTGACAAGATGATTTTAATGGTAGCCATGGGGGTAGGGGAGAAGTTGCAAACATTGCTAAGTCTATGGATTCAGGGAGTATTGATGGACTATTGAGCAAGTGTGTTAGGTACTGACAATACAAGTGTGACTGAGGGGGCCGGCGCCATGACTCACTAGGCTAATCCTCCACCTGCAGCGCCAGCATCCCATATGGGCACTGGGTTCTAGTCTCGGTTGCTCCTCTTCCAGTCCATTTCTCTGCTATGGCCTGGGAAGGCAGTGCAGGATGGCTCAAGTGCTTGGGCGCCTGCATCAGCGTGGGAGACCAGGAGGAAGCACCTGGCTCCTGGCTTCGGCTCAGCGCAGCACTGGCTGTAGCGGCCATTTAGGGGGTGAACCAACGGATGACAGACTGTTCTCTTTCTCTCTCTCTCTCTCTCTCACTAACTTGGCATGTCAAAAAAAAAAACAAAAAACAAAAACAAACAAACAAAAAAAAAACAAGTGTGACTGAAATAAGCAAGCTCCTTTTCCTCAGTGGGCTGACCATATGACTAATAAAACAGAGGGGTTTCTCCATGATGAACTGTTGTGGAATGATGCTTAGAGCAAAGTCTTGAGAAGGCAGTGGGTTCAGGGTGGCACCCGGAGAATGTGGGTAGATAGCCTCTGATCAAAGGAGGAAAGCCTATTCAGTCCTGGGAGGGAAGGAAAGCACATGTCTCAGTGCAGTACCATTGGTGCTGCAGCCATGAGTGGTGGCGTTCCTTGGTGATGGTTGTGAATAGCCAGGCACAGAATTTCCAGGTATAAAGCTTTGTTTCTATGGTGGCTATAGTAAATGACATTTAGGACTAAAGAATGATTCCATTGATTAAATATTAGTGCATCTATACTGCTGCTTGATAATAGATGATCAACTGAATTGAATGAGTAAGTGAATGAAAGAGTTTGTGAATGAATAAATTAAGCTTATCAACCAGACACCTGTAACTAACTGTGCTCTATAGTTCCTTCTTTGTCTCTCTTTTTTCCTGGACTGATTTTGTATTGAATTCTCCAGGGCCCCTAAGCAAGACCTGTAGTAGCATATTTGATTGCCAGTTAATGGTGTCATAAAGGGAGGTGTGAGTTATGGTTCTTTCCAGATGCCATTAAACTTGGACTATAGGGTAACAAAGCCAACCTGTAGGAAGAGTCATTAGGCGATGCTGGAGCTGGCTGTGCGCTGGGGTGGTGTGCATTGCCCCAGATACCTTATGTATTCCTTCCACTCTACACCAAGGGTGCCTGATAGGTGCGTTCAGAGGTATTCCTGGATTCAATACCCCATGCCCCTACCAAATCCATCTAGTGGAAATGGAATGTTTAATTAGGAAGGTGGCCTGGACCACATAACAGTATGGAAGCTGAAACCAGTTTAAGACTTATACATTAAGTGGCACCTGTAACTTGTTATGTCAGGGAAGTACCAGTAAATATCCTCAGAGTAAATATACTCAAGCTTACAGAACATTCATTAAAAATTGTGAGTTTTACACTCAGGTTGTATAGTTTTGCAAGGCACATTTTGGAGGGAGAAATTTTTTTACTGATAAAAAATAGTAAACTTGGAGCAATATAAATTGTACTATTGTTACTTGAAGTACAAGCTAATATTTTGCAAGCACTTTTTTTTTTCTGTTTTTAATCATCTCATTAAGACATAATGATCTTCTTCCAGCTGAGGTGTCTAATTACTGTCATATTCAATAGTCTGTTAATTGGTGAGAATAAAGCAAAAAGCCACCATGGACACATCTTGACTATATTCTCATTGCATAGAAATGGAGGAGACGCTGAGTAATTGTTAATTACTTCAATGGAGCATTGCCTATAATCTTGACAGAGCTCTTTGTTTTTCTTTTGATACAACCAATGGCAAAAACATCTGAAACATCTATATGGCTCTTTTTATGCTAGTTATCTTTCAGGTTTTTTGAATACAGATTTGATGTTTCATCAATCACTGTCCATAAATCTGAAAAAAATAGATGCATCATTTTTGTACATTCAGACCTTGATGTTCAGAGCTCAGACACAAGTTCTGGTCTCATGGAACCTGGTGGCTAAGCTGCCCTTCAGCATTCATTTGATTTAGTTGAGCCTCCCTTCTGCCATAAAACAGGAGGTCATCTTTAAAAATATTTTTATGTCTTCAAATTTTATGTACATATTTGACATTTATGTATTTGATATGTGATACAAACTTAAAGGCAAACGTTGAACATACTCAAGGGTCTAGTTTTTTAACTTTATGTATACATATATGTATATATATAAATATATATATAATATGTATATATATAAAATTAACGTATATAAACAGTTTTATAAGGACCAATAAAGTAGTTTTTTTTTAATTTTTTTTTTTTATTTTTGACAGGCAGAGTGGACAGTGAGAGAGAGAGACAGAGAGAAAGGTCTTCCTTTTGCCGTTGGTTCACCCTCCAATGGCCGCCGTGGTAGCGCGCTGCGGCCGGCGCACCGCGCTGTTCCGATGGCAGGAGCCAGGTGCTTCTCCTGGTCTCCCATGGGGTGCAGGGCCCAAGGACTTGGGCCATCCTCCACTGCACTCCCTGGCCACAGCAGAGAGCTGGCCTGGAAGAGGGGCAACTGGGACAGGATTAGTGCCCCGACCGGGACTAGAACCCGGTGTGCCGGCGCCGCAAGGCGGAGGATTAGCCTGTTGAGCCACGGCGCCGGCCAAAAATAAAGTAGTTTTTTAAAGAGCCAATAAAAAGTTTTGTAAAGCAGAAAATGTGACCCTCTGCTTCGTTTTACACTTAGGGGTTTATGGAACAAACCTTCCTCAGTCAGTACTATACTCGTTATTTTGTTTTCCTTGTCACCATCCCACTTGGGATTTCCTCAATACACTTGGAAGTTAATACATGGGCCATTTCAACACTGATCATGGTCAGTGTTCTACCTTTCTGAGTGAAGTATGTTTGTAACTGACCCCTCTCATTCATGGCATCTTCACCGTGATCTCTTTAGTCTACATTAAGGTCAGGGGCATTCAGGTAATTTGCCTTACTCTAAAATTGTCAAGCTATTTAACTATCCAACAAAATTCGAATTTGTATCATGTTTAGGAAGTGCTAATCTATGATTAACATGTTGCTATAAGAGAAGTCAGCAAATTCATATTGACAGAATCTTTTGGTGCTCACAAATAAAACTGATATACACATGAGGGTAACTCAAATAATTGATGGATTATAAGACAAATTTAATTTGGTGCATAAAATATGAAATTTATGAATAGGTTTTACCATGGTAAGAATTTTCCAGACTTTTTTTAAGATTTATTTATTTGAAAGTCATAGTTAGAGAAATCTTCCATCCACTGGTTCACTTCCCAAATAGTTGCCACAGCTGGAGTAGAGCCAGGCTGAAGCCAGGAGCCAGGAGTTTCTTCCAGGTCTCTCATGAGAGTGTGGGGGCCCAAGTTTGTGGGCCATCCTCCACTGCCTCTCAGGCATATAGGCAGGGAGCTAGAACAGAAATGGAGCAGCTGGGACTTGAACTGGTGCCCATATGGGATGCTAGCATCACAGGCAGTGGCTTAATCCAATACTCCACAACGCTGGCTCCTCCTCAAACTTTTTGAAGATCCCTCTTATATTAAAGTGAAAATAGTAATTTACAGAATATACAAAAGGATTTCTTTATTTTTGTGTATTTCTCTTGTCCCACTAATGTCAAACCCAAAGGTGTCATTCTCTGTTTCTTCATATTACTCATGTGGTTCCCAGAACCTTCTCAATGATTAGTCTGTCTTCCAAGATCCTAACATTTTTTTTTTTTTTACGGGGGGAAAAGCCACTATAATTCAAATTGTACTTTGGAAATTTAAATTTATTAAATAAAAGTTAAAAAATAATTATAATAGTTAACATGATTTTTTCCCTGTTTCTACTATTTTTTTCAAATTTTATAGGTAGTCATCTTGCATTTTGATCTGTAAGAGATCTCATCAGCCATTTTCTGCACAATGATAAATCTTCCCAGGAAAGAGTTTATCCTGTGTTCATTTTTCTCCTAGATGAGTTCTCTTTTTGAAAATTTAAAAACTCAAGAATTGTAATTGTTAGCTAAAAGATAGGACAGCAGCATTTGTTGTTGAATGAGCTGTCTTCAGGATTGGAATACATTGCAATGAGAGTTTAACAATCTTGTGTATACTCTGCAGAATTTTCACTTTAAAAGTGCTGCACCTGTGGCTGCCTATAATGAGCCATAGTGAGTTTGAAAAACATAAGAAATGCTTTTCTAGAATTATTACAAATTACCTACAGTTTGTCAACAGGATAATAATAGTCAAGTTGAATGTAATAAAGGATTGAAATTTATCTCATTGGGCATTACTCAAACTCACTTGAATTAATGATTAAGCATTAGCCTCTGTTCCCTAAAAGGTGGGTTTACTAGTCCTTTATTTGGTTGATTGAATATATTGCACTCTTCCTCTGTCTCTTTTAATTTAATACCAGGAGTTTAAAGTACAAGGAATTATTGAATACCTAGTTGAATCTTGACTTTGCAGTCATATATTCCTAGGTTTCAGGACAAAGCCTACAAACCATAAGATTGGGAAAGGTATTTAATGTTTCTAAATTGCATTTACTTAATCTGTAAAGTTGAAATAATAATGTTAGTACTCGCTTATAAGCTGTATGCCAGAATCCATATATATTAAATTATATATATATATATAATTCATTTTTAGCCTTTTAAATCTATATCCTTAAACATATTATTTTCATAGGCTGTAGGGTGGTGGGAATACAATAGATGCAAATCTGAAATTGAATGACCCAGAATTTGTAGTATCAAAATATACAGGCAGCAAGTTGGTCCTCCATGGGCTAGAATCATATGCAGCAGCTCCCCACAGAATTCCCTTGCCCTACCCTCCCTAGTGAGCTCTAGGAAGCTATGCCTCAGTCTGTACCACTTGTAGTTGCATCTTGGGGACTCAACCCTGAGTCCTGAGTCCTTAACTTTTCATGTCCTGACCTTCTGTCATCATCTTGAAGAACTTACACTCATGATCTATATGCTTCCATTTAAGGGAGCATTTATAATCATCAGTGCACTGAGCCAAAATGAACATTAGCAAGACAACACAGTAACCTGATGGGAGAAATCCAGTGCCGTGGCATATCTTTTTCTGGATTTCCAGTGTGCTAAGAATCTGTTTGTCACACTGTCAACACATCTAGGTCCTCACCTGACTGATGCCTTCCGGGATGCGGAACCTAGCGATTCCAACCCTGGGGGCTCTAACACAATGCCTTTCTTTTCAGTCAGTTGGTCTTGGCTCTGCTGTGGCTTGCACACTTTGAGCAACGTTCTTTTCTGAGGAACAAATAGAATCATTTGTATCATTTCTCTATCTGTACTCCTTCAAAAGTTTGAAGAATTTCATAGTCTCGCCATGCCCATTTTATCTTTTCTGCACATTTAGATATATTAATCTATCCACTTACACAACAAACACTGAACTCCATACCTACCTATTGTGTAGCAAAGCTAACTAAGGTTTGGTAGTTCCTGACTTCTGGGAACTTTGCCTCTCAGGGAGTCAACCCTTTCTCAGTGTGACTTGGTCCTCACATAGCATGATTTTGATTCTGTTACCATGCTCTCAGTTCCCCCTCCAGATGTTTCTCAGTTCTGTGTCCTTAAAATATAATTCCATAAAGCTTGAAGTGTGACATGGCAGCACAGCACAGGGTACCAACTTGTTTCCTCAGAGTGTTATGCAACCACTACACGCCCAAGATAAAATTTATTCTTTGGATGGTCATACACTGTTGACTCATGTAAATGCCTACATCATTTAATACCAAATCTCCTTAGTTCTTCTACTTGTAAACTTATCTCTTTTGAAACTCAGGCACAGTTATTTCTGTTCAACTTCAGCTTGATAAAATCAGCATGTTGTCCCAAACTATCTGAATTTTGTATTCTTATTTTGTCATCCAAATATTTGAAAAGCAATAAGCTGCTCTAATTTATCCATGTCACTGATATGCATTGAAAAGAACAGAACTAGATAAGCCCTTGTAGCAAAAGCAGAGCCTTGGCTTAATATTTCTTTCTTTATTAGTTCTATATACAGTATGATAGTCTTTAAATAATATTTATTTACTTGCACTACTTTATGGTTCCTCCGCAAATAGCTATTATAAAAGGATTTACCACATTGTTTCTCCAGTGAAGCCTATTTCTCCCAGTTAGTTTTGATTTATAAAAATAAAAAAGAAATCTGTTTCTTTGGGAAATCATCTAAAGATGATGGTGACTGTACTCTGAGGTCAATATGTATGCACTCTTTATACTTACATAGAATCTTACTGTCTTGTTAAAACTTTATTCTTATTCCATATTTTCTCATTGAACCTATATGCATATCATGATTTATTTAAAATGTTACCCTATTCAATTTATTATTTGGTGTAAAAGCTTGAATGAATTAAGCATTCATATAATAGAGATGTAAACAGTACACATTTGAATAGAGCCCTTGTTCTTTTGGAAATAAAAATGCTTAGATGAAATATAGCTAATCTGGATAGCAAAATAATCCATTATGGAAATTTACTATTATTTTGCTTCTACGGTTACATTGTAAACAGAGAGGAAGCTTTTTGTGAGGGCATCAAATACCTTGGGATACTTTTTGCTCTGTAAACTAATCTTACTTTGTTGCTATGGTTACCATTATACTGAAACAAAGCCTTCATTTGTCTGTAAATTGTTTCATGGCTTAAAGTTATTTGTTAATATTTTAAATCTGTTATCCTGGTGAGGACATGGTTGCTCTTGTGTTTTAAAAAGCGTCATCAAAACAGGATGTTAGCATACTTGTTGTAAACTTGATAGCAAGTAAGACTTCCAGAGCAATTTTTACAAATAAAATTCTGCAGAGGACAGAGAGTAGCAAAATGGTTAGAGGGCTTGATACTGGGGGCAGGTCCAAGCATGCCCCTGCCTCTGGACAACTATGAGGTTGAGGGTGATTTACAAAACCTTTCTGTGGCTCAGTTTTGACATCACTCACTGGCGATTTTTTAAGAACAGGGCTTGATCTTAGTTGATAAAGAAGCAAGTTCATCTTTGCAAAGTGTTGGAACCCTGCCTGATACACAGGAAGCCTGGGTGTTGGCTTTATCAGTGGTATTGTTTACACTCATTTTCTTAATGCTCTGTTTTATCATTTAAAATATTGTTAGGAATTAAGTGAAATTAGAAGACTTTTCAAAATTCCACTATGGAAAATGCAATTTGAATTGTTTTATTTCTAATGATATCATTGTTATTATAATAATAGACCTAATGTTGCTTTTATTTAGTGTCTGTGTTCTGTATTGAAGAATTCTCAACTTTGGTTTATTGTGGCTGTCTACCATTTATCCTGTTTTAGGATTTTAAAAAATACAACCAATACTAACCTAGTGAAATAAATCCTACAAATAAGATTTCTATGAAAATCAAGTACATATAGTGTTTGGTTTCAACTAATGTGTTTGTATATTTTTAAACAAATACAGTCAACTTCTGAAGGTACTTTTCTTAGGAATAATATAAATGGTAGGAAAAACTCAATAAATTACAATATTACCAGAGTTCACAATGAAGTGGGCTAAACTGTTGATTCTGTTACTTAATTGGAGAGATTAGGCGAAAAGATAGTTTGAGGTCAAAGCATAGCTGATTTGTCATTAGTGTGCAATATTTGTCTTCTAAGACAATGGGAAATCATAACTAAGGAAGTAAATTTCAAATAATAATTAAAATAACCTTCTTTACTTTTTTAACCTTTTTTTTTTACAATGACATATGTTCAGTTTTTTTTGGTAATCATAAGATTAACCCTCTACTAAGTAAAAAATTAAACAAATAGTAAGAAGAAAACATTACTATTCTTCAACAGTAGAGAAAAGGGCCATAAACAATAATCAGTTCTCAAAATGTCAATTTTGCTCATATATATTATTTTAACTTTCATTTAACAATTTCTAAATTACAGCTTTTGGATTACACTGGCTTTCCCCACCCCATAACTTCCCTCCCACCTGCAACCCTCCCATCTCCCACTCCCTCTCCCATTCCATTCACATCAAGATTCATTTTCAATTATCTTTATATACAGAAGATCAATTTAGTATACATTAAGTAAAGATTTCAACAGTTTGCACCAACACAGAAACACAAAGTGTAAAGTACTATTTGAGTACTAGTTATAGCATTAATTCACATTGTACAACACATTAAGGACAGAGATCCTATATGAGGAGTAAGTACACAGTGGTGACTCCTGTTGTTGACTTAACAAATTCACACTCATGGCCGGCACCGTGGCTTAACAGGCTAATCCTCCGCCTTACAGCGCCAGCAAACTGGGTTCTAGTCCCGGTTGGGGTGCCGGATTCTATCCCAGTTGCCCCTCTTCCAGGCCAGCTCTCTGCTATGGCCCGGGAAGGCAGTGGAGGATGGCCCAAGTCCTTAGGCCCTGCACCCGCATGGGAGACCAGGAGAAGCACCTGGCTCCTGGCTTTGGATCAGCAAGATGCGCCGGCCGCAGTGGCCATTGGAGGGTGAACCAATGGCAAAAAGGAAGATCTTTCTCTCTGTCTCTCTCTCTCTCACTATTCACTCTGCCTGTCAAAAAAAAAAAAAAAAAAAAAGAAAGAAAAAACAAATTCACACTCATGTTTATGGCATCAGTAATCACCCTAGGCTCTTGTCATGAATTACCAAGGCTATGGAGGCCTTTTGAGTTCACCAACTCTGATCATATTTAGACATGGTCATAGTCAAAGTGGAAGTTCTCTCCTCCCTTCAGAGAAAGGTACCTCCTTCTTTGATGGCCTGTTCTTTCCACTGGGATCTCACTCGCAGAGATCTTTTATTTATTCATTTATTTATTTATTTATTTATTTATTTTTTCCAGAGTGTCTTGGCTTTCCATGCCTAAAATACTCTCATGGGCTCTTCAGCCAGATCCGAATGCCCTAAGGGCTGATTCTGAGGCCAGAGTGCTGTTTAGGACATCTGCCATTCTATGAGTCTGCTGTGTATTTTGCTCATATATATTACATTATTTTGTACTCTTAATAGTTACCATGGATCAGGGAAACCACATAGTATTTTTTCATTTTAGGAATTGTTTATTTCACTAAGTATAATGGTTACTAGTTGCATCTATTTTGTTGCAAAAGACAGGATTTCATTATTTTTGATGTTTGAGTAGTACTCCATAGTGTACATATACCATATTTTCTTTATCCCGTACCATTTTGGGTGGTGGGGAGATGGGTTAGATTTCTTATCTTAGCTATTGTGAACCAAGCTTCAATAAACAAGGGAGTACAGATAATTCTTTCATATGCTGATTTCATTTCCTTTGGGTACATTCCCAATAGTGGGATTCCTGGATTATATGGTAGATCTCTTTTCAGATTTCTGAGGAAATCTGTCCTCCACAATGGCTGTACTAGTTTGCTTTCCCACCAACAGTGGGGTGGGGTACCTTTTCCTTCACATCCTTGCCAGCATTTATTGTTTGTAGGAGAGCCACTGTAACTGGGGTAAGGTTAATCCTGATTGTGGTTTCAATCTGCATTTCCAAGATGGCTAGTGATCCTTAGCATTTTCTCTATGTCTGTTGGGCATTTGAATTTCTTTTTTTGAAAAATGTCTGTTCAAGCCCTTTGCCCATTTATTAACTGGATTCTTTGTTTAGTTTTGTTTAGTTTCTTGAGCTCTTTGTATTCTGTCTATTAATCCTTTATCAGCTGCGTAATTTAAAAGTATTTTCTCAAATTCTGTCAGAGCTTCTTAGGTTGAGATAATTCCATTTGTCTATTTGTGATTTTATTGCCTGTGCTTCTGGGGTGTTTTCCAAGAAGTCTTTGCCTATGCCAATGTCTTGCAAAGTTCCCCAATGTTCTTCTGTAGTAATTTGATGGTATCAGGTCATAGATTTAGATTCTTGATCCATTTTTGAGTTGGTTTTTGTTTAGGTGTAAGGTAGGGTCTTGTTTCCTACTTCTGCATGTGGAGATACAATTTTCCTAGCACCATTTTTTGAAGAGACAGTCCTTTCTCCAGGTATTGATTTTAGCTCCCTTGTCAAAGATTAGCTAGTTGCAGATGTGTGGATTGATTTCTGAGATTTCTATTCTGTTCCATTTCTCTACATGTCTACTTTTGTGCCAGCAACAGACTGTTTTGATTATAGCTGCCATGTGCTATGTCTTAAAATCTGGTATTGTGATACCTCTGGTTTTGTTTTTGTTGTGAAAGATTGCTTTAGTTAGTCAGGGTCTCTGGTGTTTCCATATGAATTTTAGCATCATTTTTTTCTAGATTTGAGAAGAATTTGTTGCAAGTTTGATTGAAATCATGTTGATTCTGTAAACTGCCTTCAATAGTATAGACATTTTGATGATATTAATTATTCCTATCCATGATCATGAACATTTTACAATTTCTTTGTGTCCTCTGCTGTTTCTTTTTTTTTTTCATTTATTACATTTTTATTTAATGAATATAAATTTCCAAAGTACAGCTTATGGGTTACAATGGCTTCCCCCCTCCCATAACTTCCCTCCCACCCGCAACCCTCCCCTTTCCCGCTCCCTCTCCCCTTCCATTCACATCAAGATTCATTTTCAATTCTCTTTATATACAGAAGATCAGTTTAGTATATATTAGGTAAAGATTTCAACAGTTTGCCCCATATAGCAACACAAAGAGAAAAAACTACCGTTGGAGTACTAGTTATAGCATTTAATAACAGTGTACAGCACATTAAAGACAGAGATCCTACATAATCTCTGCTGTTTCTTTCTTTAATGTTTTGTAATTCTCATGATAGAGATCATTGATATCTTTGGTTAAATTGATTCTGAGATTGGATTAAGATGGGGAGTAGAGAAGGAGCATACTGCTTTAGATAGTTTTTAAAAAGTGGAGAGAGTTCAGTCTCAGGGACGAGTTAGGAAGAAAATGGCAGAGGAATCTCCATGCAAATAGATGGACACAGCAGGCGTATGTAGAGGGTGTGGACGTGACAAATCAGGACCCAAGCAGCCAAAAGCCTCTGCACCAGTTTTGGAGAAAGAGGTGAGAACAAACTGCAGCAGCCCAAGCCTCTGGCAATAAAGCTGCAGGAAAAACCTGGCTTGGAGCCCTGTGGGAAGTAGTGTACCTGCCAAACTAGAGGAGAAAAAGAGGGGGACATTTCTTGCTCCCGGATCACACTGCAATGGCACCCTGTAACAAGCCTTTAAAGAGCTGGTACCATTTTGGGCATATGTAACAGCTGCCACCAACTCATGTCCACACCCAAACGCCAGCAAAGCAGAGACTCTTGAGTTTACTGTGAGAAATGACAGGGGGCCAGGTCTTGTGACTGTGGGAGACTTGTTTGCCAGGACTGTGTAAACACTGAAGCAGTGTGGGAAGGCTCAGGTTGTGGTTGGGACTTTGGACAGTCACTGTGGGAGGCTCCACATGCTCAGAGCTCCCTGGTTCTTTGGGGAGGGACATTCATGGGGCATCTGCTTACAATGAGGATTGCACAGATCCTTTGAGTGGTCCTTTTAGAAGCACCCACAAATATTATAACCACTGGTGCTAGTGCCCAGGCACTGGTGTCTTTTGAGGAGTGGAAGTGAGCTGAATTTGCTCCAATAGAGCAGAACAAACCTCCCATCTGATTAAAACAAATGAAAAAGAGAGATTTACTATGCCCAACCTGAATGTCACTTTACACTCACTGCACCCTAGAGCACTGAACAGAGCTCCCTGGCCACATGCCTCTAGGGATTTCCTGAAAGCAGAAACTTCACTATCCACACATAATCCAAAGATAAAAACCATTCTGGCAAAAAAAAAAAAAAAGAAGAAGAAGAAGAAGAAACTAATGAATATCTTCACAAATGCTGAATAATAAATGCACCAATTCAAGAAAAAAGAATAAGGAATACAACAAGATGCCCCCAAAAGAATACAACACTTCAATACTAGATTGTGAACATAAAGAGATTGAAGAATTGCCAGAAATGTAATTCAAAAAATTGATTGTAGGATTACTTAGAAATAATCAGAAGCAAATGCACGAACTAATGAAATCCATAAATGACATGAAAGAAAATTTCTCCCACAAAATTGAGATCTAAATAAAAAGCAAATGAAATCATGGAAATGAAGAATTTAATAGAACAAATGAAAAATGGAGTGGGAAGCCTTAACAACAGAATTGGTGAAGCAGAAGGTAGAATATACAACTTAGAAGACAAATTGTAGGAAATTATACAGTCAGACAAAAAATAAGAAATTAGAAAACTATAAAACACTGTTGGTGTAATCTTTGGGATACTATCAAAAAACCCAACATATGCATTCTAGGAGTTCTTGAAAGTATAGAAAGAGAGAAAGGATTAGAAGGACTTAAAGAGACATTTTTCAAAAGAGGAAATCCAACTGACCAAAAGACACATGAAAAAATGCTCAGGATCACTAGCCATCAGGGAAAAGCAAATCAAAACCGCAATGAGGTTTCTCCTCACCCCAATTAGAATGTCCTTCATAAAGAAATCAACAAACAACAAATGCTCTTAGGGATGTGGGGGAAAAGGTACCCTAATTCACTGTTGGTGGGAATGTAAAATGGTAAAGCCACTATGGAAGACGGTATGAAGATACCTCAGAAATCGGAATATATACCTACCATATGACCCAGCCATCACACTCCTGAGAATTTACCCAAGGGAAATGAAATCAGCATAAGAAAGAGTTATCTGTACCTCCATGTTTATTGCAGATCAATTCACAATAGCTAATACTTGGAATCAACCCAAATGCCTGTCAGCTGAAGGCTGGATAAAGGAAATATGGGACATGTACAGTATGGAATACTACACAGCAGTAAAAAAATTAAATCTGGTCATTTACAACAAAATGGATGAATCTGGAAAGCATCATATTTAGTGAAATAAGCCAGTCCCAAAGAGACAAATACCATATGTTCTCCCTTACATATGAAGTAGAGCACTTAAAATGAAATCTGTAGAAGTGAAACTGACACCTTGAGAAACAATGATTTGAAAAACCCTTTTCTTGACTGTTGAGGAACATTCATTTTTTTCTTCATACTATTTCTTGAACTCTTTACATAACATAGAATTAATCATATGTGTATAAAATCAATTGGAAATAGATCTCAGTAAAATATAAGAGTGGGCATATGAGAAGGAAGAGGAAGTTTATAACTGTAAAGCTGTATAGTTCTGCATACATTCCTATGGAGTTAATTCTAAGGGTAAAGTCTAAAAACTTGCCATGGGACCTAAATCCCATTAAGCTGGGTGGTAAAAATGCCATCTTAAGTGTTAAAGTGTTCACATTAAGTGTTAGTGATCATATAGATAGGATTAAGTGTTAAAATGATCATTTAAGTAAGATCAAGTGTCTGGTAAAAATAATAGATAGAATTAAAAAGGAGAGAATGTTCCAACTTGGGAAGCAGTCCACAAAGCAAGCTCATAGAATGACAATCACTTAAATAGCACTCTGACCTCAGAATCAGACCTTAATGTATTCTGGTCTGGCTGAAAAGCTCAGGAGAGCATTTCAGGCATAGAAAGCCAAGACACTGTAGAAAAAAAAATGTCCTACATGAAGGATCACTGTGAGTGAGACCCCAGTGGAAAGAAGTGTCCATCAAAGAAGGATGTACTTTTCTCTGAAAGGAGGACAGAACTTTCACTTTGCTTATGGCCTTGTCTAAATACTGACTGAGATTTTGGATTCAGAAAGCTCCCATAGCCTTGGCTATTCATGTAAAGAGCCTAGGGTGATCACTCACATCATATATAAGAATGTTAATTGTTAAATTAACAGCAGTAGTCACTGTGCACTTGCTCCCCATGGAGGACTTCTTTCCTCAATGAGTTGTAATATGAGACTTAACTGTAAAAGTTTTTCTCAAACAGTTTGGGTGTGTGTGTGTGTGTGTGTAACTGTTGAAATCTTTAAGTATAGGCTTGGTCTTCTGTGTATAAAGTTAATTGAAAATGAATCTTAATGGAGAATGGGACTGGGAATGGGAGAGGGAAGGAGGAGCAGTAGGTGTGGGAGGGTGAGTATGTTGAGCAGAATCACTATATTCCTAAAGTTGTACTTATGAAATTTGTACCTATTAAATATTAGGTTTCTTTGGGGGAAAATAAAAAGTAAAAAATAAAAAATTTTTCAGGGAAAACAAAAGATACGTGGTATGGTTTCAATGTTTTTTTTTTTTTTTTCAATTTGCTGAGATTCTTTATGGCCTAGCATATTTTGTATTCTGGAGAAATTTGCATGCACTGATGTAAAGAATGTATATTCTTCAACTTTGGGATGAAATGTTCTGTAGCATATTAGGTCCCATTTTGTCCATAGTACAGATTAGCTCTGTTTTTTTCTTGGTTGATTTTCTGTCTAGTTGATATATCCATTGATAAAGTGGGATGTTAAAGTCCCCCATTACTATTGTATTGGAGTCTGTGGCTCCCTATAGATATATAAACATTTGTTTTAAATAGCCAGTCACCCTGACATTGGGTGCATATGCATTTATTATAGTCACATCTTCCTGTTAAATTGATCCCTTAATCATTACATAATGTCCTTCTTTGTCTCTTTTAAAGGCTTTTGTGTTAAAGTCTATTTTGTCTTGTATTAGGATTGCTACACCTGTTCATTTTTGCTTTCCATGGTCTGTGTAGGGCCAGGGAGCTCTGGTCAGTGCTCAAGCATGGAGGACAAATACAGGGTGACACCCAATTTGGGCATTGTAGATCTCTTCTATTGCCAGCAGGGGGTGGGTATGATCACACCTTTTGGTATAATCACAGCTTTACCTCATCTCTATCAAGGTAATGCCTGGGGTGAGCCCACAGTGTGTAAAACCCTCACCTGAGCTGGTGCATGAACCACACAAAAGATCTCTGCAGACTTCAGTGTGAGCTCAGAACCCACTGTAATGACCCACCCCATGCAGTCAAGGAGCTCTGAGCCTCTGAAGCCAGACACAGTGATTGCCCAGAGATCTAGCTACACTCTACATCTTATTGTGCAGTCACGGAATTCCCATGATTACAGCGCTCAAGGCTCCCACAGTCACTGTACAGAGGATCACTTCCCCTCCCCGCAAGCCTGCCCCATCCCACAGAGAGAGCAAGACATTCCCAGAGTCTGCTGACTGTGGGTGCTACACCTTGGCAGTTTGAGCCCTGGAGCCTGTGATGGCTTGAGAGGATGTAGGCACCTCATCATCCTAAGTGGGTGCCCAGCCCCCTGTCAACCTTCCCAGCCAGACTCAAGTCAGTGGGAAACATGGATATTTTCTCTGTGGTAAAATCTGGCTGCACGTGCACAGGAGAGGGTGGCTGAGCCTCTGCTTCTGAAAAGATGATGCCTTCTTCTTGCCAATTGCCAGGTGTCCTTGGGAGGAATGGGGAGAAGGAATTGTGCTTTTCCTTCACTGGATTAGGTAGATACTCTGCCCCCTTCTAAAACTCCTGGTCATACTCCAAGTCAGTGTTATCTGCGTGATTCTACTTTATGCGATGTCACCAGTGGCCTGGCCTTATCTCAGTCTCAGAGGCTGGTATCTCCACCAGTCCCTGGCTGCGGGAGACATGTATGGTGTCCTGGTTCTATGCTGTGCATCCTCTCTTTCCATGCAGCTGCATGGCATCTCTCTTCTATCTGTAGAATTTCCATTGCAGATTTATCTCATGGGAATACACTTCCTGCACTTCTCTTGTGTTGTCTTCCCTTCAAAATTAACACATCTTTTCCTATTCAGCCATCTTGAAATCCTTTTTTACTTTTTAAGTGCTACAAATTCCTCTTCCTATGATTGTAAACTGGATGAAATTTCTATGAAAGAAGTTATTTTCAGCCAGCGTGCCATGGCTCACTTGGTTAATCCTCTGCCTGTAGCACCGGCATCCCATATGGGCACTAGATTCTAGTCCTGGTTGCTTTGCTTCCGGTTCAGCTCTCTGCTGTGGCCTGGGAAGGCAGTGCAGGATGGCCCAAGTGCCTGGGCGCCTGCACCCACGTGAGAGACCAGGAAGAAGCACCTGGCTCCTGGCTTCGGATCGGCATAGCTCCGGCCATAGTGGCCATTTGTGGGGTGAACCAACGGAAGGATGACCTTTCTTTCTGTCTCTCTCCCTCATTGTCTAACTCATCTGTCAAATAAATTTTAAAAAGTTATTTTCTTTTTAATTTATAGTTTTTAAAAGTATTTCTGAGTCAAATGTCCAGTTGAATCAATTGCTTTCACTGGCTAGTTCTCCAAGCACTCAGTGCAGTGAGTCAGTCTGAAGTGAGGAAAAAGAGGGACATCAGACACCCTTTGTGGTTCACGAACCAAAAGACCTGGGCTGAAGTTGGCCAATCTGCTCCTTTCCTGGGTGCATGATCCTGAAAAGGTCAGTTAACTGTTTGGGCCTCCACTTTATTTTCTATAAATTAGTGGAGTTTGATTAGGTTACCTTCATGTTTCCCTCTGGCTTCTCCTTTATCTCTTGGGAGTTGGTTCTGCAATGAGAAGAAGGCTGGGCAGTGTTGCAGAACTGGTGGATGCCCCTGACAAGACATGCTGCCTTATTTCCCTTGCAACTCCTCTGATTATAGCAGAGAGAAGTCCTCTCTGTGAAGGAATAAGGCTTTTGACCATCCACTCCCTAGGAAGAAGGAAAATACCTGCAGTGTACAACTGACCACAACCCAGGAGTTGCCCTCTGGTACTTACAGTGCTGATATATTATGGACATCCTCCTCTGACTGCCCACCCATGCTTTAATCCATTTCTCCCACTGAGACTCCCAGTCCACTACCAGCACATGCACCTGATTTCTTGACTTTGTCTCCTGGTTTTAACTGAATTCCAGGGCTTCTCTGAGGTCCTCTAGTCCCTGGGAGCACCCTCAACTCATAATATATTTAATTTATCAGCAAACTAACCTCAGGGCCAGGAATTAGGTGTGGTTTCTCTTTTACTCCTAATTCTGCTTCTAGTCCCTTTATTCTCTAAGTCTTTGTAAAATGTGATTCCCAGAGACTTATGTCATTCAGCGTTCTGTTCTCCTCTGTTTACCCCAGCCTTCCTCTTTTCCTGCAGAGTCTGACACCTGACTTAATAGTCTTCCTCCATACACTAACTCTACGATTATCCTGGGAAATATAGCACCCAACACTTTGACATTGCTCACCTTACCATTCCCTGTACTCTACTCTAGCCACATAGTTCTAAACTAACATCCTAATTTTGTCATCATATTCACCTGTTCCACCTCCACATCACCAGCGGAAATTCTCTGCTCTCTGTTCAGATGTTCTCACCATTCAGTGTGTTCTTTCAAACTCTGTTATTGTGACTGTTTGAGTCCTATGTCAGGACCTCCAGACCACTGACTCCTCCATTTTCTCTTTTGCTTCTTGACATGTGAGTCTCTGGTCTACAAGTTTAAGAATACCTTTATTATGCTCCATGTTAGAGTAGGCCTGTAGTCTGCCCTTGCTCTTCAATGTTTCCATTACAGTTTTCTGTAAATTCATTCACCTTGGATGTATCCAAATATTTGGTTTCTTAGAGTTTCCACCTGTGTAGATACAAGATGTTGGAGAAAGACATACAAGAGGACAAATTGATTCTGCTGTAGTATTTGAATACCAGATTCAACTGGGCTCTCAACACTGCTTGTCCAACCTTTGGCTAGGGTTCTTGAATCAACTTATTCTCACAGTCTTTACAACAGCTATTTCATGGCTTTCTCAATTTCCCTTTCCAGCCTCCTGCTCAGGCTTGGCAGATGAACTGATGAATTCCTCTTCTAATTACATGGGAAGTGAAAATTGCCATATGGAAATGTCCTCACCTTCCTGAGAGCAAGCAAATAATGTGCCCTTGGCCCATCTGAGCATCCGTATTTCCTATGGCAAATTTCCCACTGGTTCTTTGGATTGCATTGCTTCCAGGTTACTAAAAGCTATCCCTGTACATGAGCCTTATAATTTTCTTGTATATGCAGGCTCTCCCTATCAATGGGATGTTTTGTATTTGCTTTTAAATGAATCCATGTTTCTCCCATTTGAAAAAGTAAGCCTCATCAAGACTGATCCCTCATATGGAAATTATATTCTCTCGGCCGTAAAACTTCTGGTATGGGTTAGGTTATACTTTGACCTCGTTTGCCTTGTGTCCATCCTAAGCTTGTGTATTTTCTAGCATTATCACTCTACATCATTAGCTCTTGTTGAGGTTATAAGCATGGTTTTGACAACTTATAATACCACTCCTTTTGTTTTTAGGCTGTTGTGGCACAGCTCTTTGACATTTCTGGACTCCTATGTCTCTGTCTTCTTTGTACATTTCTATATGATCTCTCTCAGTAAGGCCATCCATTTTTTTAACCTAGCTGTTTATTTGCTATTTGGACATAATAAATCATTGCTCTACTGTATAACATATATGTGTATAAAGTATATAGATAAATATTTCCCACCCCAAAGAGTCCTTTATCTCACACAATTTCTTTAAGGTAAATTCTGCCTAGAGTAATTTACTTTTCTGTAAAATGAGTCAATTTGATATAAACCAATTATATAGTTAAATATTTTGAGTTTTTATGAGATTTTTAAAATTATTTTTAAAGTTTTTTTATTTTTTATTTCAAAGGCAAGTTCATCTGTTGCTTCACTTTCCAAACAGCCACAATAGCCAGGGCTAGACTAAGCCAAAGCAAGGAGCCTGGAACTCCATCCAGGTCTCCTACATGGGTACTACGTGCCTAAGGACCTTCTGATGCCATCTTCTGTTGCTTTCTGAGGCACATTAGCAGGGAGCTAGATTGGAAGTGGAGCTGCTAGGAGTTTACCCATTGCTCATATGGGATGCTAGTGCTGCAGATGGCTAATTAATACGTTATACCGCAATATTAGCCCCAAAGTTTTAGATATTAAACTCAACTAGAGCTTTAAATTAATTTATTTAAATTATATCAAGGGGTTTCTCAGCCTATAATATATAGTTAGTGTTGATAGAATTCCAGTGCTATTAGAAAACATATCAAGCCAGTTAAGTTGTCAGAAATTTGAGTCAACTCTCCCCTGGGTTTTAAGGTAACAGAATCAACAGGGATAGATGTGGAGATAGATAAGGAAACAGGAGGGCACTAGCTTAACCCAGCTACTCTAGTACTTCTGGAACTTGGCATTTAATCTAAATTTTAGCCTTTGTTTTCAGGGTTAGAAAATTGAATGGACAAAAACATCTGTTTTGGGTCTATTATAAATATTGTAAGCTGCAAGTGAAGAATGCTGCATCACCTATGAGAGGACATCAAAAAGATCACTTTTGGCAAGACATATACACTTTATGATTACAAGTATGCACATACAGTCATGTTGAAGTATGGATCCAAATTTTGAATATATTCTCAGAAAAAAAATAAATCCATTGAGTGAATGACTTAAAAATGTGAATAAAAAGCCAGGGGATTGCATTGATGTAAAATGAAATGAAGCATTGCCCAGGAGAACTGAACAGAATGTTTCAGAGAGCACATATTTCCTAACCAGTTGCCCTCTCACTGCAGGCTGATGAATAGTGGGGTTTGGAATCAGTTTCGCCATTGATCTGAAAGATAATCCTTTTTGTGACTATCTTGTCCTCAGGTTTTTACTGTCAGCAATGAAAATGAACAGCGGAGGGAAGAACGAAACAGAGCCAATGTGTATCACACCTGAGGGATATACCAGAGACTGTCATTTAAGGATGGCAAGGCTAAGGGACAGAATATGGACCGAAGAACATTTTATTTTCTTCATTTTACATAGGACTACACTTGAAGATTTACAAATCAATCATGCTGATTATTAGATGTTGGGAATATATGGTACATGATAATTTGGCTCTACAAAGAGTCTGTAGTGCTCTTTTGATCAATATTCTGAACTTCACGGTAGCTTAGCTCTGGAAGGCAAACTGAGTGGCGGAAGCTACAAGGGAAAGCATGGGATTTGACTTGGATGGTTTTTATTCTGTACAGGTTGTGAAACAAATAAGGATTACCTGGAGTGCCTCTGAGAATACCCAAGGGTATCTGTGCTGGGTGCATTTAAAACAGTGCTGGGTGCTTCCTTTTGAGGCAGAAATGAAGATAGATTTGCCACTTTCTGCCTGGATGTATTACAGCAGGTACCTGTACTTGCCAAGTACAAGGAGTGGTCCTGAAGCTTTTCTATTAAAAAGGAAAAGGTTGCTGTGGTCAGATAGGGGCAGTTGCTACGGTGCAGTCCTTACGTCTAACTTAACTTGTCGTATGCTTGGGTCAGGCATCACAGGGAGGTGTCGACTTCATTAATGATTCTGCTGAAAAGTGCATGTGCTGCCGCCTGGTATCCACCCTCACGGAGTCAAGGATCTGAACTTCTTCTTTTAAATGCCTCATGAAACGCTCCTCTGATATCTCTATCCTCTTAAATCTGTCAGTGGGGACTGGCGGATCGGATCTCTCTTAAATGGTTTTCTAACAGGTTAATCAGCTGCTAGAGTGTCCCTTTCAGAAATGTGACAGCCCTTCCCATCTGTTGATGTCACATGTGGGTAGTTTCCAGTGTACTCCAGTCTCTCAGGTGACTCAGGAGTGTTGTACATCTGAGTAAAAAAGATACAGGAAGTAGCTTTGGGGAATTTTTAAACCTTTCTTCCTTTGTGATTCAGCATTTGGTCACTTTGCTTCTTTTCAATAAGTTTAGAAAACAGGATATTTTACTTTTTTTTTTGGTTTCGCATGGAGCAGGGATCTGCAAGTGTTCTGCAAGGGCTATGTACTAAATGTTTTCAGCTTTGCGTGCCCCAAATGTCTCTTTCACATGCACTCATCTCAATCACTGTGCTGTGAAAGCAGTCTTAGACAGTAATGAAATTCAATATGCAAACCAAAGGGTGGACTGGGTTCAAACAAATGTACAAAAAGAGCCAGCAGTCTGCATCTGGTTGGCAAGGTGTGGTTTGCCAATCCCTGTCCTAGAGGAAAAGCTGTGGTTAAAGTGAGTTTGCAAATCATTCCAATTCTTTAGTGATTAAAACTTAAGGACTTTAATTCTAGCTGATGTCACTTAGTAGTAAAATAATTGGAAATATATAGACCACATTTCCTAGGTGTCATCTACCACTTTTAGCTGTGCCTGTAAAACCATAATAATTCACAACTGACAAATCTCCCACTTTAAACAGAGAAATTGCACCTGAGTTATCTGCAGCTCATCAGAAGCATCCCACTAGCTGGAGAGCAAATCTTGGTCATGTGTGATAATTCGAGATTGACCTAACAGCCGTGCAAGTGAGAATTCACTTGTCCTAGTTTGGGAGCTGGACTAGACTTTGGCTGAGCTCACAATGGTTAATGTCATGTGTGATCCTCAGGTAGACAGGATATGATGCACTGAGCACAAAGCAGCCAGTCTGGCAGCCTGATGCTGTTATAGGAAAACAACAGTGGAGAAATTATTATTATCTTGGTTCTTTGTCTCACGTGGAAGAAGAATTTCCAAGTGCACAAGCAGAGAGATTTTAAAAAGAAACAAACAAAAAACAAAAAAGCAATGTTTATTAGAGTCCAAGACCTGCAGCTAGAGTAGCATGGGGAGGGGCTTCCAAGAGAGGAAAAAAATCAAAAGGACCCCATGTCCCTGGGGTTTTTAAGTACAGTTTTGGAGAAAAAAGCTTGACAATCAGATTAGCAGGGACAAAACCCATCAAAGGACCTGATTTACAATCCTTTTCCTGTCTGGCTTGCTCGTGATAAAACAAAAACCATCCAGAAGGATGGGATGGGTAACTTGTTTTCACAATAAACTGTGATCACCACTCCCTTGCTATTCTCCTGGTAGATTTGGAGATTCTTAAGGAAGGAGGTTGGTCAGTTCCTTCTTGCAAAAGATAACCTTTTGGGGGGAAGCAAGCATTCTATACCCCAACTTCCACTGGGACCACCCTGACTGCCTATTAACCCATCTGACTTCTCACAATGCTGTTGTTTTCCTAGTACTATCTAAAGGCCTATCCTCAGCTTTTCAGCAATCCATTCTTGCTTCAAAGTTTGTATTTTAATTCTTTGAGAAGGGCTTGCTTGATTTTCCTGTTATTAAATACATCTGGGCTTGTATTTATTTGCACAAGAATAGCTATTATTTCTTCCACTTCTGACCTGCATCCATGACGTGATTCAGAACCATTGGCTTCTCCAAGTAAATAGTGACTGCAGATTCATAGTGTGTCTTTTTTTTTTTTTTTTTTTGACAGGCAGAGTGGATAGTGAGAGAGAGAGACAGAGAGAAAGGTCTTCCTTTTGCCGTTGGTTCACCCTCCAATGGCTGCTGCAGCCAGTGCATCTCGCTGATCCGAAGCCAGGAGCCAGGTGCTTCTCCTGGTCTCCCATGCAGGTGCAGGGCCCAAGGACTTGGGCCATCCTCCACTGCCTTCCCGGGCCATAGCAGAGAGCTGGCCTGGAAGAGGGGCAACTGGGATAGAATCCGGCGCCCCGACCAGGACTAGAACCCGGGGTGGTGGCGCTGTAAGGCGGAGGATTAGCCTGTTAAGTCACGGCGCCGGCCCATAGTGTGTCTTCTTTGTGCTCCTGTTGTATTGCCGATTTCACCATCACTGCATCTCCTCTACATTGGGAATGATTCCAAAACATGTAAATGAAAGATCGTTAAGCATGGACATAGAAGCGTGTTTTAAGGCTGCCACAAAGCACACCAAACACCGGAGTAAGGAAACGAGTTTATTAGGGGAAACCTGACAGATTGGAGGTGTTACT
Organism: Lepus europaeus; assembly: GCF_033115175.1. Classification (NCBI taxonomy): domain Eukaryota; kingdom Metazoa; phylum Chordata; class Mammalia; order Lagomorpha; family Leporidae; genus Lepus; species Lepus europaeus. The sequence continues at coordinate 162,911,788 of NC_084829.1, read as the reverse complement.
GGAGAAATTGCAGGGTTCTTGTCTTCGCGCAAGAAAGAATTCAGGCGTGAGACAGAGAGTAGTGGGAGGTAAAACAGCAAGGTTTATTAGGAAGGAACATCTGTAAGGACGGATGGGCACCTCTCCAGACAGAGCCTGAGAGACTGGTGGGGGGGGGGGGAGGAAGGAGGGAGGTTACAGGTTACATGTTGAGTGGAGAGATTACACCTGACCAGGCCAGGCGGGCGGCTCAGCAAAGATGCAGAGAGCTGAAACATTCTTGGGATGACTTTGAGATGCAGATGCATATGCTGGACATAGATAATGTTAGGTAGGTAGTCAGTTATGAGCTTATGTGTGTGTAACAGGCCTAAAGAGAAGACATCTATGAAGTCATCCCGAGAATGTTTCAGGGCAGCCTGGCCCTCTCCTGCCCTGCCCCCTTCTGCCATCCACAATCTCCCAGGTGTAGCCTAGTATCTGCATCTCAAACACCCTGCTCCCTTGCTCTGGTCTGATAACATTTGCATCCATAAAGTCCTTTGTTTCAGACCTTCAAGAGAAGTTTTTCTATTTACATCCAAAAAGCTCTTTGTTCCAAGAGGAGCAGAGGTGGGGAAGCAAGACCCATCTCCTTAAAAACCCCCAGCCTCAACTGGACTGTGCGCTCAGCTCTCTGCATCTTTGCTTAGCCGCCCGCCTGGCCTGGTCAGGTGTAATCTCTCCACTCAACATGTAACCTGTAACCTCCCTCCTTCCTCCCCCCCCCCCCCAACCAGTCTCTCAGGCTCTGTCTGGAGAGGTGCCCATCCGTCCTTACAGATGTTCCTTCCTAATAAACCTTGCTGTTTTACCTCCCACTACTCTCTGTCTCACGCCTGAATTCTTTCTTGTGCGAAGACAAGAACCCTGCAATTTCTCCGGTAACAGAGGGAAAGGGTGAAGAAGGAAAAGAGGGAGAAAGAGAGCATAAGAGAGAGAGAGAGACAGAGATCAGAGAAAGAGAGCCAAGTGTTCAAGAGCAGGTCCTTTTAAAACTTTGCCAAGGGGCAGGCAGGGAAGCAAGAGCAGTGAATCCCATTAGGATGGGGGTGGGGCTAACACCAATGGTTGGGCCAGCAATGGTGGTGGGAGCTAGAGCCTAAGATGGTGTCAGGGTGTAGATCCCGCCATAGATAAGACTGTGCCATTTTACTAACAGTTTCCATTGTGACTCTATTTTAATTCAGATAAAAAATCCATTTTGTATATAATACTATGGAAAATACTCAATGTATTACAATTCTAAATTAATATTATATATGAGTAAAGAGTTAGTTGTAAAATTACACTAGAAGTCAACTTAGAGTGAATTAATTTTATTACAGCTTATCTGTACTTATAGACATAGAAGATATGGCAGTATTTTTAAGCTGAAATGATTTAGTGGAAGTCACCATGTGGGTGATGGGGCCCTGGGTGGATACTGTGGAATTTGACATTAGTACATTACTTAGTAATTAAGATTGTACGCACAAAAACTGTATGTCACAAGTCAATTTCATGCTGTTGGGAATAGGAATCAAAATTGGGATTGCATTTTATAACAGATAAAGCATGTAAGAAACATTAGCCATGAAACAAGAAGATGGTGGAGCACTTAGGCAATCAGTATAGACATATTGTTACCAGAGAAATGGCAGGGTTCTTGTCTTCGTGCAAGAAAGAATTCAAGCGTGAGACAGAGTAGTGGAAAGTAAAAGTAGCAAAGTTTATTAGGGTAGGGAAATCCGCAAGAAAGGATGGGCACCTCTCCAGACAGGACCTGAGAGAGAGTGCAGTCGCTCTGACTGGGGCAGGGGGAAGAACGAGGTTACATGGTTGAGTGAAGAGATTACACCTGGGCAGGCAGGCGGGCGGCTCAGCAGAGAGGCAGAGGGCTGAGCACGCTGTCCAGTTGGGGGTGGGTGGGGTGTGTTTAAGGAGATGGGTCTCTGTCTTCACATGTCTCCTCCCGAAACAAAGAATTTTATGGATATAAATATTAAGAAGCTCCTGGCTGGCGCCGCGGCTCAACAGGCTAATCCTCCACCTTGTGGCACCGGCACATGGGGTTCTAGTCTCGGTCGGGGCAGCAGGTTTTATTCCGGTCGCCCCTCTTCCAGGCCAGCTCTCTGCTGTGGTCAGGGAGTGCAGTGGAGGATGGCCCAAGTGCTTGGGCCCTGTACCCCATGGGAGAGCAGGAGAAGCACCTGGCTCCTGGCTTCGGATCAGCGCAGTGCGCCAGCTGGCGCGGCCGCGGATCCGGAGCAGGGTGTTTGAAATGCAGATACTGGGCTGCATCTGGCAGATTGTGGAAGATTTGTCAGGCAGAAGGGGCGTGAACCTCCACCTGGCAGGTTATCAGGTAGAAGGGGGCAGGGCAGGATGCAAATACCAGGCTGCCCCTGAAACATTGTCAGGATGACTTGGAGATGCAGATGCATATACTAAACATAGAAGTCTTCTCTTTAGGCCTTTATGTCACACACACATAAGCTCATATCTGTCTTCCTACCTAACAATATCAGAAAGGCCTATGGAGGATCATCTCACAGCAGAGGTAAACCTCTGCATCAAAACTATCATTATGTGCATAGTTAAGCATTTTACAGAAAAGTTGGCAAAAATATGCAAGAATCTGAAACATTTAAGCCATTTTCAATGTTTAGTTTTAAGTTTACATGCTAAATAATTTAAAAACAGTAGTGTAATACGTGATCCTGGAGACCAGGGAAATAGGATCTTTGCCAAGTTTGGTGTATAAGAAATGCTTGATAACCACTTTCATTGTTTTCACATATTCTAAAAAAATACAAAAAAAATTACAGGTGAAACTGATATCGGGACTGACCCTCTAAGGGTTCCCCAAAAGTCCCATCTGGGATGTCAAAAGAAATCAGAATTTGGAGTGCTACACAATATCACCGTGTGCTTATTAATAAATTTGCAATATTAATAAGCCCATGTGGGTTCTTGCCTAATATTCAGAGAAAAATTCTGAATACCGGCAGCATGGTACGTTTTAAGCTTTTATTCATGCAAAAGATGCATAGGAGAGTGAGAGCCCTATCTATATGAGAGAGGTAAATCTGGGTTCATACCGAGCACCAGGAACTAGCCCCATGGAGGAGCATCTAGGCCAGAAAGCATGGCACGGGGTGGCCCGAAGACCACACACCCTATGAAATCGGAGAAGACTCCCTAAAATTTTACCCTGAAATGTGGCCCTGTTACCGGAGAAATTGCAGGGTTCTTGTCTTCGCGCAAGAAAGAATTCAGGCGTGAGACAGAGAGTAGTGGGAGGTAAAATAGCAAGGTTTATTAAGAAGGAACATCTGTAAGGACGGATGGGCACCTCTCCAGATAGGACCTGAGAGAGAGTGCCCAGTCCCTCAGACTGGGGGAGGGAGGTGCTGCATGGGTGAGTGGAGAGTACACCTGGCCAGGCCAGGCCAGGCCAGGCGGGCAACTCAGCAAAGATGCAGAGAGCTGAGCGTGCAGTCCAGTTGAGCCTGGGGGTTTTAAGGAGATGGGTCTTGCTTCCCCACCTCTGCTCCTCTTGGAACAAAGAGCTTTTTGGATGTAAATAGAAAACCTTCTCTTGAAGGTCTGAAACAAAGGACTTTATGGATGCAAATGTTATCAGACCTGAGGAAGGGAGCAGGGTGTTTGAGATGCAGATACTGGGCTGCACCTGGGAGATTGTGGAAGATTTATCAGGCAGGAAGCAGGAGGGGTGAGGGCCTCCACCTGGCAGGTTATCAGGTAAAAGGGGGCAGGGCAGGCAGGATGCGAAATCTGGGCTTCCCCTGAAACATTGTTAGGATGACTTTGAGATGCAGATGCATATAGATGTCTTCTGTTTAGGCCTGTCACACACACATAAGCTCATAACTGACTTCCTACCTAACAGCCCCTTAAAATTCCCTAGAAATGCTATTCGGGATGCCATATGTACTACCGGAATTTGGGGTGCCATACGATTTCACCACGGGCTTATTACTAAATCCCTGATATTAATAAGCCCAAGAGGGTTCTTGCCTAATATTTAGAGCAGAATTCTAAATACCGGCACAGATAAATGAGGCAGCATGGTACGTTTTAAGCTTTTATTTAGTGAGGAAGATGCATAGAAGAGAGAGTTTATTTAAGAGAGAGAGGGAATTAGGGGTTCATACCAAGCACCAGGAGCCAGCCACGTGGAAGAGCATCTAGGCCAGGAAGCCTAGAGCACATAGCCCAAAGGCCATGCACCCTGGAGGCGCGGGGGCTACAGCAAGCCCCCTCCTGACAAGAGGCCAGGGAAGAAGAGCAGGCCGGCCACACTGTGTTCCGGCTTTTAACCCACTTCCAAAGGGGAGTGGTTAATTAACCTGATTGGCTGGTGGGCATCCAGCTGTGGCCCGGTAGGGGAATGAGGCCACACAGTGGCGTGGCAAAGGCATCAGGTAGGGGCATGAGGTCACACAGGGGCGTGGTGAAGGCGTGGTCTTCCAGTTCACAAATCTGATCAATTTTAACCTGTATGCCTGCCTACTTCACCTGGAGGCGCAGGGGCGCAGGCAGCCCCGTACTGGCAAAGGGCCAAGGAAAGGAAGAGGCAGGCAAACTCTGTCTCAGGCTTCTAACCCACTTCGAAAGGGGAGCGGTTAATTAACCTGTGGGCCAGTGGGTGCTCAGGTGTGGCCAAGTAGGGGTATGAGGTCACACAGGGGTGTGGTGAAGGTGTGGTCTTCCAGCTCACAAACCCAATCAATTTTAACCTGTATGCCTGCCTACAGCAAAACCGCAGCAGAGAAAATATTATTACCTGAGTTCTTTTTATCACATGGAAGAATTTCCAAGTGGATAAGCAGAGAGATTTATTTTTCCCCATCTTTATTTTTATTTAACTTTTATTTAATAAATATAAATTTCCAAAGTACAGCTTATGGATAACAGTGGCTTTTCCCCCCATAACTTCCCTCCCACCCACAACCCTCCCATCTCCTGCTCCCTCTCCCATTCCATTCACATCAAGATTCATTCTCAATTGTCTTTATATACAGAAGATCAATTTAGTATATATTAAGTAAAGATTTCAACAGTTAAGCAGAGAGATTTAAAAGTGAGATTTATTAGAGTCAGAGACCTCCAGCCAGAGCAGCATGGAGGGAGGCTTCCAAGAGAGGAAAAAACCCAAAGGGGCCGTGTACTGGGGTTTTTACACACAATTTTTGGGGAAAAAAATTGAAAATCAGATTTATGTTCATTTACAAGGCAGGGACAAAACCCATCAAAAGACCTGATTTGCAATTCTTCATCCTGTTTGGCTTGCTCAGAGTAAAGCAAAAAGCCATCAGAAGGGGGGGGATCCCTAATTTACTTGACAATAAACTAGGAGCTCAGTAGGAATTGCCACTCTGTTGCTATTATAAGATTGGAAGCTTTCAAGGAGTGGGCAGGCAGGCACATTTTACCTTACTAAGGATGACTTCTGGGGGAAAGCAAGCACTCTACACCCCAAATTTCCACTCAGACCTCCCTAACTATTCACCCATCTGACTCCTCACAAAAACACTGCCTAGCTTTCATTCATTTCACATAAAAATAAGGGAATATTGTGTCTTTTCTCTTTGAGGTTTAAATTAACAAAAGAAATACAACTGCATAAAAGGAAGTATGCCTTAATAGTTTGTTTATTTTAGTTGTTAGGACCAGTTCACCACCACTTCTAAATTTAGATTTTTAAAAGTATTTGGAGTCTGAGAGAACCCTGCATTTCTTGAAGGTCACCTGTGTCTGCTTCCTGGAATTAACACAGTCCTTCTGCACTGGTACTCTCTCTCTTGTCCATAGCAGGGGACAGAAGGGGAATTCCCTATGTATGCAACTTCTTTTCCTTGGGAATTCAGGCCATTTAGATGGGCCCCAGTACTCCTCAGCACCAGGCATATAAGCTTTCTCTACTGTCCTCTTCTAAAACCATGCCTCACAATGTAACAATAGTTAGGAGTCAGTGCTTGTATATTTCTATCAAGAGTAGGTTTTCACAGCTATTCAGGTACATTCAGATAACTGATTTTGACCATTAATATAATTTAAAGTATGGAGGTTCTCTTTTATGGTAGAAAATTCATAAGGCATCAGAATAAACTTTGACCATATAAGGTTTTTTGTTTTAATTTCTGTAAAGAATGAGTTTTCATGCCAAAGAAGATACTTAGTTGCTCTATTTTGGTGTTGAGGAAGTTATTTTCTTTTTTTTTCCCTTGAGCATTTTTGCTGTAAACTTTGTGAAAAATTTGAAATATGTTGATCTACTTATTATGAAGTTATGATACATGTAAAGTAGAAAATTCTATATTTTAATAAGCAATCTTTTTTTTTTTTTGGCAGGCAGTTAGACAGTGAGAGAGAGAGACAGAGAGAAAGGTCTTCCTTCCGTTGGCTCACCCCCCAAATGGTTGCTATGGCCAGCGCGATGTGCCGATCCGAAGCCAGGAGCCAGGTGCTTCCTCCTGGTCTCCCAAGCGGGTGCAAGGTCCAAGCACTTGGGCCATCCTCCACTGCCCTCTTGGGCCACAGCAGAGAGCTGGATGGGAAGAGGAGCAACTGGGACTAGAACCTGGGGTGTTGGCACCACAGGTGGAGGCTTAGCCAAGTGAGCCACTGCACTGGCCAATAAGCATTATCTTTCAATAGTCATGATTAGAAAAAAAAGATAATGAAAGGTTTTATATCTGTCGCCCACTTTTGATGTAAAGCATACTTGTGAAACATTTAAAAGTCTTTGTGTAAGGTTGACACAAAACACACCCAACACCAGAGTAAGGGAAAGAGTTTATTGGCGGAAACATGGCAGACAGGAGGGAAGGGCTGAAGAAGGAAAAGAGAGAGGAGAGCATAAGAGAGAGAGAGAGACAGAGTCAGATACAGAGGTCAGGAGATGGAGAGGAAAGAGAGAGAGAGCCATGTGTTCAGGAACAGGTCCTTTAAAACTTTGCCAGGGGGCAGGCAGGGAAGTAGGAGCAGAGAATCCTATTAGGATGGGGGTGGAGCTTGACACCAGTGGTTGGGCCATATGGCTACCTGGCTTCTAGCAGTGGCGGTGGGGTGGGGGTGGGGTTAGAGCCTAGGATGGTGTCAGATGTAAATCACACCTGTGCCATTTTACTAACACTTTGAGTCACTTGTAAACAATATAAGCTAGAAAAAAAGCCTGATAATCAATTTCTTATGTAGCTTTTGCAGTTTTATGGGAGGGGGCACATGTGAATGGTTTTTATAAATTTAATACTTAAAATTTTGCATATTAATAAGAATGCTTATATATATATACAGTCTTGATTTCATGATACCTTCTTGTCTATGTAGTCTTTCACTATTCTGAGTAGTTTTAAACAATTAAGATGGAAATTCTTTTCCTAAACGAATTTGAGTTTTCTGAAATTTGTTAAGGCATTTTGGATTAGGTTAAAAGCAATATATTTAGGAAGTAGTTATAAAATCACTAGATAAGTTTTTTTTTTTTTATTTGCAAGGTAGAGTTATAGAGAGGCAGAGGCAGAGAGAGAGAGAGATTGAGAGAGAGAGAGAGAGAGAGAGAGAGAGAGAGATTGATCTTCCATGCACTGGTTCACTCCCCAAATGGCCTCAATGGTCAGAACTGGGCCAATCCGAAGCCAGGAGCCAGGAGCTTCCTCTGGGTCTCCCACATGGATGCAGGAGCCCAAGGACTTGGGCCATCCTCCATTGCTTTCCCAGGCCATAGCAAAGAGTTGGATTGGATGTGGAGCAGCTGGGACTAGAACCAGCTCCTATATGGGATGCCAGAATTGCAGATAGCAGCTTTAGTTGCTTTGCCACAGCTCTTGCCCCTAGATAAACATTGTTTAAAGAGCTTATTTTCTTTGCTCAAATCTATTTGTGAACTTTTTATTTATTCAGCAATACTAAACATCTATAACTCCTTAAAAGTGAGAAGGCTTGATAATATAAATGTTATTAGAACTCTACTGTGGATTTAAAAAAAATGTTTAACTTAATTCCCTTTCAAGTTTTTAAAAAATGATTACTGTTAAATTATTATTTCCATTTTAAAATAACACTTTAGAATTACTCAAATAGAATATCATCAAGGACATTAGAAACATAAACCCATAGTTATTAGAGTTAATCCCTGAGAAGAATCAAGAACCATTTTTTTTGTTGTCATGAAGTCTATATCACTTAGGTTTCAGGTATTTTGCTGAAAGGGTGCTGTAAGATTGGAAACAAGCTCTAGGAAATGAAATACTCGCACTACAGGAAAAGCAGAAGGATGTATTCCCACATGATGCTCAGAAGTGTCATGTTGAGTAACATCAGGAAGTATCTCAGACTTGTGCCACTGTATTTTTCAGAAGTGATTTCCTAACAATTGAGGATGTGGACACTTGATATGTAACAGTGAACTTGGGTGACATGTTCATTTTGTGTACCCTGCATTCTCCTAAGTGGCATAGTTAGTGAACTATTTTATGTAATTTGGTTACCATACAAATCTTACATTGTCCAGTCATCAGAATTCGTCTGTGTCTGTTTGCCCATCTCCAGTTATTGACTGGGTTTAAAGGTGGCTGTCCTCTGGGTTTTAGAATGGTGACGTCAGTTGACTTTTGAAGTGTCTTTAACACACATTCGGATATTTCATTGCATTGCATCCTTTTAGATCTCTTACAGTCCACAGATTCATTTTTTTCCTTTAACAAATGTTAAATCAAGGTTGATGTTTTCCCTTTTCATGCCCACTCTTTTAATCCTTCTGAAATGTTCTGTTTTCATAAGCTGTGCATTACTCTTAAAGAGGTACCTACCTGGTTTTATTTCCCTATCAAATAACGAGTAACTCAGTTGTCATCATCTACTTCCCAAGGCAGAAGGGAATCACATTTCTTTTGGTGGTGTGTTTTATTCTGAAGCTGTGGATTTGGGACTATACAGAGGGCAATGGGCAGGTAGATGGTGGGTAGTATGTTGAAGTTCCAGTGAAATCTCCATCAGACCAAACCAGTTTTACCTATCTATTACTCGCTGTAAAATCCCCACAGGAACAAAAACATGGACGGTAAACTAAAATCATTACAGGGCAAAATCTGGAGTTGCTGCCAGAAGATATATTCCTGAAGCAACTATTGATAAAATGTGTTTCGCAAACAAATGGGTAAATATGTTCAATGAGAGTGATAATAACCTACCTAGTCCTCAGAGCTGTTAGGAGAATTACATGAGATCTGAGTTGTGAAAACTCTTTGTAAACTAAAACTATACACAAATATTGCAGTTATTGGACTTGCATCTTCTTTCTACTCTCATGCCCTTTGAAAAATCACTAAAATATGTTCTTTCTAGCAGTTCAGTGGATCTGAATTAGAATGTGGGTAAAAAAAAATCACTTATTTTGACCTTTACTACAAAGGTAAATGAGTACTTACTCATTTCACACTTGCTGTGTATTGTCAAAATTGTTATCCTTCACTGCAGAAATATTTTAAATTGCAGTTCAATTTGCTTAACTAAATTGTAACTTAAATCCTGAATGTGTTAAATACCTCAAGGTAATCCTCCCCACCTCCATGTCATTGATTGTGAAAAAAAAAGCTTCTGCTTAGATGATAAGGGGGATTTGTATTTTTAGGGTACATGGAAGAGATAAACATGAACCCAATGATTTGTTCTTTTCAGTTATGTTTGGCTTCACAATAATAATTTAAAAATTATATCAGTCTACAAATATATTAGCCATGTTTACCAAAATTGTTCCTTGCCCCTATCCTTGAGATTTGGAGCCACTGGTGATGGCCTCCCAACAGCTATTCAAAGCTGGCAACCAGTCTCAGCCTGATTGGAATCTTAAGCACAGCCTGATGTCTGTGTCATTCATAAATTTGGTCTGTGTTTCATTCAAAAAAAAAGTGTCTTCAGGTTACTCTGTGCACTCATGTCTAACATAGCTTTGGTGCTGAGTGACTCCTAAGCTGAGAGGAGAGTTTCTGTGAGATACAAAGTAGGGCACTGAAGAGGCCAGCGTTGCTAGAAGACCATTGTCAGGGTACTGTGTGCCCCCGGGATGTGCTTCCTGCTGGCATGCAGCATCTGCACCATTGAGCAAAGGGTCATGTTTTCTTTTTACAGTGGTTCATTCCTAATAGAAAAGTTCTCCAGAACACTGACTGAAACTTGATCAGTCTGTAGGTTATGTCAGTGTTTCTTCTGGGTTTCATGGTGGCTTTCATTGGTTTCATTACTCTTCATTAAGAGTAGAGTCAGCTATCTGTGGCTATGTGTGCTTTAGTGAAACTGATTAAGGTTGCAATCCCATTCAGGCCTGGTGAACAGAAGAGTTGGATGCAAAATGGCAAAAAAGCCACGCAATCAATGAATGCTTTGAAATGTGTGGCACTAGCCACTTTTTTCCTCCTTTATTGGTTCACATTGTTAATAAGAAAAGAAAGGTGGCTAACTTTACAGATAGATTAAGGTTGACATAAAGTTGGAATGGAGATCATTACTTTCGCTTTTTATTTAGTAGACTGAGCAGCAGGTATTTAAAAGTGTTGGTCCAGATATTTTCCTTGTTTTTGGAGAAATGATTTGGCAGTTTCATGATTTCTGATGGTTGGTATCAGTGCTAAAATATATTGCTATTATAAATGAGCAGCAGAGAGTCCTTTGGTTCTTTTTGGCTCTAGGTAGGGAAAATGCCATAAAGAGCATTAATTTGCCAATGGAAAAAAGGGTATACTTTTTATTTTAAAGGAAAAGAGAAGATAGATAATTACTCAAAAATAATTACCCAAAAAATAAAGATTTTTGGAGATGAGCTTCCACACACACACACACACACATACACACATATACACATTGTGTAAAATTAAAACTTTATCAAAGCAGAAAATAGTATATTTACTTGGTGTTTCATTCACAAATTCTCTAAGCCCTATTAAGTTGTTATCTCTTATCATTTAAATCTCCCTGACAGTCCATTTTTAAAAGTGTTTACTTAATACCTACTATATGTAAAATGTTATGCTAGATGCTGTTGGAGATAGGAATATATAGTATTAGAAAAACAAAAAATAGTAACATAATCAGTATGTTAATATGTGTTCATCCTGATGAGACAGATTTTAATGTGAGAAAATGAAATGAGTAACAAGACTAGATTTCTAGTAATGATTGAAAATGTTAAGTGTAAATGCAAGATCAGCAATAACCCTAAGGTTATTTTTACTTTCAATGTGTAGCATTAAGAAGAAAGAACAAATTGTTAAAATGTTTTTGTTATAGATGGTAGGGAGTATAGATGCATTTTAAAAGTTTTCTAAATTTTCTGCTTTTCAAAATTATTCTGTAATGAGAACTTATCATGTTACTGAAGGAAAATATATGAATGAAGTGTACCTTTTGAGGGAGAAGCAGAAAAAGAAAATTCCTTTAAAGTGAACCCACTCGGGAAGTCACCAGGTCTGCTTTGACAGCAGTGTGAGAAAAGCCATAAGGAATGAAAGACAGAGGGCATGCCTATTAACAGTTTGTGTTCTCACTGTGAATCTAAACCATGTAGGACATATACATTAACAGAATGGAGAAGGAGTCAAAGTAGTATAGCAGTGGTATTTTAAAGGCAGAGACAGAGAGAGACAAAGAGTAAGAGATCTCCCATCTACTGATTCACTTCCCAAATGCCTGCAACAACCAAAGCTGGACCAGGCCAGAACCAGGAGCTGGCAACTCAGTCTGCAAGTCTCATGTGGGTTGGTAGGGACCCAAGTACTTAATGCTTCCCAGCATGTGAATGAGCAGGAAGGTGGAGCCAGCAGCAGAGCCAAGACTCAAACCTAGGTACTCTGGTAGGGGATGTGGCCTTCCAAACAGCGTCTTAACTACTATGCCAAATGACCACCCCAGTGGTATTTTAAAACTCTGTAGTCATCATACTGCTTGAAATATGTCTGTAAAACCAAGGGCCCTTGGAATATACTGTTGCTCAGTCTAATGTTTGAGAGAGGGTGATATCACTAATTTGGGGGGCCATTTTTGTGGTGCAGCAGGTAAAGTTGCCACCTGTGACACCGGCTTCCCATATGGATGCAGATTCAAGTCCTGGCTGCTCCACTTCCAAATCCAACTCGCTGATAATGAGCCTGGGAAGGCATCGGAAGATGACCCAAGCCCCTGGGCCCCTGCTACCCATGTGGGAGACCTGTGCGAAGCTCCTGGCTCCTGGCTTCAGCCTGACCTTGCCATGGCTGTTGTGGCCATCTGGGAGTGAACCAACAGATGGAAGCTCTCTCTCTTTGTCCTCTCTCTCTCTGTAACTCTCTCAGATAAATCTTAAAAAAAAAAAAAAACCCAGACAATAAACTTTGTAATAAAACTTCACTTCCTTTTTGGTTTTTGAGTTAATTTATTTTAGAATTACATTACAGTAAACAGGCTTAATATTTCACCAAGTAGGAAGTATAACAAGTAAGAAATAAAAAAGATCATAAAAAGGAAAAAACTTCACTTCCCAGTTGAATAATTAGCCAGAATTCCTGAATTTCAACTGAGGAGACATAGGCCTGATCCAGCCCTGGCTGTTGCAGGCACTTGTGGAATACTCTGGGGGGCCATTCAGGGATTGATTGTAGGGCCCGGACCAGTCAGTGAGAGAGTAGTACCTGTAGAGTCTTCATCTTGTGCACATGTGTGGTGACAAAACTGACAGCTGCCACTTGATGAGCACCTACTACATGCATCTAGCACCCTGGGACCTTTCTTTATGGTTCTGTATGTTGCCGCTAATGAAAATGGGCTCTGTTCCAAAAAAGCACAGTGTGAAGAGGAGGAACACAGCCACCCCGCCTGGGTCTAGTGCCCACCCCGCCAGAGAACATATCCAGCTTCCATTTTCTGAGAAACCCGATTGTCCTGAAACATCCTATTTTAATATTGCTAGCTATTATTTAGTTATGTGAAGAATATTACCTTCCAGTTACCAAGCCCTGGTGGGGGCCATTTCCAATCCTTTTCCTTAGGTCATTGCCATATTCACTTTCTTTCTTTTTTTTTTTTTTTTTCTTCTTTCTTTTGACAGGCAGAGTTAGACAGTGAGAGAGAGAGAGAGAGAGAAAGGTCTTCCTTTTCCATTGGTTCACTCCCCAAATAGCCACTACGGTCAGCGTGCTGCGGCCAGCACGCTGCGCCGATCTGAAGCCAGGAGCCAGGTGCTTCCTCCTGGTCTCCCATGCGGGTGCAGGGCCCAAGCAGTTGGGCCGTCCTCCACTGCCTTCCCGGGCCACAGCAGAGAGCTGGACTGGAAGAGGAGCAACTAGGACAGAATCTGGCGCCCCGACTGGGACTAGAACCCAGGGTGCTGCCGCATATTCACTTTGTAAGTCAAGAGTATCATGTGGTATTTCTTTCAGCAAAACTAATTTTTAGTTCAAATCAATTCATGTTTGTATATAATTCTTTTTTCCAGGGGAAATATGCAAAGTTTCTATTTATTTGTGGTGTTTACAGTCCAAGTCATAAGAGGGATGTTTTAATCTCTTTACAACATAGATAATTACAATTTTCCTTCCTTTTTTTCTGCACAATAACTCAAATGAGTGAGGATTTCATTTTACTAGTCAGATTGCTGTCTTTGTATGCTTCTCCAAGAGGCAAGATATTTTGCAGTTGTCAGGGAGGTTTATATTGAAATCATTAAAGATAAATCACTATGACCTGATTGAAAATCCATTATGCTTATATTTTGTCACATAGTTTGCATATACAGTAATCAGACTAATCTATTCTTGCATAGTAATGTGCTGTTAGGTTTACTGTGGTTATCATGACTGTATTGCCATTGTAATGAAAGGGAAAGGGCTACCTTTGTTTCTTCTGTTTTCATTTTTGATAGTTGTTACCAAGTCAAGAGGGGGTGCTAGTATGCTTATTTTCTGGCCCTATTATAATGTCTCATTAAATGTTTATTAAAATATACCTCTTAACTGTCAAAACGAACAAATACCCTTCTTCCATTTGGATATAGCTGTTTTAATTGTACAAGTTACCATTCATATTTCTTCCCACTAATAGAGCCTTGATATCAGGGGATGTGTCTGCATTACTAGGGCTTGCCACAGTGCTTTTCTGATGCATGTAAGATAGTGCTTACTGAAGAGAACTCAATTCTATAAATTATCAGGAACCATTTTTTTCATTGTCAGCTTTAATATTTCAGGTATGTTTTGGCCTAATTCATTTCATTTCCTCTCTCTTTCTTTTTCTGTGTGTGTGTGTCATCCAAACATACTTTACTTTTACAAAGTTTCACTTTCTGTTTCAGGGAAAAGTCATCCATTGCCTTGATTAGAAATGCTGTTTGCCTCTTGATATCACATTTAATTTGCAGAACTGTTAAGTTAAAACCTGGCTTATGGCTTTCAGTTCTGAAAGCAATGACTTTAACTCATAATCATGTAAGAAAGGATCACATAGGCCTCCTTCTTTTCTGAGACTCCCAGATACTTTCTTCCCAATGAGGACTTGGTAGTGGGGTTGTCACATTACAGTTACACTGTCTGTGATGTTCACAGATTTCACATCTCAGAAGGCCAGAATCTTCCATCACATGCACTTTTGATCTTCATGAATTTCTAAAGGTACATTTCTGATAATCTCAACAAAACATTATAATGGTTCCTCACAGATTGCATTAGGAGAGTATATTTTAATTTTGGAAGATAAATGTCTTTTTTTTAAGATTTATTTATTTGTTTGAAAGAATTACAGAGAGAGAGAGAGATCTTTCATTCACTGGCTAGCCCTCCAAAATGGCCTCAATGCCCAGTGCTGGGCCAGGCTGAAGCCAGGAGCCAGAAGCTTCATCCAGGTCTACCACATGGGTGTAGGGGCTCAAGGACTTGGGCCATTTTCCAGTGCCTTCCCAGGATCATTAGCAGGGAGCTATTGAACTTATGTACTATTTTCTCTCCTGATAATCCGGTGGATCAAGAGTCAGGCTAATTGGATGTATACCTTGGCTCCTCCATTTGGCCCCTTGGTGACTTTGGGATAGTTATTTAATTTTTCTAAATTCAGTTTCTACTTTAGTAATATTTTAGGTGATACTAATACTGAAATTATAAGGTGGATGTATTAATTAAATAAAAATATGAAATTCTCAGTATATTTACCCTGGAATGTGGCAAAAAAGGATTTGCTAACATTTATAATTTATTTTTACCTGGTAATATAATGATTCATATTTACACACTCAAAGACATGCTAATACAAAATAAAAGAAGAATGGAATACTGACAGATTTGAAAATAAATTTGTGTACATCAGTGCTCTGCATGATTCTTGGCATTTTTTTGAGTAAATACCTATGGCATAAATGAATGGAGCCAGAGAATTTTCAGGAATGTGGGAACTGAATTTGTCAGAATCACACAGAACTAATTGTAGCCAACAGGTAACAGGAGATGTGATGTGTAAGGAACAGGAGTTTGTTGATGGAAGACATGACTCCAAAAATCACACAGTTTTATATATGCTGAAATATTTACTTTGATTGAACATTAACTTTAGATCACTCTCTGGGCCAATAGTAGTATAGTATAATCTCTGTCTCTATCCGATGAGCCCAATTTCCAGTACAGATTAAGACAGATATTCGTTGAATGGATCTTGAGAAGTTAAATTGGACAACTTTAAAAGTATTTCCAATAATATGTTTATAGCAAATGTCCAAGTGGCTGGCTTTCCCCTCCCCTGCCCCCATTAATCACTTAAAGAGCTGAAATTCATGATCTACAAATATGAATCAATTAAATGTTTTCCTTGTGGGTTGGCTTTCTGACTCCTGGTTCCAGGAGCAAAGGGCATTATTCTAATTATTTTTCCCTGGCTAGACTTGCAAATGCTCTGTTCCTTATCAGTAGCATCTGTGATTAAACTGTTATTAGGTACAAGGCAAGAATCTTAAATTCTGAATCCACAGAGTGATAGTCTCCACATGACTTCATTTATGCACTAAGGACATATTTTCCTTTATGGATGTAGTAGGACTTCATATAATATTTTTTGTGAGCTTTCTGTGTTCTCTGTCCAGAAAAATGCAAATACAGTCAGTTTAGCAATTAAATTGCATCAAAACTCTAAGTTATTCAACAAGACATTAGAAATTTCCAAAGATTTTATAGGATTGTTGGTATGTTATGCATTCGTGTGGCTTTTCTGTGTGTTGGTTTATTTATTTATTTTTTTGCTATATTTTTTCTTTGCTTTATTGTAATACATTCCATTGGTATATGTTTCCATCTGGATGGTGGAAGTCCTTGACTGTGCTCATAGCAAGTTTAAGGCCCTCTACTTGCCAAGGGGGTAGCTCTGCAGCATGGCTGCCCTCTGGGTGAGGGGAAGCATTGTCAGAGAGGCTCTGAGTGACAGAATGTCTGTCATTAAATCAACATCTTAATCTAAGATATTAATTGTTGGAGTTGTCAGAACACTGTACCATTTAAGGAAAGCCTATTGGAATCTACTTGCTCTTCCACCACTGATGAGTACTTCAGCATATAGAAGTGCTATGCATTTAGGTGGAATTTTATTTCATTTTAATTTTTTGAAAAAATTTTTATAGGAAAGATGAAAAGAGACTCAAGGAACTAGGATGCAGTAGTCCACCAAAATTCCTTCCAGTCTTGTCATTGCCTCCCTGTCCTTGAGCTTACTGAAGAAGCTGACTCTGAAACTAAAACTCTGTCACAAATAAATGGCCACTGCCTTGGTTCGTTTGGTATAGCTATTACAGAACAGCATGGACTGGGTACTTTATAAAGAAGAGAAAAGTATTACATCATGGTGCTGGAGGATGGCATGTCCAAGTTCAAGGAACGGAAGGTTTGTTCTCTGGTGAAACTGTTCTCATCTTCCAGGATGGCACCTGCCCAAGGCGAGGATCACTGGACTCTCATGGCAGAGGTGGAAGGGCCAGCAACATATTAATTCCCTATTACCTCCCATTAGACCCACCTTCTAACACAACCTCAACTGCAACCCAATTTCAATGTGAGTTTTGGAGGAGACAGCCATTCAAAACACCACAGTCATGTAGTCATAGCCATTATCTTTGCATATAGCAAAATAAAACATGACAATTGTTCTGGCTACTGAATTTAATATGATGTTTCATTGTTCAGAGATATGTAAGGTACAATGAGTATTTAGGGGCCCCACTGAGTTCCCTGCACTGTGGTAGGTCCTATGTGGGGTTCAAAAGCCATTTAACCATCAGGCTAGAACTCTATTCATTAAAATAGAAAGAGTACTTAGTGTAAGGATTTTGTTACTCCTTTTTATTTTTTTTATTTTTTTTTTTTTTTTTGAGACAAGAAAAGGCACACCAGATAATGTCAGGCACATTTGAACTTGAGCTTGGTTCTACTAATGTATTTCTATTTATGCCTCCATGTCTTTTTGTTCAGAGACCATTCAACAATCCACATGACAGGAAAACCAGATGAAAACAAAACTGTATGGTCCACAATCAGGATATTTTATCATCAATACTCTTAACTTCTGAAACTAGAATAACCAGATGAGACAGAAAATTTATTCAGCTTCCATAGTTGATATCATATAGACATGGGTTTTTATTCCAGTGCATTTTGTTTATCATTTAAAAATATTTAAGGTGTAACTTCCAGTTTTCAGATCTGTAAAGCAGTCAGAATGTGATGGAAGGATGAGACTTCCTCCTCCAAGGCTGCTTCTGCCTACATCATCTTGGAGTTCTTTGCTTCAGGGCTCTCTTCTCAGATTTATATGGAATGTGTGAAATGATTAATAATGTCATCATGGAGATTTATATGTTTGTTTATGTTTTACAGATAAGAGATTTAACCACAGGGAAGTTAAATGACTGGACTATAGTTGTTAGCACTCTTTATTTAGAAATAAACAATTAAAATTTTTATCCAAATCTGCTTAAATATTTTGCTTTTACAACCCTTTGTTAGTGAGGTCGTTGACTTAACACTGAGAAGACACAATTCCCTCTGCCTCCTTGTGTGTGTGTGTGTGTGTGTTGGTCTATCTTGGATCTCAATTTCAGCCAGCCTTCCTTCTCCTAACTATATTCCAAAAGTAAATTAGGTGAAAATGTACCTATCTTTTAGCTAAGCTGATTTTCTTTACTTTATTCAAATCTATTAGTTGAGAAAAACCTCTTAAAATCCAGGGTTAATAATTATCTTTGTGTACTGAGGGAGCTATAGTTTTTTTTTTTTTTCTTGTAAATTGTTACCTGGGAAAATTGGTTTCCTTTACTTGTTGAACCATGACACTGATGAATTAGATATTCAAAATCTATTTCCACGTTTTCATTAATTACCATATAACTACTTTGAATATTTTGCTATTCATTCTGAGTTATCTTTCAAAATTTCTCCTCAAAAGCAAGCCACTTATGAATGACTCTAACCATCCCTTTTACCTTTTACTTAACCTCTTATATCTCAATTCTCAGGATTCTTTTGCAGAAAGAGTATCAAATTTGTATTAGTCTCAGTTGTCTTTATATTACATTCAATCTTCTTATCCTTGTGACAGCATCTTAATGTAGAGATGACACCCTCCGTGAATCTGCTGTGGCACTTGGGGACTCTTTTTCTAGAACAGCTTCTGGCACTGTCTCCATCCTTGTACCCAAGTAGTGAGAACATTAATGTTGTTTCAGTTCAGCAAGTGTGATTGGCATTCTACTGTGCTTTTACTACGTTCCAGTGAGTAATGTTTGTCTTAGATTTTGGAGAGGAGTTGCTTGCTCGTGAAATAGGAGCAGCATTGCACTCAGCAGGCCCTGGGGAGTCGGCAAGAGAGGTATCCCTGATCAGCGCCTCAGGTTTTTTTAACTGGATGACTCGTTGTACCAATCAATGTCTTTATTTGTTTGAACCTAAATAGAAACTGTACAGGCAACTAATTTCTGTGGGAAAGGGGTCTCCCCTAATTTTCCCTCTTGATTTATTGCCTAACCCGATGCTATGTATCTTTTCAGACCCAAATGAGTTCCATGAGACCTTTTCTTGACTGCTCCTGACATTTATTGTGGTGCTCCCTACAGATTGTCTCTACACCTTGTCACCCCACACTCGATTTGATGGTAGCTAAATTGCTCTTGATTCTGTGTCCCTCTTTGGTGTTATTTCCAACATTTTCAAAGCATCATCTGATATGATAGTTTCCTGTATCTTGAAGTACAACCTCTCCTAAGTTATCATCATATACACTCTAAACTCTTTAGCCCATTCACATACATCTTAATAGATATGTTAAAATGAACTGTATCTTACTAAGGAAGTTGTCCAAAAATAAAGATAATTTTCCTGATAGGTCCTATTATATCCATCTAACAAACCCTTATGGAGAATTTGTTATGCACTAATACCTCTCTGGGGCTTTTGTCCTGAGTATCTTAGGGTGCTTAGAATTTGGTAGAAAAGAAAGACGTATAAACAAATAGTTGCATTATAAGCAAAACAATTGTGTGTGTAGATCATTCCTAGAGAAGGAAGTTGGCTCAACCTCTACCACAGTGGTTAGAAATCATTAGAGAAAATGATTACGTTTGGTCTTGCAAGAGAACTGAATTTTGCTAAGGGAATGGAAGACAATGTGAAAGGTTACTCTAAGTACAAGAATAAGCAAGTTTTATAAGTCTTGAAGGTAAGGGGAGATATGATGGCCTTGAAATCACAGGGTTGGAGAAGGAGAAGGAGGAGGTGTCAGTGACAGCTTTTGTTTCTCTATTTGCTGGGAAAAAAGATCACCATTCTTCAGCTCTGATAAGAAAGAATGTGGAATATAAGATTTTAAAAGATAGAAGAAGTTGGCTCACATTGTTTTATAGAGTGCTGACTAAAGAATTATATGTGGTTAGAGAAAATTTTTGAATAAAACCTGACAGGATGCTGTTAAGTCTCCTGGTGCTTGAGCTATTTTGTGTCAACCTTGAACTTTGAAGTTTAATTCATTTTATTTTATAAAATTTGTTTTCCTTATTTTTAGAAAAATAGAACATAAGGGCAGCGCCGCGGCTCACTAAGGCTAATCCTCTGCCTTGCGGCGCTGGCATACCGGGTTCTAGTCCCGGTCGGGGCACCGATCCTGTCCCGGTTGCCCCTCTTCCAGGCCAGCTCTCTGCTGTGGCCCGGGAGTGCAGTGGAGGATGGCCCAAGTGCTTGGGCCCTGCACCCCATGGGAGACCAGGAGAAGCACCTGGCTCCTGCCATCGGATCAGCGCGGTGCGCCAGCCGCAGCACGCCGGCCGCGGCGGCCATTGGAGGGTGAACCAACGGCAAAAGGAAGACCTTTCTCTCTGTCTCTCTCACTATCCACTCTGCCTGTCAAAAAAAAAAAAAAAAAAATAGAACATAAGTTAGACTTAAATTTATTTTTTTGGGGGGAAGATAAAATAGCTCTTAGAAATTTTGCATTTTGATGAGAAGAGTTAAAATGAACCAAATGCAATCAAATGAACAGCCCTTAAAATACACTATGTGTGAAAAATCAAATCAAGAATGCTTAGAGCAAAACATTTGAGACTGTATTATATTGAACCATTTGAAAAAATATTATAAATTATGAGCAAATAGGATATGTGATCAGGTTTTATAATATAAAAGTAACTTCCCTCTTATTTATGTATTCCTTTCTTATTCTTTATATGATTTTTGTAAATATATTGTCATCAAGAGAAAGGTATAATTTTAAAAATTGGTATTGTTATTTTATTATAAGAAATGCTGATATTATTTATTTAAATATGTGTAAGAACTATCAATAATAGCAAGGATACCAAATTATCCCACATCACCCACAAGAGAAAGCTGTTAATCATTTTTTCACAGCTCTTTCTTTAAATATAGATTTTATTTAGGTTATACAAGTTTCATATATTTCCTTTATACCATTACAGGAACATAGTGGCACTTCCTCCTACCTGCCCTTCCAACCCTTCCTCCCTCCCCTTCTCATATTCCTACTCTTAGTATTTGCAGTGATCTTTTTTTTAGTATACTTAATGCTAATATAGTTAATGCTGCCCTAAGTAGAAGAGTTCAACAAATAGTATGTAGAAAAAACAAAGCAAGCCAAACAAAATACTGTTCCTCAATGAAAGAGACAAGAGCTGTACACCATCATTGATTATTAAAATGTCTATTTCACTTTAAACATTATATTTCACATACTCTTTCATTACCTCTGATCAGGGAAAACATATGATATCTGACTTTTTAGGACTGATTTATTTCACTCAGCATAATGGTTTCCAGTTGTGACCATCTTATTGCAAAAGACAGGATGTCATTTTTTTTTTCTCTTTTTTTTTAACTTTTATTTAATGAATATAAATTTCCAGTGTACACCTTATGGATTCCAATGGCTTCCCCCTCCCATAACTTCCCTCCCACCCGCAACCCTCCCCTCTCCCGCTCCCTCTCCCCTTCCATTCACATCAAGATTCATTTTCAATTCTCCTTATATACAGAAGATCATTTTAGTATAAAGATTTCAACAGTTTGCACCCACATAGAAACACAAAGTGAAACATACTGTTTGAGTACTAGTTATAGCATTAAATCAAAATGTACAGCACATTAAGGACAGAGATCCCACATGAGGAGCAAGTGCACAGTGGCTCCTGTTGTTGACCCAACAAATTGACACTCTAGTTTATGGTGCCAGTAACCACCCTAGGCTCTCGTCATAAGTTGCCAAGGCTATGGAAGCCTTCCAAGTTTGCCAACTCTGATCATATTTAGATAAGGTCATAAAAGACAGAGTGAGGATAGTAACCAATGATCCTAAGAGTGGTATTTACCAGGTTTGAACAATTATACAGCATTAAGTGGGGAAGAGGACCATCAGTACACACAGGTTGGGAGTAGAGCCATTGGTGGTAGAGTAGAGGTTATGATTACAAAGGAATGAGGCCCAAGTATGCTAGACAGGGTCTAGAAACAAAGGACAGAGTCATTATTAGAGGAGCTAAGAAAGGTGCTGTCTAAGCTACAATTAAGTTTTCTGATTGAGAGGCAAATAGAACCTGATAGAAGGGGCTTGATAATAATCTGGTGGGCTTTAGGCCTTGTAAGTTAAGAGGCCCAGACCTATCTATCTCTTCACATGGGGTATATCCTAAGGGAGGTGTGAACCTCCTAGGGGAAGGCACTCTGTTGACTTTCATTACTTGGCTGGCCTGGGAGGAGAGCTGGCCAAGAAAAGGCAGGTGGCATCTCTAACAAGAAATTTACAGTTCTGCCTGCAATGTTGCTGACCCTATTTGACCATCCCCTCAGCTGCAGTGATCACTTTGGAAGTTGGGCTGAGTGAAGGGCTTTGCAGCTTAGAGCCAATAAGATCTGTGGCTCTGACCTGGGCATCCTTCGACTCCAGGGCAGGTCCATTTCCAGTGATCCAACTCTTGGCAGAGCTGCCAGGGCTCTTCACAAGCTGACTTCTGCTGAAGCCCAGGCTTACCACATTGAAAGCCACTGCAGTGGACTGGCCTGTTGGGTCTCCTTGAGGGCAGATCACTGTACAGATCAGCCATTAATAGGCCTGCCACCCATTGCTTCTGGGGTTTCTTCCTGGTTTGTGTTGAAGCAGACCAGAGGATGCAAGTCAAGGGAGTGCCTGTGTCCCATCTCTAATCTTCTGTGGCCTGAACTACAAGTCTATAGTCACAGGCACGTTCTGTAGTAGTTTTTCTAAGGTAGACAATGCCCATGAGGAAAATTATATTCTCACTTTAATACTTTCTTTCCCTTTGGTCTGAAAGGGAGGTTTTTTCTACTTACTGTATACTTTGCTGATGGCGAAGTGAATCTAGCTATGAGATTATTATTTAAGTTCTTATTTTGGCTATGCTATTACAGAAAAATGTTAGCCATCTCTTTTATAAGGTCTAAAGATTAAATTGTGCTTCCTACAGATTCCTTCATTAATAGAATTAGTTTCCTACCTTGAAGAGAATAGAGAAATGAAAGAAGAAGTTGGGCTTAGAATAGAGAAATGAGGGAGCAAGTCCTAGATCGCTTGCTGACAAGGTTTTTCCATTTTGGGCCCAACTGAAAAATCGAAGGACCTATGTCTCTCATCTTATAGAGACACCAACTAATCAGGCTATTTGGATTGTATTAGAAGTACTGTCAAGTTGTGACGTGGTACCAAACTTTAAGTTTCTATAATGGAAAATGCTATTAATACAAATGTTTGAGAATTAAAAAGTCTAATGATCTTGTGTTACTAGACATGATAGTTATCTTAATGAGAAAGCCCCAGAGGCCTAAAGGGATTAAAACTTGTAAAATCCTACAGGTGCTTTCAAAAATACTGTGAAGTAAGCAAGTGCCTCTTGTTGGTTGATGAGTTTATAATTTTAAACATGGCGACTTAAAGTCTTTTGTCATCCACAGTTATATATGATGTGCTGCTCATAAAACTAAAGCGTTGTTGGTTCTGTGTTTAGCTGCCCTCCTATAGGTTCCTATGGACTTTTTCCAGCCACTTCTATTGTATTCAGTACTTTGGGATGGGTCTGTAAACAGATGAAGCCAATAATGTATTAACAGTACCAACTGAGAGAAAGTATGGTTAACTGAGGTTACTAAAAACAAAAAGCAATTCAAATCAATTGGCAATCTACAAAAAGAGTTAAAGATTTTAAAAGCTATTATTAAAATTGCTATATTGGTCTATTATGCTATGTTATATGTGTGTACATATTGTATGTCCACATGGGGAAATTTTATTAAGAGTTTTATTTTAAATGGCTTATAGATAAGATTGTCCATAAATTTAAGGTGCTAAAATCAATCAAAGATACATTTTAATTTGTGTGACCTGAATCTGTGTATCATATGTTTTAAACTTGTTGGTAGAAATAAACTAAAAACATTTTAGATGGTTGTGCTTAAGTTTACTGGTTTAACAAACTACACCATGTTAGATATTTAAGAGGTGTTTTCAAATACATGATTCTTAAAATTTATAGAAGACATTGGACCTTCTGGTAAATGTTTTCTTAAGTTGTTATCTAATGGTTGAAACTGTTTGCTAAGTATTCATGTGATATTGCTATTGTCAAGATGTCATTTTTTTTAACAGCTGAGTAGTACTCCATAGTGTATAGATACCATAATTTCTTTATCCAGTCATCAGTTGATGGACATTTAGATTGATTCCATATCTTGGCTATTGTGCATTGTGCTGTAGTGAACTTGGGGGTACAGATAACTTTCATATACTGATTTCTTCTGGTTTGAGTAAATTCCCAGGAGTGGAATGGCTGGATCACATGGTAGGTCTATATTCAGATTTCTGAGGTATCTCTATATTGTCTTCCACAGTTGTTGCACCAGTTTACATTCCCACCCACAGCGTATCAGAGTACCTTTTTCCCTGCATCCTCACCAGCATTTGTGGTTTGTTGATTTCTGTATGTGGGCCATTCTACCCGCAGTGAGGTGAAACTTCATTGTAGTTTTGATTTGCATTTCCCTGATGGCTAGTGATCCTGAGCATTTTCTCAAGTGCCTGTTGGCCATTTGAATTTCCTCTGTTGAAAAAATACCTGTTTAAGTCCTTTGCTCATTTCTTAACTGGGTTTTTTGTTTTGTGGTTGAATTTCTGGAGCTCTGTATAGATTCTGGATGTTAATCCCTTATCAGTTGTGTAGTTTGCAAATATTTTCTCCCATTCTGTCAGTTGTCTCTTCACTTTACTGATTGTTTCTTTTGCACTGAAGAAGCTTCTCAGCTCGATGTAGTCCCATTAGTCAATTTTGGCTTTGATTGCCTGTGCCTCTGGGGTCTTTTCCAAGAAATCTTTGCCTATGCCAGTATCTTTCAAAGTTTCCCCAATGTTCTCTAATGATTTGATGGTATTGGGACATAGATTTAGGACTTTGATCCATTTTAAGTGGATTTTTGTATAAGGTGTAAGGTAGGGGTCTAGTTTCTTACTTCTGCATGTGGAGATCCAGTTTCCCCAGCACAATTTGTTAGAGACTGTTCTTGTTCCAGGGATTGATTATAGCCCCGTTGTCAAAAATAAGTTGGTTATAGATGCATGGATTGATTTCTGGGGTTTCTATCCTGTTCCATTGGTCTACAAGTCTGTTTTTGTGCCAATATCAGGCTATTTGGATTATAACCACTCTGGAGTATGTATTGAAATCAGTTATTGTGATGCCTCCATTTTTGTTTTTGTTATATAAATTGCTTTCACTATTTGGAGTCTTTTGTGTTTCCATATGAATTCTAGCATCACTGATACTAGATCTGCAAAGAATATTGGTATTTTTTTAAGATTTATTTATTTATTTATTTAAAAGTCAGAGTTACACAGAGAGAGGAGAGGCAGGGAGAGAGAGAGGTCTTCAATCTACTGGTTCACTCCCCAATTGGTCACAACAGTTGGAGCTGTGCTGATCCGAAGCCAGAAGCCAGGAGCTTCTTCTCGGTCTCCATGCTAGTGCAGGGGCCCAAGAACTTGGACCATCTTCTGCTGCTTTCCCAGGCCATAGCAGAGAGCTGGATAGGAAGTGGAGCAGCCAGGTCTCGAACAAGCACCCATATGGGATGCCAGTGCTTCAGGCCAGGACGTTAACCTGCTGTGCCACAGTGCCAGCCCCAAGAATGTTGGTATTTTGATTGGGATTGCATTGAATCTATAAATTGCTTTTGGTAGTATGGAAATTTTGATGATGTTGACTTTTCTGATCCATGAACATGGATGATTTTTCCAGTTTTTAATGTCTTTTTCTATTTCTTTCTTTAATGTTTTATAGTTTTCTTTTTTTTTATAAAAAGTCATTTATTTATTTGAGAGGCAGAGTTACAGACAGTGAGAGGAAGAGATTGAGAGAAAGGTCTACCATCTACTGGTTCTCTCCCCAAATGGCTGCAACAGTTGGCCAGAGCTATGCCGATCCAAAGCCAGGAGCCAGGAGCTTCTTCTGGGTCTCCACATGGGTACAAGGGCCCAAGCACCTGGACCATCTTCTACTGCTTTCCCAGGTCATATCAAAGAGCTATATCAGAAGAGGAGCAGCCGGGAATAAAATTGGTACCCGTAGGGGATACCAATGCCACTGGCAGAGGATTAACCTACTGCACCACAATGCCAGCCCCTATTTTGTAATTTTCATCATAGAAATCTTTGACATTCTTGTTAAATTTATTCCAAAGTATTTGATGATTTTTGGAGCTTTTGTGAATGAGACTGATCTTAAAAGCTCTTTCTCAGCCATGGTGTTGTCTGTGTATACAAAAGGTATTTATTTTCCATGTTGATTTTATATCCTGCTACTTTACCAAACTCTTTTATGAGTTCAATAGTCTCAGTGGAGTTTTTTGCTCCACTGTATAAGCAATCATGTCATTGGCATATAGGGATAGTTTGATTTCATATTTTCCAATTTGTATTCTTTTCATTTCTTTTTCCTGCATGATGGCTTTGGCTAAAACATCTGGTACTACGTCAATAGCAGTGGTGAGAGTGGGCATATTTGCCTGGTTCTGGATCTTAGGGGGAATGCTTCCAGCTTGTCTCCATTCAGTAGGATGCTGGCCATGGGTTTGTCATAGATTGCCTTGATTGTGTTGAGGATTGTTCCTTCTATACCCAATCTGCTTAGAGTTTTCATCATGAAATGGTGATGTATTTTATCAAATGCTTTCTCTGCTTCTATTGAGATAACTATACGGTTTTTGTTTTTTAGTTTGTTAGTGTGATGCATCACATTGATTGGTTTGCTAATGTTGAACCATCTCTACATACCTGGGATAAATCCCACTTGGTCAGGGTGCATGATCATTCTGATGTGTTGTTGGATTTGATTGATTAATATTTTGTTGAGGATTTTTGCATCTGTTTTTGTCAGGGATATTCATCTATAGTTCTCTTTCTCTGTTGCATCTTTTTCTTGCTTAAGAATTAAGGTAAAGCAGATTTCATAGAAAGAGTTTGAGAGGTTTCTGTCCCTTTCAGTTATTTTGAATAGCTTGAGAAGAATTGGAATTAGTTCTTTTCAAAATGCCTAGTAGAATTAAGCTGTGAAGCCATCCAGTCTTGGGCTCTTCTTTGTTGGGAGGGTCTTTATTACTGATTCAATTCCTGTCTTGGTTATTGGTCTCTTTAGATTTCCTATGTCTTCATGACTCATAATTGTATGTGTCTAGGAAACTATTTCTTCTAGGTTTCCCATTTTGCTGGCATATAGCTCTTTGTAGTAATTCCTGATGGTTCTTTTTATTTCTGTGTTTTCTGTTTTTACATTTACTTTTTCATCTCTGATTTTGTTGATTTGTGTCTTCCCCCTCTACTTTTATTGGTTAGTTCTGCAAGTGGTGTATATGTTTTGTTTATTTTTTCAACAAACCAGTTCCTTATTTCACCAATTTTTTGTTTTTTGTTTCAGTTTTGTTTATTTCTTCTCTAATGTTAGTTATTTCTTTTCTTTGATTAATTTTGGATTTGGTCTGTTGTTTTTCTAGGTTGTTGACATGCATTGATAGTTAATTGATTTGGTACCTTTCCAGTTTCTTCATGTAGGCACCAATTGATATAAACTTCCCTCTTAACACTGCTTTTGCTGTGTCCCATAAGTTTTGATACAATGTGTTGTCATCTTTATTTGTTTCCAAGAATTCTTTGATTTCTCTTTTGATTTCTTCTATCAGCCACTGTTCATTCAGAATCATGTTGTTCAGTCTCCATGTGTTTTTATATGATCTAGAGATTTCTCAGTTGTTGAATTTCAGCTTTATCCCACTGTGGTCCAAGAAAATGCATGGTATAATTTTGATTTTTTTTTTAATTTGCTAACTTGTTTTATGTCCTAATATATGGTTTATCCTAGAGAAAGTTCCATGCACTGATAAGAAGAATGTCTATTCTGCAACTGTAGGATGAAAAGTTCTGTAGATATCTTTTAGGTCCATTTGGTCTATAGTGTAGATGAACTCTGTTGTTTCCTTGCTGATTTTCTGTCTGGTTGATCTGTCCATTCCTGGAAGTGGGGTATTGAAGATCCCATTTACCATTGTATTTGAGTGTGTGTCTCCCTTTAGATCTCAAAACATTTCTTTTAAATAGCCAGGTGCCCTGTAGTTGGGTGCATATACACTTATTATAGTTATATGTTCCTTTTGAATTGATCGATTAATCTTCGTTACCTTCTTCATTTCTTCTAACAGCTTTTAATGTTGAAGTCTATTTTGTCCGATATGAGGATGGCAACTCCAGCTCTTTTTAGGTTTCTGTTACCATGAAATAACTTTTTCCATCCTTTCACTTTCACTCTGCATGTATCTTTGTTGGTGAGATGTGTTTCTTGTAGGCAGCAAAGGGATGGGTCATGTTTTTTAATCCATTCAGCCAATCTGTATCTTTTAACTGGAGAGTTGAGGCCATTTCCATTCAAGGTGACTATTGATAAGAAACGACTTTGCCCTGCCCTTTTTCCAAAAATATTCCTGTTGTTTCCTTTGGTTTTCTTTTGTTCTTCTACAGGGGATTTTTCTGCTGTCTCATTCTTTTGTAATGATGGCTATCTTTCTGTGTTTCTGTGCGTAGCACATCCTTAATCATCTTTTGTAAGTCTGGATGGGAGGTGACAAATTCTTTCAATTTCTGTTTGTTATAAAAGGTCTTTATTTCACCTTTATTCATAACTGAGAGCTTTGCAGAGTGCAAGTATTCTGAGTTGACTGTTTCTTTCTTTTAAGACTTGGACTATATCTCGCTATTCCCTTCTAGCCAACAGGATTTCTGAAGAGAAGTCAGCTGTGAGTCTAATTCGAGATCCTCTAAAATCTGGCATTTCTTCATTCATATTTTAGAATATTTTCTTTATATTTTACTGTGGAGAGTTTGACTACAATGTGTTGTGGCGACAATCTTTATTGGTCATGTCTGTTAGGAGTACTGTGTGTTTCCTCTACTTGGATGTCCTTTTCTTTCTCCAAATTGGGAAAGTTTTCTGTAATTATTTCACTAAATAGGCATTCTAGTCCATTCTCTGTTTCCATACATTCAGGAGCTCCTAAGACCCGTATGTTGGGTCATTTGATGGTATCCCATAAATCTCCAACACTGGTTTTCAGTTTTCTATTTTCTTCTTGTGTTTTTTGGTCTGACTGTAGGATTTCCACAGATTTATCTTCTAGTTTGAATGTTCTTTCTTCTGCCTCACTGAGTCTGCTGTTAAGGCTTTCAATTGCATTTTTTACTTGAGTTCTTCATTTCTAATATTTCATTGTGATTTCTCTTCAAAATCTCAATTTTAAGGGAAGAATTTTCATTCATGTCACGTATGGTTTTCTTTAGTTCATGGAATTGTTTCTGATTGCTTCTGAGTAGTCCTACAAGTAATCTTTTGAATTCCATTTCCAGCATTTCATCAAACTCTTCATCTTCACATTCTAGTACTGAAGTGCTGTGTTCCTTTGGAGGTGTCATGTTGTTTTCTTTATTCTTGTTTCTTGAGTTGCTGTGTTTGTTTTTTGGCATTTGTGGAGATACTGTTTTTCCCCTTGTGATGGATTTTATCTTTGGACTATACATCTGTGGCTTGGTGGAGTGTCTGCTGTTTCAGTGAATACCCAGAACCATGTGCTGAGTGTAGTTAGGGAGCTCTGTTCAGTGCTCCAGGGTTGAGCAAGTGTCCAGGGTACCACCCAGTTGGGAGTGGTAGCTCTCCTCTTATTAACTGAAGGAGGGGATAGTCACATTTGCTGGTATGATCACTCCTTCCCTTCCTCTCCTTTAAGCTGAGCAATGGCTGGTGTTAGTCCCTAGTGTATTCAATACTCATCTGCATGAATGATCTGCATAGAGCTCCCTGTTTGCATGGTTCCAGCTGCAATGAGCTGCCCCAGCAACCCAGAGGTTCTGAGAATATGGCTCTGCACCCAGTGCTTGCCCCAAACCCTGGCTATACCCTGCCCTGTCTCATGCAGTCACAGTGTTTTCACAGTCTCAGCACCCAGACACAGCCTTAACACTAACTCCTACAGACAATGAATCCAAGAGAGTCCACTTCACCCCACTAGGCTGTCCTGTCCACAGAGAAGCTGAAGGGTTCCCAGAGCCACTGCCTGTGTGTTTTACACTGGATGGATAGAGTCTGATCCCCCGCAACTTGATTCAAAGTCCATGGGGACCTTGAATTTTTCACCCTGGTAGAATCCCTGGGTTGCAAGCAAGCACAATACCCACTGTTGACACACCTACTGATTTCAGAATTGTTCTGGGAAGATACAAGAACCCCTGTGGGCAGCACTTTCCTTTGGTGGGGATGGCTCCCTCTCCCTGCCTGATGCCTGGTGGGCACAGCAGAGCTGATGTTGGTGCCCTGATAACAATGTGGGGACAGACCCCACCAGTTGATTTGAACTGCTATTGTTACCCCTACCAAAAGTCCCTACTAGCTGCTGGGTGTGCATAGAGAAGCTGGAGCCATTGCTCCTGTTTATGTCCAAAATGGTGCCAGCCTTCCCCCAGCTAGTTAGCTGCAGGGCACTGGTGTGATAGGGCAAGAAGGGGAGAGAGAGATATGCCTTCCCTCCCCAAGATGAGCAGCCACCCAGCTCCCCTGAAGGTTCCAGGCTGGACTCAAACATGGTGCAGTCTACTGGACTCTCCCTCTAGCTATATCGACAGTGGCATGGGCTAGTGCAATCTGACCTCACCTTGCTATCCAGGGTGGGATGTTGGCTTTTATTGTGTTCATGCTCCATGCTGCATACTCATTGCTGTGTGTCTGTGCCTTCCCCTTAAGTCTGGGACATTTCCACTGCTTTCGCAGGATCTCCCACTGCGGTTTTCCCTGTAACTTTTCCCTGAGAATGTAACATTTCCATTTTTTGTGTGCTAAGTTCATGGAGTGACCTCCCTGTCAAATCTTGCCTCCCATTGCACCGCTCATTCAAACTAGAGATATAATATACATATTATATATACACATATATTATATATGTCATATATTCATTATTACATTATATTTATAATTATATATTATATTTTATATATTACATATATATATTTAACCAAAAAAGAGACTTCAACTATGTATTATGTATGTGTATGTATATGTGTATATGTTTTTCAGTTAACAGCATATTACTATTTAGATTTTGATAATTATTTTTATTGAATAAACATTATTTTATTTACTTGTCCCGATATTTCTTCTGGGTCAATCCCATGAGTTGAGTTGCTCATGCAAAAAGCACTTTTATTTGTAGTTTTGATACATTAATTACCGAATGGCCTCCTGAGTGGGTTTTATTTATTTATTTTTGTAAAATATTTATTTATTTACTTGAGAGGTAGAGTTATAGACAGAGATAGGGAGAGACACAGAGAGAGGTCTTCCATCCACTGGTTCACTCCCCAAATGGCTGCAACTGCTGGGATTTTGCGGATCGAAGCCAGGAGCCAGGAGCTTCTTCCTGTTCATGCGAGTGGATGGAGAGGCCCAAGCATTTGGGCCATCTTCTGCTGTTTTCCTGGGCCATAGCTGAGAGCTAGATTGGAAGAGGAGTAGCTGTGACTAGAACTGGTGCCCATATGGATGCCTGCACCGCTGACAGAGGCTTAACCCACTGTGCCATAGCACCAGACCCCTGAATGGATTTTATATTTTTTTCTTCAGGAGTTTGGAGCGCATGTGTTACAGACCTCCATCAGTGTTTGGGTCAGCTCCTTTTAAAATCATTTTGTCAATTTTAGGAGCCAAACTGATGTTTGGATGTCAGGATTCTGCTTGACCAATGACCCCTATTTTCCCAGTGAAGTAGTCAAATTGTTCCTGGAGCCTGGCTTGGTTATATTTGCTGTTTGTAGATGGAAACAAGCATAACATTATCACATAACTACTTTGGTCTGTGGGAGTTAATCTGCGCAGCATATATATTGTTGCTACTAAGAAGGTTGAACACCTATGGTAGGATAACTAAAAAGAAATCAGGTTTAGCTTGAATTAAATGACCCTGGACTTAATAGCTATTGGTCTTCATTATACATTTTTATTTGATGCTTATTCTTTACCTAGACCCTTCAGTGACCCACCAATAGTATTTAGTGTTTGATAAAGCTACAGTGTATGTATAACCCCTGTGATTATTCATTATTATTATTATTGCACCCTGAGAGGCAACAGGTGATGGTTCAAGTGGTTGGGTTCCTGCCATGCACAGAGGAGACCCTAATTGAGTTCTTGGCTTCTGCCTGGCCCAGTCCTACCTGTTGCAGGCATTTGGAAAGTAAACCAGTAGATGAGAGATTTCTGTCTCTCCCACTTTCTGCCTTTCAAATGAATAAAATAAATCAATAAGCATTTTAAAAAAACAGAAATGGAGAGTAATCAAAGATTCACCAACTGCTCAGTCTTCAATTTTCATCTGAAATATCTGTTTATGTTTGTGATTTTACTCCCAAGTTGTCTAAGCAGCTCTGTACTTCTAGGTCATTGGTATCTTTACTATACTTTTTCTTAATGTACTTTCTTTTTTTTAAAAGATTTATTTATTTATTCAAAAGTCAGAGTTACACAGAGAGAGGAGAGCCAGAGAGAGAGAGAGAGAGAGAGAGAGAGAGAGAGAGAGAGAGATAGAGAGAGAAGAGAGGTCTTTCATCTGCTGGTTCATTCCCCAGTTGGCTACAACGGCTGGAGCTGTACCAATCTGAAGCCAGCAGCCAGGAGTTTCTTCCAGGTCTCCCCTGAGGGTGCAGGGGCCCGAGGACTTGGGCCATCATATACTGCCTTCCCAGGCAATAACAGAGAGCTGAATCGGAAGTGGAGAGCCGAGTCTCGAACCAGTGCCCATAAGGGATGCCAGCGCTTCAGGCCAGAGCTTTAACCTGCTGTGCCACAGCGCTGGCCCCCTTAATGTATTTTTGATTCTAATGGTCTGAGAGGACAAGCCAGGGCAGTAAGTGCCATGGTAGTTACTTATTTACACTTTCTTGGCCCTCCTCATGTTTTTTTTTTTTGTTTTTTGTTTTTTTTTTCCTTGCTGTCTCTCCTGTATGTCTTCTCTTTACTCTCTTCTTCATTTGGCATATATCTCTCAGATGATATCAGCCATAATATAATTCTAACACATCACAATTGCGTCACTGCTGAGTCTCAGCTCTGCGCCAAGCTTTTCCCTTGAGTGTCAGCTCATAAGCCTGCCTGCTGGACTCCTCCACTTGGATGCCCCACAGATACTTCAAAATTCAGCTGCCATCAACATCTTCATATTGACATTGATTGCTCCCTTCTCAATTCTGAAGCCAATCCACCCATCCTCCACAGTTTCCACATTGTATAACTTCATACTTTGTCTCTATGTTCAACCAGTTACTACTTTACCTACCAAAAGTTTGTCAAAACATTTTTTCTATCTTTGCCCTACCACAATTCCTAGTCAGGTCTTACATCAGTTTTTTTTTTTTTTTTCCAGATTGTATTTTTATCTTGTTTGTCATTGGTTTCCTTCCTTTGTTAGTATTTCTCCTAAATGTCTACTTCACTGAGGCAGGTGTTTTGGCTAGCAGTAACAATGCTGGTTAGGATACCCGCATGCCATATTGGAGTGCCTGGATTCCAGTCCCATCTCTGTTCCCAATTCCATCTTCCTGCTAATTCATAACCTGAGAGGCAGAAGATAATGGCTTAAGTGATTGTGTTCCTCTGCTTACATGGGAGACTTGGATTTAGTTCTTGGTTACCTGGCCTCAGCCTGACCCAGCTCTGGCTATTGTAGGCATTTGGAAGTGAACTAGGGGATAGATATCTTGATAATTGCTTAGATTTTAATGCTTTATAATCTGTGTATTTGCCTGAGGACATCTTTTCTAGCTTAGTAATGTTTTTGAGAAAGAATAGTACTTGGTAAACATACACTGATTAAACTAATGAAGAAATTGTGGCAATTGGTATTTATGCCACTTGCTGTAATTTACTAATATCATCTGTATTTATTTAGCAGAGAAATACCAGAAGTAGAAAAGAAAAGGGCAGTGCATTTAGTAAAAAGAGCTCAAGATGGGAGTCCTGAGATCAGTTCTGATTCATGACTTGTGATACATTAGATTTCTGAGGACTTCCAGGTTCACATTTGGGAAATGCAAGTCACAACACAGGAAACCACTTTGAGAATGCATTTGACCTTAGCATTGCTTGGAATTCTGGTCATTTATTATGAAGTACCTTGACTCTGTTTCCAAACTGGAATTGTCATATGCTAGTCCTTAATGAACTTAAAGTTGACTGATGCTTGCTCTTGTGAAATAAATATCAATACATTGTTAGACTGTTATTTTGAGCCTAAGTTTATAGCATATGATAACACAGTCAAGCAAAACTTGTAAGGTATTTTCTGTATCAAGCACAAAGAATAGTGATATCTTAATGAAATCACTTATCTTAATGAAATGCTGTCCTAGAGACCTCATTATAACCTCTTCATTAATGAGTGTAGTAGGGGAAAGAAGTTACTGTTAATGTAGTTGAGAAGTAATTCTGTCCCTTTCTGTCATATTAATTGGAAGTGAAATTCATATAAATAGAAACACAAGTTTAATAATAATTGTCCCAAATGTTAATTTGAGCTTGCAATGTGTTAGACAACTCATTTCACACAGAAGAAAGCTGAGACCAGGGAATTTAGCCGTGGTCACAGACTCATAATAATTTGACAAACCTAGATCATTGGAGATGTTGTTTTCATTTTGTACCCTTCTTTTCTCATATTTGAGCGAGAATTACCTTCCTGTTCAATTTCTATCTTTGTTAAAATATCTGTCAACAAAATAGCATTAAGGTGCATGATGATTAATTGGTAAGGAATGCTGTAAGAGGTTGGGGTACCAGTGGATATGGTTTAAAAAGTAATTGCTAATGTATGGGAGAAGACACAAAAGTGTGTAAGCCAAGTGTATAAGCTTTGCAATGGCCATTACTTTTCATATACCCTCAGTATATACCCTCAATAACCTGGAGACTTTAAGGATGGGGCTTTTCCTTTTACCATGACTCCTCTGGCAAGAAAAGTGCCTCAGTGAGTCTGGGTCTCTTGGAAAAAAAGCTTGGGTAAGGCCATCCCAGGGGCCATGTGAGCCTGCAGGGTAACTGGCATATCTTCCTGGGTGTCAGGTGGGAGTGGAGGGACTGGGGAAGGCTGTGTGTGTGTAAGGAGTTTTTAATGTTTTGATTGCACAAAAATATCTCTGCACAAGTCAGCTTCATGGCCTGTTACATCCTGTGTCCTATGCATTATTTACCAATATAATGTTAATATTTTTTGTTCCCTGGATTGTGAGTTTCCTGGTAACCCTAAACTTCTAGTGTTTCAAAATGTTCTTATAGCAACTGCCTTTTGAAAGTAAAAGGAGTCTCAAATTTTATATTTGTAATTGGAAATTTCATCAATATTCAAGCATAAGAAGATTAAAGCGTTTGCTTAAAAACCAATGCAATTATATAAGATAAAATGTGGAATCCAGAATAGTGTGAAATAATGAAGGCTGTAACATGAATGACATTTTCTTGGAGATTCCACATAATAAAGTTGTCAGTAGAAATGATGGCATAATGTTCACCGTAAAGAAGAGTGATGTTTGGTCATCAAATCACTGAATAAAACCTTGTAAAGAGGAGCAGCAAGTGAAAGAATGTATCTAAGGAGATATATTTAGATGCCTGTATAATACGTGGCCTTTAATTATGGTGATTATGCCCAAGGGTCAAAACTTTATTTTCTTTGAAGGTAACTGGACAATGGTTAACAGTTCTGCTGCTATTGAGGTTTCATTCAAGGTCTGATTCCATGTTCCTTCCTTAATCTAAAGCTCATGAAAGAGGAGAATTTTTGGAAATGCTTTGGGGTTTAACATCACTTGGGTGGTCCAAGGAAGCAGTAGAGTCCAACAGATGCAGTTATGAAGTAGGACCATCATTCAATGCCATTTGCAGTCAGGATGACAGCAGGTGGAGATGCTGAGGCCAGAATGGACTGGTGAGGTTCTGACCTGAGACCAGGCTTGTCTTGCCCAATGAGGCTGCAGCAGAGCCATGGTGGCCATGGGGGTCGTGGTGCTTAGGCCAGACCCAGGAAGCTTGTGGCACCCAGAGAGGTCCAGAAGCCCTGGTTCTGGCATATGTGTTGAATGACCATGCAGCTTAAAGCAGCAGGTGTAGTGGGAACTTGTAGCACTCAATATTGAAGGCTTAGCCTTCAGAATCCTCCCTGACTGGAGTCATCCAGAGGATCTGCACATTGTAAAGGGCATTGTTTAGTGTTCTATTGTACTGGCAGCTTAAAATGTTTCCCCAAGACTGTGCAGTGACACACTCTTTGTGCTTCCAGTTTTGATTTTCATCAGTGAATGAAATTACTAGAGAAACTGGGATTTTTTTTAACTTTTAAATTTGGTATCTTAGTAATATCTTACTTAAAAGAATATTTTAGTGGCTGAGTTAGAAATTAATTGTATTTGACATATTTCAAAATACTATCAGAAGTGATCTAAAGCATCTATTGTATATCACTGTAGAGGTCATTCTAGATTTCTTTTTACTGAAGTCTATTGTCATCATTGAGGTCTGCCAGTCATTTACCCTGTGTTTGCATGTATGCAGTACACATCAGCCTGTGAGCCCATCCTGCTTAGTTCTTTGTTGCTTATGGCCAGCAAATCTATTAAAAACACAGTATCTCACATATAAAATGAGCTACATAAATGACTTTTGAGTTTGATGTATAATAGGTATATCTGAGATTTCCTCCTTTCTACAAAGGCCCTAGAGTCCATTATTTCTCTGATAATTCATACATTCTGCTATTGGGATTATTTTGCAAGATCAGTAAGCTACACTTTTAAATTCCCAGTCTCAGTTTAGACCATTTTTACCACTACTCGGCCTTAGCTGGAGCTTTATCCTGCTCTGGAGGCCTTCCCCAGGTACGTGTGCCTTGGAGAGGAAGCAAGGTCATGATGTGATTTTTCCTCAACACCAACCAACCTCTTCCCTCGCCTAAAAACTCCTGACTTCATGCCTCCTGGCTCCACCTGCTGCCCCCCACCCCGTGTTGCTGCTGCCCTTTGCTAACCCTCTTATCCCCTCCCCACCCCTGTCCCCTACTCACCGAGGATTTTTTTAACCACCTCACTCTGTTCTCTGCTTCAATTATGTCTGTTTTCTTGGAAAAAAATCATCATTTTAATATCCACAGTCATCAGTCATGATCTTTTCTTCTTCTCTATCCTATAGAATACTCATGGGTAACAGAGTCAGCAAGATTTTCTCTGCCTGCAAAATTTAACAAATCAAACATCCTCACCTCTGACAGCAGCCCCTGTGCTCCTGGAGCTCGCCTTCTGCCCACCCTCCCAGAACAGTAATTCTTACCCCCTGAGACTCACCCCTCAACTACCCCTTTCTTGCTCTTTATCAGCCTTCTTTACTTTGCTTCTTTCTGTATCCGCCTTAGATTCCATAGTTGATCACTTTGTTCATTTTCTTAGCTTTCCCCCATTCATTTTTTTTTTTTTTTTTTTTGGACAGGCAGAGTGGACAGTGAGAGAGAGAGACAGAGAGAAAAGTCTTCCTTTGCCATTGGTTCAACCCTCCAATGGCCGCCGCAGCCTGCGCACTGCGGCCGGCGCATCTCGCTGATCCAAAGCCAGGAGCCAGGTGCTTCCTCCTGATCTCCCATGGGGTGCAGGGCCCAAGTACTTGGGTCATCCTCCACTGCACTCTGGGGCCACAGCAGAGAGCTGGCCTGGAAGAGGGGCAACCAGGTTCCCCCATTCATTTAAACTTTCTTTCAAATTAAATGAAAATAAATAGATAAAAAGTGTGTGTGTGTGTGTGTGTGTGAGAAATAGAGAGAGAGAGAGAAAGACAGAGAGAGAGAGAGAGAGAGAATTGATTCCATCTTCTGATTCATGTCTAAATGCCTGCAATAATCAGTGCTGGCCAGGCTGAAGCCAGGAGCCTGAAAATCAGTCCAGGTCTCCCACATGGGTGCCAGGGACCCAACTACTTGAGCCATCAGCTGGTGATTCCCAGGGGTGTGTGTTAACAGGAATGTGGGTCAGAAGTGACCTGGACTTGAACCCAGGCACTCCAATACTGGATGTGGATGCCCCAAGTGCCATTGGAACTGCTGAGCCAAATGCCTGTCCTTTCCCCAATCTCTTTATTGCACTGCCTGACAAATGTATATTTTTTAATGGCGTTTGTGATCCATCTTTTGTTTCTGTTCCTTTGAAGCTTTACATTTTTATTTTGTAGTTAACAACATTTGGGTAAATGGTGGATGTGGTAGGTTGCCTCAAGAGGCAGCTGGCGATCACTTGTTAACAGCAGGAATCCCAAAGTCAGTGTCAGCCTCCGGTGCCCAAAGGTGCTGCTTTAGAACCTCCTTCGGTTCTCAGGTATC
The DNA here is from genome assembly GCF_033115175.1 of Lepus europaeus. Classification (NCBI taxonomy): domain Eukaryota; kingdom Metazoa; phylum Chordata; class Mammalia; order Lagomorpha; family Leporidae; genus Lepus; species Lepus europaeus. The sequence goes on along the minus strand of NC_084829.1, from coordinate 162,873,275 downwards.
ATATGCCTCATGTTCTCCTGTATCTCTCCTTTTGGCTGATGGCCCGTGTGCTGAGATTGAACACCGTGAGAGCAAGCACTCACTCCTGCTTCTCACTCTTTCTTGTAGAAACATGCCCTGTCTTAGGCACTCAGCTATCAAGACTTCCTTACCTGGTCTGGACTCTACCTGTGTGCCTTATCAAAGGCATTGCTCCTCCCGAGTCCTCCTGTCTTTCTCTCCCTATGCATCATGTTACAATAGCATTCTCCTCTTAAAACTCTTACTTCTGGCCCCATTTCATACTCCCCTGAGACCCTGGTCAGAATCACCATTAATGCTGGGTGTCACCAAGCCCAGTCACATCCTTTTCCCTCCTTTCTTTACCTCACCTCTCTCACCAGCACTGAGCACTGTCTCTCCTCGCCTTTTTGTGGAAATACTTTCCCCTCTCATCTGAAAAACCAGATTCCTCCTACTTCCGTGGTCCTTTATGCTTTGCTGCCTTTCCCAGCTCAGCTCAGCCCAGCTTCTAAATGTCAAAGCTGGTCACAGCTTGGCACTGGGTGCTGTATCTTGTCTTTGCAGTGCATTCCCATGGACGTAAAAACCATCTATATGCTAATAACTCCCACATTTATATCTCCAGCTTGGCTCTCCCCTCAGTGCGTCTGTCTTATTTATCCAAATTACTTACTTGACAACTCCATGTGGATGTTTTACAAACATCTGAAACTTAACATGTTCAAAACTGAACTCTTTGTTCCCATGGAATCCTGTTTCTCCACAAATCTTTTCCATCTCCGTAAATGATACCTTATTCTACATAATCACTGAAATTGTAAAAAATTATTGATTTTTGAGATTCTGCCCCTCCCCACACTCCCACATCCTGTCCATCCATGCAATGGTTGATCTGCTTTCAGAGGACATCCTTTACTGCCTGTGTCACTGCAGTAACCCCCTGACTTCCACTTTCTCCCATGCCATCACCAACAGTGATTAAAACACAAACTGACCTCTTTACTCCTCTGCTAAAAACCCTTTACTCCCCACTTATTATCACTTCAAGTCACACCTTGACCTACGTTGCCAAGCCTGATTTGACCACTTTCTTGTCCCCAGACTTTTCCTGAGGTCATTGCCATGCAATTGCCTCACCTGGTGTGCAGTGTGTGCAACAAACCAGTCTTGAGTACTTGTTCAAGCAGTTTGCTTGGTTTAGAACATGTATTTCTTCTCTCTCCCCATAGTTGGATTCTTTTTAAATTTAATTTTCTATCAAGAATATCATCTCTATGTACTTCTCTAACCATTTTTTCTAGGCAGTACACCCTGTTATTCTTGCCCACAGCATCATTTTTTATTTCCTTTATAATTTGTGTGCTTGCTTCTGTATCATCTGTGACTTATGCTAGACCTTGAGTTCCATCACCACACACCTACCACTGAGCATAAGCTAAGCATTAATAATTGTTAAATGGATATAAAACTTAGTCAGTCTCCAACACATGAAATACTCAAGGATTCAATGGTCCTTGACAAAAACTGAATCATCTTCTGGGTGGTTCTTACATAAGTATCTTTACTTTATTAGAACTGAGCCACACACTTAGGAGTTGTGTGGCAAATATATATGAAGTATATATTGCTATACTTCAATAAGAATGTATATGCAAAAGAAAAAAGGAAAGGGGGGAAGTGCTAAGAATTACTTGCTCAATTTTTATGCATTGAGGCTTTTAAAAAAAGATTTATTTATTTTAGTTGAAAGTCAGATTTATACAGAGAGAGAAGGAGAGAGAGAGGTTTTCCATCTGCTGGTTCACACTCCAATTGGCTGCAACGGCCAGACCTGGGCCGATCCGAAGCCAGGAGCCAGGAGCAAGGAGCTTTCTGGGTCTCCCATGTGGGTGCAGGGGCCCAAGGGCTTGGGCCATCTCCTGCTGCTTTCCCAGGCTGCAGCAGAGAGCTGGATTGGAAGTAGAGCAGCTGGGACTCGAACTGGCACCCATATGGGATGCCAGCACTGCAGGTGGTGGCTTTACCCACTATGCCACAGCACTGGCCCCTTTTTTATAATCAGGAATATCAGTAAATATCATAAGAACAAAAGAATTCTCTAAATTAGTGTGTGTATCTAAAAAAGCATTATTCATTCTAATTTTTCCTTTGTTCATGATATTCTTTTATAGCTCCTATTTATAAGGTTTTAACACTTTATTTAATAAGCTCCATTAAATTCCATTTAGCTTGTTATAAGTGGGAATTTGGATTTAGTTTTTGGATATTGGCCTGGTCAGTGATGTTTACACACGGGATAATTAGTGTATGTATTACAATTTGTATTCCCCTGTACATCCTCTCTATTCTCAGAAAGACCTGACTCTCTTTAAGAGTCTCATCTGTGTGTACCTCTCACAGGCTAATTTGAAGAGAGGGGCATTTGTCCATGGCTACAAGAAATTTCAGATCACTAGATCATTAGGGAAAATGGTAAGAAGAATCTTGTAACTACAGAGAAAGAGAATTTTCCATCATGCTTGGTCCCTCATAATATTCTCTTAGTTTTAGTCCTGGAGATTTGTTCAGTGGATATGAGTGATGCATGGGCAGATGTCAGCCAACCCAAGGCCTCCCAAGTGATAGTGTTCCACATGCTATCTGAGGTCTGAAGTCAATTTCATCATGTGCCATTCCACCCAGTTCTGTACAGGGCACTGTCACAACATGACAGGCAGGAAACTCTAAGTTTCCAGAAGACTGGTCCACATCTTCTTTATGCATTTTTTGAGTACTTGAATATGGTATGATATTATTGTATATCCACTAGAGACTGAAAACCTCCTATAAGACTCAACACATAGGACTGGCACTGTGGCATAGGGGGTACAGCCACCGCCTGCAGTGCTGGCATCCCATATGGGCGCTCGTTCAAGTCTCAGCTGCTCCACTTCTGAACCAGCTTTCTGCTATGGCCTGGGAAAACAATGGACGATGGCTCAAGTCCTTGGGTCCCTGCACCTGCATTGCAGACTGGAAGAAGCTCCTGGCTCCTGGCTTTGGATTGGCCCAACTCCGCTGTTGCAGACATTTGTGGAGTGAACCAGCTGACGGAAGACCTCTCTCTCTCTCTCTCTCTCCGCCTCTCTGTAACTCTGACTTAAATAAATGTTTTTTTTTTAAAGACTCAACATATACTGAAACATTAGTTAAGTGGACTTAAAATGATTCTCTTGAGATGAGACCATGATGTTCTACTACTCAGAAACTTTACTGAGTAGAGGCAAGTCCTCGCCTTCCCGGGGGATTCACATCTTTCTAGGGCTGTCTGTACCCAGTGACCGACCAGGGTGGGGATATTTACTGCAGCTCCTGCTCCCTCTCAGCCCCCATTCCGCAGCCCTCCCCTATGCAGAACAACTCTTAGGAAGCCTTTTGTGGGAATAAGCCAAAATGACCCTCCAGGAGGGTCTGCCTGATGCCACGCCCTTGCTGGGTTCTCTGCTGCCCTCCCTGATCTATTCCCCCCTCCCTTGGGAGAACACTTCCTAATAAGTCACTTTTAGAGTCTGCTCCTAGGAAATCAATTGTAAGGCAGGCTTCATTTTAGTGAAGAGCTGATCCTACTGTGATTATATTTTATAGTCCTTGAACTTCTGGTTACATATTGCATTATTGTAGTTCTTATTTTATCCTTTATACTACTTTGATCATTTGGGTAACTGCAGCCTACCTATGCATTAATCTTTATTTTCTATTTTTAAAGATGGTATTATTGGAAGTCATCAGCTGAAATGTTACCATCTCTGTGAAACACAATTGGTGAGACAAATTTAGTCTCACCATATCTTGTGCTCCTTCTTATGTTGTTTTATGTTAATCCCTATTAAAGAAATTATCGTATTATCCTACTATTAGTTTTGTCCTTCTGCCTCCTCAGCTAGGCTGTAATCTCTTCAAGAACACAGTTGTACTTTTATTTATCTTTGCAAATATGTATAGAAACATAACTTTTAGTAATAAAAGTTAGTTAAATAATTTCAACATTATGTGAACACATCAGTTTGTCCAGAGATAGCGTGTTGAGAGTACTGTTGACACAATTGTTTTTAATATGTGAGAAATGATAACCAATACAGCACTCTCAGGGTTTTTCCTACTTCTCAAAACAGACATCATGAAAAATTCTGTTTACTTCAGCTGAAGCAGCAATGACAAACACCATAGATAGCATAACTCATAAGCCACAGAGATGGATTCCTCCCACTTCTGGAGGCTGGGAACCTGCTATCTGTGCCAGCGTGTTCAGATTTTGCTGAGGGTCCCCTTCTGGGTTGCTGATGATGGTCTCATGGTTGTGTCCTCAAGGGAGATGAAGAAAGCTAGCTGGTTGGGATGTCCTTTCCAAAGGTACTAGTCCCATTCATGAGGGCTCCCATCTGAGGACCCAATCACCTCCCAAAGGCCCCACCTCCTAATGATGTCATCTTAGAGGATTTCTACAAAAGGATTTTGTAGGAACACAAACGTAGAGTCCATAACAACCTTATATGGGAAAGATTTAATGGGAAATCTCATTGCAAAGGACAAAGACTCACTCACCTCTTGTAGAGGAAAACCACTTAAATTTCATAGTCAGCAAGAAGACCAGGGAAGAGAGGCCCTGTGAAATGCACCTGAGAGCTATTTACTCAATGCTGTTTAAAATGTCATATCACTTAACTTGAAGTGATTGCCATGTGAAATAACCCATGAAGTAACACTTGCTCTTTTTGAAATTCTGAGTCATTATTAGCCTTTTTCATCAAGAAATTTGCACCTGGGCTCGTTACAGCTAAAACTCAAATAGCTTGCAAATTAAAATGTCTTTTAGCTTGACTGGGAAAGGCAGCCATCCTTCCAAAGGAAATTGACAAGTGTATTAATCTGTCTCCATGGATTGTCTTAGAATCTACCTAACTCATGTTTACAGAAAAAATGAAATCCAGGTTTGAATGCCAGTCAGTTCTGGGGGTATAAATAAGTTGATGTGCTTAACTTGAAGCATTCATATTTGTGGGTCCAGATTTAAGACTGATATTTGTGTTTGATGTGTAGCTATGATTTCTTCTTAAGCAAAGACTTTAAATATGCATTTGTATTTTTACAAACTCTAAAAAAAATCAGATTTGGGCTGCCTTCTAGTCATAACAGAGAGTTTGCTGATGTTTATTTTCTTGTCCTCTTCATGTCCCTGGAGAAGGGTAATGGAGAAGTGGTGGGAGAACCACCTTGAAATGGGCATGGGATCAAAGATGGTTCTGATCTGGTGTTCGCCCAGCTAATAACTGTGACATTGGGAGGCCAGTTAAGTTTTCTGGGCTTCATTTATCTCCTCTATTACCTGGGAGACATCATTCCTGCCCACTTCATTAGAGAGTTTTTGTAAATATCCAATTAGGTAAAAGTTCTGAAGGTCCTTTGAAATAAGTAATACAAAGAGCTATGTGAATGTAAAATCTTGTTATTCTCATTTTTTGATAAAATTTCACTGTGACATGAGCTGCTGCTAGCGTAGCTAATTTTATTATATGACATATAGATTATAAACCAAGAGAGGATTTGTCATGATTTTGTTGTTGTTTGTTTTGTTCTTTTTGTCTGTTCTGTTTTTGAAGAAGGTGGAGAGTCTGTAGTGACATGTACAGGAAATAGGATAGGCAAGAATCATTAAGCCACAAAGTTCCTGATTGAATTGTAGCATCTGGGAAACTGAGCCTATGTTATTTGTTGAATGTTTTGCTTGGTGTGTGTTTGGCATTTGTCATGTTGAGACACTCAAAGCATGGAGCAATAAGGGAATGGTAAGCTCCATGGTAGAAACAAATGGAAAATGTTTTATCATTAACCCAAATGAAATAGAACTGTTACAAAAACATAATAAGCAAGAAAGTAATTATCAAAAGAAAAGTAATCTTTTCCTAATCAATGCCTTGGTTATGTTTTGTTTTTGGATTTCATACTTAAATTCACTGTATTTCAGTCAGGCATATACTTTGCTTCTGTTTTGTGAGAGGGGTTATCAAATTAATATAAGAAACAACATGCTTTATATGGCTAATTTTTTCTAACTTTTATTTAATGAATATAAATTTCCAAAGTACAGCTTATGGATTACAATGGCTTCCCCCCCATAGCTTCCCTCCCAACCGCAACCCTCCTCTCTCCTGCTCCCTCTCCCTTTCCATTCACATCAAGATTCATTTTCAATTATCTATATACAGAAGACCAATTTAGCATATATTAAGTAAAGATTTCAACAGTTTGCACCCACAAAGAAACACAAAGTGTAAAATATTGTTTGAGTACTAGTTATAGCATTAAATCACAATGTACAGCACATTTAGGACAGAGATCCTACATGAGGAGTAAGTGCACAGTGACTCCTGTTGTTGACTTAACAAATTCACACTCATGTTTATGGCGTCAGTAATCACCCTAGGCTCTTGTCATGAGTTGCCAAGGCTATGGAGGCCTTTTGAGTTTGCTGACTCTGATCATATTTAGACAAGGTCATAGTCAAAGTGGAAGTTCTCTCCTCCCTTCAGAGAAAGGTACCTCCTTCTTTGATGACCTGTTCTTTCCACTGGAATCTCACTCACAGAGATCTTTCATATATATATATATATATATATATATATATATATATATTTTTTTTTTTTTTTTTTTGCCACAGAGTCTTTCTTGCTTTGTTTACAGGGGTCAAAACCACAATCCTTTTACATGTTCTTGTCTTTGGGCTTAGATTTAACTTTTTAAACTGTTGTTTTTTTTAAAAAAAATTTGAGATAACTAAGTAACCATTGTTACTTGTATGCTATAGAAGATACTTAGGCTGGTGAAGGGACAATATAGTGGTTGTTAAGTTCTGTTTCGACTTCTAACCTCTAATAAGAGGGCTGAACCACGTCATCCATTACCCAGCCTAAATTCTTTCGTCATCAAGCACAATAGTCATTTGCTAATGACCCACATCTGTTGTTTTTCCAATTACCAATACTGAGGAGAAAATTGTTTGGCTTCTTTTCTCTATTAATTTTTCCTCTGGTAGGTTATACTTATCAAACATGTTGAAAATGTTGAGGAGAACAAAGGGACACAAAATGTGATTAATTCAAAGTTAATTATTTCAATATAATCTGATTTTAATTACCTTCAAGTGACAGATATGTTATATAAGTTTTTATTAAATTAGTATTGGAAGACCATGAGCATATTATAATCCGAATTCTTTTCCTTATACGGATCCTTAATATACAATCTCTGTATTAAGCACATTTAAATTCAAATAATTGTGGTTATTCAAATAACCATGGTGCAGCAGGTTAAGCTGCTGCCTATGACACCAACATCCCATATCAGAGCACCAGTTTGAGTCCCGGCTGCTACACTTCCAATACAACTTCCTACTAATGCGTGTGGGAAAGCAGAGGAAGTGGGCCCTGGACCCCCACACGAAAGTTGCAAATGGAGTTTTGGGTCTCTGTCTTCAACTTGGACCAGCCATGTCCATTGTGACCATTTGGGTAGTGATCCAGCAGACTGAGGATCTCTTTAGCTTTCTGTTTCTCCCTCTCTCTCTCTGTCACTCTGTCTTTCAAATAAATAAATCTTAAAAAAAAATCCAAATAACCACACTGCAGTGGAGATTGGCAAATTATCTATAGCCATGGTTACTCTGGCAAGTGACTTAATTGCACCACTTAAGATTTTCATCTCTTTGTCGCCCCTTCAGAGAAATGGAGTAGACTCCAATGTCTGCAGTCCCCAGAAGTCAATACCAGTATCCCTTGTCAAAAACGTGGGCCTGGCCCTGGAGCATCTGGTTGTGAAATGCACTCCAGCTAGCCCAGAAGATACACTTCTTTTGAAAAATATTGAGTTATTATTTATTTGAAATACCAAGCATCAGAGAGGGAGTCAGGGAAAGAGAGAAAGAGAGAGAAAGAGAGAGAGAGAAAGAGAGAAAGAGAGAGAGAGAGAAAGAGAATTATATCCGCTGGTTCATCACTTCCTAAATGGTCACAATAACCAGATTCAGGCCAGGCCAAAGCTAGGAGCCAGGGACTCCATTTCTGATTTCCCATATGTGTGTAGGGGCCCAAGTACTCAGGCCACATTTTCTGCCTTCCCTGGCATATTTGCAGGAAGCTGGATTAAAAGTAGAACAGCCAGTCCTAGAACCTGTATTCCGATATGGGATGCTGACATCACGAGCAGGGTCTTAATCTGCTTGCCATGACACAGGCCCCAGACAAAGCATTTTGTCAATACATCAGAAGTGAGAAGACAGAGTATTGAATAAGATCACTAATTATCAGAAAATGAAAATAAATGACACAGGGATGGCTGAAATCCTAATAATAACTTAGCTTCTGTTGTCACTAAAAGCTATGATTTTAAACAAAGCTTTTCTAGTCTACCATACTGTATAATTAAGATGACTTTTACTGTCAATTCAGTAACATAAAACATCCACCCTCTCCTGGATGCCTCTTTCGAGTATCTTAGAGTTGCTATTTAGTTCTGCACTATCAGCATTCCTAGGTTCCTGAATGTGATTTTGCCTCGCAGATTTGCCTGTGTGGGAGAGATGTAGATGCATGTAGGAGGGGACTTCAGAAAGTTCACAGAAAATGCATAATATGAAAAAAACCATGTGGATATGAAAAATTTTTGCACCAAAATAAATGTCTTTTCTTTCAGTTTTTTCATGAACCTTTTGAAGTGTCCTCATACGATTGTGTACCAGCTGTGTGCTGTTTGTTTCGTATGTATCTGTGTTTTTATGAATATAACAAAATTTATCTCCTGGCTAAATTCATTTCACAGTTTTGTCAATGGTTCATATAAATATGTAGAAGTCATGTCTATTTAACAGAAAGTATAAACCTGGACAGGAGAAATGATGCAAGGGATAATAGCATAAAGGGTGAAATGGTTGTGACAAGCTGGGAAAGTCAGGCAGAAGTGAAGTTGGACTCGGTGAGGATGCCATTAAAGGTTTGCTTAAACCTTTAGAGCTGTGATACTGTACAGTGACAGGGTGAGGATGGGAGTGAGGGTAATGGAAATGCTGGCACTCAGAGTCTACCACTGGCTTAGTGGGGCCAGTGGTATCAAAGGCAGATAGAATAGTATTGGGCTGGCTTGGTTAAGGTGAGTATGGTAAGGTCCAAAATATTAAAAGTATCCTGTAATTCTCCCTTCTTCCACCGGATAATGAGGGCTCGTTCTGAGGAAGGTGCTTTGTTTTGCTGAGCTCACTGGCTGACCTGCAGAGGGGAGCAATGTAACAGAACAGAGGCAACCTTGGTTTAGGATTGGATGAAGGAAAGGATACTCCACAGGGGACTCTGACAGAGCCAGGCGTAGGGAAAAAGATGGTCAAGGGCAGGGGCAGGCATTTTCTGACATTGTGTCCGTGCTGGGCAAAGGCACCAGGATGAGCCAACATCTGGATCATCAAAGTGGACTTCCTCAGCCATCCCTGTAAGTTCCCAATGCACTATTTGCTTAATGTGTCAATCCAAACTTCTGTTCTGTTCCTGGGCTTGGCATTTTAAAGAACACAGAAGAACTAGAGTTTTCCCAGTAGAGGCAAACTGAGATGTGCCAGTGGTGATGTCACGGGGAAAGGGGAATAGGGTGCCCCAGAGGAGTAGTCCTTGGGGAGTACTCTGAAGGGCTAGCAGTGCCCACCCTTGGATGAGGGCACCTGGCAGAGCAGTGAGCTCACCACCAGGCATACCTGCAGAGAACAGCAAGCTGAGAGGTTCCTGTGCTTAGGAGGTTGTGGCAATGCTCAGTGCACTAGGAGAGGGTATCAGTGACTGTCAAGACTTACCTCCAAGTCAATAAAGGAGTTAAATCTATGCTGTGTGCTATATGCCCCATTCCACTGCACACTGTATCTCTCTTAAATGTTGGGAGGTGCTGTCTCCCCTTCCCATGAATGAAGGTACTGAGGCTTGGGCCTGTTAAGTCACTTGATGTTGAGTTGTCAAATAAGGATCTAATCCCAGATCTGTTTCATTCCAAAGCTCATGTTCCTCATTCGTCATGCTGACTCCAAAACCAAGCAACATCTCACTATTAAACTCTCATGCTGAAATGCCGCATGCTGAACATTTATGGCAAACATTTTTTTATAGTTTTAGAGATTAAGATATTTTAGTGTTAAAACATGGATACTGGAATAGTCAGAGGCAAGTTAGAACCTGAATTCTGCCTGTTATTGGTTGCTGACCTTTAGGTAAGGTATTTAACTTCTCTGGGTTTCATTTAACCTTTACAAGATTTACCTCAAAGAGTTATTTTTGAGGATCAAACAATGTAATTTAGAGAGGACACACCTGATATTAATGGTTTCTATTGCTGTGCTATATGCAAAATCTTAAAAACCCTTTATGGAAAATGCATTTTATGACAAAAGTGTGCAAGGGTTTCTTTTTTATTGCACCAAAATAAACTCACACTAACTTTCAAACATGTCAGAACAGGATCTAGTTTGAGGCACTGGGAAAGATAAGACATTAAATTGAAAAGAGTCCCCATCATATCCACATGAATTTTGTTAAATGCAGGGAACACCAAATATCAAATTGATGTTCAAGCTTGGATGGAAGAATGGTGAACACACTCATGCTACTTGAAAAGCTTAGAGGGATGCCCTCCCAAAGAAATCCACAGTTTGTAGACCGATAGCTTGTTTTAAGAAGGGGCAGCTGAAAGCAAACATGAAGCTGATAGTAGCAGACAATTCACATTAGTTTTCAAGGAAAAATAATCTGTTTATGTTCTAATTGAGGAAGACCTGTGTTCAACACACCAGAAACAGTAGCCAACACCATGGATTTCTCAATTAGCCCATCTTACACAATTCTGATGGAAAAATCAAAGGTGAGCAAGCTTTCTGCTTGAAGGGTATCAAAACTGCTTTGCTCAAAAGAGCTGTAGACAAGAGCAGACCTTTCCAGGGAAATTAGTGGAATCAAGATTCTGAAGCATTTCTTTGGAAAACTGCAACAGGAGATGAAACATGGCTTTATACGTGCAGTCCTGAAGACAAAGTGCAGTCCAACAATAGGCAGCAAGAGGAGGAAGTGGCCCAGTCGAGGCAAAAGCATACCAGTCAAGAGCAAGGGTCATGGCAAGAGTGTTTTGAGGTACTCAAGGCATTTTGTGTGCTGAGTTTCTGGGTAGGAATGATAACACCTGCTTATTAGGAGAGTGTTGTGAGGATGATGGACAAAGCTTCAGACTATGCCTGTGAAAGCTTATAGAGTCCTCAGCCACATGACAATGCTCTTGCTCATTCCTCTCATCCAACAATGATAGTTGTGTGAGTTTTATTGGAGAATTATTGGCCATCCACCTCACAGTCCTGACTGGAGTCCTTCTGACTTCTCTTTATTTCCTAGTCTTCAAAAATCTCACCTGAGGTGGTGGTTTCCTTCTCTAGACCCCAGTGTCTCCAGCACTTTTCATCCCTTGAAGCTGAATCAAGTCCAAAACTTGGGACAGCCCTTGGAGGAGAAGCCTTCTCCCAGTGCTCTCCCCTCACTACAGCACAGCCTTAAGGTCTCTTTAATGCCCCCCCCACACGGCAAGTACTTCTGGGGCCATGCTCTCACCCTTACCTTCCCAAGTCTAGGCTGCTTCTCCCCAGTTATCTGCAAGGCTCCTGGAAGTGGCAGTTTCTTCTGAGGCCATCTCATGGTCACCCCATGTAAAAGGGCTGAACTTCCTTCCTACCCATTCCACATTCTCTGCTTGTTCTTTATATTCCTTCTACAGCATTTGTCATCAACTCTCAGTCTATAGAGCTGACGTATCTTTCTGTCTGTCTCCACACTGAAGGGCAAAGATTTCTTTTAATTTGCTTGCTGCTGCAGTTCTAAGCTCAGGAGGATGTCTGCATCTAGCTAGGGTTCAGGATGTGCAAGGACAAAAGTGCTCTCAGAGAATGAGGAGAGCTGTGCGATTAACTCCAGAGGTTTTGATGACCTCTCTTGTGATCCTGTACTTCCCATTGATGTTGGGCTGATTTATAATGACCATGGCATTAAAAATAGTGAAAAGGTTAGACATAATAAACAGGTTCAGATTACTCTCTATGTAGTGTGAATGATATGTGACAGATATCTGGACAGATATGCCCATAATTACTAGGGTCTTGATTCCCACTTTTAATTTTAAAGATTTTATTAATATTTTTTATTCATATGATTTATTGTTATTAAGTCACTGGTTAATTGACTTATGTCATTTTGATTTTTGTAATATCTTACTCATATCAATATGCATAGAGATAGATAAAATATTTATTTTCATTCCTATAATCACATAATGATCAGCTCATAATCAATTCTAGTATTGGCTTGAGGAAACTGCCTTGACTTACATTGTTTTAGCTCCTTTTCTAGGATGATTTCCTTTCCTGCCTATCCATATTGCTGGAGTTGTAATAGCACCTGAACAGTGTCTGCACACTATACAAAAAACATTTTTTTGAGAGTACAATCTTTTGATAGATGAGAAATTATGAGAGCATTACTCCTAACATTTTAATTTTAATTCATATCTTTTACCTGATTCTTTACAATTTTTCACTGTTTAGTTTCAGAGTATATTAATAATCAACATTAAATTCTGCACTGCTACAGAATTCAATCTCAGCAGCACTGTGTTTTCTCCATACAGACAAGGATTTTCTTCTGTTGTCATAGGATGATGAGAATCTAGTTCACAATCAAACTGTGATTCAAGCACAGTCTCCTTTTTTTTTTTTTTTTTTTTTTTTTTTTTTTTTTTTTTTTTTTAGTGAGCCTGATGTTTAGTGTGTCATGATGAGGCTCCTAGAGTCTGAGTGTAAACCCAAGGAAGATATCCTGGGTATTTAGCTATTCTGCCATAGAAAACTCCCAACTGGCAGGTTGGTTTTGCTTCACACAAAGAAGCTATGGTTCAGTAGAGAGAAGAAACATGACCAGGAGAATTTGAAACTGCCATCCATTGTGGTATAGGAAAAATTGACTTACCAGTGACCTGAATACTTAAGAAATCTTATTGGCCAGTTTTCCCAAATTCTAATTTACCCGTGGGTTTAATTTTCTAGATGGGATGAGACACAGAATCTTGATTTTCCTGTGAGAAAGGTTTTTCCATAAAGATACAAATGCTAATTTTAAATGTGCTATATATCCAGTTTAATTAATTAAAAAAAGTAAGAAAAATTCTTACGTATAGCAAGACTCAATATAAATACATTTTGCAGTTCAGGCCAAAGCAACACTTTTAAGTAATTGGCCATTGTGTTAACATGTCCTAGATTCTTGTTTTACTGAAGCTTCTGCTTAGAATTGAGCCCATCAACTTGTCTTCATGTTTCTTCTGGCCGTGATAATAGGCCTGGCAGGCTGCACGCTGAGGCCGGGACAGTCGTTACTTGGAGATCAGATGTCCTGCCTCTCTCATTTGATTGACAGGACGAGCTCTTTTTTTTAAAATCTCTGCAGTGTGCCTTTTTATCAGTAACTAGCATTCATGTCATTAGGCTTGTTTGTACTGAAATAGACAGCTCTGTCTTTTGCATGTGTCTTCTCAACAATCAAGGCTTCCTCTGGTTGCTAAGGCCCCTACACCAAGGACAGTGCTTATTGAAATTCAGTGGAGTTGTGGGTTATCTCTTCTCTTTACAGGTGAGTCCATAGTAACTACCGCTTGGGTCAGTTGATCTCAAGTTAAATAGGCTGTCTTCCCACACACTGTCATTTCATCCTAGATTCTGTCTAGATTTTGTATTTTCGGCTATGAGAAAATGCAAAGACATAAGTTCAGTCTGAACAGTTCTGACTGCTGGGTTCATTTCTCCAACAGCACACCATATTTTATGCCACTTTTTCCATTGAGACCTGTAATTTCAGTTGGGTATATAATGGTAGTTTTTAAGTTGTGTTGGCCGTAGATATTTATATATTTCTAGTTTTGACTTTTGAAATGATATTTTGCTCTTATTCAATGAGCATTTGTGGAAGAAATATATTCAGATTTAAAGGCGGCCGTATTTATAGAAGTATCTATACAATACTGTAATTGCTGTCTATTGGGTGTTTAGGGATTATGCAGTTTTAGTTTCCACAAATGTAGACATAACCAAGTGGGAAAGGCAAGCCCTGAAACATATCACACAATGAACCTTTATGACTTGTTTTTCCACCCATCCCATAAGTATTTCCTATATATATTAAAGTGTCTCACTCATGAGGGGTCTTAAAAGAGTTCGTGCAAAATACGTATTATGAAAAGCTATGCCTGGGTTTCAAAGCTTTTTTTTACATCAAAATAAGTAATCTTTTCATTCCATTTCCTGTGAACTTTTTGACATATATTCTTATATGTGAGTGATAAGGCCGTAGGAAGAGTACAGTAGACATGGAGGTGGATATTTCTGGTGGAGAGAACAGGAGGTGGAAAGGATAAAGAAATGACAGGATATTGATGTAGAAACATGGACAGGAAAAGATGGGGTCTATTTCACATATTCTGTCTGATTCCAAGAGGGATTCCTTTTACCTAGAAGATAGGGTCCAGAAAAGGGAAAACATGGAGAGAAAGTTACAAAGATCCAGAGATCCTTGATGGCAAGGGCGTCTGAGGAGCCAAGGAGTGTGACTGCAAGCAGGTGGCACTGAAAGAGATGTGATCATGCCAGCATTGAGGGAAGGCCCACCGGAGGCAGGGTGGGTGATATGGGTTTAACCTTGGGATGTAGTTCAAGATCAGCATGCTAGACGAGAGGAAACAGATACAGATTTCAGTAGGTAAAATTGATGCCTTTGAAGAGAGTCAAGTGATGACATTGATAGGGAGCTCTGGAGTCGGGATAGCTAGTGCTAGCAGGAAATCAGATTATGCTCTGTAGGCATTTTGGAAAATATGGTTTTGGTTAGAGGCTGGAAGGGAAAATAGTGAAAGAAATGCCCATTTGTTGGTAAGCCACATGTGTCTGGTGTTTTGCTATTTATTAGTTTTGACAACTCCCAGGTAAATCTCATGTGCAACCAAGATTAATTGCTGTAACCAATTCCTTCTACATAGCGAATGCAGGCAATTGCAGTTTGAAGCTACAGTCCTAAAATTTCTCTGGGAGACTTATAACAATCCTCTCAAAGTGCATTTTTGATAGTGATAAACTATCTAATATAATCGAAAGAAGACTCCTTTAAAAACAACATGCAATTCTTATTGGTCAACAACTATATATTCCTTGAAGTCTATGTAAATAATAAACATGCATATGTGTAACCATACATATATATAACATATAACTTGGAGAGAAAAATATTGGTATATCTTTGCACATTGTGTTACAGTTTGGCTTTTCCAATAGTAACTTTGGATTACTAAAATTGAGTGTAGATTCCCAAAAAAGTGTTTTTTTCCCCATAATTCTTGCCATTCTTGGAAAAGAAAATTCATGACACTCCACAATGAATGGATGTATCTTTAAGGTGGGTGATAGGGCATATCTAATGTCTACTGCAGGGAAAGAGTTCTGGCATTTAAAAAAAATAATGTTGTGACTTTTCTTAGAATTAGTTAACATTTTCAGCCAAAAAAAGTGTTTTCTTATATATCAAAGCTGGAGTTCTAGAAACATAAGTCACATTTGAATTAATTTTGTGTCACCTTGAAAGCCTGTAAGCCACACCAGTTAGAATATGCCCAAAGCACATAGGGACCTCCATAAAAGCCAACTCCTAACCTAACTTTGATTGCTGTGACAGGCCACACAGGGCTGGAAGCTGGCCCTGAATTTTTCTGTTTGACTAAAGAGAACTTCACCACCAAGGAAACTCCCTGACAACAAGGCTGAGATAGGAATTGAGATTGCCAGCATGAAGGTATCGACGCATTGGGATGAGTGAGTAGGGAGATGTATGGCAAGGTAGCATATCTCTAGTGGAATCCTTAGAAACATACAGGGAAGGAGAGCCATTCTAGAGATGTGGCAATAAACTTTTTATACTTATTTCCATCTGCTATCTTTTTTTTTTCTTTTTAAATAAGCATGTGACTTTATCACAGGACTCAGAGCTGCAATGACACCAGGTCCTTAAAGGAACCTGAGCGATTGTGAGGTAGAAAGTTACACTGGACTGTGCAGAAGACATTCTTAGTCTCAGTGGAAGGGCATTCTTTTGTTTGAGATACTGAGATTAGAAAAAATGTTTTCTGTAACAAAATACACTGATTTTTTTCAACAGATGATACTGGAGACATTGCTGAGTGACATGTAGCACACATTTTTTTTTACCAGTAGTTAATTTTTCTAGCCCTTGATAAAGTAGTAACACTGGAAACAGCCTGAGACTGTTTTATCATAGCTGTTTGATTTGGCCCCAAGTTGTTAGCAGAAGCCTTAGGAAGTGGGCCTTTTCCCGTCTTCATGGAGTAGTGACATATTGTGCTCATCTTTGGTGTGATTTGCTATAGTTCTCACATGAAAATGAAGTACCTAATTGTTGTGGGAAAGAGAAGTCTGTCAGAAGGTTTTCAGTACCTCAGACCAGCACACTCCAGCCCCAGGCTAGATTTTATCTTTGATTCTGGAGTGTGGGAGAAATATTATTCATGAATATAGATAATTGTGTATGGCAAGTGGGAAGCAGAGATGTATTTGATACACACTATCCATATAGGAAATGAGTACTCAGTGAGACAAAAGATCTTGTATTGTGTTGGTCAAAAATATTAAGTGCTGATTAGGAGCTCAGTAGTCTAACCATGATGGACAAACACAAAGGGGGAACCGTTTCTTAAGGCAGCCCCTGGGGTGGGTGTGCAGGAAGACTGGATCCTTCTGAAATGTCTTGATCCACTGGGGTTGGCAGCAACCATTCCCCTGGGGATGCAGTAAGGCTACAGGTGATGATAACAGGTGATGTGAACACAGCTGGCTTCCCCTAGCACTGGTGTGAAAACTGCTTGTGTTAAACACACCTGTAGCCCCTGGGCTTCCCTTTAGTCCAGCACTGTGAAGAAGGTTTTCCCTGAAAAACGGAGGATGGAAATTAGAACAATAGTGTCCTTAGATATGGGTTCTTCCCAGTAATTCCTTAGCCAGTGGCTTTGAGAAGGCTGTGGGGGAAACAGACTGCATATGCGAGCCAGGTTCAGAAACTCTGCCCTCACTAGTAACTCGCAGGAACACTGGCCCTCAACTCATAGATGTTTGAGCATGGCCAGCCTCCACACGACATCTGTGGGGGAGACTCAGCCAGGGTAAGGAGCAGATCTATTAGAAACCTAGCAGTTAACCAGAAAATCGCTTGGGGAATGGCCGAGGAGAGCACAATTGTCAGAGTAGAGACAATGCACATTTAGTAAATGTGTATATTTCATAAAGTATAAAGTAGACTCAATGTATTTTGACTAATTACTTGCAGTTCTAAAATTTTAAAAAATCTTCAGTCAGTGTCTACTGAGTGACTCTGTGCAAAAAAATAAATAAATAAACCAAATAAATGTTGAGGAGTATACAATCCCATGCAGAAGATGAGGCTTGTAATGCAGTGATTGCATTGCAAAGCACAAGAAAAGGTATAGTAGGATTGCCAGAAAAGAGGCACACAATGCTTAGGATGTTAAAAAAAAGATACGAAAGTAAAGTGATTTCTTGTGAAAGGATTTTAGCAGATGGAGTCCTGAGAGATGGGGCCGAGGTAAGAGCAGGAATAGGTTGCAGAAGTGGGAAGATGTGAAGTACTCTTAGAGAACAAGAATAATCCAGTTTTATTACAGTGTAGCTGTTGAGGAAGGGGAGAAAATAAACCTGCAATGGTAGGTTGTGGAAGACTTACACAGGGTCTTGAATATCAAGTGAAGAAATAACCTCTTTTTCAACAGGCAACTCCGTCCCATCTTGCTTTGTTTTGTCTTGAACACCTTGCATACTCAAAGATTCAGGGATTTTGTGATGTGGATTCATCTTGCAAGTGTGATTATATACAATAGCCTCAACTGTCTAGCTGCTGGGATTCTGTTCTTTTTTTGTGGCCCATTCTGGTGCGTGGCCTTGTGATTTTTGCCTTGGCTGTTGCTGTCAGGATCACTCTTAGTAGGTGCTGCTCCTTAACAGCAGTTCTAAATTCGTACTTGAATTCTTATCACTGATTACCTGTTTATCAGTTTGTGGATGTCTACACAGTACCTCCCTGGTGTTCCTACATGACAGAAACACATTTTACCCATCTTTCTATCCTCACTGCCCAACAAAGAGAGAGAAAGAAAACAAAAGCACAACTGTGTCATGCACTGTTGAGAATGTTAGATATGCTGTCTTATTCTTCCTTCATACTCTCTATTTATTTATTTATTTATTTGACAGGTAGAGTTACAGACAGTGAGAGAGAGAGAAACAGAGAGAAAGGTCTTCCTTCCGTTGGTTCACTCCTCAAATGGCTGCAACGGCTGGAGCTGTGCTGATCCGAAGCCAGGAGCCAGGCGCTTCCTCCTGGTCTCCCATGTGGGTGCAGGGGCACAGGGATCTGGGCCATCCTCCACTGCTATCCCAGGCCACAGCAGAGAGCTGGATGGGAAGATGAGCAGTCAGGACTAGAACCAGCGCCCATATGGGATGCCAGTGCCGCAGGCGGAGGATTAACCCACTGTGCCACCGCACTGGCCCTCGTATTCTCTTTATACAATAGGAAATAGGCACTCTGAGAGACAAAACTTTTTGTGCAAAATCACTGGGTTAGTAAAGTATAAAACTAGGATTTAAATCCTATCTATTTCTACATTCTTTTTGATGCATTTCCTATTGTCTTTATTGCAGGTGGTTGGCTAATGCTTATTTATTGACTGAATGCAAAGCTGAATTATAAAATATAATTAGTTTTAGTTTAAAATGGATTCATCAAGACAATAGGGTTGTAACTGATAAAATGTGAAGTGTCCTGTCGTGAATGACTGACCTTGCTCTGCTGCCACTGTTTGTAATACTTTCAAGTCAGAATCAGCTAAGCTAAGGTGAAAATCTGGATGCCCAACACTATTCTACATTTTATCCACATTATAAAGATGAAGCACATCCATGCATTTAATAAGGACCTATAGCCAAAAGAAGTAGTTTATGTTGTTGGTGTTTGGGAACTGACATTGCCAAGGCATTATTGCATCTTTCCTGCTTTATGAAAGGTGACTTGGAATGGTGCTCCAGTTCTTGCTTCTGGCAACAGTATTGAGTGCTGGCTACTGAGTTTGTAGCCCACCCCCCAGGAGAGAATCACAGACTTTTTCAATTGAATCTGTTGTAGAAAGGTGTAGCTGTTCCCTTTGTTCCTTGTGTAAAATGCCATTCTGAGTTTTAATTCTGATACAGATAAGAGTTTTGTTAAATCCACTTTGAGTGCTGAATCCTGATTCCGTGTGAGCTTCCGTGTGGCCAAGATAGTGTATTATCTATTATTACAAGTGGTTTACATCTGATTAGTTAAGTTCACTCAGCAGTTAGAGGCATGCCTGTGCCTACTGTGGAGGGGCAGGGTGCAAGGACAGAGGCAAAGACAACATCAGCTCCCTCGAGGACGTCTTAGGCCAGTGAGCTGTTGGGGAGACAGCATCAAGGCTGAGTGAAAAATACTGAACTACAGCACAGAGTATGAAACCCCCCTAGGACACTTAGATGAGGAAACCAAGCCCCTGCCTGTCACCCTCGGGAACACAGAAACTATGTGCCCTGGGAAATGTGTGCTCACGTCTCCTGCTAGATGACAGGAGTACGCCATGCGCATGCATTTATCATAACTGCTCATTTCACCAATAGCAATAAAGAAGTGCAGAAAGCTAGGTTGCTATTTTTATGTCTGTAAAATCAGCTGTTGGGAGTCTAGAGACATAGTTGACTTTGTGTTATAAAGGGCAGGTAAGAGGTTGGAACTTTAGTACAATCTGGAGAAAGAGAGAAGTTGAGGCAGGGGTACCACCAACCAAAGTGAAAATATACACAGGGAAACTTCTCCAGTATGAGTAAATGAGGGAAATATATCTTGTTGTAGGCCAAAGATGTGGTTGAGTCTATTAAACTATTGTTTGGGTATGGTTGTAGAGTATTAATGGGTTTTCAAGATTGCTGTGGAAAAATTAAGTATGGTATTAACTGCATACTTTTTTTTTTAATTTTTGACAGGCAGAGTGGACAGTGAGAGAGAGAGACAGAGAGAAAGGTCTTCCTTTTGCCGTTGGTTCACCCTCCAATGGCCGCCGCGGTAGGTGCGCTGCGACCGGCGCATCGCGCCGATCCGATGGCAGGAGCCAGGTGCTTCTCCTGGTCTCCCAGGGGGTGCAGGGCCCAAGCACTTGGGCCATCCTCCACTGCACTCCCTGGCCACAGCAGAGAGCTGGCCTGGAAGAGGGGCAACCGGGACAGGATCGGTGCCCCGACCGGGACTAGAACCCGGTGTGCCGGCGCTGCAAGGCGGAAGATTAGCCTAGTGAGCCGCGGCGCCGGCCCAACTGCATACTTTTTAAAAAAAATTTATTTATTTGAAAATCAGAGTTACAGAGAGAGAGGGAGAGACAGAGACACACCTGCACACACACACACACAGATTGATTCTATCCACTGGTTCACTTTGCAGTTCGCTGCAACGGCCAGGGCTAGACTCGGCCAAAGCCAGGAGCTTCATCTGGGTCTCCCATGTTGATGGCAGGGGCCCAAACACTTGGGTCATCTTCCATTGCTTTTCTCAAGCCTTTAGCAGGGAGCTGGATCAGAAGTGGAGCAACCAGTTTACAAACCAGTAGCCATATGGAATGTTGGCTTTGCAGGCAGCAGCTTAATCTACTGCACCAAACACCTGCCCCAGCTTATTTTTCTTTAACTTTTAGGATGTGAGTTTTGTGCTTAGAAAATAGAAAACCCACTAAAAAGCCTTCTAATGGCAGTCTTTATGTAGGATTTGGACCTCATAGACTCTTTCCAGCACTTTTTCCTTTGTGTACTCACAGCAACTCCCTAAGAGTTTTTCTTCCTTTCCTAGACAAGGAAAGTGAGATTGGAGACTAAAAATATTCATTCAAGGACAGAACTAATCAAGGGTAGATCCAGGACTTTAAACCAGAACTTCTGACTCCAAATTTTTTGTCTTTTCAACTAGGCCACACTGTTTTATGACAATCTTTTTAATTTCAGTACAGCTTCAGTTACTGTCTATGAGCCAAAAGTGACAATTCTTTGAATCTAGCCCAAGTTTTCCTTCTAAGTCTGACCCATTTATCCTGCTGATTTAGGGAGTTTTCCCAGGGCTACTCCATGGACAATGCCAATGAAGGCCACCCAGCCTATTCCCAGGCAAATTTGCTCTTCTTCCTCTATTTTTCATCTTGGTGTTTATGCCCTTATTCTATAGATTTTAAGAAACTCATAGAACAAATGAAAATGAGGATCAAATGCAGTGTGTTATCTTCTTAACTTTCCATTGTAATCAGTGTGGGGTCAGTGTATCTGGAGGCTGCTGGGGAGCATACATCCATGCTTTTTTTTAGTTGTCTTCAAGTATGGATATTTTAAACACAATGAATAATGATTCCTGTTGAACTAAGTGGCATTTCTGTGCATTCGTTCACAACTGCTGATTTTATTTTCGTCAAGTTGGAAGGAACCTGGGCAGTATAAATGTGTAACTAAAGCAGCTAAGTGTGGTGATGTCACTGTCTTCTAGATTATTTTACTCCTGCTATTCTCTCACCTACTTGCATGAAAATATTAACATTTAATTAGTAATTTCTTAGCTTTCAGCTGTGATCTTTTGTTATCTGTTACTGTTTACACTAAAAGAAGGGCAGCACTAATGTTTAAGGAAAAATTAAAATATTCCATGGATAGAATTGTCCAAAGTATTTATGTCTTGGCTTGATTGGGATCCAGTGATTACCATGATAAATCAAGAACCTATTTTTTAGATTTCTGTTTTCCTGGTCTTTTAGTATAACCTAGTTTGAATTCTTTGTAATTCCTGTTTGTATTATCTGTGTAAATGCCAAATCGAGTTCATTGTCTGTGAAGATTTTTTAAACTTTTTTTGAAATTAATTTGAAAAGCATTTATTTGAAAAGCAGAATGACTGACAGAGAGGGAAAGAGACAGAGACAGAAACCTTCCATCCATAGGTTCACTCCCCAATTTCCTGCACCAACTAGACTAGGTCAGGTTGACTCCAGAAGCCAGGATCTCAATCAGGTCTCCCACTTGGGTGGCGGAGACCCAAGAATTTCAGCCACCACCTGCTGCCTGTGAATACTAAGCTGTCAGTTTGAGCTCTGTCTCTGGTGTGGTGGGAAGGACACCAATTTGAATCCAGGTGAACCAGCCATTGTCACTGTTGGCATGGCTGTGTGTGTCTTTTATCAGTGATTCCCTAGTGTGCGTCCCAGGGTATGCATGTGAGTAAAATAAGGGTGTGTGAGATGATAGAAGAGAGGGGAAATGTCCATGAGGGCTTTGTTCCTTTCTTCCTTCAACCTCTCTCTCTTTTTTTTTTTTTTTTGGAATTAAACATTTCCAATTTTTATTCACAAAGTTATTAACCAAAATTGAAAAAGTAGATTCAAAAAGTCCCAGATCATTAACAAGACGGCAGGGAAACGACACATTCCAGAGACATCTGAAGTTCCAAAGAGACATACACCAAGCTAGAAATCCACAGTTCAACTGTAGCTGTACAAAAGGTTCTGTTCACTCCTGCATTTTCTCAATGAGTTCTTCCTTGTATTTGCCTTTCTCTTTTCCAACCTAACCTCTTTTAAAAGCTTAAATACTCTGGGACCGCATCTGTATCTACAGACAGACTGATGACTTGTAAATTACAATTTTTTAAAAGATTTTATTTTATTTATTTATTTATTTAAAGGCAGAATTATAGACAGGGGAGGAGACAGAGCAGAGATTGATCTTCCTCCCCAAATGGCTGCAATGGCCAGAACAGGGCCAGGTCAAAGCCAGCATCTTGGACTCCATCCAGGTCTGCACATGGATGTAGGGGTCCAAAAACTTGGGCCATCTCCTACTACTTTCCTAGGCACATTTGCAGGGAGCTGTATTGGAATTGGAGCAGCCAGGACTCTTGTGCCCATATGGAATGCTGGCATTGCATGTGGCCACTTAACCTGCTGTGCTACACCACCAGCCCCCTAAATTTATTCTTTATAAGCTGATGGCAAATTATTTCTTTGTTTGAATCGATCACTTTTAACCAATCACAATGGGACTGTTTTTAACCCTTATACACAATCTAACTATTTTTGTGAATTGTTCATATTTAAACCAATTTTCAGTAAAGGAATAAGACACACTTACATGCTGACAATTCTAGTTTAATACTAGCTTTTAATTTTATATACCAAAAATTATATTCTCTTTTTACAATACTTTTTAGATAAATCATTTTTTTTTTAATTTTTTTTATTTTTTTGACAGGCAGAGTGGACAGTGAGAGAGAGAGAGAGACAGAGAGAAAGGTCTTCCTTTGCCGTTGGTTCACCCTCTAATGGCCGCCGCGGTAGCGCGCTGCGGCCGGCGCACCGCACTGTTCCGATGGCAGGAGCCAGGTGCTTCTCCTGGTCTCCCATGGGGTGCAGGGCCCAAGCACTTGGGCCATCCTCCACTGCACTCCCTGGCCACAGCAGAGAGCTGGCCTGGAAGAGGGGCAACCGGGACAGGATCGGTGCCCCGACTGGGACTAGAACCCGGTGTGCCGGCGCCGCAAGGCGGAGGATTAGCCTGTTGAGCCACGGCGCCGGCCCATTTTTATTTAACTTCTATAATTACTTTGTGAGAAGAAAATCACTTAATATATTTAGGTTATATTTTTCTATTCGTGAAAATAGTTTTCACATGCCTTCCAAAACTGAGTTCTGTAAAAAGTTTAAGTGTATATTTATCTCTATTATATACTTATTATAACTGCTCATCCTTTTTGTTCATCTTTCTCTGATCTGTGGGATACTCAGCTGTGTTTTATGCCATTTTCAAGTCAGAAATCATGTTCAGCATTGCTGAAACTGGGCCCTTTGAATGCACAAGAAGCGCCCAGGGAAAGACCATCTTCCTCTGTGTGGCTAGTCACTTGTTCCTCCTGCTTTAGCAATACAGACCCACCCCTGCTGTATGCAAACGTGAACTTTGTCATGTACAGTCTATCTTGTCTATTTGTGTCTGGGGCTTTTTTATTTCTTTGTTTAATTTTGTGTTCTCCCTGGGAACAGCTCCAGCCCTATACAAGTTATTCCTCGGGGTCCTTGATGGTCCACACACACTTTCGTTTCATTGTGTCATAGTTAGGGAATAACCAATCTCTCAATGTGCTTTGATAGGGTCAACCTTGAAATTCTTGGCTGTGAGCCATTCATCAACAGGGTGTACTTGGATGTACATATTTTATTGCTTCAGTCTACAGCATCTGAAAATGTAATCTTGCTAAGTGTGTCTCCTGAGCGGTGCTGAATTCTGCAGAGCTTCCTCCTTCGCTTCCCTCCTTTCTGTCTCCAGGCCTGTTTTCTTATGAAGCCTTTTTTTCTCTCTTTCTCATCTGTCCTCTGCCAGGCAACAGGTCAGATGGTCATTGCTTTGGACAATCTGTGGTTTAATCCACAATTCTGAGGTATTTATATGTTTGTGTGTTTTTAAGTGTGAAATTGTTTTGTAAAATTTTTTAAATTCAATGCTAAATATTTTACAGTTCTTAGGACTCATTTCTATTTAAGTACTTTACACTGACTACATAATTTAATTGTAGTCTACATTTTATTGCTTCAACAGAATTTAAAATCAATGACATAGAGATCATTAGTCCCATGTTTTATAGTTTAGTAAATTTAACCTAGGACATCTCCTTTGATGGTCACTACAACTTGTGGAGAAGACTCGTTTATTCCACAGTTATTTGCTAAGTACCAGCTTCATGTCAGATGCTCTTTTAAGTCCTGAAAAATTCAGAAGTGAGTGAGCAAAACTGATCAAAATCTCTGACTCGGTGGATCTTGTATTCAAGAAAGGAAGGGAGAAATTAAGCAGGTAGAATAATGACATATAGAGAGTATTGGTGGAAGCACTGAGCAGAAACACAAGGCATATGGGGGACTAGCGGCCTGGAAAGGAGGGAAGAAGAGACAGCGAGAGTAAGGGAGTGAGTGAGACGTGGTGATGGGGTTGGCGAGGGCAGGCCTCATGGTGCAGGTGCAGGTGCAGCTGGCTTTCCAGTAAAACTGAGCATCTATGAGGGAGGGAGCCATGCACCCTCCTCCCCTTCTTGGGGTTGAGCTTTTCAGGAAAAGAAACAGCAAGGCCAGGGGGTGTAGCACTGGAGAGAGCTGGAGAGTCTGGAGCAGGGAGGGGGAGATGTGAGCCAAAGGGGTGGGGGTTGGAGATGAGGTCAGAGAGCACATGGAAGGTTGTGTGGTTCCTACTTCACAGAGGACATAATGCAAGAGGGTCAGCACCAGCCGAGGAGCTCCCTCCACTCCCACGGCTCATTAGTGGCCAAGTCAAGACGAACAGACACACAGTTCCCAGGCTTGGGTCCTGTATTCTGATGGAGGATTATTCGACGTTTTGATAAAACATCAAGTTTCTGAAATTCTCTGAGGAAAGCTCGGTTATTTTCATTTTAGCATCCACTCTGTTTCCATTTTGAAGACTAAGTATTATTCAGAATAGGAAAGGCAGGAGCCAGCACACATCACATATATTCCTGACTTCTGCCTTATTATAACCCTAGGAGAGCTTGAGCACCAGCATTCTTTAGAGGACATCAAAACCTTCACAAATTGATTATACTGATTATACTGTCTGCTTAAAGAGAATCTGTTCTACTAAAAATTTGGAAAGAAGTTTTTAATGAAATATCAAAAGAGGATTATTACTGTTTTAGGTTGCAAATAAACTTCAAACTAGTTTATCTTCCTAAGTTATCCCCTGTAAATTGCTCTGGCACCATAGTTCAGAGACTTGTAAATAAATTGTGTGGAGCAACACAGTGCATCAGTTGTTTCTGCCTTTGGAAAGAATTCACATAAAAATAAAAGTGGCCCAATAGCAGAGAATTATTGATGAATAATATTCTAAATTAAATGATTCTCTAAACAAAGGTTCATGTGTTACTTTCTGTGGAATTCAGAGTGTTCTTACCATGATAGGTCACTATTAGCCCTTGAATGATTTTGTTAACCAAGACTATTACTAGAGTCACAGTCAATAGAATTAAATAATTCTAAGGCCAGAGATAAATATATGACTCCTCTAAATAAGAGTATTTCTCTCTCCTCTCCCTCTCCCTCTCTCTCCTTCCCTCTCCTTCTCCCTCTCTCTCTCTCTTCATTTCTCTCCCTCTCTCTCCCTCTCTCTCCCTCCCTCTGTATGAGGGAGAGAGAGACAGAGAGAGAGAGAGAGGGGGGGAGAGGGAGAGGGAGAGGGAGAGGGAGAGGGAGAGGGAGAGAGAGAGAGAGAGAGAGAGAGAGAGAAACAGAGTACTTCTATCTGCTTGTTCACTTTCCAAATGGTCGCAATGGCTGGGGCTGAGCCACACCAAAGCCAAGAGCCCAGAGCTCCTTCCGGGTGCATGTGGGTGCAGAGGTCGAAACACTTGGGCCATCTTCTACTGCTTTCCCAGGCACATTAGTAGGGTGCTGCATCAGAAGTGGAGCAGCTAGGACTTGAACCAGTGCCCATATGGAAAGCTGGCATTGAAGGTGGTGGCTTTACCCACTATGCCACAGCACCAGACCCCACAATAGTACTTTCTTGAGAGCTCTCTGGATGCAAGCTTAACTTGCCCAGTCATTGCATTTCATCCACCTCATAGTCCCATGAAGGGAGCTGATTGGGAAAAGTGGCTTTAAGCAAATACTTCTCACTTAATTAGAAACAGTTTACCAACAAAAACAAAAGCTTTATCATGTTGATAAGACTAATAGCCATGGCTGTATTTGCTGTTGACTAATATCATCAAAACAAAATTGTAATTGATCATACAAGCATTAATAATCTAGCACTAAATAATTCTTATTCAAATAAAACTGTCATGTTGAGGATAATAAGCATTAACTTGGGACTGTGAATAAAAAGCTGAACATTTCTATAAATAATCCCACTACTATTGTGTATAAACTTGCAGTTTGATATT
This sequence comes from Lepus europaeus, assembly GCF_033115175.1. Taxonomy (NCBI): domain Eukaryota; kingdom Metazoa; phylum Chordata; class Mammalia; order Lagomorpha; family Leporidae; genus Lepus; species Lepus europaeus. The sequence continues at coordinate 162,846,066 of NC_084829.1, read as the reverse complement.
CCATTTCACTGCACACTCTACAATTTCAAGTAAATTAATATTGAGTCAAAATAAGATGCTAAGTTACAATTCTGTTCATGCTTACCTGCCTCTAAAATTATAATCAATTTGCTTAAATTTTTTAAATCTTTCATTAAGTAAGGGATGGTGGTTTTTTGCTGTAAACTATCTAATAATTTATACTTTTAGTATATTTAAGTATAATATGTGTCAAGTATATTTTATACTTAAATCATATATGTTAAACTGAAAATATTTAGTTAAAAACCCATAAATATGTAATATAAATTCATATATACACTATATAAAATACTAGAATCAGTTAGACATATAGATTATAAATTTGTTTTTCTAAGAAATTCAGTTTTAGCATATGATCTAAGATATAGCTAGAAAATATTTAACCTCTACTAATTCTCAAAAAAGCCAAAATGTATTTAATCATGAAGAATATACATTTAAAAGTGTAACTTAGTTTGAATAAGCCGTAGTGAAGTATTTAAGGTTATCCAGATAGAAAGCACCCTGTTTACAGGCAATTAAATTCAAATGTAGCCAGAGCTTACATGGGGAAATGAGAATTGTCCATTCTTTGCTCTACTGGGTGCAATTTTCCCTCTTGTGTTCCTAATTCTTTGCAAAGAAGAGAGAATTTCATGTGCTTAGTTACAGTTTTGGAAAATGTAATGGATTTATTGATGTGTTTTTCCTTTCTGAAATACATATACATAGAAATGGATATAATGAATAGAATATGTGATTGATAGTGACAATCCTGATGGAAATGACAGTGAAAACTCAAAAATGAAATCAATTTCCTATTTAAATTATTGCAGCAGCATTTATTAAATGCCTTTCCTAAATAGGGCTGAATATTGCAAACTAGAAAAAAGTATTAATCATGGATTTGCCCTAGATTTTTCTGTATTAGTCTAGCATGAATGTTTATTTTCAAGCTGCAAATAGTAGTTTTCTAGGTATTCAGAAGTTAAGAGCAATTTAGATTAAGGATGTTTAAAGCTCATTTGTAAAATGCTCATAGCATTTGAGCTGTTTTAAAAAGATTTGCCTAGCTAAAGTCATTGGATTAGAATAATTCTGACACTCTTAATCTTCCTTTCTTTCTTTTTTTTTTTACTAAGAGCCTTAGACATTTTCTTTCCATTTAAAATTTTGAATGACAAAATTGAGTAAGTAATTTACTAGAAATTGTGCATTAAACAGCAAATTTGTGCCCAGGGAAGAAAACACACTAAATCTTAATCAAGGAACGTAGAAGCAACCGTAAGACAATAGACATCCTCTCTCCCTTCTTTTTCTTTGACCTGCTTTAGTAAATTCATTAGTTTAGCCTAGTATATGGTAAGAAGTGAAAAAGTGATTATTATCAGCAGGTTGTATATGGAGAATAGGTTTCATAGGATAAACTATTCTGAGTGGCAAAGAAAATACCAGCACATAGCCTCCCAAGGGGAAGCTGATGGAGAGAAAGAAATTGACAGGGAACATCTGAGGTGATACAAAAAGCAAAAGGAAGATGTTTTCCTAAATTGATCTTAGTACTAAATTAGATCAAGTTACTATTGGCCTCTCTGAATTTCAGTATTACATTTGAAGTTTACTTCAATGTTATGAGCACTATGTTGATGCTTACTGTTCATTCTAACTGCTGTCAATTTTTAAAAATTTATTTGGGATACAGAAAGATAAAATAGATACACACACATACACACACACACACACAGAGAGAGAGAGAGAGAGAGAGAGAGAGAGAGAGATATCCCACCTACTGGTTCACTCCCCAAATGCACTAATGATTGGTGCTGAGGCTAGACATGGGGCAAAACTGGGATCTAGGAACTCAATCCAGGTCTCCTACTTAAGTGGCAGGAACCAACCATTTGACCCACTGCTGATTGTTCCCAGGGTTCACATTAATAGGAAATTGGAGTCAGGAGCCAGAAGTGAGAACTGAAACTAGGCACTAATGTTAGACCCAGATATCCCAATGGGCATTCTTAACTGCTAAGCCAAATGAATTACCCTCCCATTGATTTTTAATCAGTTGATTCTTGTTTGTACTAAAAATATCAGCTGTTAAAATGGAATTTACTAATTTTTTTTTTAAAAAAAGCAAAATAGTACCAGTAAAGTATACAATAGCGTAGCTTTCTTAGAAACACCTGAATTCTTCTTGGGAAGGAAAATGATCAGTGATTTTCTTAAATTGACTGTGCTTTTCCACACTTAGCCATATTTTTTTTTAAACATGAGTGAATAGATTTTGATGACTTTAATTATTTTATTGGTTCACAGCAATTTGAAATCAGCAATTTGAAAGTATTGTTTTTAGATTGCCTTCCTGTATGAGATGAAAGCAAAGAACAATCTAAATACTTTGTAAACATAGGAACCTTCTTACCAAAGGAAGACAGCTTGTTTCTTGAGTCCACTTGGCCTTGGATTTAAGCATCAGATCTGTCAGAAGTCAATGTATTTGGACTAAATCCCATTTATTCAGTAGGGAATGCAATGAATGAGATAAGCTTGTTTCATGTGGGCCTGTTTATGACTCCATCGGCTCACATGAGTGAGTATTGCATCATTGTGAAGTCTTGCATACGAAGTATGTGTATGTTGATATGAAGGTACTTCAGAAAACTGGTGGAAAATGGCATGAAAAGTTAACTTGGTGCAAAGCGATTTTGAAATTCTTAAATACTTTTTTCATAAGTATGTATTTTCTATGAACTTTTAGAAAACCTATCTGTATGCATGGATGTCAGATACTTTTTTTCACCAAAATACGTATCTTTCATTCCATGCTCCACAAACCTTTTGAGACACTTGCCATATATAACTTTTATATATAAAAATTTCATACTTATGTGAGTATAAGAGAATTAATAATATCACCTCACCTAAGCATCTATGAGACAAGGAAGTTAGATGAATTATCCAAGAAGGGTGAGATAAGGACCTCTTTCTCAGCAACTTGTGTGAAAGTATTAGGACCACATAAGACTACAACTAAACCTATGCCAGAGCCCCTCATAGACTGCTAGTAGTTACAAACCCAGAGCCGTGAATGTTTCATTGATTTTACACACTATGGAGGGGAGAGGCCCAAAATTAAATCTCAAACTGCCTATGGAATTTGGAAGGCACCACAGAGCTTGGTTCACTCATGTCTATGATAGGATGCCTCTCTCAGGCCAGATCAATGTATTCTATTTTAAATGAACCATTTTGCAAATATTGTGATTCTCTAAATAGCAAGAGGTTTTAAATGTGCAGTGGTTTTATAAAGGCCCATGCTATGACAGCAGAATTTAAAGCATTAAGCAATATAAGTAATAAGAGCACTTTAAGGAACTACTGTATATATAGTATATATTAAGGTGGCAGACATAATTTAGCAATTGTTTAATTTCTCTGGGTTGCTACAAACTCTTTTTGAATTATTTGAATGTTTCCTAATGTACTAAACCTATATTTCTAGTAGTGAGTTTGGAGTTATGATGAAACTGATGCTAAATACAGTAGTTACTATGAAAGAGAGGATTGTTGGATTTGTATTATTTAAATTTGTTAAGCTAATGTGAAATAATTATAAACAGTCTACAGTGAGGTGTACAAATGCATGCATGTGAACATTAGTTTATTATATGTGTTTATAGATGGTCACTTAATGTAAAGATACATATTCACAACCATGTTAAACTTTCACATTTCATGAAAACTCTAGTAATTTGTTATAAGACTCACTTGATTAGTTTACCATGTAAGAGTTCTATTTACCTATTGATTTATCTTCTCAAACTAATGAACTATTTGTTTCACTGAGACTGCATTATAAACTCCTGTCACATGAAAATACACTTTAAAAACACCAATGATGTATGCCTGTATTGAAACATTACATAGGGCCCAATAAATATGGGTAAATTTTATATATCCATTAAATTTTAATTAAAAGATAACAACCACCACACACTTCACACAATTGTGCATAAAGTTTCTTGATTACTTTACAATTTGCATGCATTTAGAGTATCTAGTTGAATAAAAATAGCTAATATACCTTTGAAAATGGCAAAGTTACAAACTAATAGGATTTAGCTATTGTGATTTTTTTCCCATGATATATATAAGTCTACTCATAAGTGCAGCTTTGATTATAAAGCCTAAAAGACTATTGGTTAGTATAATATATGAACTAAAGTGTAAACAGCTTTTTCAGGTAGCAAAATACTGCTTTGTGTCCATTTTAGTTTATAAAAATTATTCCTACATTCAATTTTTTGAGCTAACAAATCCTTATTAAGAACCTACAGTTGGAATTGTGCTATACCAGTCTCTGTAGAGTTAAAATTAGAATAAGCTCATTTTATCAAGGAAACAATGATCTAGTTCACTGGTTCTTTGCTGTGTGTTGGAACAAATGCCTGGGTTCTCCTCCCTGGCAGTCTGATTACTTTTGGCTGCATCCTGGGTCTTAGAATTGTTAAAGCTCCCTGCAAGATTTGAACATGCAGTGACATTTGTGAATGATGTCACCTGGAATTAAAATATAGCATTATGACTCAAGAGCCTTGCTGGCACCCCTCCTCCCTTATGCTGGCCATTGGGCAAGAATTTATTCTTTTCTCCCCTGCAAACCCTATACTTCCATTAAATGAAATTCTCTTTTATCTGCCTATTTACATTTCTGTTTCACTGTTTAGACTTTCACTTCCTCACTTCTTGAGGATGATTGTGTATTTGATTAATTTCTTTAACTGTTGTTCTTAGCAGAATTCCTGGTGTACAGCAGACACCAAATAATGTCATTTTCTGAATTTGAGGAATGTTCTAGTGAGAACGGTTCCTCAATTTTACAGGAAAAACAAGTAAATGGGTAGTATACTCTAAAATTTTTTTATCCTATAATTGATCTTAAACTTGTCTTCTTCCATAAGCTGGGAATAATCAAGCAAATAAATAACAAATAAATATTACGGCGAAACACAATAGCAGCCAGCCATTGTTGACTGCTTTTCTGAATGTACATGCACATAGTTGTGATTTTTATAATACTGTTACCATTTATACATGGGAAAATCATTAATGTCTATGATAGTATTAGATGCAACAGTAGCAGCAAAGGGCATGGTGACTCCTAGGTATTCTGATGCTTAAAGAATTATGAGAACCTTGAATAATATAAGGAATATTCTTCATTGTCATTTCAGTTTTTGAGTTAGCTGAAAATGTGAATTGCATGCTGGTCATTCAGACTAGAATTAATTATTTCTAGCAAATGCAATCTGCAGTATAACATAAGCATCAAATTATATTTGATTCTAAATTTTTTCCCTCCCTTTTTTAGTAAAAGTGTACTTTATGCAACTAAATTCTTATGCTTACACTGGGTTTCCATCCCTCCCATGAGGACATTAACGGTATTCCCATCTAGGAGAGCATGGGTTATAATAAGAAATGACATAACCCATTTTTAGTGAGCAGAAGCTGTAAGGAAAGTGATGATAGTGACATTTTCATTCTTCCACTTTAATTTGTTACATATTGCTGTGTTAGATAGATTCGTTGAAGAACTCTAATCCATTTGCACACTTCCTGTGATGTTTTGCTTATTGACATGCGGTGGACACCTTTCATTAGCCTTTCTTAGCTTTTTCCCTAACCTAGCATAAATATAAGTCACCATTGAAATGTACATTTTATTAGCTGAAGTGTGTTTTCATTGAGACATCATTATTGTCTGTGTAACCTCCATTTGATTAACTTATTAGAAATTAAACCTCTTGATGTTGAAGTACCATTTTCAAGAAAGAATACTTACTAGAGTTTTGTCCTTTTTCAAGAGAATCTGTACATCAGGTACCATCAAAAGCTGGCTAGGCTGGGGTACAGGGCTGCCGACTTGGGTGTTAGCACTGAGGTAGGATGATGTGGTCTCTAGAGTGGTAAGCAGAACTGTGGTGCTTTTATGCTTTCCGTATCACGGGCTTTTTGGTACTATCTTTTTGGCTAAATGTTCATACTATATTAGCCCATGGACCCCAAACAATGGCTTGCATTTGATTTCCTACTCAATGTTTTCTGCACTTGCAAAAATTATATGTAAGATTTCTAATGTCTAAATACATGGAAATTGTGAGACACAGCTTGTATCTGTGGACTTTTCCCAATGTGGTGTGTACAGTTCAAAGTACAGGTCTGCACTAGATTCACAATTTTTCTTTCATGTAAAAATTAATTATATTTTTAAGGTGAATTAGTACATTTGTATCAAAAATATTCATTAACTGCATAAATGTATTTCATGTAGCCATTTAAATTTGTGCTAATTTAACTCAATAAGCACTAGAAATACAGTTAGTAAGTAATACAAAAGAGTGGTAGCTTTCAGGGCTGATAAGAAAAAAAAATGAATAATATTAAATTAGCAGACAGAAAGCACATATATGAAAGAGAGAACACAATTACAATGTACAATTACTGGGGTCTTTTCTATAGAAAAACTTCAAAGTCTCAATCACAAAAAAAGTATTAGTGGAAAATAGTACGGTGGTTGGTCTTTATAAATGTAGTCTTATTAAATTTTTCTTTATGAAACTACTCTTGCTCCAAAATGATGGGAAATTTCAGTGTTCAGTATAAATATATTCTAAAGAGATGTACGAATGGACTTAACATTAAAAAAGAGAACAGAGGCAATTTTTCTGCCATAAATAGGCAAGGGGGAGTTAGAGGTTGGGAGTCTTTGCTGGCCTCCCCAGACTGGCTCTTGTCTTCCCAGTGCAATGCCCAAGGAGCATTTGGTGCCAGCAAGTGCTTGCTTTTAAGAAAATGAAGAGATTTTACAGTTCTTAGAATTGCTGAGAAGTCAGTGCCTCCCTCCCACTTGTGGGAGAGCATCTGTCATCATCATATGGAAAATGAACTCCAAATTCTAAACAAGTTTTGTGGCATGAATCCTTTAATCAGAAGGGCAGTGTTCCACTTTTTATTCAGTCAACAAAATTCCAATTACAAGCAGAAAACGTAGGCTCAAACATTCCTAACTGGGGGAACTACTCTGCCTTTGGATTGAGTCAATAAAAACTTCCATATACTGGACATGCAGGCATCCATATACAGGACACGAGGGTCGTTGCCTCGGCAGATTCCAAGCTTTCATGTTACTTTGGAGAAAACAGTTCCCATTAAAACACCCTTCGGCACTGGCACTGTGGTGCGGCAGATTAAGACACAGCCTGTAGCTGGCATCCATATGGGTGCCACTTCAAGTTCTATCTGCTCCACTTCTGATCCAGCTCCCTGATAATGCACCTGAGAAAGCAATGAAAGATGGCCCAAGTCCCTGGGTCCCTAAACCTCCGTGGAGACCCAGAAAAGTTCCTGGCTCCTGGCTTCAACCTGGCCTAGCCCCAGTTGTTGCGGCCATTTGGGGAGTGAACCAGCAGATGAATGATCTCTCTGTCTGTGTCTCTCCTTCTCTCTCTCTTTAACTCTGCCTTTCAAATAAATAAATAAATCTTAAACAAATAAACAAACAAACAAAAACTTCAATGAAGAAATCAAAGCCTTTTGGGGCTGACCTGAATCCTGGTGTTCCTTCATTATGTGTTGCTGTTCTGTTGTAGAGATTTGCTGCATTTGAAATGAGATCTTGCACAAAGAATGACATGCCAATGGGGGTCATCTATTTTCTTTAGTTTATTAGCAAGTTGTACCGTTTACCAGGAGGAGTCATCCACATGAGCAGTGCCAACAGGGCAGTCCACCCCAGTTAGCTTCCGGCAGGAGTGAGAATTGCTTTTTAAATTCAAAGTAATTTAATGATTTATGCCATTTTTATTAAAAGTAAATAAATAAAACTGTAATAAAACAACTAATGACTTTTATATGGCAATGTCTATGTAAAACACTTCCCTGGGATAGCAAAGTTATATCCATTATAATGTAAGACACTCAACATGTTGGTAATTTTACCATCATGGGATGATATTTTACTATTGTCGCTTCCAAAATAATTTATTTTTAATGATTTGAGGTATATGTATATGTATGTAAAAATTGTTTCAAGAAAAATCTATGAATTATGCATGGTTTACCTGAGAGGCTATTCTAAGCTAAACTTGTTTTTAAGATCAACTAAATTTCACTTAGTAGAAATTTATCTATGTTCTCAATTTGTTTATTCTTTATTTTTTAAATATTCAAGAAATACAGCAAAGATAATATAACCATATCTAGCCATATTACTGAATTACCTGTAAGAAATGTTCGGTAAAAGCTTAACCCATAGGTGTAATGGGTCCTCTGTGCCAAGCTCCACTCAGTGGAGCCCTAGTGGAGAGCCGGTTCTAAAGGAACAGGTTGGGAATGGTAGCCAATGTTTTAAAATTGTGTTTGGAAATTTGATGCAAACATGGGTTATGTTTTCAGGAGGTTCAATGGGTATGTTTTTACAAATTCCCATTTGGAAAAAAATAGAAAGACTGTAATATTAAAGCTGCTTGTTTCAATTTTAATTATCACTGCCCATGGCAATGGTTTGTGAAGCATCACTGGGATTTCGGTGGCATTTAATGACTTGCCAGTGAAAGTCAGTGGCTTTTCCTCATTCTCACTTGTTTGTAATGAACGTGTGGCGTGAGAAATTTCTGAGAGTTCTCCCTTGAACACCCAGACGTCTCTGCCTCTCCTCTATAAAGAACCCATGACTTCCCTCTTATTTCCAGTTCTGAAATTATTCTAGGTAAAATTGCTTAGACTCCAAGGTCCTTAAAGAGAAACTATTCAGAGTCTGTCAGACCCTGCATGTCATGCAAACGCTCTGATTCTTCGGAGAGATGCTTGTAACGGACACCTTATACTTTCTGTGGGCTACTCAGAGTGAAAGGCGGTTCTGCTGCCTGATTAAACCTTGAGGCTCTCACTGTGTCAGAAAAGAAACTCACTGAGTTTCATTTAATGGTTAGTCACCACAGTTTATGATCATTAGACTTGACAGTGTTTTGGTTTGCTTAGAATGTAGGTCATATTATGTCATTCAACAGATGAGAAAAACAAGATTTTGAAATATTAAATGACTTAACAAAGTCACATACTTTAAATGCTTTTTATTTATTTATCTGAGGGGTGTGTGTGTGGGAGAGAGAGAGAGAGAGAGAGAGAGAGAATCAGACCCAGGTACTCTTGCTGTGGGACTGTGGCATTTTAATCACTAGGCTGAACACCTACCCCTCATGTCATGTGCTTTCTTAATCACAGAGTTTGAATTCAGCTCTTTGTCCTCCCTGGAACCCTATCCTAGTCTTTTCTGTTCTACTTCTGTGTATATTCAGTAATTCAAATAACTTGGATACAGCATTTATTCAGTAACTCAACTAATACTCATTGAGCACTTCCAACATGCAGAGTCTAGGCTGAGTTCTGAGAATAAAGAGAATTGATCTGTAAAAAAAACTGATATGGTTCCTGCATTCTTGAGCTTACACTTTGACAGGGAAGCTGGATATTAATCAAATCATTATTCAAGTGTATAATTACAAAGCAAGTCTTTTACAGTAAAGCATAGTATGTATATATTTTCAGAAACTGCACATTCTGTTTGAAGTGTTCTTGTTAGTAGTGAGTTAGTTTACTCAGCCTGCATATAACAGTGACTGATTTGCCCCCAGGAAAGCTTTCTGACACTTAAATTTTACAAGAACATTTATTCTTCAACACAACTGAATAGAATTTGAGGCTGGTGCTGGCTAAAGGGATAACTGGGTGATTTCAATCTTGGGGATTATTTGGGTAGCAGGAATCATTCTTCATTATCTCTCCTGCCTCCCAGGGTCATTCTTTAGGTTGAATTCTAAGGATATTGGATGGTTTTAATAACTTGACTTTAAAAATCTATTCTGTGGTTTAGGGACAATGGGTCATAGGGAGGTGGAATAAAGTAAAGAATGGTTACTGCTCATATGCTTTCCTGGCTAAGAAATCACAGTGTTTTGAATTAAATGGCAAAGAAGAATGGATGGAAATTTGATATATTTTAGAGGTATCTCTTAGCACATCTTTCAGATCACTAGGTGTTGGGATGATGCATTAGAGTCTTGCTTTGTCAGTCTTCAGTCTTGAAAGAAAGCTAAAGTCTTTTTCATTTGTCCCGTTTACTTCCAGCCTACCTGAAAAAAGTCACACAACGGTGCTGACTGGACCCCTTACATGAAATGTTTTGCATCCTTAATGCCCTCATAATGCTGATGGCAACTCTGACTTTGGCTTGCAGAACTGTTTTCTATTTTCCATGGCAGCTATCCCAACCTTCCCCTCAACGTTTTCATTTCACTTTGGAATCTGTTCTTTGGCCCTGCCTTGCAAGTTCACGCTGGATGGAATCTATTTTCTCCATGAACTTGTCTTAACCTATTCCTTATGTCCACCCCGTTTATTGATATCTTCCCTCTTCCTTATCTTCTGTCCACTCTGGAGCTGACCCACTTGCTTGAGTTCATGATTCCTTTATCTCATCAATTATCAATCTTTAATCCATCATTTGTTAATCCATCGTTTCTTATCTCCCTTACTTAAAAAATACTTAGATGTATTTTACCTCAGACATCTTTAAAGATAAGTCGGTGCTTACTGTAATCAATTTCATATCACACATTTAATCGTTCAGGCAGCGTCATAGATTTCTTCTCCAAGAATCTAATGGGTGTTTCAAGGGGTGGGAGAGAATACTGTCTAATGGTCACATCCTCCTCCTGTCACATGGCTCTTCTCAACCCTTGCCATTGGCTCATTCCTCTTGCACAGTGCCCTTGACTTTAGGAGATGTTGTTTTACGTTTCTTTTACACCCACCTGTAAAGTCAGTCCTTTTTTGCCCTCTTTATTTCCCTGCGGTTCTGTCTTCTTGTTTTTGCCTTCTTGCTTTCCTCGCCTGTAACCATCTCCAATGCCATACACAGGCTCTAGGAGGACACCCTGTTTTTCTCCAGATTCAGGTTTCCCATTGTACACTTTTGCCATTCAGTGAAACTACACATTTAAACGTTTTCTCTGCACTTTTCCTTCACTCTCAGCACATAGCAGGTTATCAATTCCTAGGAAGGTGACTTCATGCATTCCTCTTCACATAACTGACTGAAATTACATGTGAACTTCTTTATCTGCCTGCCTCTAGTCTTTGTCCCATTTACACCTTTTTCTGTGTTATGGTTAAGTGATAAAACCACAATGCTGGTGAAATATTTAAAACAAATGGATAAGTACAGAGAATAAGCCCATGGACATCCCTATACTTATCACCCAGGTTTGACAAATATCTTTGTTCTAATCTGCTCCGAATCTTTTCACAAACATATCAAATACCATGAGCACATTTGGTGCCCTCTCCTTTCTCTTCCTACTGCCCTTCCTCCCTCCAAAACTGGTGTGTGTCCTTTCTGTCAATATAGTATTTATATTCTCAAGATGAATGTTAACTGTATTATGTTACTTTTTAAAAATTTAGTTATTTCAAAAGCAGAGTCAGAGCGAAAACTACCATTTGCTGGTTCCTTCTAAGCCCGTGATGGCTGAAGCTGGGAGCCAGGAACTCCATTCAGGTTTTCCACACAAGTATCAGGAACCCAGTTATCTAAGTCAAGGGTTGGGAACTTGTGACCTGCAGGCCACATAAGGTCCATGAAATCATCTGGTCTGGCACTGCCAAGGGCACTGCAGGGATGACACAAAACTCACTAAATCTATATATAGTAGGTTAATTTTTAAGTTGGTAATTTTGTATAGTCCATGAATGATATTATAAGTATCCAAATGGTTCTTGGTGTAAGAACCTTCCCCTCCCCTGATCCTAAGCCATTTCCACGGCCTCCTGTATTAGCAGGAAGCTAGAATCAGGAACCTCTTTTTCTTCTCAGATTCTGGTTTTGAATGACGCAGATAACTGGTGTGAGTGTAACAGGTCTCAAACTGGACATGGGAGGGCGTGGTAAACATGGACTGATTGTTCTCACTGCTGGAGTTTCTGACTCAGTGCCCCTGTGGTGGACTTTACATACATTTCAGAAAGGCCCACGTGATGCCAATTCTGCTGTTCTGGGATGACGCTGAGGAATACTGCTCTAGCATACACTCGTTTCAGTAAATGGCGTGGAATGCATTGCCACCTTCATGTCATCATTGTGTGTGTCATGACATTTTTGCAATTACATGCAAGGCTACAGCAAGCATTCTTGTATAAGGGAGCTTGAAAAGTTCATGGAAAAAGAGAATGAAAAGACAGCATGTGTTTTTCATGAGCTCTTTGAAGCCATCTCATTACATGTGAAGAGGCTCTCTAGAACATTTTCCAAGCTGTAGAACTGTGGGGTCCAATGGAATGTGGATGCCACACTTCTCTCCTATCTGACCACCCAAATCTATTTCCACATTCCCACCAGAAGTTGATGCAAGCTCTCATTGCTCCACATTTTCATTTTCAGTTGCTATTTTCAGGATTTTAAGATGGCATAACATGGGCTGTCATTGTCATCTTGTTCTGTGTTTTCCTGGTTACTGGGGAAGCTGAGCATCTCCCTCCTGCCCAGTGGTTATTTAGCTTACATCCTTAGTGTCTTGCCTGGTTCAGTCTCTTCTGAACGTTTCGATCGATGACTTGAATTTCCATATTGACCTGAAGGATTTATTCCTTCATTTTTATTTCTAATCTTTCATCAAATGTGTCTTTCTCTAGTTTGTGGCTTGTCCTAAGCTTTGTCGGTTTCAATTGTTGGCAACAAACTGGTGATGGTATTTGTTTAATCTGGATATAAGCCAGTGTATTTTAAGCAGACCTATTGAAGTTTTTGCTTGAAAAACAAAATTGTGAATTTCTCTCCTTATCATTTTTTTTCTGGATAAGTGACCTTTCAAAAGAACTTTTAAAATTGTTTATACTTTATTTCCTAAGTTGCACCCATGTGCATGTGTCTGGTCTCCAGACAGCAGTGAAGTGTGGAAATGTCTGCTCCACACTTATCTGGATGGCCTGGAGTGATCCTTGGTAGAGCTGTCAGTTTGTTTTTTTCTCTTCCAAGGGTGTCACTTGGACAAGACAACTTGGGAAACTTCTCACTATGCAGAGAAGAATGGTTTTTGAAGTGCTTTTTAGGCCTTTATTTTGACATATTTAAATTATATACAGACACATATATCAGTGAGACATTTGTGTTAATTAAGAAAGAGATTAGGACTTTACTTGCACATGTATTTGGTATCATACCTTAATGAATTCTTTTTGTGTATGGGTATTTAAGCCATTTTAAGTTGGCAGACTTGGGGCTGATTCAAGTAATTCTTCCTCTGCATTCCAATTACTGAGGTTTCACAGTGGGTGAAAATATGTTATTGGCTAAGATTCCTCGTTCCCCATGCCTTTCTGAAAGATGGAGTTTGGCTGCACTTGATAGTTAGAAGAATCTCAAGGACCACTGCTTTATCTGACAAGGAAGAGATACAGATCTGAAGTGAAGAGGGCTGGACAGGGATGCAAAACTGCCCAGCTCTGCAGATATTTGGGTGATAAACCAATGCATGGGCCTTAGAACTGCCAGAACTCAGTATCAGTGCTAGATAACACGCATAACCAGGGAGGAAAATAAGTTCTCTCTTTATTAATTCACAGATACTTTTTTTACAGCCATATTGTCAAGGGCAATCTTTTTAGTAAGGTTTTATTTTGATTAAAATCTTTGGGAAAAGATGATATATTTGACACTTCATACGTTTTATCAGAGACCTGTCACAAGCAATCTGAATTAAGATAGAGTGTGTATCCTTAAGCAAACAAATAATCTCCTCTAAAGTTGCCAACTGCTCTACCGGCTAGGGACACATTAGAGCTTTGTCACTGCTGGAGAGTGTCATGAAGTCATGGAGCTAAGGAGTGCTCTGGGCACTACTTGAGCTAATGCCAAGGGCTCCACAAAAACTCGTAGTAATTTTCCAGAGGTCTCTGGACGCTGGACAACAGTTCCTGTTCCTTCTGAATTCCAGTGGATTGTCTCTGTCCTCTATCATGTGTGTCCCAGTCATACAGGAGCTAGGAGAGAGGAGAAAAGTATTCCCTGTAGAAACAAAATGGACAGCAGCATGGAGGGCATGAAACTGCATGCCAAGAGAAAGGGGTAGAAGTATGGAAATGAAGAAAGATGAGACAAGGAAGTAGGAAGGAATCTGACTGAAAAGGAATTAATGCTTGTTCAGGCATGCCTAGACAATGGCCATTTTACGTGTCATTGTATGTGTACATGAAAGACAGTGGTAAATAATACAATAGGCAGTTAAAGGCTACTTGTCTACACAATGACCCAGACTTTGTAGACATAATTTTCTTTAATAAAATAATATGGCTTTTTTCTCGTATTCACATTATGTACCATTTAGTATAAGACTTTCTTGAATCCGTGTTAGAGTTCCTGGGATTATTTCCAGGATTAAGTCATTTAAAGACAAAGTGTTCTAGAAAGATGCAGCTGGAGGAGATGACCACATAGACTAGATATCAGATGTTGTATCACTTGCACCAGGAAGGACAAAACGAAGTCCTCATCTTCAGAAAGATTACAACTGATACAGTTCGCTAAGCATGAGGATATTATGCACACACAAAAGACTTGTATACAGTAGATCAAAATGCCACCCGATAGAGTCAAGCAAATATCAGTAAGTTTAAATCCCTTGCTCTGAGGAATTTAAAGGAGAAGTGGCCACCACTGGTCTAAGGACTCTTATCAATACAAAAGAGTGTTTTTATGTTTTGCTTAAAAAATGGAATATGGTATGCATCTGGCTATGCTTTTCAAATTGTGACATTTCCATGGCATGTAAGAAATGCAGGCACTCAGATTCAATTAACTTAGAGAAGACTAACAATCACAAAGCTTTATTCAATGCATAACAGACAATTTATGGCATCTCTCTTCACAAAATGAGCTGCTCTACAAAATGATCTTAAGTGTTTTGTATTAATGAAAATACAGAGCAAAGGGCATTTGATTCTAACAGTGCAGAACCATAGTTCTTTTGTAAAAATTGTATAGCCAATTTGCTGTTATATAAAGGCATGGGCATTTATTTCTCAGCTCACACTTCAACAATCCGAAGTTTGGAGGATCATGTTCTTCTAGATGTATAACACCTGAAGCTTTATGCCATCTTCAACTCTTTACCCATATCTAGAAGCATATTTATGTCTTTTAAATTCACTTGAAGTACAATTTTTCTCTTTTACTTCTTGCCAAGTTTAAATTCATTGATATTTAACAAGCATCTACTATGCACAAAGCAGTAACAATATCAAACATTCAATATAGTCAAATTACATGGGCTCCAAAGGGCAATTAATGGTAATAAGATAGAATTGAGATCCTCATGTTCTGAAGAGCTGATATATTAACTGAGTTAAAATGAAAAGTGAGAATGATTTGCAATTTATTCATGTTAGCCACTATAACATTGATATCTAGAAATATGTTACATGTTAACTGGGAATATATGTGTACTAGATACTTCCTATTGGATTCCACCATCTGAAAGAGGTTTGGCAGGGTCATCATTAAAAGGTATTTTTTTTAAAAACTTTTATTTAATGAATATAAATTTCCAAAGTACAGCTTATGGATTCCAATGGCTTCCCCCCCCATAACTTCTCTCCCACCTGCAACCCTCCCTTTCCTGCTCACTCTCCCCTTCCATTCACATCAAGATTCATTTTCGATTCTCTTTATATACAGAAAATCAGTTTAGTATATATAAAGTAAAGATTTCAATAGTTTGCCCTCACATAGCAACACAAAGTGAAAAAATACTGTTGGAGTACTAGTTATAGCATTAAATCACAGTGTATAGCACATTACTGACAAAGATCCTACATGATATATTAAAAGGTAATTTTGCTATGAAATAGGATGATGGCAGATAGATATTCAAATATAATTATCATAAAAAGCTTTTAAGAATAAACAACATTAAAAATGGGTTCATATTCTTAAATCTTTCATATACTATAGGTGTAGTTTACCTATTATGTCTAAAGTGCTAAATATTCTACCAGGCATTTTTCAATATATTTCATCTTCATTACAAACCTATCAGTTATATATCATTATTTCCATGCTATAAACAAGCAAACCATGGCTTAAATGGAAAGTGATCCACTCAAGATCATTGAGGGACACCAAAATTTGCACCTCTGTGTGTTCTCTTAATTCTTTCTCATTTTGTGTGGGAGGAGTGGAGGAAGAAAGAAAGAAAGAGAGAGATATTCTATATGAGACATCTATTATCTAGTGAGGAATAAACTCTTCTAAGTGAATCTAAGTTCATATTTTTGGGATTTTGGAAGAACAGAACTTTTTTCCATGTAAGAATTAAACCAAGTTTCATTTCTAACCTGACATTGATAAAGAGTTAGCTGTATATCCTGCTGCTTGAATGGGCCTATTATTGCCACAAAATACATGCTTCTATTATGTAAAATCCATTACCAAGAATGTAGAAGTTACTCATGCAAGCAAGTGTAAATTTACTTTCCAACCAGCAGAATTCTCTACAATTTATCATTCTAATCTATACTGTTGAGACCTAGAGGTTTTTTTTTCTCACCTACATTGAGAGAGTTTGAACCAAGTAAGGATCTCCTTAATTTGTACATATTTCATAAATATCTTTATTATTGGAATCCATGGCAAAAAATGTATGAATGAAGACTCTTTGACCTAAATTAATAGTATCATTAATTAACTAGGATATGTCTCTTGCCTTTCATTTTTCAGAGAAAATATGAGAGGTGGGTTTTCAAATGAAGTATTCAGAATGTCTAGATTTGGAAGAGAGCTGGTTTGATTCCCTGCGCATACAGCATTGCTGGAAGCCATGGCCCAATCCTTTTCCCTGGGAGCTGAGCCATCATTCTGTGTTGAGAGCAGCTGTCCTCAACACCGCACACCATATCCACATTGCCCCACTGTGTGTGTAGACAGGGAAGAGAAAGCTGGAAGGTGACACTGTTTATTTTCATAACAGCTGCCATTTATTTAACACTTTTCATTGTGCTCAGCACTTTAGATGCATTATCTCATTTAATTATAATAACAACTTTATGAAATTAAAGCTGTTTTCACATATCAGGAAAGTAAAGTTGAGTGAGGTTACTTAATTATTAAGTGGAACAGACAAAATTCAAGCTAACATCTATCTTAATGCTACTTGAGTGGATTTAGTTGAAATATTTGGCATGACTGATAGTTTTTAGGTTATATCCTGAAGCGTGGGAGCATTACAAAGGTTTATATAGAAAAGCTGGCATTGGGAGAGTTCCATGGGAGGAAGCATATGATAGGAATGGATAATATGCAAATATGTGGAAAGTAGAGAGAAGAAGTTGTTGGGCTACCAGGCTGGCTATGAGTTGTTTAGGTTGTGGGCTGGTATGGGATGGCGAGGGCTGGAGGAGGAGGCTGGCAGCCAGTGGGGATGTTTCTTAGAAATGCTCATAGTGGTGAGTGAGCATAGCCTCATGAGAAGAAGAAGAACCACACTTGTTTCTTTTTTTAATACTTGAGTAACTTTGGGAAAGAAAGACAACATTGGAAGAGCATTTGGTAAATGTGCATGGCTCTGAGGACAAAGATGATGTTTGATCTTTATGTGTTCATGGAAACATGTAAATGTGCGAGTGCACACAAATATGTACATCTTCAAAATGTTACAGGCTAAGGTGACTCACACTCTGAACCTGCAGCCGAGATCCAC
The DNA here is from genome assembly GCF_033115175.1 of Lepus europaeus. Taxonomy (NCBI): domain Eukaryota; kingdom Metazoa; phylum Chordata; class Mammalia; order Lagomorpha; family Leporidae; genus Lepus; species Lepus europaeus. The sequence continues at coordinate 162,828,256 of NC_084829.1, read as the reverse complement.
CACGGGACTGTGGGTGTGAATTTAAAAGACATAGTCAAGTGGAACGAATCGTTCCTAAGTTTTTGGCATTCAGGTCCCACCCCTTACCTCCACTGCTCACTGCGTAAACTTGGGCAACTCATTTAGCCTCATTTAAAAGTGTGTCATACTGAAATAAAAACACTGAAAGAGGTCTCATAGGTTGAAAACTTTGAGATTCTTTCATGGGATTAGGTCCTATCTGAAGAAAATTTAGTTCTATTTTCTAAGATCTTTTAAAACAAGTATAGTGTGCATGATTTAAGTAAGAAGTATATTTTTTTGTATTTAAATCTATCTCAAATAATGCTTTCATTAAAAAGAACTGAGGGAGGAAAGATTGTATCATTAGTCTCTCAGTTCACCACACATTAATAGACACATATATGTCTCACAATCAGCTATCTTCAAATATAGATACCAAACTCTACCATTAACATTATATTTTCATTAAATATTATTCAAATACATTACTATAATCAGTGGTTTTCAGTTTGGTATCATTCCTTCTGACTTTGCCATCATTTCTTTGGGAGCAGACATTACATGATTGCCAATGTCTGCTACTGTGTTGTGGTCTCCAGCAAAATTGGGATACTATGTTTGTAGGTTTTAGAGTGGCACCAGAGTTCGATTAGCTTGGTCCCAGAGGGGGCATAGGCAAGATGCCTACTCCCTAATAGTTCTAAACTATTGAAGAGCAAGAGGGATTTCTTTATTACAGCAGTGAAATTGGGATTTTTAGTTCATCAAAAACAACAATATATATTGTACATTCTGTTTCAACATTATAGTCATTATCTCAATCAATTAACAATAATCACATGGGGTCATCACAATTATAATCCCCATTTAAGAGACTGAGAAAAAACAACTTATTTGCCCAAAGCCATATTGCTGATAATAGATTTAGGACACCAACCTATGTGTGTCTTCTTAGGGATTTGACATCATGCAACTGTGGGAGCAGGTCAAGAAATCTTTGTAAGCTGTAGTCTTCATTCACATCAGATACTGAAGTCCACACGGCAGGCCCTATAAGGGAAAGTGGGCATAAAGTGGGGGAGATCACAGACAAGCTGAAAATCTCAACTATGATACTGGAAATCATTTTAGTTTTCATTGCCTCTGACCTTGATGGGGTCCTGCAGAAGTCAGGGCTCCTTTGTCATGGTGCTGAGCAAAAGCATTTGGCCTGGGAATCTGAGAAGCTGAGGAAGAGCCAGGGATGGTGAAGGAGTTGCAGGCCCAGTTGATGCTTCATGCCAACACCCTGAGCCAGTGACTGAGCAACAAGCATGCAAGCTACAGAATAATATGGCCACTGTCCACACTGACTTCCTCATCCACCTAAGAATCTCTTACGTGGCAAGAATGGGGTTCTGGGAATTGTAGTTTAGACAACCATGTTGACACATTGCAGAGTCTGCAAGACTAAGCAAAAAGGAGAGTTATGGGCAGTCTTGAAGTAAGGAGTGGGTTAGACAAGGTCAGTGACATCGTCTGCCACCCAGTTCTCCACAGTTCAGAGAGCAAAGGAACAAAGAGGTCGCTGAATTCTTTTCCTCATATTATACATATGAAAGCCTAGTCAAGCCCATGAGCTGATGACACTTTCCCTGAGACACTGAGGAAGGCCACTCGTGAGATGTTGCAGGGCCCTCCTACAATTGCCAGGTTTAGGCAGTTGCTTATGAGTGAGTCATGAGGACACGGTGTGATGCCAGGGCTTAATCACTGAGGAAATGCTAACATCTGGGTGACATAACGTAATGCATCAATATTCACTAGCTTAAATATTCCCGTTCAAAATAACACTCAGTATTCCCCATTCATCTCTCTCACTGCTCATAATGTTTCTTAGAGTCTTTTTAGTGATAAGCTGATTAAGTTACTTTCTTTTTGATATGTAGTTTCTTTGACCCAATAGATAAGTCTTTTTATATCTAAAATAGGAACCTTTTCTCCAAATAGCTTATAGTCACCTGATTCTATTTGTGGGGTTAAGTACTGTTCATGTCATTCCTAAGTGTTCTTGGCACATTACTGCCTGATTTTTGTTCTTGTAGCCGACTCCATCTGGAAACTTCTTTCAGATCTATCATATCCCTCTTTCCCCTACAAATCTTGCAATCTTCCTTTTACTTTCCCCCAGCTTTGGCTTTTGGGAAAGATAAGGGGAGAAGCCACCTCTGACCTTCCCTGTCACACACTCACCCTTTTCTATTTTAAATCACCTCTCTCTGGAGCAGCTGCAGCAGGTTGCTGATAAGCGTCTTATTGACCTTTTCCTGTGGCTGAGCAAGGGAGGTCAGAGATAGGATAGCATTAAAAAACAGGAAGAAGAAAGAAAATGTGGCAGAGGAGAGTTTATTTATCCTGCATCAGTGAGTCCATCCTCCCTGGAGTATGGGAAGAAGATGGGAAATACAAGACAGCACCAGGTGGGTACAGCGTGTTTGGCTCTCTGACCTGACAAAAAGATGTGTGAGGGCAGATAGGGAATCTCTTTCCTCTGATAACGAGCCATGGTCCCAACCTGGTACTCCCAGGTAAGCAACAGTCAGCCCCTGAGTTCTGCTTCCAGAGGTGTCACTGCAGAGGCTTGGCCTGCAGTAGCTGCTCAGAAACTTCATGCAACCAGAGCTCTTCTCTGACAAGTGGCAAGGAACCAGTGACCTCTCGATGTGGCTCCATGCCCATATGTTATCATGCCAGTGACCAGAACATTCTTGAGCAATATTAGCCAGTTGGCAGAGCCTATGGTTATTGCTACTGAATAACTACTGTTAACAAGACTGTAAGAGCTGGAGAACTCTTCACCCAGATCCACAGAATTGATGTTCCAGTGTCCCAGATCTGTTTCTGGGTCATTTGAATTTCAAGGTGTGACTACTGTGGACATGCCTCGGGGGCAGGAAATGAGGGATGGCACTGCTGCTTCCCTTTTGGGGTTTTGGGACTTTGCCCCATGCTCCCTATCTGTAGTCTAATGGTCTCTTGGTCTCTTCTTCTTTACATCTAGAACCTTCCACTGATCTCTCACAATTGGCCTCAATTAACAAAGGCCAAATGGCTAAATGATTGCAATGGTAAGGTTAGCCTTGAAGGCATAGTGACAATCATCTCTTGAAAGAATAGGTAAACTCTAGGATGGAAGAGTGTGCATACTTTTGCAGGGATGTAGTCTTGTAGAATACATTTTCTATACTCTCTGTTTTTAACCTTCCTTAGCCTGGATTCCTCCCCCAAAGCAGAACCCATAGCAAAGATTGTCTTGCAGATATTTTACTTTGGCAAGTGATCACAAGCATCAGGATGGAGGCTAGAGAGGGTGACCCTGGAAAGAAGGAATGTCAGACCAACATGAACCCAAACAACTGCGAAGCCAATCACTGCAATGAGCTACCCAGGACTCTACTGGAATCCTCTGAGAAGCTGTCAAATGGGCTCCAAATGTATCCTCACAAAATACTGATTCCTGTTCACCCAGGCAATTTTGGGTAAAGTGTCTTGTTCTCCCAGGTCTGTGCATGTGGCAGATGGCTAAGTAGGTCCCTGTGGGCATCCCGTGAGCTGGCAGCAGATGGAGTTCAGGGTGGAAAGTGAGAAAGCCATGGAGACTGAAGTGAGGAGCTATTAAGTTTCCACTGTAGGGCAGGCTGCTGTGCCAATGACTGCCTCTGAGGGTGGGCTTGGGGAATGGCGGGTGATATCTGCAGAACGGGGTGACAGTGCAGTGCACAGCCCCTGTGTCACTTCTGTCAGGGATCTCACAACCAAAGGAAATGTGATCTCGGGTTTTCCTTTGTTGTCTTCTTGAATTGTTTCCTAGGTCGAGTGATTTATTGTTTATGCCCTATATCAAACTGGTCCCTGATGTCATCTTTTGTGACCTGCTCAGGGTAAGTGAGGGCACTGCTGAGGCCTAATCGTGCTCTAAAAGCTTATCTTAAGTCTTCCATGCTTCTATTTGAAATTTGTAGAGGGTGAGGATGTCGATAATATTTGTTCACAAAATATGACCGTGGCTGCATTTTCCTCAATGAACACAGACTAGTTTCCTTTTGGCTTCATTTATCAATAAAATCTTATTACCACTATCAAATAATCATAAATTAACTCTGTCATGTTGAAGGATAAAAGGTAGAATATGTTTTCTGTTTGGAGACTTAAAGGAATTACAAGAAAATTTCAGCTAAAAAGAATCTTGATCTTTGGAATTAATTGTTGCCATCTTGGTTTTCTGGTTTTTCAGTCATTATCAAATCTTATTGCACTGACTAGGAAAATATAGATGACCATATTCATAATCTTATATCTATCAAAACAAACTTAATGTGTGACATGCAGTAAAGCATCTGTTTCCATTACAGTATAAAGTTAAGTGTTGATTGTTTTTCTTCCCAGTAATTTTAGAGTAAATAAATGTTTGCTTTAATATTTCACAAAGGTAGACTTCAAAATCAGAAGTACATTTCTTTTTCATCTTGAGGCAGTCACCCAGAAAGTAGTAAGAGTGTAAGAGGCCCCTGCAGGTATCATTTTATGTCCTTCTCTTCTCTTCCTTTCATTTTGAAAACCTGTCACATTTTCCCAGGGACAGGCTGAGCCCTGGCACTCTGCAGGGAGCCAGGAGGGACTGTGCTGTCACAGTGGCAATGACATCCCATCTCTATTTATAAAGGAATGACATTGAATTGTTTTAGGGGCACAACATTCCTTGCATCTGATCATGCCCAAGTTTTATTGTTTTAAACACACTTTTTAAAAATTCACAGCAAGGAACTTGGGGGAGGGACATGAGGCAGGGCTGTGGTCCTGGGCTGTGTAGACAGAAGTTGCTGCAGGCAGAGAGGGAAGCAGGCAAGCTAGGGTCTGTGCAGGTGGGCCCTTGATCAGGGGCTATGTAGGAAGCAAATTGGAAATCATTTTTCTAAAAACTGATAGTGACAGGGGTTGGGAAGGTGGAGGATCTGAGACTGTTGCTCCAGACACACTTAGGACTCCTTTGAAATGTTGGGGTTGAGTGTTGATCTTACAAGTTTGCTCATACTGTCAGCCAAAATGTGGTTGGTTTGCCTAAAAAATATGTTCTCAAAGCAAAGATTGCTTCATTGCCCAGCAATTAAAAGCTGGTGTCGTGCACACTCACAATTTTTCTACAATTTGCAATCTTTCCTCAATGCAGACATTTGAAAAATATGCTGTTCGTATTCTATACTGAAGCCCTTTCTGATTTTTACTTGGTGTACTTCAGAAATTGAGCCTCCTCCTGTGAGAGGAGCGAAATGTATGCTCTCCCAGCTCTGCTTATGTTGATTTGGAGGAGGGCCAGGAAGAAGATTCTAGACTATAGTGCTGCTGTAAGTTGTTTCACAGAGATTAACTACATTTACGTGCATTGGAGTAAATTCGAACATTGTTTAAGGCCCGTACCAATGCATAGGTTATTATGCATTTTTAAGACACTGCCTTGTTTAGAATAATCAACGTTGTTAGAGAAAACAGGAAAAGAAGGGAGGAAGCACAAATGAGTTCCTTCTCCAAGGAAACTGTGCCCTTGTTCTGTGCTGGATTATTAACTGTTCCCTCATCCTTCTGGTCTCAGGATGATCGCCCCTTCCTGGACACACACACACACACACACACACCCCGCAGACAGTCATAGACATAATAGGTGTCCGCAGGACACTGGTGCTTCACTTGGGGTCAGAGACAGGTACTTTCAATTTTGCATGATTATTTTACGCCTGTCTTTCCCACTTGGATATAAATTTAACAGGGAAAGGTTTTTAACTGCTCAGTAATGGATTCCTAATGCCGGCAAACCAGGCAGGGAAAATCACAGTTACCAACAACAACCCAGTGCTTCCTGTGCACCAGGTCCTATTCTGCCACTCTAGGTGGGTTTGCTCAGCACTGCAGCCCCAGATGATGGGTGCTATTGATCTTATTTACGGGGGAGGGGAGTGATGCTCCAGAGGAAAGTCTCCTGTGTGGCTGCACACCCTGCGTCCTTCTCTTTTACACTGGGTTGCCTCTGAGTAAATATTTGCAGAGGGGGAAAAGGAGCCATAATACCAAGGCTGGGCACTGTAGATCCTGCAGTGTCTGGTGCTGAGCCCAAGGGGACCCATGCCTTAGTGGATGCAGGAACAGCTCACCAATGAGCAGTGGCTTAATGGGACCCCCTCATCTGCACTATTGTCACTTGCTTTTCAATAGTTTCATTTTCCTAGAATAAACATGGAAAGAAATTTAAATCAAAAATTGGCTGAGGCATAGGATATCTCCTGAATTTGATATAAAACATGCAATGGCTGGAGAATCTCATTAGTTTAATAAGATGAGTGAAGGAAAGGCAAAGAATATTAGGAATGTTCAGCTTGAACTAACAGGAATTCTTCAGTATTTAAACAGCACAGTAATTTTTGAGATATTTGGACTTCAGGAAATCTGGATTTTATCAGGAAGAGTGAAAGATTGCAGAGCACTTGTTCTTAAGTGTTAGATTTAACTCTCTGCTTTAAAAACTAGAAAAGAAAACAGGATGTAGTGTTTCTACTTGTGTCCTGGAGTAGCCTAGGAAAAGCAATCCATTTGGGACTCAAAAATCTCTATTATTTTAGAAAGTAGTTCTGCTAGGTTGTTTGGTTGAAAATTTTTTTTTAAATGACTTGATCTAAAAGAATAAGTTACCATTGGCTCCATATTGAATTTTTAATTTTCCTTTTAATTTTCTGGTCTGTGAAATTCAAAATTCTGGGAAGCACTAATACTAAGATTTATTTTTAAAATGTTTATTTGATAGAGTGAAAAGGAGAGAGAGAGAAAGGAAGAGAGAGAGAGAAAGGAAGAGAGAGAGAGAGAGAGAGAGAGAGAAATATCTTGGATCTACTTGTTAATTTCCCAAATTCCTTCAACAGCTGGGGCTGGAACGTGCCAATGCCAGGATCCCAGAAGTCCATCCAGGTCTCTGACATGGGTGATAGGGACTCCACTACTTGGACCATCACCTTTTGCCTCCCTGGGTGTGAGTTGGCAGGAAGCTGGATTGGAAGCAGAGCTGGGACTGGATCCCAGGCACTCTGATGTGGGATATAGATGCTCCACATAAGCGCTTAACCTGCTGTGCCACAATGCCAGCTCCAAGAATTTAAAAGTCATTTAGTGAAACTCTTTTCTCCAGGAAGTCCTTAACTAGATTTTGTGTAGGTTTTTTGTTAGTTTTCCCAGTTTTACATGCATCATTTCCCCCAATAAACAAAATAAATTAGGGAGAAAATCATGTAAAATAGCAAGAGGCCCTGTGAGGGGCCAGCTCTGTGGGGAAGAGGCTATGTCTCATCCTGGGAAGACAGCCTGAGAAAGCCAATCACCGGGCTTCCTGCCGAAGGGATCATGTGGGAATTACTAGTTCCTTTTCCTAAGGGGGAAAGAAAAAATCAAAACACAAACTTTCCATGAGAACAAAAATGCCACTTTCTTTTCTTATTTTTTTTATCTCCACATAAAGTCCTCCCAGCCTGTGTCGGGAACTGGAAAGGCAGGCAAAGGACGTCTGGCAGAGACAGCTGAGAGCCATTGCAGGGGATGTGATGTCCCACATCAGAGTGCCTGGGATCCCTCTGTTATGAAGCTGATCCTAGGGGGCTCCCTTTACAGCTGGAAGTCATGACACTCTTGTGTCATTAGGTTTGAAAGCCACAACAGAGGCCTGGGTGGTAGCATTACCAGTTATGCACTTCCATTTTGAAAATGTGTACACTTAAAAAAATAAAGACCATTCTATTTTATAATAAAAGCAAAATACAGGAGTGAACCTTTGTCAGAGATTTGTGTGGCTGCCACTTCATGGCCATTGGAAATTGTCTGAAGCGCATCCCCTTGCCGTGTGTCACAGAAGAACAAGGTTCTGCAGGGTTCTCCAGCCAGATGGTAGGCACAGTGGCTGAGGCTCCATGGGTTGTCAGTCCAGGCCTGTGGCCCACACCCACATCAGTCACCTGTGGTTGCTCCTGTCCAGTATGGAACTAACTGAGGTGAGTGACTGAAGTTGAACAGGTTGCCTCAACAGGTAATCAGCTCAGATTGTTGTGAACAGTGGTTACGTCTAAAGGCAAGTGTGGCAGATATCAGTGCAAAGCAACTGTCTCCTTGGTACATCCAAACCCGTGTGGCATCCCAGTAGCCTGCTGCCACATCATTCTCAGCTCCCAGCTGTGGAGACGAAGATTAATAGCAGAGGGCAGGTGGGAGTCAAGCACTCATTTACTATTTTGAGAAAAGCCCATCACATTTATTTTGGGTTTCTGTTCTAACATTTGCATCTACTTCTGACCTCAGAGTGTATAATTACCTTTTTTATAGTCATTAGTTGTGCTGAGTAGCATTTTAAAAATAGCATTGTATTTCATACTACTTTGGTACTTTTAAAAATAATTGAAGAAAGACACTGTGCCAACATGTTTTAGAAATATGCTGTACAAACACAATTATTATTTGTAGCTGAGTTTTAATGTTGAAGTAAAAATAATACATACCATCCCTCTAAGGAATGCTAAATTGATCATGACTTTGAATTGGAGAATATCCCTAAATACCCAATTTTTCTTAAAGGATAAAGCAGTGCCATAACTTTATTAAAAATATCCCTGTGGTTTAGCTACAAAAATGACAAATACACCCCTAAAACCTGCCTCATTTTTGCAAATCTGAAATCATACAAAATTTTTTTGGTTATAGAATTTAATTAACAATAATAATTGGGATCAGTCATTTGCAATGGATTAAGCTGCTGCTTGGGATGCCAGTATCCCACATAGGAGGGCTAATTCAAGACCCAGCACCTTCACTTCCTATCTAGCTTCCAGCTGATACATCCTGAGAGGGGAACAGATGATAGTTCAAGTGTGGGCTCCTGGCAACCATTTGGAGGGCCCAGATTGAGTTCTGGGCTCCTGGATTTGGCCTGGCCTAACCATAGATCAAAGTAAATAAATGAACATTTAAAAACTTGGTAACTAGTAATAATATTTTTTAAATAAGGCTTTCCTTATTGTGAAAAGAATATATGTATGTATATATATATATATATATATATATTCTAGAAGACATATAAAACCTAGTAAATATGACTACATACAAATTAAGAATTTTTTGAGAGAAAACGGCATTAGAAATGACATAAAAGTAAAATTGATTAAAAGAAGAGAAATATTTACTATAAATGATAAAAATTGCCAATTTACTTTACTATGCAAACAGCTGTGGCAAACTGATAAGAAAAATATATCCAATAAACAAATGACCAAAAAAATGTAAACAGATAATCCCAGTAGCATCAATTTATGGCCAAGCACCACAAGAAATCCCAGTTTTACTGCAATGGAAGAGCTGCAGATTAAACGTAGGCATCAATAGACACGTCCAGAAGCTTTGGTGGATGGTTACCATCTTGACTTGGGAGCCTCCTAGGTATCTCATCTCTACTGTAATGTGTGTGCAACAGAATTCTTGTATTGGTTTTCTTAGTCCCGCCAACCTGTTTGTCAGTAGCCATATTCTTCTCAACAAACACTGATATTGTTTATGTAGATACTCAAGGAAGAAGTCAGGATGTCACCCATGAGTCCTTTTTTCCTCACTTCCTTTGTATGTAGTCATCAAGTCCTCCTCCCTGCATCTTGAGCACATACTCAACTGATGTGATGGTTCCTAAAGATGTCTTATTTCTTTCTTCTTATCCTCTTCTGAGTCATACTCTTTTGCTAAATTTTAGAATGATCTTTTTAATCTTAATCCAAATAAAGGCTATATATTTTTCTAAAGATGTAATATAATTGCATGGTTCAAAGTTCAAAACTTACATAAAGATATACAGTATAATATTTCTCACCCAGGATTTTTGCCCATACAGCCAGTTCCTATGTTAAGAGACATCCAAGTTATCATCACTTCCTAGAATATTTTGCATATTTATTTTGTACATATACAACTGTGTGTGTGTGTATGTGTATTCTTGAGTTCTTTTGTTAATACAAATGATAGGCTATTTATTCAGTGTTCCTATCAGTGGAAATATCTGCATTACAGTATATTTGAGTATCAGTATTTTTCAAGACTGTATAGTTTCCTATTACATGGATGAAACATAAGCTATTGAATTAATCTCCTATTATTGAGTTGAGTTTTCACATTTTTTGCTCTTATAAACTTTGTTGCAATTACTAGCCTTACATACTCACAATTTTGTATATGTCTAAGTATTCTGTAGGATTAGGGTTCTTCAAAAAGTTTATAAAAACAGTGGAATTTAAAAATAAGCTATTCCAATATAAAACTTTGAAATGTATGCATAGTTTTTTTTTATAATACACATTTCCCATGGGCACTTTGAAGACTCCATGTATGCATGGACTTCATGAAACTTTTGCAGCAAAAATAAACTTACATTTTTATTCCACTTTCCTTGAACTTATTTAAGTCCTCTTATGTAGAAACCTAGAAGTAGAAATGCAAGATCAAGGAGTATGTGCTTTTGTAATTTTGATACGTCAGGTCAACTTGCCTTTCTTGGTATCCTTACCAACTTAGATTGTGTGTTTCTCTATACATTTTCTACCATTTGGCCATACATAGTTTTTTTCATAATATTCATTTTTCCAGGATACTTTTGAAGACCCCCTGTATGCAGGGATTTCAAAAAAGTTTACATCAAAATACACAACCTTTAATCCTATTTTCCTGGAACTTTTTGAAGTACCCTTTTTTTTTGTGGCAAATGAATTTTCCTTGGGTTAGATCTTGCTATGTACATCTGCTGGCAATGTGACTTTCTACAGTGTGAGAAGCCTATTGTAGAGGTTGTGGTTATTTTAATACTTTGTAGTCATTTCTGAATCTTAACGTCTTCATATCTTGCACAGGAGTTGAAGGTTAAGTTCTTTTTTTTTTTAATTAAACTTTTATTTAATGAATATAAATTTCCAAAGTACGGCTTATGGGTTACAATGGGTTCCCCCTCCCAAAATTTCCCTCCCACCCACAACCCTCCCCTTTCCCGCTCCCTCTCCCCTTCCAATCACATCATGATTCATTTTCAATTCTCTTTATATACAGAAGATCAGTTTAGTATATATTAGGTAATGATTTCAACAGTTTGCCCCCATATAGTAACACAAAGTGAAAAAAAATACTGTTGGAGTACTAGTTATAGCATTAAATAAGAGTGTACAGTACATTAAAGACAGAGATCTTACATAATATCTTTTTTTTTTTAAAATTATTTAATTTTCTATGCCGTTTCCAATTTAACACCAGGTTTTTCCTTTTTTCATTTCCAATTATCTTTATATACAGAAGATTGATTCAGTATGTAATTAGTAAAGATCTCATCAGTTTGTACCCACACAGAAACACAAAGTGTAAAAATACTGTTTCAGTACTAGTTATAGCATCACTGCACATTAGACAACACATTAGGGACAGATCCCACATGGGATGTAAGTACACAGTGACACCTGTTGCTGACTTAACAATTTGACACTCCTGTTTATGGCGTCAGTAATCTCCCTAGGCTCTAGTCATGAGTTGCCAGGGCTATGGAAGCCTTTAGAGTTCGCTGACTTTGATCTTATTCCAATAGGGTAATAGTCAAAGTGGAAGTTCTCTCCTCCCTTCAGAGAAAGGTACCTCCTTCTTTGATGGCCCCTTTCTTTCCACTGGGATCTCACTCGCAGAGATCTTTCAGTTAGGTCTTCTTTTTTTTTTTTCACAGTGTCTTGGCTTTCCATGCCTACAATACTCTCATGGGCTCTTCAGCCAGATCCAAATGCCTTAAGGGCTGATTCTGAAGCCAGAGTGTTGTTTAGGACGTCTGCCATTCTATGAGTCTGCTGTGTATCCCACTTCCCATGTTGGATCCTTCTCTCCCTTTTTTATGCTATCAGTTAGTATTAGCAGACACTAGTCTTGTTTGTGTGACCCCTTTGACTCTTAGACCTATCAGAGCCATCGAATGTGAACTGAAATTGATCACTTGGACTAGTGAGATGGCATTGGTACATGCCACCTTGATGGGATTGTATTGGAATCCCCTGGCACATTTCTAACTCCACCATTTGGGGGAAGTCTGATTGTGCATGTCCCAAATTGTACATCTCCTCCCTCTCTTTTTCCACTCTTAAATTTAACAGGGATCACCTTTCAGTTAAAATTTAAACACCTAAGAGTAATTGTGTGTTAATTACAGAGTTCAACCACTAGTACTAGAACAACAACAAAAACAACAACAAATACTAAAAGGGATAAAGTATTACATTGTACTTCAACAGTCAGGACAAGAGCTGATCAGGTCATTGTTTCTTATAGTGTCCATTTCACTTCAACAGGTTTCCCCTTTGGTGCTCAGTTGTTGCTGATCAGGGAAAACAAATGATATTTGTCTCTTTGGGACTGGCTTAATTCACTCAGCATGATGTTTTCCAGATTTCTCCATCTTGTTGCAAATGACTGGGTTTTATTGTTTCTTACTGCTGTATAGTATTCTATGGAGTACATGTCCCATAATTTCTTTATCCAGTTTACTGTTGATGGGCATTTGGGTTGGTTCCAGGTCTTAGCTATTGTGAATTGAGCTGCAATAAACATTAAGGTGCAGATGGCTTTTTTATTAGCCAAATTAATTTCCTTTGGGTAAATTCCAAGGAGTGGGATGGCTGGGTTGTATGGTAGGGTTATGTTCAGGTTTCTGAGGAATCTCCAGACAGACTTCCATAGTGGCTTAACCAGTGAGTATTCGTTTGAACTACCCCTCTTTGTCTCTCTCTCTCACACTGTCTAACTCCACCTGTCAAAAAAAGGAAAAAAGAAAGGAGAAGAGGAAGATGCTGACATGAACAAAGAAGGGTCATAGTCAAAGTGGAAGTTCTCTCCTCCCTTCAGAGAAAGGTACCTCCTTCTCTGATGGCCCCGTTCTTTCCACTGGGATCTCACTCGCTGAGATCTTTCATTTAGGTCTTCTTCTTCTTCTTCTTCTTTTTTTTTTTTTTTTTTTCAGAGTGTCTTGGCTTTCCATGTGCTGTGGCTGTTTTCATCGTTGTTGCTATGTTGCTTACCCCCTCATGTGCTCTTGTCATGCAGTATTATGAAGATACAGCCTCATGTGCTTGGGCATATGTATGACTATTGATATGATATTGTGTTGGTGGGGATACTGTAGGAAATTAATTTTTTTTAAAAAAAAGTACATGAAATTTAAAGTTTTGAAACTTTAAAAGTTACAACCTGTTAATATTAGTATGGTACAGTCAGTGCCTTATGTAATGCATGGAACTCACCAAAAAATATCTCTAAGGTTTGCAGCTTTTTGGACATAACTGAAGTGTCCCATGAGAAAAGGCTATCATTCTGCTTTACCATCTGAAGAAACAGTGATGCAGGGCCGTGAGTATCCCTGAGTTTCTGGAGTTAGAAGTTCAGACATGCTGAAACGCTAAGACCCAAAGAAGAAACGGAGCATCTAAGGGGAAAGGCACCGTAAAATACCAGGCCCCTGAAGATTACTTCTCTTGTATTTTTCCAACCTGAAGTAAATGTTGTAATACTTGTAGTCTGAGGGTTTTATGTGTGCTAGTAAATCTGATACTTCTAGGATCAGTTGGACCTGCTTCTGATGACCCAAATAAAGGGCACATGCACACAAGAGTGTGTTTGGTATCTTGACAGAAAATCGTGAGTGGTAGGTCCACAATTCATGTTTCTTTGAATTTAAGGTATTGTTGTGTTAGTATCTTGTCATGCCTTCTTTTAAAAACATTATTTTAGTTCATCAAAATTATAAAGTGGCTTAGGAAGTAATAGGTTAATGTAGTTTCTTTCTTCATCTTATGAAAATTGTTTTGACACTAGTAGTACACAGCAGCAAATAATGTACCTTTTGCTTCCCAGTGAGATGCCGGCTACAGCACCAGTTAATTTTAATACAAAACACACACTCAAGAGATGGAGTCTGCCTCCTCCTTGCCTTTCTATGGTATGTACATATGATACATAAACAAATAAATCTGTTTTACTTTTTCAACTTCATTAGTAGAGATTAGAAAATGAGTTGATTTTTAAGATTTTAACTTATTTAAAATAAGTTGTTTAAATGTGTCAGGAACCATTTTTAGGATAACTAGATGATAGTCTACAGACTTGGGGGTGACACAGGTTAGCTCTCCATGGACACTGGAATTCTGCACACAAGAAACCATGGCCTCAGTGTAATTTGCTGTTATAAGTCTGACATTGTTAGATAAATAGAGAATTGAATATTTTATTTTTACATTTATTTTATTTATTTCAAATACAGAGTTACAGAGAGAAGTAGAGACAGAGAGAGAGAGAGAGATCTTCCATCCGCTGGTTCATTCCCCAAATGGCCACAATGGCCAGAACTGAGCCAATCCGAAACCAGGATCCAGGAGCTTCTTCTGGGTCTCCCATGTGGGTGCAGGGGCCTAAGGACTTGGGCCATCCTCCACTGCTTTCCCAGGCACATTAGCAGAGAAGTGGATCAGAAGCAGAGCAGGTGGGACTCAAACTGGTGCCCATATGGAATGCTGGCACTGTAGGTCAGGACTGAGCCACAGTGCCGGCCCCTTGAATATTTTAGAAAGCATAATTTTTCTGTATAGCTGACTGCTTTATTATTTCAGTTAGACTTTTAAATTTCAATTCTGATAGACTGAGAACCAGCTTGAATAGACTGTAGCCTCCCAAGCTATCAGCAGCAGAGTATACTGGGTGCAGTTTAAACTTTTCTTGACGGCCTGGTGACCTCATCATTTATGTGTTGGTTTTTCAGATGTTAGAGGTTGGAGAGCTTTCTCAGTAAGGTGGACGTTGGGCCTACACTGCCTGCCCACTGGCTTTGGCTGCCTTCTACAGCAGTACTCTGTTCTCTTGGCCATTATTGGGTGGCTGCTATTCAGTCTCGTTAAATAGTAAATTCACGGTACAATAAAGAAGACTTTTACTGAAGTATTTTATTTTTCTCTTTCAGAAATAGTTTTTAACTTCTTCGTTCCCTTCTTTGTTCATGTCATCATCTTCCTCTTCTCCTTTCTTTTTTCCTTTTTTTGACAGGTGGAGTTAGACAGTGTGAGAGAGAGAGACAAAGAGAAAGGTCTTCCTTTTTCTGTTGGTTCATCCCCCAAGTGGCCGCTACAGCCAGCGCATTGCAGCCGGCGTGCTGCGGGGATCCGAAGCCAGGAGCCAGGCACTTCCTCCTGGTCTCCCATGCAGGTGCAAGACCCAAGGACCTGGGCCATCCTCCACTGCACTCCTGGGCCACTGCACTCTCCCAGAGAGCTGGACTCGAAGAGGAGCAACCGGAATGGAATCCGGTGCCCTAACTGGGACTAGAACCCGGGGTGCCAGCGCTGGAGGCGGAGGATTAGCCTATTGAGCCGCGGCGCCGGCCATCCTCCTTTCTTCTTTCCCCTTCTCTTCTTCCACTGGTTGTTCCACCACTTCTCTTGTTTTCTGGGTTGGTGCCTCAGGAAGACACAGATGGATGTCTTCTTCTTCTTCGCTCTTGCTCAGCAGCCTGGAGTTTGCTGCCCGGCCATGAGGAAGTAGCCACCTCGTCATCATCCCAAGCTTTATGTCAGAGGTTTTGGGAAGGGTTCGCTCTGCAGTCTTCATGTGTTTTTCATGAACATGCCAGTGAATTCCGGGGCTTCCTCTCCTCCCTACTGTTGACTTTAAACAGAACTTCAGGCAGCAGCAAACTTTAATCACTTTTTTAACATTGCAGGCAGAGTCACTTTCAACACAAGAAATTGTACTCATCCTTTAGAGAACTTAGAGCCTAAGCCTGAAGCAGGGAGGTGATAATTCTAGAACAAAAGAGAACAATCACATGCCAGTGTCAAACCCCTTTTCTCAGAGTACACTCTTAAGTTGCTCATAAAATTAAACATGTATATACATGTGTCAATGTCTTTGAGATAAGAAACTGTGGTAGGTGCTGTGTGATGAAGATCTAGCCATGAAACAAGAACATACTCAACGTCTAGGATCTGCTGTGTGGTAAGAAACACAGATACATGAGCCAGGAAACATGAGCCAAAGCTGACTGCTTACAGCAAAGGGTCTTAGTGAGGCCAGACAGCAGAGGAGGGATATCAGGGCACTTAGAAAAGGACGGGGAGTTGGAAAGAAACCAGAAAGAAACCAAAAACCAAAAAAATTAGAGTCTTTGTTCTTAGAGAAATGGTGGTAGGGAGATTATTCCATAGAATGCTTGTAGCTTGAAAGAAAGATTCAGCATGCAGGAGATTATGAAGTGTCACATGATCTGGAACAAATCATTGTGGGTGGTGTTGATGTGTAGGGGGCCTCCACCAAGAGGAAGAAGAGGAGAGCGAGCGGACACTGAAAGGGAAAAGTGTTGTGAGAAACTGGAGGAAAAAGGAAATTATGAAGGGCTTTGGATACCTGGTGACTTAAATTTCTTTACTTTTTAAATTATTTTTTTTTTGAGTTTTTTTTTTTTAAGATTTATTTGTTTATTTATATGAAAGAGTTACACAGAGAGAGAAGGAGAAGCAGAGAGAGAAAGATCTTCCATCCGCTGGTTCACTCCCCAATTGACTGCAACAGCTGGAGCTGCACCAATCCGAAGCCAGGATCCAGGAGCTTCTTCCAGGTCTCCCACGTGGTTGCAGGGGCCCAAGGCTACAGCAGAGAGCTGGACTGAAAGTGGAGCAGCCGGGACTCCAGCGTCCATATGGGATGCTGGCACTGCAAACAGCGGTCCTACCCACTATGCTACAGCGCCGGCCCCTGCCTTGAGTTTTTAAAAAATAATTTGTTCACCCTTCACACAGATTTACCAGTTGTTAATGGTTTGCTTTTTCTCTTTCAACCATTTGACACTTCACCCCTAAATACTTTAACATACATGTACTAAAAACATGAAAAGCTGAGAGTAAGAGAGGAAAGGAGAAAAGAGGAGAGAAGAGAGAGAAACACGGGGGAGAGGAAGAGAGAAAGAGAGCAAGCGAGCGAGCTCTCCTATCCACTAATTAGTCCCAGTTGCACCCAACAACTTAGGCTCGATTAGGCTGAAGCCAGGAACTGGGAACTTAATCCAGGTATCCCACGTGGCTGGCAGGGGCCTGACTGAGCCACCATCTACTGCCTCCCGTGCTATGCATGAACAGGAAACTAGAATAGGGAGAAAGGCAGATCCTATCCCAGAAACTGTGTTGTGGGGTTTTGGAATCTTAACTGCTGTCCCAAATGTCTGACCCTACCTTCAGATTTTGATTGTTATTCTCTTTGGCTCCTCCCAGTTACTTGCATTTTTCTCTTGTTGGTTTGTACTGCTTTAGAAATAAGGATCAAACAGGTGTTGTACAAATGCTACACCTTTGTATTTAGGCCTTGAGAAATCATTATATCTGATATTGATCTTAACATTGGCATATATAGGGAAGTGCATTTGGGAAAAAACAATTCCAATTCGTGTTTACTAGGTAACAAAACTTAGCATCAATAAGTCCTAGTCTCTGAAGACAGTGGTTTGGTCTAATGCTTTTACTAAAAGACCAATAAACTATAAGACACCAATTACTTGCAAACAGAAAATAAATTACTTTCCAATCTTTGCTTAAAATGTTGATACTTCCTTGCTTGAAACATTAGATTCTGCAGAGATTTAGAAAGGCTTATATGGCCGGATTCTGTCCCGGTTGCCCCTCTCCCAGGCCAGCTCTCTACTGTGGCCCTAGAGTGCAGTAGAGGATGGCCCAAGTCCTTGGGCCCTGCACCCACATGGAAGACCAGGAGAAGCACCTGGCTCCTGGTTTCGGATCAGCGCGGTGTGCCGGCTGCAGTGCACAGGCCGCAGCGGCCATTGGAAGGTGAACCAACGGCAAAAGGAAGACCTTTCTCTCTCTCTCTCTCTCACTGTCTAACTCTGCATGTAAAAAAGAAAAAAAGAGAGAAAAAAGAAAAAAAAGGCTTACAGGAATTTTAGGGGGAGATAAAGTGAACAAGGAAATAGTATTTTGTAAAGATAAACATGAAAATGTTAGAATATCCTGCATTGAAAAAGATAATAGGTTTCCCCTTTGGTGCTCAGTTAGTTGTCACCAATCAGGGAGAACATATGATATTTGTCCCTTTGGGACTGGCTTAATTCACTCATCATAATGTTTTCCAGATTCTTCCATCTTATTGCAAAAGACCGGATTTCATTGTTTTTGACTGCTGTGTAGTATTCTATAGAGTACATGTCCCATAATTTCTTTATCCAGTCTACTGTTGATGGGCATTTGGGTTGGTTCCAGGTCTTAGATACTGTGAATTGAGCTGCAATAAACATTAAGGTGCAGACAGCTTTTTGTTTGCCAATTTAATTTCCTTTGGGTAAATTCCAAGGAGTGGGATGGCTGGGTTGTATGGCAGAGTTATATTCAGGTTTCTGAGGACTCTCAAGACTGACTTCCATAGTGGCTTAACCAGTTTGCATTCCCAACAATAGTGGGTTAGTGTCCTTTTTTCCCCACATCCTTGCCAGCATCTATTGTTGGTAGATTTCTGAGTGAGCCATTCTAACCGGGGTGAGGTGAACCTCATTGTGGTTTTGATTTGCATTTCCCTGATGGCTAGTGATCTTGAACATTTTTTCATGTGTCTGTTGGTATTTGGATTTCCTCTTTTGAAAAATGTCTATTGAGGTCCTTGACCCATCTCTTAAGTGTGTTGTTTGTTTTGACTTTGTGGAGTTTCTTGATTTCTTTGTAGATTCTGGTTATCAACCCTTTATCTGTTGCATAGTTTGCAAATATTTTTTCCCATTCTGTTGGTTGCCTATTCACTTTCCTGATTGTGTCTTTTGAAGTACAGAAACTTCTCAATTTGATGCAATCCCAAATGTTAATTTTGGCTTTGACTGCCTGTGCTTCTGGGGTCTTTGCCAGTATCTTTATCTTGCAAGGTTTCTCCAATGCTCTCTAATAATTTGATAGTTTTGGGTCATAGATTTAAGTCTTTAATCCATGTTGAGTGAATTTTTGTGTACGGTGAAAGGTAGGGGTCTTGCTTCATGATTCTGCACGTGGAAATCCAGTTTTCCCAGCACCATTTATTGAATAGACTGTCCTTACTCCAGGGATTGGTTTTGGATCCTTGATCATATATAAGTTGGCTGTAGATGTTTGGATTGATTTCTGGTGTTTCTATTCTGTTCCATTTGTCTATCCATCTGTTTCTGTACCAGTACCATGCTGTTTTGATAACAACTGCCCTGTAATATGTCCTGAAATCTGGTATTGTGATGCCTCCAGCTTTGTTTATGTTGTACAAGATTGCTTTAGCTATTCGAGGTCTCCTGTGTCATCATTTTTTTTCAGATCTGAGAAGAATGTCTTCGGTATTTTGATTGGTATTGCATTGAATCTATAAATTGCTTTTGGGAGAATGGACATTTTGATGATATTGATTCTATGAGAAACAGTGACTTGCTCAGCTCTTGTCCTGACTGTTGAAGTACAGTGTAATACTTTATCCCTTTTAGTATTTTTTTTTTGTTCTAATACTATTGGTTGAACTTTGTAATTAACACACAATTATTCTTAGGTGTTGAAATTTTAACTGAAAAGTGATCCCTGTTAAATATAAGAGTGGAAAAAGAGAAGGAGGAGATGTACAATTTGGGACATGCTCAATTGGACTTGCCCCAAGTGGTGGAGTCAGAAACGTGCCAGGGGATTCCAATCCAATCCCATCAAGGTGGCATGTACCAATGCCATCTAAATAGTCCAAGTGATCGATTTTAGTTCACAATTGATCACACTGATAGGTCTAAGAGTCAAAGGGATCACACAAACAAGACTAGTGTCTGCTAATACTAACTGATAGCATAAAAAAGGGAGAGAAGGATCCAACATGGGAAGTGGGATACACAGCAGACTCACAGAATGGCAGATGTCCTAAATAGCACTCTGGCCTCAGAATCAGCCCTGAAGGCATTCGGATATGGCTGAAGAGCCCATGAGAGTATTTTAGGCATGGAAAGCCAAGACACTCTGAAAAAAAAAAAAAGAAGACCTAACTGAAAGATCTCTGCGAGTGAGATCCCAGTGGAAAGAAAGGGGCCATCAAAGAAGGAGGTAGCTTTCTCTGAAGGGAGGAGAGAACTTCCACTTTGACTATGACCCTGTCTGAATATGATCGAAGTCAGCGAACTCAAAGTGCTTCCATAGCCTTAGCAACTCATGACTAGAGCCTAGGGAGATTACTGATGCCATAAACAGGAGTGTCAAATTGTTAAGTCAACAACAGGAGTCACTGTGTACTTACACCCCATGTGGGATCTGTCCTTAATGTGCTGTCCAATGTGAAGTAATGCTATAACTAGTACTGAAACAGTATTTTACACTTTGTGTTTCTGTGTGGGTGCAAACTGTTGAAATCTTTACTTAATATATACTAAATCAATCTTCTGTATATAAAGATAATTGAAAATGAATCTTGATGTGAATGGAATGGGAGAGGGAGTGGGAGATGGGAGGGGTGTGAGTGGGAGGGAAGTTATGGGAGGGGAGCCATTGTAATCCATAAACTGTACTTTGGAAATTTATATTTACTAAATAAAAGTTTAAAAAAGAAAAAGATAATATTAACTAATTATGAAGGGGGGAATAATAGGCTTAACTATGTGTACTCTGTGCTGTCTTCATGGTCTTGAGTAAGAAAGGAGTGATAGAAAATAAATGTGAGATCTTATTCCCTCAACTGAATAAACCATGGCCAAGTCACCACATTTGAAAACGTCACAAGGATTCTGGAATAGCTGGCTGTAATATCCAGGCACTGTGAGGCTGCATTACAAATGAAGTATTTTAGGCTGAGAGTATTGTATGTGCTTCCACCCCTTACATGGGGCCCCACACAAGTTTCCATTATGCTGATTTCTGTGTTGTTCTGAACAACTTCGGAAATATTTTCTCAATTCTACTATTTTACACTGGGAATGGAAAGTTTGTATGTCTTATGCTATGGCACAACAGAACTCAAAATTATAAATAAAATCATAATTTTAGGCATGTTTAGATCAGTAAGGAACATTATGTGTGTTTTCTTGAGTTTTTCTGTTGTTATATAGATGGCATTCATTCTATCAACAGAAAGTTCTCTGACATCATTAACTTGGGGTGTATTGACTGAATCAAGTCAGTATGTAGATTGTTTATTCTTAAGATTATTATACACCAGTGCCCAACACTGATATTAAAAATCATTTGGTGATGAGAGTTTGTTGGTTTTTCTTGAGCTTAAGACAGACTGAAAGGATGACTGTAATCCCAATGGAGGAACATGTTATAACAATATTTAAAGGACGAATGTTCTGATAATTTTAAAGACACATACTGCATGTTCTCTCTTGTATGTGGGAGCTAAAATTAAAAACAAAAAAAAGAAAAAAAGAAGATAAATGTTTGCCTCAGTGTTGCTATAAATATAGTTTTAGCAAACATTAGTTTATACCTTTGTCAAACAAATTGTTGAGAATGATACACTACTATAGTTTTAATCATCTGTGAGTATTTTAAAATTTATTGTATATGAGTGAAATAGACATCTTTTCATATGATTACTGTTCATCACCCTTGTCTATATTCTTGCTAAACTATGGTCTTCTTTCTCTTCACTTGTTGAAATTTTTATTTAGTGGAGCACTAAGCCTTTGATTATAATGTATATTAAAATATGTTAGCTAAAAAATAAGAATAAAATATAAAAATACGATAGTGATAAACTGCAGAAATGCCACCAGATTTGGAATACTATATGTTTAAAACTATATTTGTAGGTGTGAATAGATTATACTATAAAAGGAACAGATGTAAAAACATCTTTCAAGTTTATATACCTATCTGTACATTATAAATTTTAATGCACACTACATTTATTTATTTTTTAAGATTTATTTATTTATTTGAAAGCCAGATTTACACAGAGAGAGAAGAAGTAGAGAGAGAGAGAGGTCCTCCATCCGCTGGTTCACTCCCCAGTTGGCCGCAATGTCGGAGCTGCACTGATCCGAAGGCAAGAGCTAGGAGCTTCTTCTGGTTCTCCCATGCGGGTGCAGGGGCCCAGGCACCTGGGCCATCCTCTACTGCTTTCCCAGGCCATAGCAGAGAGCTGGATCAGAAGTGGAGCAGTCAGGTCTCCAACTGTTGCCCATATGGGATGCTGGCACTGCAGGCGGTGTCTTCACCTGTTATGCCACAGCGTATTTTTATAATTTTAAAAGTGGAAGTGGTATTGTGTAGGCACTCAGAATTAAGAGAAGATATTAGTATCTACTATTTTTGTACTTGGGAAATATATTTTATTGATAATTGCAGTGGAAACAAATTATGAATTGTTATTTTTCAATGATTAGTGTAATAAAATATTAAATAAGAATAAAATAGAGTAGGAAGACAAACAAAAGATGCTAATGCAATTGCTGTGACTAAAACAAATATAGCTCTATCCATAATAACTTCCAAGTTTTAAAAAAAATGCATGAATGCCTCAACCATAGCTTTGCCTCAAACTAACAGGTTGCCTCTCAAACAAAAAGAAAATATTCATGTTTGTCCTCATATTTTGTTTCAGATCATCTAGAATATAAGATTAATGGGAGAAAGGATTTTGGCCTATTTAATCTCCCTCTTGGGTCTATGGCATGAAAATTTACCATTCCTAATTTTACATCTGTCTTCATGTTATCATAAGCATTCAGATCTTAGGGTGTAGAAATCATCAAATCCTACCATCTATTCAGCATCCAGATCCCATGTATAATATCTCTGCAGAAAAGACTTGTCTGTCCGTGAGACCTGCCATTTGTAGAGAGCTCGCTTCCTCTTGACATAGATCACTTTGTCTCAGAAAAATGCTGAGTTGGACTTTATTTATGGTGAATCACAATCTCCTGTAGTTCCTAGTTGGGTGCTTTGGGACCATATTTCATGGGCCTAAATATCTCCTGCTTACTGTGAACTGAAATAATTGCAGCCTGAAAGAAATTATGACTAAGTGACAAAAATTATATATGAGTGAAATAGTGATTTTTTCCAATTATTTTTATAGTGTAAATTTTTATACTATATTTATATATATAAAAATATATATAATTTTTATTGTGTAAATTCCCACTAAACTAGGGTCTTTTTGCTTTTTACTTGTTAAACTTCTTATTCAATGAAGTATTAACTTTTCACTGTAATGTAATTTAAATATATGTTATCTCAAAAACTAAAAAGAAAGAAAGATAGAAGGAAGAAAGGTGGGAGTTTGGGAGGGAGGAAGGGAATATCATTATATTCTTAGACCTATATTTATAAATTATATTGAATCTGTTAAAAATGAATTAAAATTAAAATTAAAAATTAAATAAAAAAGAAATAGAATCTGATTGAAAAATCAAAGTTGAAGTTTATTCAGTTCATCAAGCTGAGGTTTTAAACCCAGAAACAAGCGGTTGCCTGAGTTGACTGTTCCACAAGTGTGAATTTGGTTACAGGTTTTATATTTTTCTTACAGGGTAAGTACTTGCCTTGAGTAGGGTGTAAAACAGTGGAGATGCATATGTGGTTAATCAGACAGATTGAAAATTAAAGAATGTCTCATTGAAAATTGAAGACTATCTGGTGATAGCTAATAGACTTAATTATTGATTAAGGAGATGCATTACATTGCATGTTCTTTCCCATATGGGATGTTACCTATATGCAGGAAGAGGCAAACAATTGGGTCATTAATTGCTCTTCCTACAATGGTCCTAAGACTTCTTAACATCTAGACAGTAGATGTTTCCTTGTTTAGGACTGAAGTTTCTTTGGTCTCAGCTGAGGTTCCTTGAAAGTTTTTCTTATCTGAGAGACAACTTTAGGTTGTCTTCATACCCTGGACACTATCCCTTCTGACTTAGGCACTGCAGTCACTGCATAAGTCCACTATCCCTTCTCTTTGGATATCTAAGGACAGATAGCAGCTCTCTACTTCCCCACCATTCACCCAGCCTCACTTAACATACCACAGTCACTTTTGCAGATTCTTCGTACTGTAAGTCTTTTGGCAATTCCATTTATTGTAGTAGCAAGGATCCTCATGTTAATCTTGGCTGTCCCCCCTGGTACTTTCTGCATTTCCAAACTGTTAGTGTGAGTGTGGTCTGACCAACATAGGACTGATTATTCCCTTGTATATATACCAGAAGATGAAACTAATTTCTATGATAAGTGTGTCACAATGAATTTTTACAAAGGGTACCATACATTAAAACCCATAAGAAATTCCTATGAGTGATTATCTTCTACATTTCCCTCATTTTTAAAATATGTAAATAGTTTCTTGGTAGGACTTTATATTTATCTGAATTATATTTCATTTAAAGAATTCATCCCAGCCTTCCTAGATATCATCTCTTGGATCTGGATCTATTTATTCCTTGTGTTTTCTTTTTTCAATAGTTCTCATATGGCATTGATGACGTATATTCATCAACTGTGTTAATTTAAAAATAATATTAATGTTATTGGGTAAATAACCGAGACTTGTTATTGGAAAACTTAATGTATCCCTCTAGATAGAGGCCACGCTAGTTTGTTGTTGTTCTTGCATAAAGCTCAGTATGTGGCTGAGAGGAGCTTCTTAATACTTAATTGAAGGCGTAGTTAAACATGCTGTATACTCTTGGAGTATGGTTCATCATCCAGTCACTTTACTGTACCAAATCCATTAACAGGGCTGCTAACCATTCCACATTCTGCATGTCAAAACAATTATATAATGAGAGTTCTATCAAATGCCTTGGTGAAATGCATGTGCCTTACATTTATGGAATTACCAGATAGTTAAGAAGTGGTAACCTCTGTCCTAGGCTCACATGTCCAAATTGCCATGTGCTCCTTCTGATGCTTAATGGACAGAGTAAATGTCAATCAATGAGTTCAACATTTTCCCTCACTCCAGTTATTGTATGCAAATATAAATGAACAAGGCCTTTCTGGGTGGCTTTCATGATGCATAGAGTGTTTAAATTTCCTTATTCATGTCACTAAACATTTATAGCATGCTTCTTATTGCAAGAGAAGTAGGGTACACACTTTTGGGTATGAAGAATGCTGCATTTACCACTTCAGTTGCTCTATATGGAGAAAGGTATTTTGTTAGTGCTTGTGAATGTAAACAGGCAGAGTCCTTGGGCCTTACACTCTGATCAATAGCAAGTAAATAAATCAATTGGTGATGAGCACTATGGAGATAATGAACAAGATGAGGAGAGGACAGGCGGGGAGGCCACTCAGTTAGTATGATTACAGGAAGTCTGTAAAGGATGGGAATGAGCCATGTAGCGATGTGGAGGAAGAGGGCTCTGGAAGGAAACAAGTGCTGAGATCTAAATCCAGAAAGAGTTTGGGTTTTTCCAGACTCACAAAGGAGAGGCCAGGGTAACTGGAAATGGCATGTATACTTTATTCTGTGGACAGTGGAAAGC
Source organism: Lepus europaeus (assembly GCF_033115175.1). NCBI lineage: Eukaryota > Metazoa > Chordata > Mammalia > Lagomorpha > Leporidae > Lepus > Lepus europaeus. Next base: position 162,802,680 of record NC_084829.1, on the reverse strand, counting down.
CACTGAAGGATTTTAAGTAGGAAGTGACGTGAGTTTGTTCTTGTGTCAAGAGATTCATCTGAAGGTTCTTTGGAGGGTTATGTATCCAGAAGAAAGACCTGTCATGATTATTGTTCTTGAGAGAGCGATAATGTTGGAGGCAGTGAAGATAAGAAGGGGGAAACCCAAGATACATTTTGGAGAGAGAACCAAAGGCTCAGTATATAGATAAGAGAAAGGGCTAAATTGATGATAACACTGAGTTTTCAGCATGAGCCACTCATTGAGTTGTTATTTACTCATTTGGTGAAAAACAGAACAGGAACAGATGGGTGAGGGCAGTCACTGATGACTGATAACTTAGGATAAATGTGATCAGTGCTGTAATGAGTATCTACCATACTCTATACACACTTTAATTTTTCATTCATTCTATATTAACTGAGCAGTTAGTGTTTACCAAACAGTGGGAATAGAGCATGAACAAAACAAACATAAACCCTGGATTTTATGATGAAGCATGTCTGATATCAATAAATCCTGTGGAGGTAAAAGAAAGACAAGAAGGGTGAGGGCATGCCACGTGAAGGGATTACTTGTGATTTTTAAATTGCATGGTTAAGATGTCTTCCTTAGGAAATCAACATTTTAGCAGTGACTTGCAATGTTTATAAAGGAGTGTACACTGTAACCTGGGGATAGTTTGTAGTAATTTTGAGTTCAGTGTGTTTTTACTTACCATAGTTGCTTATTTATTCGACCTGTTGTTCTGCAAGCAGTTGAGGATAAACCTAAGAGTGGACTTATTAACAGAGTATTTCTTGAAACAAAGCAAGCTGCACACACACACACACATATAATACATACAGTTTTTAGTTACTTTACTTAATGAGGAATTAGCAAATCCACCTAGCCTTTAAAAAATGGATATAATGTTAAAAAGAAAAAAAAATGAATGGAAAACACAGAGGACAATTTTTTTTTGTTTTTATTCTATCATTGAAGCCGATGCAGCAGTAGCATATAAAAAAAAATTGAGGCATCAGCTTTCTCAAAATCACCAATAATATGATGCCTAGGGCATAGGTAAATATTAAAAGTTAACACACACATCCTATTTGGCAGATGATCACTTCTCACTCCCAGAGGCCCACCCAAGCACAATTCACTCATTGCTTATAAGGAAGCAAGATAGAAGCAATGGGAAATGTTATTTTCTTGAAGTAATTTATCACAGCTGTTGCTTCATCAATACATGTATAAACTTCCGTATCATCAAAAAGGGTAGAAGTTATTTCTGCCATCAGTCTAGAAATAATAAGCTGAGCATGTTTCTTTATTAACTTCTGTTATGAGTGTAAAGATACATATCTGCAAGTATGTAAATATATTGGCAGTTCTGGTATTTTCTTTCAGTGTTAGTTATTATTTGGGTTTATATCTTAAGAAATAACATAATAAAAATATTGATAGAAAGAACTACATTAAGATACAACAGGGGTTACAGATAATATGAGAGTGAGGATAAAACTTGAGTGTAATGTTCTTGAGACAACTTTGTTAAATTCTTAAATATCATTGTATAACCTCTCCTGAACCCAATTTAGTGGATTTTCAGGGACTGATAACTCTGTCAAATAATATGTGCAATGTAAAGACAAAATTTCTTTATCATTATATACAGATGAATTCAGTGTTTACTACCATTAACACTTGACATAATAGTTTGTATGTACATCATTAACACTACCTATTATTTCTTATAACTTGTACATAAATATTATGGTAGAACTAAACACTACATCCAGAAAATTATTTTGCATTTTGATGTATTTGGAACAACTACGTCATTTATTTAATCTGCTTCTGTTGGGTATCGTTTCTTTGACCAATATTTGTGCTGCCTCTATATATGTAGATGTGAAACCACAACTGATATATTGTAGCCTGAAAGCAGTATTTACTCTAGTAAGTGCTATGTATCTGTACTCCCTATATTTAAATGAACATTGTTTCAAATGGAGAAAAGGCAGAGAAATAGGAACTTAAGAAGTCTGTTTCTTTAGTAATTTCAGATGAAATTGGACCCATCCATGAATTTATAAGGTTGCTTATAAACTAATCAGAAATGCTTCTAATGCCACCATGTGCAGTGAAGTGAAGATGTTGGAAAACGCATGACTGTACCAGCTAATGAACTGCTGGACTTACCTCCATCCACCCTACAGCCCACGTGAGCAGTCACAAGGTCAAAGGTCAAATAACCATCACTGCAGCAGGCTCCATCGTTACTTCACTGTTTCCTCTTTTTCTTTCTTTCTTTCTTTTTTTTTTTTAAAAGATTTTATTTATTTGAGGCCGACACTGTGGCTCACTTGGTGAATCCTCCACCTGTGGCGCCGGCATCCCATATAGGCACCCAGTTATAGTCCCGGCTGCTCCTCTTCCACTCCAGCTCTCTGCTGTGATCTGGGAGTGCAGTGGAGGATGGCCCAAGTGCTCAGGCCCCTGCACCCACGTGGGTGACCAGGAAGAGGCACCTGCTCCTGGCTTCGGATCGGCGCAGCACCGGCCATGGCGGCTGTTTGGGGAGTGAACCAACGGAAAGGAAGACCTTTCTCTCTGTCTCTCTCTCTCACTGTCTGTGACTCTACCTGTCAAATAAAATCTTTTTTTTTTATTAATAAATGGGGAGTCAAGGGGATGTATTTCTTTTTTTTTATTTATTTTTTGCTTAATTACAGTGTGGTTTGCAAAATTCATTGATCAATTTATTCAATGTATTTACTACTACATTTATGTCATGGTGGATACCAGATTCCCATTAAGAGAGATATAGTCAATTTGGATTTAAGACTTCAGTGTTTGAAAAAAGGTAATCATCTTTGCGTCAGCATCAGGTTTTTGAATAGCAAAGAAAAACAATGCTTTCTATCTTTCAAGTTGTCATGAAAAGCATTAGGTTTGGAAGTACCAGTAAGTATCGTCACCAAAGCTTATACATTACCTCATGATCTCATCTCAACATGAACAAAATATGGAAAGCCTTTCATTAAAATAAAGACCAGTATTGATTTCAGACCACAGTTCATTTTTATGTTTTAAAAGTGCTCTGTGGAGTGCCAACAGTAAAAACAAAGAACACCCCGGAGAGTGAGAGTCGATGCCTATGTGGAAGAAATGGTGCGCAGGGTCAGCAACAACAAAGTGTCTGAGATTTTCCCCTCCTAGCCATCATTCCACAGTTTTGGGGATGCTGGGAGAAGACACGAGACTCTTGGATCTGGGAAGAGGATGGTTTGTTCCTCAGAGCAGTAGTGGCAGGCACATTGTCAGCATCTCACGAGTCCTGGTTTCTTACAGAAACTTGACGAGGACCATCTACCCACACAACAGGCTCTGTTAAAGGAAAGGAACCCAGACAAATGGGAATCTGAGTCTCTTTACTAGACAGTGAGCCAGCCTGCCCTTTGTGTCAGAGACAGAGTCAGTCTCCATCTTTGTAAAGCCAACCTCCTTGAGAATGTAGTGGCTCCACACTGAGGCAGCAAGGCAAGATTGCAAAGAGGCAGGAGACCCATGAAGAATGACCTCCCAGTGCAAAGATTTGGCTTCTGTTTTCTTTTGTACGATGTTAACCTTACAGTGACTTCATGAGCAACTTTTTACTTGAATAGTGTCTACTATAATTTTTGTTATTTTTTGCCCTGATATGTAATCATTTCAAAAAGGTTAGGAGCATTACTGTCGCTTAATGGTGGAGGAAGTTGCAGCCAGGGACGTTAAGTGATTTAATAGAAACTCATGTGGAGACTGCATCTAAGCAAGTATTAACAAGTTCAAAGATGAGTGTGAAAGCTATTGGGTAAAATAAAGTTTCCTTCCACTCTTATTCCTGAACTTCGTGTGGTTAGCCTTGCAAATCATCTCGTGGATCTGTGATACGTTTGTTCAAGGCACATAGTTATCACAGTTGAACCTATAGAACTATTTGTGATGAGAAGATTCATTCATTCCCCTTGGGAATGTTGCTTACAGCTTATAACACAGTAGAGTACACACACACACACACACACTTGGAGAGTACACACTCATACACACATTTGTCATGAAAGCCAAGTTGGAATGAGCTGTGCCTGGCATTTCTGATATTTCTATACATTTACATAGTTGAGAAATAGATGTGTGGGGAACCATGTACAATCCTGTATCTGATGTCAATTTCATTGGTAGTATACATTAGTTAACCGGGTATTGGCTTTGGGCGTACAGCTAATAATCGTGGAACAACTTACAGAATATCATGCAATTCAGAATGTAAATGTAGATATTTGAATATTTTCCTTTTGAAAAGTATGATGACCAGGATATTTCTGGTTAGTTAACTTATTTTGATAATGAAAGATGAGTTATTGACTTTTTGTGTGTGTGTGTATATGTGTTTATAATAGAAAATTAGCATTTGAAAAGCTTCAAGGAACACCTCCATAGTTCTCACAGTGATGAGACCCTGCCAACTCTGCTCACAACCACAAGTACATGTATCCTTAGTAATGATAACCCCATGGGTAATGCAAATACCTTGTTTTTTCTAAAAGATCAGTTAGTAAACTATGACTTTGATCTGTAGCAATTAAAAAAAATCTCTACCTGAAAACCTGCTACTTCTTTTTCTCTAACAGTCACACATTTTCCTTTTATCTTTTACAACTCCTCCAGCTTTTAGCTACTCCCTCTCTCTGCTCCCAAAACATTTGGTATGGTGCACATGGTACAAACCCTAATATAGCCTTCATCATATTCTTGTACGTGATTCGATTTTAACATTTCTGCCCCAGGCTGTGTTATTCACTTTCATGACATCCGTTTCTAGCACTGTGCCTAGCACTTAGTTACTTAGTCAGTAAATATTTGTTGAAAGTATGAATGACTGAATTTTAATGTCACCAGCAATTTTGTCTGAATCTTATTCATCCTGACTTTAGAACATATGGAAATTAGAAGTGTGTGAGTAATTTGAGAAAATTAGATGTGCTATATTAAATGTTGAAATATATGTCTCCTTTTTTTAAAAATTCCATTAGCAGTATTTCAGGTCCATAAAACACTTGTAGGTATGGCAAGATACTTAACAAGAAAACTTTGTCACATAATAAAAACAAGCAAACATCTAACTGCAAGACATGATGTTTACAAAATTTTTAAAGTTTCTCCTCAAAATTGCAGGCTTCTGTAATGGATAAAAATAGGGAAGTGTGCCATTAAAAATGAAGTGGATGTATACTCATGAATTTGTTTATTCCATGCTAAAATAGTTGTCTTTTTCCCAACATTTGATGGGTATACAGAGAAGAGGTTGTGTTTTGGGGGCAGGAGTGGTATGGGGGAAATGGGAGCTTTGCTAAAACCTAATTCACATACTATAAAATTCACCCACTAAAAATATATATAATTAAATGGTTTTGAGTACAATGGTACTTCAAAAAGCTGGTGGAAAATGGAATTAAACTTTGTTGCCAAAAAAATTTTCAAATCTGTGCATAAGAAGGATATTCAGAAATTGGTGGAAAATGCATATTATGAAAACCTCATTCATGGTTTTCAAAATTTATTGTACCAAAATAAACTTACCTTTTAATTCCATTTTTCCAAGAATGCTTTGAAGAACTCTTGTATATTCATGGAGTTTGCTTTTAGCTTCACCACAATTTATTTAGAAGATTCATCATCCCAAAAAGAATCCCCCTGAGCCCCTTGCAATAACTCCCCTCTCACCCCAAACACCCTCCACCAGCACCCTGGACAATCACTAAGGTGCTGTGTTTGTGGGTGCACGTGTTCTAAACCTTTCTTGTGAGTGAATCACACAGCACTTGACCTCTCCTGATTGGCCTCTGTCACTGAGCAGAAGCGTGTCAAAAAATGTGAGTGAGATTCCAGTGGAAAGAAGGGGCCATCAAAGAAGGAGGTACCTTTCTCTGAAGGGAGGAGAGAACTTCCACTTTGATTATGGCCCTGCCTAAATAATGTCAGAGTTTGTGGACTCCAGAGGCTTCCATAGTCATGGCAGCTCATGACAAGAGCCTCGGATAATCACTAACATCATAAATAAGTGTGTCGATTGTTAAATCAACAACAGGAGTCATTGTGCACTTGATCCCCATGTAGGACCTCTGTCCTTAATATGTACTATGAGAATTAACGGTAAAGCTAGTCTTCAAGCAGTACTTTATGCTTTGTGTGTCTGTGTTGGTGCAAACTGTTAAAATCTCTACTTAGTACAGAGTTGATCTTCTGTATATAAAGATAATTGAAAATGAATCTTAATGAAGAATGGGATAGGAGAGGGAGTAGGAGGTAGGACAGTTTGGGGGTGGGAGGGCGGGTATGGGGAGAAGAACCACTATAATCCAAATGTTATACTTATGAAATTTATATTTATTAAAAGCTTTCTATAAAAATTATATATGAAAAATGAGAAAAAGATCTACAAGAAACATTTCAGCTATGATTTAACAACCAACCAAACCACAAGCCTCATTACAGTGTGATCCCAGGGTTTGTGTATGCATCACTAAAGGGTCATTGTTTTCCACCAATTGATTCTAAGTTAGGGGTTCAATTTGGGTTTAGTGTAGTATCATTTATTTGTTTGTATTAATCAGCCTTATTGTGATTTTGGCTTCCATTTATATTATAGTAATCTTCACACCAATTTACTCATGGAGATTTGTGAAAGTACTTATCTTGGGGAACAATGTGCTTCCTTGCATATTTTTAAGTAGACATAAAACATAGTATAATAGGTCTAAACCATTTCAATGTTTTCATATTATAACTTAGTTATTTAAATATATTTATTTATAAATATTTATTATAAGCAACTGCATTAAATTTCAGAATGTTTCAGTAAGATATTAAAAAATGATGATTTGCTGTAGGCTGCCACTGTAGTGATACACATAAAAGATCATCTTTAATAGACAGAAACTTTCTTTTGTTTCTTTTTCTTGGAGTTTGTTTCTGTCCTGCTCTCTCACATAACTTCATAGCAGTGTAGGAAGTCAGTCCTCATTTTCCATGGATTCCACGTTTGCGAATTCACCAACAAGGTAACATTTAGTTGTAGCCCTACAATCAACACTCGAAGTGCTTCTCCTCTCAGAGTCATTGCAGACATGCAGAAAGGTGAAAGCTTTGAGTTGCTTGACAAGCTCGTTCCCAGCTGAGGGTGAATCAGGTGACGCTCTCCTTCTTGTTTCTGCTCTCCTATATGTTCCAAAAAGAAATGTCCTTCTTGAGTTCTTTCTAGTGTCATAACTTTACATTTTTTGTGCTTCTTATTGGTGAATTTGCTGGTAAGATAGCTCCCAAGGCTACTGCCTAAGAAGGTGGGGATGTACGTTATGGGTGAGAGAAGTGTAGTTCAGACATGGGTTCTAGTGTTATTGGCTATCACTGAATGTTAAACAACTAATGTGTACTATTAAATATTAACATGTACTATCAAATAAGCTTTCCATAAACAGAAACACACATAAAACAAGCTGATACATTGACTGGTAGATGATAGCGTTGTGACCAGAGGCTTGAAGGAAGCCAACCCTGTTATCCCCCTAGGAACAACAATATTCACTAATTCATTGTTCATAGTAATCTTAGAGGACAGAACCATGAAAAGTAACAAGAACAAACTATTTTTAAAAGTATCTTTATATGTCATCCTAAATACATCTCTGCAACAAAAAATAAGACAAGATATATTTTAAAATGCCTTGGGATCATAGCCTGTAGTATTAAAAATCTCTACTGGATTGTGATATCATTAGTGCTATTTTTACTGTAAAACATTCAATGTAAAAATATTAAAACAGCATCTTATATTTGAATTCATTTCTTGATGTCTTCACAAATTATTACCAAACATGAAAATAATAGAAGTGCTTCCCTTATTTGAATTTGACTCATTTTCTAATTTGTTACATGTATCTATGGATGAGTCTTACTGTAGCTAGAATTAAATTGCTTCTGTGTCATTCTGTTCTTCCTTTTCATTTTAAGAGTTGTAAGTCCTTGTTCTAAAAAATAACTGTGTGGAGATAGCAGGGTTTCTTAAAATAGCAACATCACTTCAATCTTTTAATGTCCGCAAAGTTACAAACAACAGAAATCACTTAGTAATTATTCTTAACTTTTTTTCCAGTGATCTCCCAATTTATAACTCAACTGAATCTGTCTTTAATTTTGTTGAAAACAAAAGAATATTAAAACTACCCACTTGAGAGGCCAGTGCCATGTGCTGAAGCTCCAGCATCCCATATGGGCACAGGTTCTAGTCCCAGCTGCTCCTCTTCTGATCCAGCTCTCTGCTATGGTTTGGGAAAGCAGTAGAAGATGGCCGAAGTCCTTGGGACCCTGCACCCATGTGGGAGACCTGGAGGAAGCTCCTGGCTCCTGACTTCTGATTACTGGATTCCAATAGGCTCAGCTCTGGCCATTGCAGCCATCTGGGGAGTGAAACAGCAGATGGGAGACCTCTCTCTGTGTCTCTATCTCTCTCTGTAACTCTTGTCTTTCAAATAAATAAAAATAAATCTTTCTTTTAAGGTTTATTATAACTGTCATTTAAAGAGGAGCAGCTGAGACTAGAACGAGAACCCATATGGAATGCCGGCGCCTCAGGCCAGGGTGTTAACCTGCTGCGCCACAGCGCCGGCCCCGATTATATACTTTTGTTTTAATTTATTTTTATCAAATCTTTAAAGCTGCATATATAACCTTTTCAATTTGTAGAGAAGAATTGCTTTCTTAAAAATATTTATTTGAAAGGCAGAGTGACAGAGAGGCAGAGGCAAAGGCAGAGAGGGAGGGAGGGAGGGAGGGAGAGAGAGAGAGAGAGAGAGAGAGAGACAGAGAGAGAGAGACAGAGAGAGAGAGAGAGGTCTTCTATCCTCTGGTTCACTCTCCAAATAGCTGCAGTGGCCAGAGCTGTGCTACTCTGAAGCCAGGAGCCAGTAATTTCTTCCAAGTCTGCCATGGAGGTTCAGGTGTCCAAGGACTTGGGTCATCTTCTGCTGTTTTCCCAGGCCATAGAAGAGAGCTGGATTGGAAGTGGAGCAGCCAGGACTTGAACCAGTTATATGTGCTATGCCACAGCACTGGTCCCAACAATTGCTTTTTAATTTTGATAAAAACCTGTCTTTACCAAATCAGCCAGCCAGTAAGAATTCATTTGTCATTCTGTGCCTGGCTTATTTAATTAATTTTTGCTCTGTGTTCATCAATTTTGTTGCTGTGGCGAATGACAAGATTTCTGCTTTTTCGTGGCTGCATAGCATTTCACCATATATATATATACACAGACACACACATATACACACACATACACACTGTATTTTCTTTAACCATTCATCTTGATAGATTTTAGGTTGATCCTATATCTTGTCTACTATGAATCATGCTGCTGTAAACTTGGGAGTGTAGCTGTTCCTCCACAGGCTGATTTCATTTCTTTGTGAGATTACTGGAATGTATAATAATTGTGTTTTTAATTTTTTGAGGAACCTCAGTTCCCTGTGATTTCACTTGTATGTGAATCTACACAATGCAGCTCTTATAGAAGTCAGAGCACAGGAATGGTAGAGGGAAATGCAGATGACACAGGTTCACCACTGGGTACAGTGGCACAGTCAACAGGAGGAACAGGTTCCTGTGTCCTATTGCACAGCAGATTGAGGGTAGATAACAATAATGCGTCATCTGATTCAAGACAGCTAGAAGAGAGGATTTTGATTGTTTTCAGCACAAAGAAATGTAAATGTCTAAGGTGAGGGATATGCTAATTACCTCAGTTTGCTCATTACACAATGTATATGTGAGTCAAAACATCACATAGTGCCTCATAAATATGTGCAATTATTATGTGCCAACCAAACATAAAACAATACATTAATTTGTCAGAAATGAGGTGGATCCACATAGCCAACTTGTTACATTTGAATTCTTATGCTGCAGTGCCATAAATGGATGGTTAGGTAAGGAGTGGGATTTGGCCAAAAGTTTGTGTCCCGGATGAAATAAGGCACTGTGACCTCTTTGAAACCACACTCTTAGCTCTGGCTGAGATTCTCCCAGAGGAGAAATCGCTTACTTGGCAGTACCAAGGAATCCAAGACCTAGGATAATTACTAAACATTATCATCCCTGTGGTTCCTCTTTACTGTATATCTGAATTTTTAATAAGTGGTGCTAGAACACAGTCTGACATTGCCAAAGATACACTGTTCCTAATGCCAACCTTTGTTCAACTGTGAAAGAATTAAAACTCAACTGTGAGGTAGCAGGGCCTTGGTTAAAAAAGGCTTTTCGGTCACCCATGATTCAAGGTGTCCTTGTTTGGGACCCCACAGCAGTGCACCAGAGCATCTTGGTGGAGTGAGTGGTATTCATTTCTTCTGCAAAATGGAGGAATGTGACTTTGAAGGGAAGATAGGACGGAAAGCTATTATAACATATCACCTGTAGTCATGTTTTTGGCCATATCTATTTTATGGAAGGTATTTGAGGAAGAGAAAGTGGAAAGACTACTTTCACTTGACAAGTCCTCTCATGCCCCCAGGCTAGCAGACAGCCCAGTGTTAAGGTCACTGATATAAAGAAGAGGGGTTCAGGACCCCAGGATTTTTGTTCCTTGTAAATCTTGGACAAGCCACTTCTCCCCGTGCATCAGATTCTTTATTTTAAAAGTAGAAATAATAAATTCAGTCTCAATTATCTTTCAGTGCTATAGTGAGGATTAACTAAGATAATGCAAGTAAAAGTACTTTGAAAATTGAGAGCTCTATCTAAAGAGAAGATACCATTATCAGTATACTGAAGTCATTTTAGATCAACTATGCTGTACTACAGAGTGAAATGGAGCTCCATCAGGAAAATATTTCTTATTGAAAGAAAATAAAAGGTACATTTTTAAAGTTACCCAAACATTAAAATTGTGCAAATAGCATGGCAATCAACATTAATTTCTAAGCCGTATATTGGGCTTTAAGTAAGAGGCAATAATTGTTGGAATTTACAATGTGCTAGGTACTCTTCTAAATACTTTCCTTAAGTTAATTTATTAAATTCTCACAGCAACCTTGTGAAACAGGTACAGTGGTATCTCCTATTTTAGAGGGAATAAACTGAGAGACAGATCTGTGTGAAATAGTTACGCAGTTGGTAAGGGAAGTGGAGGTGCTAGGCTTTGACCCCAGGCAAGTGATTCCACAGTTGTGTCTTAGCCACAATACATACCTCTTGTTGTATGGATTCTTATTTGGATTTTCCTACTTTCCAGTCTCTGTATCCCATAATGTGACTTTTACTAAATAATTAAAGATGGAAATGGATGAATTAGTCAAGAAAAGAAAAAGAGAAGGAGGAGAGGTTCAAAGTCCAATGGAAATTCTGTTGGTGATACATCCTTATCAAAGAATCAAAGCAATTGCCCAAGCCCAAAGATGATGTCTTTAGCAATTGCTGTCTTTTGAGATTTCATCTCCCGGATGCTCTGAGGAGTATAGGAAGCTCTCCCCATATCGGACATCTCCATCCCGAGGGCTGGAAGCACTGAGTGACCCATCTACCATGTCTATTCAAATGAGGTATAAGGCACCTCTCCCAACTCACCCAAGGGCAGATGGAATGGAAGGGTGAGGACCTTGACATCTGAGCCTTGCCGCCTGTCTTTTCCAAGTGCTCACAGCACAGTCTGTCACCACCAGGTTGTCTTTAAGCTATTCTGTGTTCCAGTAATATTGCCACCCTTACCTTCTTCTGACTACTCTTTGCTTGGAATATTTATTTTTATTCATTTTTTTTTGTTTAAACTCTTTGCTTCTTTGCATTTACAGTGCAGCTCTTGTTGACACTTAAATATGTGGATCTATTTGTTTCTATCCTTTCTGAAAATCTTTGCCTTTTTAAGTGGGTATTTCATTAAGATTTAATATAATAGTGATATGATAGACTTTGTATCTAACTTTTAATTTATTTTTTCATGTTTACTCCTTCATTTTAATTATTATCTTCCTCATTTCTTGCCCTTTTGGGTTTATTCAAAGTATGTTTTAGAATCCTGTTGCAATATTTAAACCTGTGGTTTTCAGGTCACCATATTTATTCTGTTTTATTTTTACTCTAAGAATTTTAATGTATATCCTTAACTTTTCACAGTTTATTACTAATAGCATACCACTTCACATGCAAAAACATGTATGATCTCTATGCATCCTGCTATCCTTGATAGTGTGGTTGGCATGCACATCATATCAGTGCTCTCTGAACTCCACATGAAATATTGGTCTCATGTGGTCATATGTATGCCAGAAGTTAAAATGAATAAAGCAACACACCCATCTGTGATTGCCCTTGGTATTTACCCAGGTATTTAGCATTCCTGATGCTCTTAGAACTTTTTTGAGGATCAGAATTTCTATCTTATTTTTCCTTCATTTTGAAGAATTATTTTACAATTTCCCAGTATGAGTCCATTTGTGTCACATTCTCTTAGCTATAGTTCATCTTAACAATTCTTCATTTGGCCCTCATCCCTGATGTATATTTTTACTGGACATAGAATTCTGCATTGACAGTGTTTCTATTTTTGATTCTCTTTCCAAATTTTAAAGATTTCATACCCTCACTTCTAAGGAGAAGTTAATCATTAATTACATAATGGCATCTCTGGATGTGAGGGGCCCACTTTTCTTGATGTTTTAAAACTCTATTCCTTAGTTTGACTATGATGTGTCATGGTGCCTCGGCTCACTAGGCTAATCCTCTGCCTGCAGCGTCAGCACACCGGGTTCTAGTCCTGGTCGGGGCGCCAGATTCTGTCCCGGTTGCCCCTCTTCCAGGCCAGCTCTCTGCTGTGGCCCGGGAGTGCAGTGGAGGATGGCCCAAGTGCTTGGGCCCTGCACCCGCATGGGAGACCAGGAGAAGCACCTGGCTCCTGGCTTCGGATCAGCACGATGCACCAGCCACAGCGCGCCTGCCGCGGTGGCCATTGGAGGGTGAATCAACAGCAAAAGAAAGATCTTTCTCTCTGTCTCTCTCTCTCTCACTGTCCACTCTGCCTGTCAAAAAAAAAAATTGGGTTCCTCCCACTCATGTGGGAGACCTGTATTGTGTTCCTCATTCCTGGCTTTGACCCTAGCCCTGGCATGACCTCGACCATTTTGGGTGTTGTGGAGCAACAAGTTCTCTGTCTCTTTCTGTCTCTAAAAAGAAAGAAAGAGAAGGAGAGAAAACAGGGGTGAAAAAACAGGGGTTTGTGGAGGAAATAAAGAAGGAAGGGAGAAAAGAATGAAGATTAATAAACATTGGTTTATTGGGAGATTAAGATGATCATGAAGTGCCTGGGTTTCATACCCAGCTCTAACTCCAGATCCTAATTCCAGCTTCTTACCAGGGAAGTCTTGAGGGGCCCCAGAGAGAGCTCAAGTAATGGGATCCTTGCCAGCCACACAGGAGAATTAGTTTGAGTTTCCAGCTCCTGGCTTTGGCTAAGCCTAGCCCCAGTCATTGTAGACGTGTTCCAGTGGTTGGAAGCTCCATCTTTTTCTTTATAAAGTAAATTTTAGGGACCTTATTTCTTCAAATATTTTTGCCTTATTCTCTCTTCCTTTGTGAGTGCATCTACACATGTTACATCATTAGATATTATTTAATAGGTCCCCTAACATCTGTTCATTTATTTAGAAAATATTTCTTATCTTTATTCTTCACTAACACTCACTTATCTCCACTTGGTTATAAAGTTTATCCAATGAATTTTTATTCTAGATATTGTAGATTTAGTTCTAGAATTTCTGTTTGATTCTTTTTATAGTTTCTCTGATTTGTCCTATCTCACCACTCACACGAGAATAGTTCTTAAAGTCAACTTAGGATTCATCTTGCTTGCTTTTTTTTCTCTCCTGAGAATATTCTGTATTTTTCCATTGTTTGAAATGCTAGGTGATCTTTTACTTGTACACCAGATATTAGAAATGTAATTTTTGGAGACTCTGGAATCTGTTATTTTTCCCTAATGACAGTTGTTTCTTTTGTTTTAGGAGGCAATATTTTAGTTGGACTTGAAAGAAAAAAAATATTGGAGAAGCAAGTCTGGTATCAGTCCACATCTTTTATTTTTTTAAAAAATAAACTTTTATTGAAGAACAGTTTTAGTTTTGCAGGAAAAAATGCAAAGATAGTACAAGGAGTTCCTGTGCACTCTAACCCAGTTCCTGCTATGTTTACCATCTTACCTTGTCATACTACATTTGTTATCATGAATGAATTAACATTGATATATTTTTATTAACTAAAATGCAAACTTTACTTGGATCTTAGTTTTTACCAAATATGCTTTTTTGTCTCCCAGGTTCCCCAGGTTCCCACAATGCACTCAGTCATCTTGTCTCCATAGCCTCCTCTAGATTCTGTGGTTTCTCAGACTTCCCTCGGTTTTGATGACCTTGAAAGTTTTAGAGAGTAGCAGGCAGGCACTTTTAAGAATGCCCCTAAATGGGTCTTGTCCAGTACTGTATCAAGAGGGGACTGGAGTTCTGCATCCTGAGAGAAGAGCACAGAAGCACGGTGCATGCCATTCTCATCATATCCTGTGACAGTAAGGCACTTTCTGGGTTGATATTGACCTCCACCTGGCAGAGCCAAGGCTCCTGTTCCCACTTTCCATGTTGTGCTCCTCGGAAAGTCGTGGCTCTGCGCACTGCACAGTCCATGTCCAAAGGGAGGGGAGTTTGACTCTGCTTCCATGCACAGTTCTTTCCTTTGGCTGAGCTGCTTGGAGTCTGTCTTGCCTTTTCATTGTTCAGGGGTCAGTAAGCAAAATGGGAGAACAGAATGTGAGAAGCCCTTTTCTGACTCTTTTCCTCCTGTGATGTATCCCTCGTCCTCTCCTCACGCTGGCATTTTGCTCCCTCAAGCCAGGAAGACTATTATTTTGCCACTGGTGTACCCACTGCCCTGTTGGCCACCCAGTGGGCACCTGGATTCAGGCTGCAGCTGTGAAAATGGGTGCTCACTTTACAGATCTTCACTCCCTACAGAATCTTCCTTCTTTTGTGGCTTTTCAGGTATCTGGGTTTTTGTTTTGTTTTGTTTATTTGTTTTTGTTTTCATTTTGGTTATTTGCATCTAGTCTAGATTTTATAGGTTTTTTTTTTTTTTTTTCAGGGCAAGTTAATCTGGTATCATATTGCTTTGTGTTTTGCACCATGGTTGTGGAAGTGAGGAGATAAAGTGAGGTTTGTGGTCAACAAGAACTCAAATGACAGTAAGGGATCAAGAATTAAGCATCAAGCTGTTAAAAGACAATGTCAATGTGTAATCAAATGCTAGGATATATGATACAAGTAATAATTTTCAAAAGATAGCAATAGCAAACAATAACCTAAATTCCTATAACAATCCAAGAAAGAATACATTGTTTATCTAGAGTGTCAATTTGTTGTGTCAACAACAGGAGCCACTGTGCACTTGCTCCTCATGTGGGATCTCTGTCCTTAATGTGCTGTACATTTTGATTTAATACTATAACTAGTACTCAAACAGTAGGTTTCACTTTGTGTTTCTATGTGGGTGCAAACTGTTGAAATCTTTATACTAAATTGATCTTCTGTATATAAAGAGAATTGAAAATGAATCTTGATGTGAATGGAATGGGAGAGGGATCGGGAGAGGGGAGGGTTGCGGGTGGGAGGGAAGTTGTGGGAGGGGGAAGCCATTGTAATGCATGAGCCGTACACTGGAAATTTATATTCATTAAATAAAAGTTTAAAAAAAAAAGAATACATTGTTTATGCAAGGTCATGTAACACTGAGCTGTTACTCCAAAAATGCCAGAGTTTTTGTTTTTCACCACTATCCAATGTATAGGCTAGTAGATTACTAGAGGAAAGATTAATTTAGAAATGAAATACGACTTGACGCAATGGAAACTGATTCAACAAATTGACTTCATTCTGGAAAAAATAGAAGTTTAAATCTTTCTTTTCACTGCTATCAAGGGATAATTTTGCAGGGTTCTCATCCTGGTGGTTAATCCAGTACCTTTTTTCTTGATGCTAGATCCTAGCACATCACTCAAGGAAAGTCATGTTCATTGCCCTAATGGACAGCATCTGGAGCATTGGGCTACTACAGGAGGGTAAGGAAGAGGTTAACTTGGCCCCTTGTAGAATCTTCTAGTTGAGCTTGATCATGACTCAGACCAGGATGGGTCCAGAGCGTGCTTTTGTAGTTCTCCCTCCCTGTACAGGTGGAGGCTGCATTCTCAAGGAGGGACCTATGCTGTATCAGTTGAAGGTGAGTCTTTCAACTGGCAGAAAGAATATTCACAGGAAGCTTGTTTACTTAGTGAACTCTCAGGCCTCTAAGCAAACACCTTCCCCTGGATGTGTGCTTTATTGTTGTTCTTTATACCTGGTGGGTGGAGGGGGCTGTTCCACTAGCTGTTGCTGTTAGGTCTCTTCTTACTTTTTCTCTTAACTCAGAGATTACCTGTATGAACAGATAGCAGGGCCTGTTATCCTTAACAAGTGGCATTCCATTTGTTATTTTTGTGTAATAATTAGACTGTAATATCCTTCTCTCAAAGCAACGTTTTTTAAAATTGTTGACTTTGGTATAGATATGTATATATATAATATATGCATATATGTATATATGTATATGATGTAATACTTTCATTCTTTACTAACTTTATCCTAAATTGTAATGTTCTTCCTGTATTATAATTCGCTTTTTTCTCAGTTTAAGAAAAAAGTTTCCAAAATTCAGAAGAATACTGAATTTGACAACTTATTTACCTAGGTTTGTAAAACACTGTGTATGAAATATGTATTTGTAAGTTCAACAAGGAAGAGAATCCAAAAGATGAAATGACAGAAATATGTCCTGTGTTGTGGGAAAATCAGAGGGTCTAGCAGCAGGTGCCAAGAAAAAAAAAAGATGTTGTAAGAACAGGAGTTGAATGTCTTGACTGTCTCTTAAGGTCAATATGATAAGAATTAAAAGGTGAAATGGATCGGAAATGTATTTTTTTATTGGAGGTTGCTGCTTTACCAGAAACAATGCCCATGAATGGGTTCAGAAAAGAATACAAAATAAGGAAGTGAGGAACAGACTCTAAGACATTCTCCATAAACTTTGCCATGCAGGAACTTGGGGTAGTGACTGGAGGGGAATAAGAAGGCAATTTTCATTTGCTTGTTGGTCTATGACAGGGAACACTAGACTTGGTAATTTTATCAAGGGTGAAAGAGAAACTCCCTCCCTTAACAACATTTGGAAATATGTAGGGTACTTGCTGGTTGTCACAAGTGCTAGGGACTGCTGCTGACACTTACTGGGAGGCAAGTGGAGTTAATCACCCTAGAGAACCTAGAATCTAAAAGAACTGCCTTGGCCGCACTGTGCTGAAGCATTTATATGCTGATGGTATCAATAGTCTACCTTGGGTCTGTTTTTCTTTTCGTCTCCCAGCAAAAATGTCTCTAGATCTCATCTGATACATATCTCATACATATAAAAGCACCTCTTCAGTAAATCTTGGAATTCCACTTGGATGATTCCACCTTATATCACCAGTATACCACAGTCTCATCACTGTGATCAGGGAATGCCAAATGCTGATTGGTTTACATCCATCCTTGAGCCAATCCCTGAACCAATTACCAGAATGATGCTAGTGTGCTGATTACTCAGAATCTACTGCTGGGAAGGGTGAGTTAGCCCCACGTAATTCAAATGATTATTGTCTGTACAGGATGAGCAGCCAGAGTCATGCAATGATCATAATCATCAATGAATGATACTGAAATACTGTCTTTATAACTCAAAACCTTATATGCTGGGGGGAGGCATTGTGACACAGGGAGTGAAGTTGCAGCTTGGGATGTGTGCACCCCATATAGAAGTGCCTGGGATGGAGTCCTGCCTATGCTCCCAAGAAAGTCCCATGCTAATGCTCCTAGGAGGCAGCAGCAGGTGACACCCCTTGCTGTTACAGGCAGATGGGAGAACTCTAGCTCTGTCTCTGTCTCTTTCTCTCTCTGTGTCACTTTGCTTTCCAAATAAATAAATAAATTTCAAAAATGTTATGCCTGGATCAGAACGGGCGAATAAGATAGCCTTGAAAAAGTATTCATTAACCCTGTTCTCTCCCAGTTACTTCCTTGCCAATTAGGACTTGTGAACCATGGTTAGGGATAATGTAGAAATTGAGTGTGAATATGTTTTATATCTTTTTTCTTATCATGGTGTTAAAATGCTTATTGATGCTGTTGATAATGTCTATTTATATGATGTTTATTTCTACTAATACTATAACAGCATTTAATAATTATTTGGAGACTTCATTAAATATCAGAAAATGGAGATAAGCTGAAATATCTTTCATATCTCTGTCCCTGAACGATTTCTGTCCATCATGAAGAGGAGCAGAAAACAGAACAATCAGTGACTCTTCTAGTATTCACTTGTATCCAATCTAATTTGTCCTATTTATAGTACACACAATGGATGCCACTTTTATTTACTCTCCCTCTTCTAGGTGACTAAAATTAAAGGACTACATTTGAAGCACATCCTTGCCCTGTACTGAGAGAGTTGTCCCTATAACAATGACTCTTTTTGAAATTTTGTAATGCATTTGAGATCTCAATAAATCTTTTGTAACAGGTATTCAAATTTCTCTTTTACCAGTTCTAAAGACATTCTGCTGCATTTTAGGCATGGGAAGCCAAGACACTGCAGCAAAAAAAAAAATGTCCTACATGAAGGATCTCTGTGAGTGAGATTCCAGTGGAAATAACTGGCCATTAAAGAAGGATGTACTTTCCTCTGAAGGGAGCAGAGGACTTCTACTTGTCTTATGGCCTTGTCTAAATACTGACAGAGATTGTGGATTCAAAAGGCTTCCATAGCCTTGGCAGCTCATGTCAAGAGCTTCAAGTGATCACTGATGTCATACATAAGAATGCTAATTGCTAAACTAATAACAAGAGTCACTGTACACTTACTTCCCATGAAGGACTTCTGTCCTCAATGAGTTGTATTATGAGAATTAACTGTAAAACTTGTTTTCAAACAGTTTTTTTTTAATGCATGTGTGTGCCATTTTTTTTAACTTCTTTACTTAGTGTAGAGTTGGTCTTCTATGTATAAAGTTAATTGAAAATTAATCTTAATGGAGAATGGAACTGGGAACAGAAAAGGGAGGAAGAGATAGGGTGGGACTGGTGGTGGGAAGGTGGGTATGGTGGGAAGAATCAGTATATAACTAAAGCTGTAGCTATGAAATTTATACTCATTAAATAAAAACATTTCTTTGAGGGGAAAAACATTCTGTGCTCTGTGATTTTAAAACAACTAGTGGAGGGGGGACAGCAGGTGGGCTGCTTCCCTGCAGCGTCCTTTGGAGAATCATGGCTGAAGCTAACAGGATAGAACCAATGGGATGTGACATATTTCTCACATATGGGAAGAAAGTTGAGACCCATTGCAATTTATGCTACTGCCATTAATCTGTAGCACCTTCAGACAATGATATATGATTATTGATTGTGTCACTTTCTTAAGATATTTGTTTTTATTCGCAAATATTTTATTTGGTCAAATACCCATTATGTAATAGGTCAAATACCTATTACTCTTTACTTAATAAATTCATATTATATATTGTATTTGCTGTTCAAAAATTATTTATTTCTGGAGTATTTATATGACATCCAAATTGCAACTTAATTAACCCAATTGTAAGCTTTAATTTAAAACTTTGTTTTTTCTATCTATAAAACAGGCTGTTGTGCAGTTATTTGGTGGTTTGTGTTTCTTTATAATTCTTATATTTGCAGTAGGATTCCTACAATCTGAACCCCTAGGGAAAAATCATCAACTTTAGATCTCCTGGAATTTTTACCTGGTTTTGTAGTAGCTTTTATATGGTTCCCAGCTGCTTCTTCTGATGTCCCCCCTATGGTGCTTTGCTTTTTTGAAAGATCTGTTCACACTAGTAGAAAATCACGTTTAAAACGGGGACTCTACCTTTTGTCCCATTCAGCCCCCTCCTTCTCCTGTGTGTTATCTGATGAATTGGTTGTCTTAAGGTCTTTGATCTGAGGATGCTGTGAATGTACCTCAAGGGCTCCCAATACATTTTTATTTCTTCTCCTCTACTTTCAAAGGTGTGGGTTGAAATCTACTTAAAAGTATATCAAAAGCACCTTTACCTCTGTAATTGGTATTTTTTCATGAGTTTTCTATATTTGGAAAATTCTGTTACTTCCAGTCCTTCCTTTTTCTATTTTCCATACTGATCAAATACATCAGGGTTTTGCCCTGTTGTGGTCATCTGTGCCCCCTGCCTGTGTTTAGTGCCATTTTTATTCCACTGCATCTTATGATCACAGTTCACTATTCTTTGCTCTTAGCTATCAAAATTTTTAACCCCATCTTCAGCTGATGTAAGAAATACCTGAATTGTGTTTTAAAGCTCTTGTGATGTTCTTGTTTATCTTTTTATCATAAGGAGAGAGAATGCAGACATTTCATCTGAGAAGTCTTCATGCAGTAGTGGTGATAAAAATGGGTGGAGCATTAGAGTTAGATTGAACTGAATGTGAGTTCTGATTAAAAAAAGTGGTTCATGTCCTTAGGAAGGTGATTATAATTCTCTGGGCCCTCATTTACTATTCTATTAAATCAGGGTAATAATGGTGACCTGACCAGATCTAAGGTACAACATCGGGCACATTGTAAGTACCTGATGATTATTGGCATTATAATTATTATTTTATTATAATCATTATTAAGTGGGTCATCTCATTTTAATTGAGAGCAAGTTGGCAATTATGCCATATTTAAAAGAGAAATAATAGTAAAATTACCTGGCATTGAGTTTATCATCTTTTAAAGAAGATGAAATGTACACCCAAAATAACTGAGACACATGCAAATATTTACTATTTGGAAAGTTGCTAGAAGTTACTAGGGAAATACTGCAAAATTTTATTTAATGTGTCACATAACATTCCCCATGGTTTGTTCATATGTTCAAGATTACAGAGTTGGGGTCCCATGTTGTGGTACAGCAGGTTAAGCCATTGCCTGCAACACCAGCATCCTATATGAGTGCTGGTTCAAGTCCCAGCTGCTCCACTTCATATGCAGTTTCCTATTAATTCTCCTGGGAAATCAGTGGAAGGTAGCCCCAGTGCTTGATCCTGAAGGCTTTGGTCTGGCCCAACACCTATCATTGCAGCCATATGGGAGTAAACCAGTGGATAGAAGATCTGTTTCTCTCTCTGTCTTTCCTTTTCTCTCTGTCACTCTGCCTTTCAGATAAAATAAATCTTAAAGAAAATAAAAGAAGATTAGAGAGCTGAGACTCAAAGAGTAGTGAGGGTTAGTATTTTTATCTCCAGGCTACAAAACCTACAAAATCCACAAAGGAGCAAGTGGATGGATTTGAACCTCTGTGCTATGTTGCTTCCACCTGGAAGCTGTCAAGTGTTATAAAACTCACATAATAAATGTCACTGGAGACCTGCTCTGGCTGAATGTGTCCCCAAGGGTCTGGTCTGTGTGTGGGAGGCTCGGTTCCCAGTTAGGAGGTAATTAGGCCACTGGAAGCATCACACTCGGAAGGGATTCATGTAGTTCTTAGTTCTTGTGGAACCCCAGTTTTCACAAGAGTGGGTTGCCATAAAATGAGGTCTCTTTTTGGGCTTGGCCTCTTTTGTGTGCAGCCATTTCCTTCCTACTTGTCCACAATGTTGTGAGATAGCCAACGGGAGCCTCGGAGAGGCCAAACTGATGGAGCTGTCTAATTTTGAACATGCAGCCTCCCAAACTGTGGAGCTGAATTAACCTCTTTTCTTGAGAAGAAAAACTTCAAGTGTCTTTTTTTATATCAACAAAAAATGGATTAATATCTGCAAAATCAATTTTTTTGCTGGATCTGGTAGCAAAAAATGACATGGTCAGAACTCTGGATTGATAAGTCTTCTTTGTAGCATGGTGTGGGGGGTTTCAGAAGTGAAGAAGAGTGGATCAAGACTCCAGTTTGGGGGCTGGGGTTGTGGCACAGTAGATTAATCCTCTGCTGTGGTGCCGGCATCCCATATGGGCACCAGTTCTAGTCCCGGCTGCCCCTCTTCCTGTCCAGCTCTCTGCTATGGCCTGGGAAAGCAGTAGAAGATGGCCCAAGTGCTTGGGCCCCTACACCCACATGGGAGACCAGGAAGAAGCACCTGGTTCCTGGCTTCGGATCAGTACAGTGCCGGCCGTAGCGGCCATTTGGGGGGTGAACCAACGGAAGGAAGACCTTTCTCTCTGTCTCTCCCTCTGTCTGTAACTCTAACTCTCAAATAAAATAAATAAAATCTTTTTAAAAAAGACTCCAGTTTGGATGCTACTGCAAGAATCTAGCAAAGATTTAATGAGAGGCTGACTTAGAGCAGTGCAGGAAGTTGTAGAAAGGAGAGTTCTGGCATGAGAGGCATTGAAAGGTGGTGGCCACTGAAGTGAGAAGACAGCAGGCAAAAGACTGTGTGGTCCCAGTGGGGAAGAGTGGCTGCAGAAAGAGAAGTACTGTCAGAAGCTTCAAAAGAAAAGGCGAATGATTGTGTCCATAGCCCCAGTGGAGCGTTTTGTGCAGCAGCTGCGGCGCTGAGAGGGTCTTCACTGTGGTCTGTGAAGTGGCCTGGACTTTTCCCATTTCTCCTTGAGTGCCGCTGGCACATTGCTTTTCTTTTTGTTAGGAGGGGCCCTATGGATGGCGGGCGAGTTTGTACAGACTGTCAGAGCTGAATCTCCTATATGAACTCCTGGGAATCTTACAATTCCAATCAAGCAAGGGTTCTGCTTGACTCCCTCTCTTTCCCAGAATAGATGTCAAAGGGAGAGTGCAATTTTGGTTTGCGGGTCACTGACTAATATATGAAAGGGAAATCCTACTGGGAAACTCCATTTTTCCTCAAACTATTGCTCCAGATAGCATTAGTAGCATTATTATTTTTTGTTTTAAGTGAAAGAAAATGTGTGCCATTCATTGAAGGGCAGGTGAGGGTAAGTCAGTTCAGAAATGCTGTCACTGCCATTTGAGGGCTTCAAGTCAGGCTCACTGCCTTTCTTTTCTCTTCCCATTTCCGTGGTTCAGTGTTCGTCAGGTTCAACTCCAGCCACGGTTTCCCAGTGGAGGTCGATTCTGACACCAGCATCTTCCAGCTCAAGGAGGCGGTTGCTAAGCGACAGGGGGTTCCAGCTGACCAGTTGCGTGTGATCTTCGCAGGAAAGGAGCTTGGGGATGAGTCAACAGTGCAGGTGAGTCTCCCCAGGCGGATTGCTCCCAGGACACCACTAGCCCGACTGCCAATGCCGCTTCTGCTGCCAATCTGACATTCATGCCCGAGATCTAATAGAATAAATAGTGCCTGGGGATTCCTTGAACTTTACTCCACACTGCTTCATTAATTCTGACCTTCTTAATTATGCATTAAAACGGCAAGCAGTAAGGATTGGAAGCACCGCTGTAAGTGAAGGGGAGAGAGAGCGCACGGCCCACGAGCTGGGCACCGGGAATAAATGTTTACTGACTACAGGAGCAGCAAGGCACAATTTCTGTGTCTGTTCAATTTCTACCTTACTTATTCCGTTTGAATCTTAATGAAGAAGGATTCGAATAAATTGTGCCCAATCAGGCTGCTCAGTCACTGCGCTGTGTGGATTCGTAACCCGAGTGTGACCCCTGGAGGACGCTTGGGGCAGCCGCTGTGTGTAACTGGAGCAGGTGCCTCTCAGACCCATAGGCAGCTCCTGAGAATCCCTTGACAGAGCCTGGCGGGGAAAGGAGAAGGCCTGGGCACAGCAGAAGTCTGCTTTGCAGGCAGTTTTCCCTAAATTCTGTCAAATTTTCTCAAACAGACCTCTGGCGACTGCAGAGTGAGCCTAGTGTGTCCCTGCTCCCAGGGCATCCCAGCTCTGTGGGGATTTTTGTAGGAATCAGGGGTCTATGAACAGTGCAGTCACCTAGTAGGACAGCCAGTAGCTTGCTGCGGAAGCCGGCCCCTACAATCTGCATGCTAAAGGGGCTCTTTGGGGCAGCAGGAAGGGTGGAATCTTCCTGGGGATGTTTCTGATGGCTGCTGAATTATCCCAGACACATTTTATCCTTTTCGTGACCTGTACCAGCTCTCATGTTTACAGCTGTGTGGGGACCACTACCATGTAAGGGGGCTCTGAGTCTGGCTATGGGGAAGCCCTCCTGGTTGCTACATCCTATCACTGTCCCTTCTGGGCGCTGATTTTTGCCGCTTTGTGAAATGCCTTTGGAATCTGAGTAGAGGAAGGAGCTGTAGAAATGCAAATTGTTCCTGTCACCCTCCCTTGCTTCTCCTGCTTGTGGTGGTGAAGCCCAGGCTCACTGTGTGCTTCTGCTTTCAGGAAATTTGTTGTTATAAAGGAAGTGCATGTGCTGAAAAGTGTTTAGACACATTTTTTAATTGCAGTCAACTGAACAGCATTTTACTGTACCTGCCAACCTCTAAATCATGAATGTTTCCTTCACAAATAGATGATTTTAAAAACAGTTCTTTGAATGAAAATGTTTTATATCACCAAAAGATCTAGGTTCTCAATCTACTGACCTCCAACCTTTGAGCTGATTGGCAAAATAATTAGCTACTTCGTATTCCATTAGACTAATTGCTACAGATGAATCATTTTACAAACATATGCAAAATATATCTATTGATTTAAGAGTCTTTGTTTTGATAAACACTTCTTAAACACTTTCTGCCCCAGGGATCCAAAAGAAAAGCAGAATTCTGCCCCTGTCTTCAAGGAGGTGGCTCTTCACTTAGGGGTCCTGAAACAGGAAGAAATGTTAGGTTGAACTGTACGGGATTGTCATTTTGTAGGATATTATTATCAACAATTTTATGTGGTACAGCCTAATAGCCATAATATAAGGATTCCAAACATAATCATTGTCCTATTGCAACTGAAAAATAAGTATTAGGAAGTTTAATGTTAGAGAAAACACATCTGAGTCACCAGGAAAGACTTAATGGATGAACTGACCTCAGGTGGGACACCATAGTTGGAGGAATGAGCACAGAATATGCTTGGAATAGGAGATGTTGAAGACTGGGCAAGCAATGGAACAGAGTTTGGAAAACAGGCAAGGTTCAAGAAGGTAGGACTGTTAAGGAACCGTCTATGCTGTGAAAATATGGGGATGGTTTGGAAGAAGTGGCTTTGGATTTAGTGACCTTGAGGCCCTCAGGACCCCAGTCTAGCTCATTGGTTGGTGCAAGCAGGTGGCAGAGTTGCAACACAAGTCCTGGGAGTAGGTAATGTGCTTAGGTCAGTGATTCATGGCAGGGATATGTACACACAAAGGGAGGAGAAGTAGATCCCATGCCTTTGTTAAACTCAAACTCTTGAGGCCAAGATACCTCTCCTGTACAGGGACTTATTAAACCATTACAGACACTTGCCAGAAGGGAAAGGACCCATCCTGGGGCAATTTCCTGCTAACACTTGCAGGAAAGCTGTTGGAAAAAGGTCCACTAAACCTAAAAAGATAACAGCGTCTTACAATGGGGAGAAAACATAAGTTGTTTACATGGAACTCACATGAGCTATAACTACGAGTGGTGGGCCAGCAGAACTTGGGGCTAGCTTTGGGATGGGAGACCTTCCATAGTAGTGGTTGTTGCTTCTACAGTGTTTGGGCTCATTAACAGACCACCATGGGACCCAGGGCATCATAATGGGATTTGAATTAAGGCTATAGTATCCACTCAAGAATGTGAGATTGTGTTTTATTCTCATCCCTTAACTTTTTAACTTATTCACCTCTCCCATCTCTCCTCCCCTCCATCCCCTGACCCTCACAATTAAATGTGGTGCAGTTCAGGAGTTTTCTCTCATCCCCACATTGTTCTCTGTTTCCTAGCCCTTGACATTATGCAGGGCTGACTTCTAGATAGTCATAATCAGTGCGAATATACAATTTTATATTCTAATTATCTTTCACCTAACATTATATTAAAAGCATTTTCATGGTATATAATCTCCATTTCTAAGTGTATGGATTATACTCTAGAGTGTTTATATCATCATTTAGATCTTAAGAAGTTAGGTCATGTCAAGTGTTTAATATTACAAATTTAAGGCAGACCAATTTTTAGATGTATATTAAATACTTAGAGAAATTAGCCTCATTGAGTCTGTTTGCTGATTTGTAAAATGAGAAATATTGGTAATAATAATGCTTATCTTGTTGGGATTTTGTAGGAAATAAATTTATTTGAAGCTGTCAGAAAAGGCACAACATATAGTAAGCACCATGAAAATGTTAGCCACTGTAACATCGTCAGCATGATTGTCATCAGCATTATGCAGTTATTCCAGGATCATAGAGATCACCTTAAATAATCCAGGGCTTATTGGAAGACTATACCTGCAATAAGTTAGAGTTAGGCAATGATTATGGAGTAAGTATTTTTACGGTACTGTCCTATGTGTGAATAATTTTTAGACACTTTAACTAATAAGAATTTTATGAAGTTTATAAATAAACTCTTAGCCCTTGTATATACAGGTTTTACTTATCATACAAATAGTAGAATTTTAATTAAGCAAGTTTGAGAAAACTTCACTGTTCTGGGCCTGGCCTAAGCCAGGAGCCAGAAGCTCCATCCTGGTTTCCCACATGGGAGGAGAGGCCCAAGTGCTTGAGCCATCATTTTAGCAGGGAACTGAATCAGAAGCAGAGCAGCTAGGGTTTGAACCAGCACTCAAAAGTGGAATGCTGATGTTACAAGCAGTTGCTCAACCTGCTGCATCATGTTGCTATTTTTTCAATCAAATTTTATTCTGAAATACTTGTAAATTTGCATATAGGTGTAAGAAATAACACAGAGAGGTCCTAGGCCCTTTTTCTGATTTTCCCAAAGGTAACATCTTGCCACAGCAAGAAAACGAGTAGCCTGCCTTTATCTGTGGTCTCATCTCCTGTGGTTTTAGTTGCCTAGAGTCAATTGCAGCCTGCAAAATACCATTTATCTTGATTCTTTCAAGAGGGAGATGAGAGACCACATTCCCGTAACTATTGGAATTCTTATTCTTCATGTCTCACTGTGCCTAATTTATTACTCAAACTTCATCAAGAATATGTATGTATAGGAAAAAAAAAAAACACAGTAAACATAAGGTTCAATGCTATCTGCAGCTCCAGGCATCACACTGTAGATCTTGGTAATTATCCCCTATTGTTACAGGGTGACTGCCATGTTGCAGTTGTACTGTCAGCATTGTTGTGGTCAACATATAGAATATTCATCACCATAGAGGCCCCTCTTGTCCTTTTACAGCCACACTCTCTTCTCTCCTCCTCCTACACCTTCCTTAAATCCTGGTAACCACCAATCTGTTCTCAGTATCTAGTTCTCATCACTTCAAGTGTCATAAAAAATGGAATTGTTCAGTAGGCAACCTTTTGTACTGGCTTTTATCTCTCAGCATGATTCCTTTCATGTCCATCCAAGCTGTTCTGTGTATAAATTTTGTTTCCTTTCTTACTGCTGAATAGTATTCTGGGTATGGGTAGGTATAGGGCAGTTTGTTTAAGCATCTACCCATTGAAACAGCAGAGTTCTTTCTAGCTTCTGGCAAATGCAAATGACGTTAAAATAAAAGAGATCCATATGCAGGTTTTTGTGTTAATGAAAGCCTTCATTTCTCTGGCATAAGTGACCAAGAATGTGATTACTGTGTTGTATTGAAATACATGTTTGGCTTTTTAAGAAATTATTATATTCTTTTCAGAGTGGCTCTACCTTTTATATTACCAGCTAGCAATTATGGTGGAATCAGATTTCTCAAAATCCTCACCAGCATGTAGGATTGTCACTGTTTTATATTTTAGCTACTTTAATGTTTACTCTAGATATTACTTGATGTGTCAGTAGCTTGTCACAGTCTATCACTGTTGTTATTGTGCAGTTTAAGTGTAATTTTCAAAATCTGACTTTTCATTATATCTCTAGTTGAATATATATGCCTTGACTATTTTCTCTACATTTTAAACCATAGGAGATTATCTTGTAATTTCTGTGCAGTACAAAACATAGTTTACAAATCTCAAGAGTGAGAAGGAAACCTATTGCATTGTTTTCTTCTTCCCAGTGTTCCAAATTTCCTTCTTTTATTGTTGCATTTTTGTTCAGAGAATATCCTCTAGCTATTTCTTTAGGGTAGATCTGTCTTCTGGTGAAAAATTCCCTCAGCTTTTCTTCACCTCTGAATGTACTGATTTCTTGCCCAGTCCTAAGTGGTATTTTCATTTAGTCTGGATTGACAATTCTTTTCTTTCAATATTTGAAAAATAACATGCCACTTCCTTCTAGCCTTCATAGTTTCTAAAGAAAAATCTGCTGTCATTAAAAAATAGTTTCATCTCTGTTGATAAGGTGTAAGAATTCTCTGGCTTGTTTTAAAACTTTATTTTCTGTCTTTGGTTTTAAGAAGTTTAATTATGATGTATTTTTCTGTAGGTTTCTTTTGTATTTTTCCTGTCTGGGGTTTGAAGAGCTACAAAAATCTTTACATTTATTGTCATGGAAAATTTGGAAAGTTGTCAGCTACTATTTCTTTCAGCAGCTGATCATGTGTATCGTCTCCAGCACCCTCATGGCAAAGATGATAAATGCTCTGTCACTGTTCCACA
This sequence comes from Lepus europaeus, assembly GCF_033115175.1. Lineage (NCBI taxonomy): Eukaryota > Metazoa > Chordata > Mammalia > Lagomorpha > Leporidae > Lepus > Lepus europaeus. The sequence continues at coordinate 162,773,912 of NC_084829.1, read as the reverse complement.
GATCTCTGTGAATCCCTAGTGAATCTTCATTCTTCTTTCTACCTTTCAGAATCTCCATATGTTCATATTATAAGTAATATCCAGACTTTTTAGTGTACTTACAAGAGGAAGGAGGAAAAGTAGATCTTTTCCAGCTTCCCATCTGTGGCAGATCATCTGTTTTTTGATGTCCATATTTGTTTCCATTTTCCTTTAACTCTTTAAATTTCATAAAGTCTTACAAATAACAAAATAGAACATACTAGTGAATAATAGAAATAATTATACTCTAATAGTGCTTCTCAGAGTATCCTGTGGATATAGTCTCTAGGAACTGATTGTTGTTATGTCAGGTCTATTACAATCTTACAAATCCTTTTCACTAGTTGAAAAGACAAACTCATTTTTATGAGGAAAATGTTCATAAGACTGTGATATTAGGCTACTGAGTCACAAAGGACCTGCGATGAGTTATTAAATGATGTTGAAACTCAGCGTGAGAGATACTGTCTGATAGCTGGGTGACTATAAATATGTTTCAGTTTGCCCAGGACATTGTCAGAATACATCTGTTATCCTAATTATTAATAGAAGCATCTTTTATTCTCAAAAATGTCCTACTTCCCATGATACATGTGGTCTTCTTACCTGTGATAAACATGGAAAGAAAGAGAATAAAATGGGGAAAAAGCAGCAGGCCTGTTCATCACTCCTGCAGGGTACCAAGTGTATGTAACATTCACACATGTAGAGTACCAAGCTGTGTATGTAACATTCACACATACAGAGTACCAAGCTGTGTATGTAACATTCACACATGTAGAGTACCAAGCTGTGTATGTAACATTCACACATACAGAGTACCAAGCTGTGTATGTAACATTCACACATGCAGAGTACCCAGCTGTGTATGTAACATTCACACATGCAGAGTACCAAGCTGTGTATGTAACATTCACACATGCAGAGTAGCTCATGGGCAAGGTTCATTACCTTATCCTCAGCAGCAGCTTCTTGTGATACATGTTGTACTTATGCTATAAAGTATAGTACCTGTAATGATAAAGGGAAGTTAAATAGCAGTGAGTAAATAGTTGTAAAAATGTGTTCTATGATATCAAAGCATATCACAGAATGCTACAATTCTGCCAATTACACACCTAAATAAAATATAGCCATCAAACTCACAGTGAAATGTGTTACTGCCTTTTTACAATTAAACTCATATATAAACCATTTTGCCAACATCTCTACGCTAAACGGTGCTCTAACCAAAGTCTCATAAATGTCAGAAGTTGTCTTTTTCAACATCATCAGGAGTATTTGAACTTATAATGCCAATAAAATATAAGACCACCTAATACCATTAAAGGAAAAATACATAATTATGAGATTGTGATACTATGCATATTTTAAAAAGGATCACTGATTATTTAAAGCCTTTTTAGAATATGCCACTATCATTTAATTTTTATAGCTACATGTGAATTTTGTTATCAGAAGAATGTTACCTAATTGTATTAATGGACAAATAATAATGTTGGAAAAATAAATAAAAGGACAATAAGTAAAAAAAACCCAACTTTCCAGAGTACGGTTAAACAATATTTACTGTAGTTAGAAGTGAATCAAGGGGCATACAGGGTACTCATAACATTTTGGATCAGTTTTTAAAGTTTCAAAATTTGGTAGGTTAATTACAGATGTGACAAAAACAATCTATGTTGTTTCTAACAATAACATGTAAATTTTATTACACTTTATATGTGATAAGAATTCTTCTAGTCATTGGATATGGTCTTCCCTATATTTTGAATTATGGGTACTGTACACACCAAAAATATAGCCAATTAAATAATATGATGTTTCAACCTAAGTTACTAAAGTTTTTAATGTTCCTGGTTTTCCATACTCAGATCTTATCATATCATAAACCTTAGAAGAGTTGGAATAATAAACTTATGTTTTATGCTACTTACAGCAAGAATTCTCTACTTTATGAAATGATATTCTTCAAATGTACATATATATATATTTTAAAGGGGTATATAAATATCTAGATGAATCCTTCCATAAAGCATAAACTTCAGGTGTATAGTGAACAGTTATGTATTTTTCTGTTATGTGAGCCAAACTCCTTATTATAAAGAGAATACCAATAAAATAACTTTGCTATGACTAAGTAACTGTAGCAAGATTTCTCATGTCCTGGCTTTTATGGTTAATTTTATGTATTGATGTGACTGTGCCATGTGCCTAAAATGCCCAGACATCTAGTCAAAAATTATTCTATGTGTCTCTGAGAGTGCTTCTGAATGAGATTAACTTGTTTAGAAATTTTTATTTTTTCTTTATTTAGGAGTTAGATAGTAGAAGATGAGAGAGAGAGAGAGAGAGAGAGAGAGAGAGAGAGAGAGAGTTCCCATCCACTGGTTTGTTCACCCAAAATGATCACACAGGCTGGGGCTGGGCCAGGCTGATCCTGGGAGCCAGGAATTCAATCCAGGACTTTCACATAGGTGGCAGAGATCTAACTACAAGAACCATCACCTGCTGCTTCTCAGGGTTCATGTTAGCATGGAGCTGAAATCAGAAGTAGAACCAGGACCTAGACCCAGACACAAATGAGTGATTTTTATGTAATATATTAGAAAAATAATTTAACCGATTTTCAGAGATATTTAATGGCTAATTCCTACTTGCAGTGTAGGGTCAATAAAACAGAAATATTTAGAGTATCCTTCTTGAATTCTTAAGCATAATCTTCAGTACCTTATAAATCAGAATAGGCATGCTTACTGTTTGTTTACAAAGCCTTTACCAAACACTTCAACTAAGCAAAAACAAATAGTTCCTGACAATTGTGTACTTCAGCTGTACATTTTTTAAAATAGATTTGAGAGTCATGCACTATAATTTTACAAAATAAATGAGCATTTCATATAACTACTGTGGTTATAATGGTTAGAGAAAACATTCAGTTAAAAATTGTTTTCCTTTCATTGTTATTATACATTTATGTAATAGAGGGACCTTAGGTAAAATGGTTTCATTTGTAAACTAAATTCGCTAAAAACTCATTTACTTTTTCCATTGAACACAGGACAGAGGTTGGATGAATTTAGAGCATTGAATGCGTTTCTGCCATGAATTCTTGTTTGTCTATAAAATAATTGCCCGGATGACAGTACACATGGCCAGTGTAATTCTTTTTCTTCTCTCTGACTATAAAAACAAAAGGAAGCCAGGCCGAATGCCATTATATTCAGAGTGCTAGTGATTTCTTGTGTGTTAAGAGTACTGTAGTGTCAATGACAACCTCACTCATTGCAGGACTAGCACCAGCATCTTCTCTGAGGGGCCTCCTTGCTAATGAACCTCCCTGCTGGCCTCTTCCGTCTGGGTAAATGTGCAGGCCTCTTGACTTCCTCCCAAGGAGTGGTACGTTATTACAGTAGCCCGTGAGTGCTGTTGGCCATCAGAGTCTGGAATCAAAGGATGATAATCCCTGTGAAGCAAATGCTTCCTGCAGGAAGACCCCTGCCCTATCTGTTTAGGTCTGGTTGTTTATATATGTCCATCAGGAAGAGTCCCTGAATTACTTACCTCTTTTCATAATTCAGAACCCTCAGCAATGTTATTTTTATATTAAAAGGGATTCTTGACATTTCTGTGCCCCTGCAGACTTAGGAAGCGTCTTTGAGTATTTCTGTGGATAAGCACTGAGTTGAAGAAAAAAAAGTTGAGATTCTCTTAGCTTCTAGGAGGCTGAGGATCCCTAGTCTGAGGATTTATTTAATAGGTTCACGTCTCACAGATATTTTCACGGTACTTATCGAGCTCATATTCCAGGGCCGGCATTGTGAGAAGGGGTGAAACACTGGAGCAAACCAAGCCTCCAGCCTTTGCACTGGATGTGATGTAGAAGCCTGTCTCACGGGAAACGCAGCAGACAAAACAGAGTACACGTCTCGAAACTTGGCGATTGATCACTGACATCCTACTTTCAGATTTGCTGTTCTGTTGTCTTATTACTGGACTCCAATCCTGTTGCCAGGTTGACCTGAGGTTGTTTGAGATTTTGTTGACTATGGATGTCATCCTTCAGAGGAAATTTTAATAAATAGGAGTTTGTGTCTGTTCCTACTATATCACTCCCCTGAAGTTTCTAAATGAAATGATTCCTCACCACATTCGGCCTTCTCCTACTTCCCTTTTACCAAGTCATTGTAATAAGCCTGAGATTATTGTCACAGAACAAAAGTACATTTTATATGAGAAGGCTTTTTTTGAAGATCATACCACAAGCTCATTTGTGATGAATAAAAATGAGAATATATGCTCTCCTTCATTTTCTGTGTGTGTATAGGTTTGGTTCATAGCTTTCATTCATTAATAGTTCAAAAGAGTTTTTATTTATTTTCTGTGTATATATGTAATATGGATGGTAAAGTCAAATGAGTTTCACAGAGTAATTCAATTACAGAGAAACCGGTTACGTGGGAAAGGAGAGTTCTACTTTGGTGTCCTAAAACCATGTGTTATTTTCTTTAAGTATTGGTTTGCTTTCAGTAGGAATGTAATTCTCATGAATTATTCAGCAGCAAGAATTTAATTAAGTGGAATTGACTTTAGCTAAGGGAATGTTGTCACAGTGGGCTATCCCAGGCACTACGGGATGTGCTGAGGGATGGTTCTTCGGCTGTGTGCTAACACAGAGGACATAGAGACTCACTGGAATGCACACAGACTTCACGTCTTCCTAATCTCTTGTGCAAGTTCTTGATTCATGAGTTAGTGTCAGTGGAGTTCTCTGGTATCAGTCGTTTATAGGATTTTAGTGTTTTGTGCATCTGTATCCCCACATTCATGTTCCTATGTGAATACAATTCTTTGGAAGAGTTTTTATACCTTTCTTGGGCACATTTGTGTAGGACTCATTTCGTTGAGAATTTCCTTCTATCATTGCATTTTATGTTGCCATCAGCTGTTTCCTGTCCTATAAATAGGCCTGGTCAATTTGCTTTCAGAAGTTTCACTCAGATAAGATTTAATATGTAGACTAATTATGGCAGAGATCTCTCCTTTTTAAATTAATAAAACATTCTGACATCAGAGGAGAAATGAGGCCTGTGAGAAACCACTGATGTTTGTGTTTTGGAGCACATCACAAACTCTTTTTCCACAGTGTGGGCTTTTGCAAGCTCAGTACAGGTTTTGCAAAGGAAATTTCCTGTTCGTTTTCACATCCTTAAGTCTCTCAAAGGGAATTTGATCTGTGCGTTTGCATTCCACTTATGCATAATTCATCAAAACATTGTTCTGAAAAGAGAAAAATAAAAACAAAAACTTGTTTAAGATATTTCTAGTGTTCTTGGAAGCTTGGGCATTAAGAACTTCAGAATCTGCCTAAGTAGAAAACTTCTGCTCCCTCAGTTTCCCTGTTCTGCCTCTCATTGGATTCCCACTGAAGTGGCATTGAGATGGCATGCTGTTTCTGTGGAAGCCCAAATGCCTTTTGAATTTTTTTTTTCCATTTCAGGGGAGTTTGATGATGTCATCTCAACCATACATTTATTGCCATTCATAACAGAGGAGTTAAAATTTCAGGAATGTCATATACAAGATGAAATCACTCACTTAGAATTCCACTAGACTTTGCAATGTATAATGAAGTAGGTATGAATCATTCCAAAGTCAGACTGTCTGGGATGGGATTCTCCAGCCTTTGTTTTTCCCATCTATAAAGTGGAGACATTAATGGTGCCTGCTTGTCTGTGTGATTGTTTTGAGCATTAAATGAAGTTTTACCTGCAAAGGACTGACATCTAAGCACATTCTAGGGTATTATCAGTTTAATTCTTTGAAGAATTCATAAAATTCATAAAAGATAAGCCTTTTATTTCTGCTGTGAAATAAATTCACCCTGAAATTTGTTGCACTTTAAAACACTCCAGAAAGGAGCACATTTGTCACAGGCCACAATACCTATTCCCTCTTTTATTTGTTTATTTATTTATTTATTTTTGACAGGCAGAGTGGACAGTGAGAGAGAGACAGGGAGAAAGGTCTTCCTTTTGCTGTTTGTTCACCCTCCAATGGCCGCTGCGGGCTGATCCGAAGCCAGGAGCCAGGTGCTTCTCCTGGTCTCCCGGGCGGGTGCAGGGCCCAAGCACTTGGGCCATCCTCCACTGCCCTCCCTGGCCACAGCAGAGAGCTGGCCTGGAAGAGGGGCGATTGGGACAGTATCTGGCGCCCCGACCCTGCCGCGCCGGCGCTGCAGGCGGAGGATTAGCCTAGTGAGCCGTGGCGCCAGCCCCTATTCTCTCTTAAAATAAACCTCAGCTCTGTGTTGTGTGGCATAATGTGGGAGCTCCTTTCATGTAAATCCTATGGTAAATTGTTACCTCAAGAAAAGAGCATATTCTGTTCTAATGGAGTTTCATTCTTGCTTAATGCATTGAATATATCTGCATATACCGTTTTTATGCTGGAAACAATTTTATGAGTACTTACTGTTCTAAATTTGTTTAACAAGGGGTACACAATAATTTGATATTGCTCCTAAGAGTTTGTGAGTCATTTGAATGTTAAATAGAGGGCAAGAAGATCAGGAAGCACTCTAAAGAGAAAATGTATTATAAGACCTATTTGAATGATTAATCTATTGCCATTGTAATTTATAAGTAGACTAAATTTACATGATCTATCAATTTGTAGTCCACATAAAGCTAGCTGTGTGGCTCTTACTTTGTAGATTATATTGGTAATTTTTGTGTTTGTGTTTATTTTGAGTGCTTTAAAAGGAAAAGGTTGTTTTCTTAAGTACCAACCTTTGTGGTCTGCTTCTGTTGTATTATATATATTTTTTATTTTTATTTATTTATTTATTTTTATTTATTTATTTTTTTATTTTTTTTTGACAGGCAGAGTGGACAGTGAGAGAGAGACAGAGAGAAAGGTCTTCCTTTTGCCGTTGGTTCACCCTCCAATGGCCGCTGCGGTAGCGCGCTGCGGCCGGCGCACCGCGCTGTTCCGATGGCAGGAGCCAGGTGCTTCTCCTGGTCTCCCATGGGGTGCAGAGCCCAAGCACTTGGGCCATCCTCCACTGCACTCCCTGGCCACAGCAGAGAGCTGGCCTGGAAGAGGGGCAACCGGGACAGGATCGGTGCCCCGACCGGGACTAGAACCCGGTGTGCCGGCGCCGCAAGGCGGAGGATTAGCCTGTTGAGCCACGGCGCCGGCCCTGTTGTATTATATTGTCTCTAGTTGCTGAGGTCACTTCTGTCGTTGGTCCTCAACTGCATCTTATTGCTTTAAAAATATGTATATGAAATTGTGTATTGATTATTCAATCATTTCACTGGTAGCAAATAATTTTAAAAAATACTTTGTTCTGCTGTGGTGCAGCAGATTAAAGCCTTGGCCTGAAGCTCCAGCATCCCATATGGGCTCCAGTTCAAGTCCCGGCTGCTCCTCTTCCCATCCAGCTCTCTGCTATGGCCTGGGAAAGCAGTAGAAGATGGCCCAAATCCTTGGGTCCCTGGACCTACATGGGAGACCAGCAGAAGTTTCTGGCTCCTGACTTCGTATCAGCTCAGCTCCGGCCATCATTGCCATTTGGGGAGTGAACCAGTGGATGGAAGACCTTTCTCTCTCTGACTTGACCTCTCTCTGTAACTCTGTCTTTCAAATAAATAAAAACAAATCTTAAATAAAAAATACTTTGTTCCACTTCCCTGTAAAAACACTTAGTTTTGGTAAAGGAGAAATTCTCCCCATGATTTATTTATTTTAATTATTAAAAACGTTCCATTAAAATTTCAAAAAAAAGAATGTGAGTGCATAGAAAAAATAAAAAGATATTAAATACTGTTTGAAAATAGGGATAAATTAATTACTTTAAAATGTATTTAAAATTCTAAATGACACTAAACAATTGTGCATATTTATGGGTCCTGTGTGATATTTCGTTGCACATATGTTATGTATAATGATCAGATCAGGGTGATTGGCATAGCGATCCCCTCAGTTATTTATCATTTCTTTGTGTTGGGAGTGTCCCAGATCCTCTCTACAAGCTATTTTGAAGTGTTTGATTATTCCTTGTCAACAAATTACTCTACTATGTATAAGTATTAGAAGTTATTCCTTCTATTTAAGTATATCCCTGTACTCTTAAACAACTCTCACCATCTGCCCTCCACCACTCTCCTTAGCCTTTGGTAGCCACTATTCTACTCCACTTATATGAGGTTAACATTTTTAGCCTCCACAGAACAGGCAGTATTTATGCCTTTCCATGCCTGGATTATTTCACATAACATAAGGTCCTTCAGTTCTATCCGTGTTGCTATGAGGTGGGCATTTGCAAATGACAAGATTTCCTCTTTTTAATGACTGAATAATACTCCAATGCATACATACACACTACATTTTTTTTTATCTAGTCCTCCATTGGTGGATGCCTTGGTGGATTCCATATATTGACTATTGTGAATTTTGCTGTAACAAACATGAGAGTACAGATGTCTCCTTGACATACTGTTTTCATTTCCTTCTAAGGCTTAATTTATATAGAAAACATACTAAAAGGTATGATATTATGAACCTGAAGAATAATTTGTTGATGGTTTTTCAGGGTTTACTATTTCATCTGCTGATAGACACAAGTTGAGTACGTACTTTGGCTACTGTGAACAGTGCTGCTACAAACATGGTGGTGTGGGTCTCACTTTTTTACAGCATGTTTATGTGGCCATTTTTAAAGCATGAGTATAGCACTAGACTCTTGAACTGGCCAGATCTTTGCTGAAACTCTGATGTGTCCAGAAGAGTGACATGCCCATTAATGCAACCCAATTTTTTTATTTTAGCATCGATGATATGACTTTGGTAGTCATATATACCATTCAAATCCCTAGGTTTTCTTCATAAGACCTTCATTCAAGCCAGTCCCCTTCAACCTGCCCTTCCCATTCTGTATAGCTGATTGTTTTAAAAATATAGTTACTCAGCACTTTTATTGAAAATCCATTATGGCCCATGAATAAGACTTGGGCACTGCCTCAGGTAGCCTTTTCACCTGGTGACAATTACATGTATGGTCCGCAGCTGATGGATTATTTAGGTTGGATTGCTTAGATTTGAATGCCTACTTTAGTGAGTTGTTCTGAGGTTGAAATTACAATACATTTGGAGGGCTTAAAAGAGGGTCTGGAACATTGCAAACACTCCATGGTTGGTTGCATATGCTAATTATATATATAATTTTTATTTAGTTGCACAAATCCAATTTTATTATCATTGCCAATATAAAAGTGCTATGTGAAGGAAGGGGCAGACTTCTGTGCCCAGAGGGGACAGGATGGCATCTAAGCTGAGGCAATTCTTCATTGAAAATTACAAGTTAGGGGCCAGCATTGTGGCATAGCAGGTTAGGCCATCGCCTATAGCACCAGAATCCCATGTAGGTGCTGGTTCTAGACCCAGTTGTTCCACATCCAATCCATCTCTCTGCATGGCCTGGGAAAGCAGTGGAGGATGCCAAGTGGTTGGGTCCCTGCACCCACATGGCAGACCTGGAAGAAGCTCCTGGCTCCTAGCTTCAGCCTTTCCTAGCCCTGGCTGGTGCGGCCATTTAGGGAATAAAACAGTGGATGGCAGACCTCTCTCTCTCTTTCTCTCTCTGTAACTCTGCCTATCAACTAAATAATAAAATGAATCTTAAAAAGAAAAAGATCTCTCTCCGTCTTTTCCTCTCTCTGACTTTCAAAATAAATACTAAAAAAGAATTGAATATTAAGCTTTCCCATATTAAAAAGGGAGAGACATTTTATGCAGAAATTGTAAAATACAAATCGGCGCAGAGAGCTGAAACAGCCTAGGACTACAGTAACATGGTGTGAATAAAAGGAAGAGGAGACCTCATTGTGAAGAGGCTGGACTGGCCACGCACTGAGGACTTGAACATGAGACTAAGAGCTTCTTGCTAATGCACATCCTGGAAAGCAGCCAATGATGGCCCAAGTATTTGGGTTCCTGTTGACTACATGGGAGGTGTGGATAGAATTCCTAGTTTTTGGCTTTGGCCTGGCATAGTCCAGGATGTTGTTGGGCAACTGGACAGGGAATCGTTGGATCTCTCTCTCTCTCTCTCTCTCTCTGCCTTTAAAGTCAATAAATACATCTCTTTTTAAAAAAAATGTGACCCATAGATATGTGACTTGAGCACCTGTTATTTGTTGATGTCATAAGGGACAGAGTAAAGTGGAAGAAAAAGAATGTTTTTAGGAAAGGGATTTCCAATAAATTTTTATTTGAAAGGTTTAATGTTTCAAATAAATTTTAAGTGTAGATAACCAGTAAGAAGTTTGTTTATGCTTCTATTAGGGATTTGGAACACAGCAGAAATATAAGTTTGGGACTCAGTGTTTGACACTCAGTGCCATATGATAAGGCACATTCTTCTGTTAAGTTCACTTGAAAATATACCTGTAAATTCACAGTCAAAATGAGGTTAGATATAGAATCTAAATAGAGAAATGCAATGAGCATGCATGGAAATTGTATTACTGACTTTGAACTTGATTAGTATGCTTGTTCTTTTGCACAACCTGACGTTAGCAATCTTGATTTCCAATACGAGTCAAATTTCCTTTACAAATCAAAGATGAATGAATGGTTTGTATGGGAGCTATTCTATGAACTTCAGAGGGGGATATGTATTTGTAGCTGTTACTGTGAAATGCTTTAGTAATGCAAAAGAGATTGGGAATTGTGTACAAATGTCAATGCACCTACCAGGCAGCTCAAGAGAAAGAAAAATCGCAGGTAAAATTTCAGCACTCAGGGTACTACTTTCTGGTTTTAGCTGCTCCTCTCTTCCCCACAGAGGTAAATGTTTTCCTGAATTTGAAATTTGCCATCACCATCCATTTTTATACCATTTAAAATATATTTGCCATTCCTAAGTAATGTGGAATATTAGTAATTTGCACTCTTTTAAACTTTAAATAAGTGACACTGTATTACCTATTTTATGTAACCCAACTATTTTTTTTTTTAATTCAAGAGATAGAGGAAGATAAAGACAGAGACAGACAAACTGACAGAGAGACAACTCCCATTCACTGATTCCTTCCTCAAATGCCTGCAATGACTTGAGCTGAGTCTGGGACAGGAGCCAGGAGTCAGATACTCAATGCAGATCTCCCACATGGGTGGCAGGGACTCAACTACTTGAGCCATAAGCTTCTGTCCCCAGGGTCCTCATTAGCAGGAAGCTAGAAGAAGGAGCCAGGGCTGTGAATTGAATCCAGGAACTAGGATATGGGGAGAGGTGGTCTTAACTGGCATCTGAACTGTAAGGCCGAGTACTACTCCACAACCCAGTGATTTTATTCAACCATATTTGCAGATTCATCTGTGGGGGTACATGTAGAGCTATATCATATGTGTTCACTAATGGCTGACATCCCACTGTATGACTGTCACAATGCAACCACTGTGATGTGTTCATTTTCATGTTATAGTCACACTCACGATTGTGGGGATTTAAGTTTTTCTACTGTTTTTGTGTGTGTGTGTGTGTGTGTCACAATAAAGCTGCGCTGCCGGCGCCGCGGCTCACTAGGCTAATCTTCCGCCTTGCAGCGCCGGCACACCGGGTTCTAGTCCCGGTCGGGGCACCGATCCTGTCCCGGTTGCCCCTCTTCCAGGCCAGCTCTCTGCTGTGGCCAGGGAATGCAGTGGAGGATGGCCCAAGTGCTTGGGCCCTGCACCCCATGGGAGACCAGGATAAGCACCTGGCTCCTGCCATCGGATCAGCGCGGTGCGCCGGCCGCAGCGCGCTACCGCGGCGGCCATTAGAGGGTGAACCAACGGCAAAGGAAGACCTTTCTCTCTGTCTCTCTCTCTCTCTCACTGTCCACTCTGCCTGTCAAAAATAAAAAAAAAAAAAGAGGAAAAAACAAAAACAAAAACAAAAACAAAACAATAAAGCTGCGCTGAGTATTCTAATACAAGTCTCTCTGTGCGTGTTTACTAGAATTTCTGTAATCAATTCCTAGGAGCAGAATCTCTGGCTCAAAGGGATGCGTATCTTCAAATTTACTAACTACTGAATAATTACTCCGCTAGATAGTTGCAGCATCTCAATTGCTCACAGCCCAGACACTGTTTAATATTTTCAGCTTTTTAAATTTTAAATCGTATTGGTGTGAAGGTTTATATCATTATAGATGTCAAGTGCATTTTCCTGCTTAGAAATTGACCGTCTTCGCAGATTTGCTGGCCATTTGTACACGTACTTCCTCTTCTGAGCCTGTAGTGCACTGTAGTCCAGTGTTCTTATGAATACACTATTTGTTTTAATGCACATTATTTTGTACTTAGTTAAAACTAATAATTTTTGGATTAACTTGGTTATAATAATCTTCCAGGCTATAGTTTGTCTTTTAATTTTGATGCGGTATTGGCTATAAATATTTCCTATTTTAATGTATAAAAATTAACCTACCTTTATTTACAGTTTATGTGTCTGATTTTAAAAATTTCTATGTAAAGACCTTTAATTTTTTTAAAAAAATTTCTTCCAAAAGTTTTAAAATGTCAGTTTAAAAATGTAGATCTTTAATACTAGAGATTCATCTTTATGTGTGTTGTAGGAGGGAGATCAGCTTTTATTTTACTTTGTCACAGGGATAACCTGTTTTCAATACCTCTTTATTGAAAATTCATGTTATGAAATGTTATCTTTGTCTTGTATATAAAGCCACTGAGTTGAGAAGCTGCAGAAAAGATCAAGTCACTTGGGTTACCCAGACGTATAACCTCTGCATGGTTGGAGCATGGCTGCACACAGTTACTTTGGCATATGTAAGGGAATGCCTATCCATCCCACTTCAGGGTTCTTTGTGTTATTAAGGTATGCCATGGAAACACTGAATGTCAAAGGATCCAGAAAAGCCTAGGTGAGTAATTACTTTTGCTGCCTTCTTCTGTCTCCTCATGTCCTATCAGCCTTTTAAAGAAACAGCTTTCTGAGTCCTCCACATTATCTCCCATTCTGCCTCAGGAAGTAAGAATGTTCTGAACGCTCCTGAAGTTTCTTTTTTTTTTAAGTTATTTATTTACGTGAAAGTCAGAGATACAGAGAGAGAGAGGGCATGACAGAGAAAGAGAGAGAGAGAGAAAGGGAGAGAGAATCTTCCATCTGTTGATTTACTCCCAAGATGGCCACAATGGCTGGGGCTCTGCCACACTGAATCCAGGAGCTTCATCTGGGTCTCCTACATGGGTGCAGGGGCCCAAACACTTGAGCCATCTTTCACTACTTTTCCCAAGCCATTAGCAGGGAGCTGGATTGGAAGTGCAGCAGCCACCCTAACTGATACCCATATGAGATGACAGCATCATAGACAGTGGCTTTACCTGCTATTCTACAACACTGACCCCTGAAGTTTCTATTTTTAAATAGTATCACTAGAATTGTGATAAGTAGACACACATCCTGGATTGTTGACCTTTTTTGCTCAGGATGATCTTCCCATAATGGACCCAAACGAGACCATCTATTCATATGCACTGATATAAAAAGTACCCAATTATGATATTCCATCCTTTGTCCAATGTGTTTCTATCAATGATGAGCCACCAGCTCTACTGTAGTTTTACCTTTGTGTGCAAAGGATGGGTACATTTTTCCAGCAGAAATGCCATTGGCACAAAAAAATCACATCTGGAGAAGTGGATTAGGGAAATCTTATTTTAAGTAGCCCTACTTTTCTAATATACTTTCATGCCAATACTGCCAAACTCTGAAAACATGAAAGTAGAACTCCAGAGCTCTTTGTTTATGTCAACAGAGACACATGGAAGCTTGCATGAGAAACAGTGACTTGATCAGCCCTTGTCCTGAATGTTGATGAACAACTTAATACTTTATCCCTTTTAGTTTTTTTTAATCCATTTTTTTCTACTTAATACTATTGGTTGAACTCTTTAATTGACACACAATTATTCTTAGGTGTTTAAATTTAACTGAAAAGTGACCCTTGTTAAATATCAGAGTGGGAATAAGAGAGGGAGGAGACGTACAATTGGAGTCATGTTCAATCTGACTTGCTCCAAATGGTAGAGTTAGAAATGTGCCAGGGGATTCCAATTCAATCCCATCAAGGTGGCATGTACCAATGCCATCTCACTAGTCAAAGTGATCAGTTTCAGTTCACAATTGATCATAATGATAGGATTAAGAGTCAAAGGGATCACATAAACAAGACTAGTGTCTGCTAATACTAACTGATAGAATTAAAAACGGAGAGAACAATCTAACATGGGAAGCAGGATACACAGCAGACTCATAGAATGGCAGATGTCCTAAACAGCACTCTGGCCTCAGAATCAGCCCTTAAGGCATTTGGTTCTGGCTGAAGAGCCCATGAAAGTATTTTAGGTATGGAAAGCCAAGACACTCTGGCAAAAACAAAACAAAACAAAACAAAACAAAACAAAACAAAAAAACAAACAAAAAAAAACACCTAAATGAAAGATCTCTGTGAGTGAGATCCTAGAGGAAAGAATGGGCCATCAAAGAAGGAGGTACCTTTCTCTGGAGGGAGGAGAGAACTTCCACTTTGACTATGACCTTGTCTAAATAAGATCGGAGTTGGCGAACTCAAAAGACTTCCATAGTCTTGGCAACTTATGACAAGAGCCTTGGGTGATTACTGACGCCATAAATAAGAGTGTGAATTTGTTAAGTCAACAACAGAAGTCACTGTGCACTTACTCCCCATGTAGGATATCTGTCCTTAATGTGTTGTACAATGTGAATTAATGCTATCACTAGTACTTAAACAGTACTTTGCACTTTATGTTTCTGTATGGGTGCAAACTGTTGAAACCTTTCTAATGTGTACTAAATTGATCTTCTGTATATAAAGATAATTGAAAATGAATCTTGATATGAATGGGAGAGGGAGCAGGAGATGGGAGGGTTGCAGGTGGGAGGGAAGTTATGGGGCAGAAAAAGCCACTGTAATACATAAGCTGTACTTTGGAAATTTATATTTATTAAATAAAAGTTAAAAAAAAAAGATCTCTTACTTTTGTAGCTCATTAAGCCAATACCTTTTCATTCACATTTCACTTTGCCTTATACTTACAGGCCAATGTTATGTGATGACACTCACATGTTCTTCAGTATCCTTGCCTTCCTTACTCTACTCCCCTTGTTTGCAGACCACCATCTATGCATGACTGTGTCATATCGGTCTTATTTATCCACTTACTGTACCTATCACATACATGGAGTATTTATTTGATAGATACTTGTTAATTTGTAGCTAGACATCCTGATATCAATAGATGGGCTAGTGTAGAAGGTATCATATTTTATCATTGCTGATCACAAATAATAAACACAAACCAAACATTGGAATTATGAGGGTATAATTGATTAAAATTTTGTATGGCTAAATTAAGAGGTGCTGAGTTATCAAAGATAAAGTTGGAAGTCACAAGGAAGTTATCAACTTTCAAACACCAGTATGAGCAATCTCAGAGCAAGTGCCATCTCCATGTACAAACAAGAACATTTGTACATTGTTGGCTCAGAAATGGTCACACTGGCCATGACACCAAGGTGGGACCAGATCCCTTGGCCACGCCAGGAGACAAACTTCCTAAAAGAAGCTGTTTGCTGAGGTTTGTTTTGTTAGCTACCTCTTTCTCAACGTGAGGAACAGGGGGAAGGAAGAAAAAGGAAGAGGCAGAGGAAAAGGAGGAGGAAGAAAAAGATGAAGAAGAAGAAGAAGAAGTAAAGCCCTATGGTATTATCTCTTAACCCTTCCCCTGAGAGTCATGTGGATGCTATGGTGATGCCACTTTTTCTTCCAGAAACACTACATGGGGTCGTACATTTTTTTGTGTGTAGTTTGGCCTGACCAGGGTAGCACTTTAGTTTACTTATTTGCAAAGCACTTTTTCACTTTATATCTTTCAGGTGGTATAGTAATTCCTTTAAAAATTACACTTAAAAATTTGTAATATAATGAAGGTATCTGTCTGTGGGCATTTAGCCTAGAGGTTAAAACACCTGTGTTCCACATCAATATGCATAGGTTCTATGCCTGGCTCTTGGCTCCAGCTTCTTATTTAGGCAGGCCTGGGAGACTACTGGTGATTACTCAAGTGATGACTATGTGGGCCCCCTGCTGCCCACATAGGAGACAATGATGGGGTCCTAGCTTCTGGTTTCAGTTCTAGCTGAAGACCAACCATTGCAGGCATTTAGGGAGTGACCCAGAAGATGGGAGCTCTCTCTGGCTCTCAAATAACCAATAAATAAAATAAGTAAAATTTATTTTCATCTTGATGAAAATGTGAAAGTAAAATGTATATAATCTTTATTTAATATATATCAAAACTAAATTTAAAAAGATAAAAATGGAACATGTAACTCTCCCAAGTTGGGTCTCATTGATGCACCTGGTTAATAAGGATTTCCTACCTCCTTGAGCATTTCCAGTTCTTGAGAATTAATAATAATATAAAGAAGCATATTGAAAACATGAGATCAAGGGCTGAAACAAATTTAATGTGGATTTTCAAATATTAGTAAGCATAATTATTTATGCTACTGCTTAAATCACCAAATACAGTATTTGTGTGATTCCTCCAAAAAAGATTCTTTGGCTATTAGTTGTCTTATTTAAAGTATGTGAGGTTTTTGTTAATTATGACTGGATTTATTTGGGGAATGAGGATTATTAAGATTAAAAATTAATAGGCACTCTCTCTTTCTCTCTGCCTCTCCCTCTCTCTCTGTGTAACTCTGACTTTCAAATAAATAAATAAGTCTTTAAAAAAATAATAAGTAAAAATATCTAAGGTTGTGCGCTAAAATTTGTCATCAGAACCTCTTAGGCCTCAGGACTTGGCAGGTTCAAATCTGATTCTATTTATTGCTCTTTGGGGAATATGCTTGTTGTGAAGGTAATGAGATTTTAGTTCTGGGTTCACCTTGCTATCAAAGGCGTAGCAGCTATTCTCTGGTCTGAAGCTGTGTGTTTCATCACAGTCTTTGGGGATCCTTTGTATACAGGAAACCACAGTCAGCTGGTGCTGTTCTTTTGTCAGACTGACGTCATCTTTTAACTTGCTTGGTTAAAGAAACATTCTTGTTTATTCTTTCATAGGTAGAGGCACCTCTCAAGGTCTGTTACAGGCAGTGGACGTTAAGACCCTCCCGTTCTAATAGAGGTGGTCCAGCGGGTCAGAGAAGTAAAAGGATGGCAGGTGTTTGTGGGCTGGGGCTTTGCTCTATCAATCTGTTGATCATGGACTGGCAGGTGAATTAGTTAATGCTCCTGCACCTCAGTTTCTTTCCTTGAACAGAGATACTAAAAATCGAGGTAAAATCTGACCTTCAGAGGGGTGCAAGAGTGAAGTAAAATAAGGTCTGCAAAGCACCTGGTGCCGTGCCTGGCACAAACACTGCCCCTCTCTTCCTAATTCACAGTTTGCTATTAATAACACATGGAGTACAATACGTTTTCCAAGTGAGTGTGCTCTTTGACGGTTATCAAAAACTACCTGAAGGTGTATTAAGCAGATTTTCTCAAAACATGGGCTCTGGGGATGCTGTTGGTGGGGCTCTTGCTGCAAGCAGAGAGGGTGTGCTAGAGGATTGCTGGTTTCCATTAGGGTTGAAGTGGTGGACTTGACCTCAGTTTTTCCTCGAGCTTGATAGTATTGTTTGGCTTAGGTTTGCTGTTCTGGCTTTTTTTGATTTAATAATAGCAAAGGAGACTATGTTAGCAGAAGACCAAAACTGGATTGTCACCAGAATTTCAACCATCTCTGGTTTTTCTGGCTGTAGACTTTGGTTCAAGTAAAATGAGAAAAAAATGAGCCAGTTCTGGTGCCTACTGATATTACTTAGCAGCTTTATTGGTATGTAATTCACATGCCATTTAAGTGTAGGAGTCTGTGGCTTTTAGTGTCTTCAGGAGTTGTGAGTCCATCACCGCAACCAGTTCTCTAAAATGTCATAAGCCCCACAAGGAAAGCCCACACTTAGCAGCAGTCATCTCCCTATTCCTCCTCCCAGCTCCTGAAAACCATTCATCTACTCCCTATGGAAGTGCATGAGTCTACTGTGGACATTTCTTGTAAATAGAATCATACAATATCTATTTTTGTGACTCCCTGTTTTCACTACATACAATGTTTTCAAAGCTCACCCATGTTGTAGCATGAATCTGTATTTCATTTTTACTGCCAGATAACATTATACCACATATATTGATGTGAATTATCTGTTAATTCACCTGTTGATGGATATGTGTGTTGTTTCTACTTTTTATCATTATGAATAATGCTACTCTGAATATATGTGTACAGTTGTTTTGTGGATATAAGTTTTCAGTTTTCTCAATAAAGGCATATGCCTAGGAGTAGAGTTGCTGGATCATATGGCAGTGTACAATACATATTTAACTGTTTGAGGAGCTGCCAGACTGCATCCCAAGTGCCTGTTGATATTTATGTTACTTTGTTTCCTCTTAATCATCAACAGTCCACCCAGAACTGATGGTGATGAGGTATAAAAAATACAATCGTCACTTTTTTTTCAATCTTATCTTGAGGGGTTTCTTTTCAAGGAACCCTAGACCCCAAGCAAAAAGTAACTCCACCTACATGTAGGCCCTGGACTCTGACATCATCAAAACTCCCTACAGAACATGATATTGGACCAACCAGAGGAGGGCCACAAGCAGCACGGACAAACCAGAAACTTGGACACAAGCTGAACATACACTGGTCGACCCCAGATTTAAGAACTTTATCCCTAATTCCTAAGGGAGCCCAGCTCCTTGCTCTGCACTTTGCAATGAATACCTGTTTCCAAGTACCACCTCTCTGTCAGCAATTGGCTTGCTGCGCGTCAGGCACAGACCCTGTGTGGGGAGTGTCTTTTAATAATTTAATTAATAAAATACTTTACATTGATTTGCTTCTGTAGAATCACCTCGCCCTTGAGTTCCAGGGGAAAATCTTACTTTATCATTGTTTACATTCCTTGTAATAAACTACTGGATTTGTTTTGCCTGTATTTAATGCAGAATTTCCACATCTATATTCTGGAGGGTTATTGATATGTAGTTTTTTTTTTCTGCTTTTGTTTTTGTCAACCTTTGGAGGTCCTGGCCTCACAGCTTGAGATCAAGAAGAGATTTTTATCTCTTAGTTTTGAAGGTTCTAGGCAAGATTTGCTGTTAATTATTCTTAAAACAATTATTAGAATTTTCCAGCAAGTCTTCTGTTTCGAGCTTCATTTTGTTGGGCTTTTATAATTAAGATTATATCCTTGGTGCCGGCGCTGTGATGTAGCGGATAAAGCTGGCTCCTGCAGTGCCGGCATCCCATATGGCCACCGGTTCGAGAACTGGCTGCTCCACTTCTGATCCAGCTCTCTTTTGTGGTCTGGGAAAGCAGTAGAAGATGGCCCAAGTGCTTGGTCCCCTGCACCCACATGGGAGTCCCGGAAGAAGCTCCTGGCTCTTGGCTTCGGATCAGTGCAGCTCTGGTTGTTGTGGCCATTTGGGGAGTGAGCCAGTGAATAGAAGGCCCCCCCCCCCCCCCCCGCTTCTCTGCCTCTCTGCCTTTCAAATAAATAAATAAATCTTTTAAAAAAAGATTATATCCTTTACAAATTGTGGTACAGTTCAGATTTTCTACTTGTTCTCTCGTCAGTTTTGATAGTTTTTGTGCTGCTAAGAATTTCTTTATTACACTTACATTATCTATTTTGCTGGGATACAATTGCTATAGTATTGACCAATAATTCTTTTTCTTTCTTGTAATGTTGATTGTGTTGTCACACTCTAATTTCTGATTTTGGTTATTTCAAACTAATCTTTTCCTTGGTCATGATGGCTAGTACATTGTCAATATTATTAAGGTGATATTAAAAAATACGGTTGTCACTTTCAAGCTTAGGTATAGAACCCCTGGAGGGTGAACGCTAGCTCCTGGTTTCTAAAGTGACGATCTGTAAACACTTCCATTAACTGAACTGGAAACAGGCAGCCATAAAAGTTAAGGGCCGTAGTCTGGGAGCAGTGCTCTCCATTCAGGCGCCTTGTGCTCCCCTGGCACGTTCCATTTGAGAGTGCTTTTATTCCAAAGGGCACCATCTGGCCCTGAGCGTGTGAACAACTTGGTGGTTTTAAAGGCAGACTTTTGCTCATTAAAGTGGGTCAAACATATTTTGAATTGGAAAATGACATTTAAGTAACTCCTTTTCTACTGAACACATATTTCCCTAACCTTTCTGTCATGCCTCACCTTTCCTTGCTCTCCTTCCCCGGCATCTTGAGTGTGTGGTGTGGATCCCGTGTTTTGTGTGGTGTGGATGCCATAAGAGAACAACACGTGGCAGCAGCGGGAGTAAAGGCAGCTCGTGCTGCCTACATTCCGTGTTTCCAAAGTGTTGTAAAATGGAAAAGTGGAGATACGACTATGTTGTGGTTTTGATTGAGAATTTGGCATGTCTTTCTTTGGACATTTGGAGAAAAAGCTCACTGCTTTTTATTAGTTTAGGTAGTTTGTATCACAATTATGGCAACATGTGCCATCATTTTGAAAAACAAATACAAATTCCTTGGAGTTTTGGTACTATTGTTTGCATCTATTACCCTGAGCTGTTTGATTTTCTTCACTGCCTGCATCTGTTTAACTCGAATTATGCACATGTCTCTGCACTGTGATTTCTCCCAGCTGTGAAGATGGTGGAGCAGAGGTGCCGTGTAGCTAGAACAGCTGTTTAACCAGGGAGAGGTTTGGTGTTGGGCACTAGGGCTGGGCCATTTCAAACAAACCCCGTCCTTTTTTTTTTTTTACATAAAATTTCTCTCATCAATTCTTAAGTTGATTCATTTCAGTGCATTTTAAGGCATTTAAATCTTCTATTTACAGAATCTGACAGTACATCCTTCTTGAAATTTTCATTTTAGAAAGTGGGATGGTTTGTAAGAATGTAAATTATTATCCTCAACCTGGTCTGAATGAGTAGGTCAGTTATTAAGGATAAAACCAGAAAGGGATGGACACTGTGGCACAGCTGCTTGGGGCACCTGCATCCCATATCTGAGTGCAGGGGATTGAGTGCTGCCTCAGCATCCAATCCAGCTTCCTGGGGGGCAGCAGATTATGGCTCAAGTATGAGTCCCTGCCACCCACTTGGGAGATCCAGATGGACTTTCAGGCTCCAGGCAACAGCATGCAGGCATTGGGGGAAGGTAATCAATAGGTAAAAGACCTTTCTGTCTCACTGTCTCTCTCTCTCTCCCTGTCTCCCATCCTTCCTTCCCCCTGCCCCATTGCTCTGCCCTTCAGAGAAAAATAAATAAGTAATAAGTTTTAAAGGCCAGAAAGAAAAAAACTTAATAAATCTAACAATGTGATAAATAAGCTTTTTCTCTGCCTGAAGAAATAATCTAGAAACTAAAAACAATTTGAACTGATGGAGGTCCTCCCCCAAACTACACACAAAACATCTTACAGCCTAGCTACAGACTGCACTGAATTTATCAAATAAAATCTACTTACTTTGCTAGTTTGGAGGAGCGTCACCATGAAAAGAGGGAGGAAATAAATCTAGGGGTGCTATTTCCAACTACAGATAGAAGCATGGTTTTCATCTGTGAGCACAGCTGGCAGGGCAGACTTGATCTGAGAAATTAACCACCTTCCCCACCTCTCTGCAGTGTAGGCTTCATCACATCTAGGGCTACTGTACCATCCCCATCCATCAAGTCACCAGAAGGGCAGAGTCTGGGAGAATCAGTGTGGGGCAGGGAGAAGGGGGCTGAAGTACATAACACTTAACTGAGGATTTTTAATGACACAGTTTGGGGAAATAGGACAGAATATGCACGTGAATTCTAGCCCTCCACAAACTGCTATTATTAAGTCAACATTGTGTAAATGGATGCCAAGGGTCATTAGCACAAATGTTTGCAAGTGCTAGGCAGATTTTAATTTATTTTTCATGTTTTTTTTAATTTAATTGAGAACACACACACACACACACAGAGAGAGAGAGAGAGAGAGAGAGAAGGATCCTGTCAGCTGGTTCAATCCCCAGATGCTCACAACAGGTGTCAGGAGCTCAGTCCAAGTCTCCCACATAGATGGCAGGGACCCAGCTTGTTGCGTGTCCACTGCTGCCTCCCAGGGTGAATGTTACCAGGAAGCTGGAGTCAGGAATCAGAGCCAGTAATCAAACCTAAGCACTTGGATTTGGGATGCAGGCATCCTCACCAGCATCTTAACCTGTAGCCCAAATACCCTCCCCAGGTGTTAGAAACGGAGCCTCTGAGGAACTAGAGATGGCGTGTTTAAACTCACCTGGATTTTTACATGACTAAATTTCAGTGCCACTGAACAATGATATTCAGTGATGTGCAGTTTCCCAAATGGAAAGATGCCCATTAACAATGTTTCTGAGTATTTATTTATTTTATCTTACTATTGTTTTTTGAAAGATTCATTGTATTTATTTGAAAGGCAGAGTTACAGAGAGAGATAGGGACACACACACACACACACACATCTCCACAAATGGCCACAAAAGTCAGGGCTAGACCAGACCAAAGCCAAGAGTCAGGAGTTCTGTCAGGGTCTTCTTGGCAGGGGCCATCTTCTACTTTCTCAGGCAGATCGGCTGGGAGCTGGATCAGAAGTTGAACAGCGAGTGTTGCAGGTGGTGGCTTAACCTGCTGTGCCACAACACTGACGCAGTATTCATTCATCAGGACCACTCATTAGAATGACGGTGGGAGGCAGCGTTGATGACTCCCTGCCACCCGTGTGGGCTGCCTGGACTGAGTTCCCGGCTCCCATTGTAGGCACTTCAGAAACGAACCAGCTGCCTCCCAAGTGCATGGTAACAGGAAGCTAGAATCTGGCCTGGAGCTGAGGTTGCAACCCAGGTCCTCCAGTGTAGGACGTGGGCATCCCGACTTCCCTCTTTGTGGCTATGCCAATGCTTTCCCTGAATCCGTTTATCTTTTTTTTTTTTTTTTTTTTTTGACAGGCAGAGTGGATACTGAGAGAGAGAGACAGAGAGAAAGGTCTTTCTTTTTGCTGTTGGTTCACCCTCCAATGGCTGCTGCGGCCGGCGCACCGCGCTGATCCGAAGCCAGGATCCAGGTGCTTCTCCTGGTCTCCCATGCGGGTGCAGGGCCCAAGCACTTGGGCCATCCTCCATTGCACTCCCAGGCCACAGCAGAGAGCTGGCCTGGAAGAGGGGCAACCAGAACAGAATCCGGTGCCCCGACCAGGACTAGAACCTGGTGTGCCGGTGCCGCAAGGCGGAGGATTAACCTGTTAAGCCACAGCGCCGACCGCCCGTTTATCTTTGAAGAGTGGATGCTCAGTACTATGTAGTCATCTCTGAGAAATAAGTGATATTCACTATTTCTTAGAATCAAATATCATTTATCTTTTTTTTTAAAATTTATTTGACAAGTAGAGATATAGATAGTGAGAGAGAAAGACAGAGAGAAAGGTTTTCCTTCCATTGGTTCACCCCCCCAAATGGCTGCTACAGCCAGCACTGTGCCGATCTGAAGCCAGGAGCCAGGTGCTTCTTCCTGGTCTCCCATGTGGGTGTAGGCGCCCTCCTCTTGGGCCATCCTCCACTACCCTTCCAAGCCACAGCAGAGAGCTGGATTGGAAGAGGAGCAACTGGGAATAGAACCCAGCACCCACATGGGATGCTAGTGCCACAGGTGGAGGATTAACCAAGTGAGCCACGGTGCCGGCCCCTTTCCTTTATCTTTTTAAATACAATAGCAGATTTTTTTACTGGTCTATAAAATCAAAAGCTTGAGAACAATTTATAGTCATATATAATACTTCCACTGATAGAAGATCCATTGCTCTTTTAAGACAGACTAATTCATAGATAGACATCACTGATGAGAAGTTTCTTTTTAAAAAATATTTGTTTATTTGAAAGGCAGTGTTACAGAGAGGCAGAGGCAGAGGCAGAGAGAGAGAGAGAGGTCTTCCATCTGCTGGTTCACTCTCCCAATGGCCCCAATGGCCAGAGCTGAGCCAATTCAAAACCAGGAGCCAGGAGCTTCTTCTGGGTCTTGCACCTGTATGCAGGGGCCCAAGCACTGGGGCCATCTTCTGCTGCTTTCACAGGTGCATTAGCAGGGAGCTGGATTGGAAGTGGAGCAGCCAGGACTCAAACTGGTGCCCACATGGGATGCTGATGTTGCAGGGCTGTTGTGGGCAGTTTTAGGAATGCTCATTATATGTATATACATGTGTATTTAGTATAAAACATAATCTTTACACTTTCCATTCACACTATGTCACTGTCCTATTTTGTAAATAGGAATGTAATCTGTATGGTTATCCCTCTGGAAGCATTGTTTTGTCCTCACATCTCTTCAAACCTGCCCGCCCTACTTATCAGAGACATCAGCTTAAACTGAGAGCTGGAATGGTATGGGACCAGTAGTCATGTTTGCTAAGTTTCATATTTATAATCTGGGGCAACACGTTCTGCTAACAGCTATATCTGAAATGTTGGGATAGACCAGTAAAAAAGAACAGCACAACTTGTATTCTGAGACAATAAGGTGGTGATTTGAGCAATAGTTTTTTGAATGACATGGAAAGAAGAAATGGGCAGTAAGCAAGAGGTGAAAAGACAAGGTTTGCCGCTCGTTTCTGCTGGCTTTGGCAGCTCTCATCTGTCTTCATCAAAGCTGGAGAGCTAGGTGTGCAGTCCTTCCCTTCCCAACTCCTGCCTGTGGCTCCATGAAGCTTTTACTCCTACAAGCCACGTGTGGCCCTCTCTGAAGCTGATGGAGCCTCTTCATTTGTTCTGACTCCTATACATTAAAGAATTCAAAAAATGCCACATAAACAGACTATAGAGTTTTCAGTCTTTTAAAGCTAACTTATTTTATGAGCATGAAACATTGAAATATTTGATTCGATATGGCCTGTTGATCAGACCAGTTTGTCCTATTCATTGCACACTGGTATCCCCCAATTTGCATTTTCAAGAAAACGTTTGCTTAAGAAATAAAACATTCCAAACTCATTAGTGTTATCATGCTATCAGGTTTATTACACAGAAGCATCAAAATACGTTCCAGCAATAGATTTATCAAACTGTAGTTACAACAACATCAGTCTGTCATCCTCTCAAAGGATTTTAAGTGTTTGAATCCAAAACGAGTTGATTCTTTTTCAGTCTTGTAATGTCTGCAGATTTGTACAGCCTAGTTGTACAAAGATAATCCAATATCTGTATTCCCTTAACAGTACACTGTAGCATAGTTGAGGTCCTACCATCTTCAAGCTCCCAGTTTTCTTTGTTGGTTGGTTGTGGAGTTAGGCAACAAAATTTAACTTGATGTTCAGCTTTGGGGAAGGGATTCTGGCTTAGTATACCCCTGACTGTCCTGAGACTACATGATATTTTCATCCATTAGGGAAGCAAGTGAATCCATGGGAGCACCACAATGCCTCTTCCTTCGGAGGTCATCAGTGCTGCGTTCACCATTGATTGTGTCCTAGAATCCTCAGGACAAGATCTGGGTTGTGTCCTGTCCTAGATGTGCACTGGTTCAACGATTTGCTTTGGTGGAGTCAACTCAAGAATTTACTCTGAACCTTCTGGCATGTGATTTTCTGTATGGATATTGTAACATTTGTTTTTAATATCTGTAAATCATTTGTAGCCAGTGTTTTGGTGGTGGTGTTAATAGGCTTAGCTTACTAGTCTATTTTTAACAAAATTAAGATCTCATTTCATAAGCAACTTCCTAACTGTGATGCTTGCTTTCCAGATCAGAAAGCAGGTATCTCAGCTGTGAACAAAAGAATAACATCATTCTCTTCACAGGAAATTTCTTTCTCAGTAGTCGGTTTAATTTAAAGCAATGCGACTTCTGGGACCTAAACTAGTGTTGGGATTAACAGACTGGTAGTCTGAATGTAGAAAATATTTGTTGGATTTTTAATGTTCTTTACATGTGGTAGAATGGGGAAGTGAGCCTGGGCAGGTCAGAGAAAAAGGATGTTGGCCCTCCAAGTAAACTCAGCTTGCCTTCTTGGTTATATTTGGTCCTGCTCTATTGATAATTTCAATTAGAGAAGGTGATGGGGAATTTTCAAAAATTATAATTGCAAACTTGCATTGCTTACATGTCATTTGTTGATTCAAAGTAAATTCTGATTTTGAAAAGAGATTTTTTATTGATTTATTTGAAAGGCAGATTTACCGAGAGAGAGACACACAAACACAGAGAGACAGAGATCTTCAATCTGCTGGTTTACTCCCCAAATGGCCTCAATAGCCTGGGCCATTTTTGCTGCTTTCCCAGGAACATTACCAGAGAGTTGAATTGGAAGTGGGCAGCCAGGACTCCAACCAATTCCTATATGTGACGCTGGTGTCACAGGTGGAGGCTTAACCCACTACACAACAACGCTGGCCTCCATAAATTCTGATTCTTTGATTCTTTATGGCATATTTTTTCTTGATTGTATATTTTTTCATTGCCAAATTTATGAAGTTTTTCTGGCAGGCAATATTTAAATGATAATGATATTTAAAATAGATTATTAAATAATAATGTTATGTTTTCTTTCTTGCCACTTGTCGCCCACATTGCATAGTTGACAACTGTCATCTCAAACAGTATTACAGCCCTCCTTGGTGTACAGAAGAAAACACAGCATGTGCTACATGATTAGGCTTAATTAAAAACCCCCTTGTTTTGCTTCTTACGCAGTTCTGTTGTAGTGGTTTGTTTGTCTAGAAGGCAAACTTGTTGGTGACTGTCATCATGGTGGAAGAGCTACACACAGATCTCAAGGTTCACTGTCTTTTAAAAGTGTTTTCTTTTCTGGATTAGCCTGGTCACATCTTTTAAACTAAGATTCATGCTTGCCTTGGTCACATTTTCACATGCCTGAAAGTTGTCATTTTTGAAATTCTAAAATGTCCCTGCAAGATCAGCTTTGTTTCATAGTATCTCCCATAAAATCAAGGTATGGAGTTGAAAAATTTTAGGTGGATCACCACAAAGCTCAAAAGCACTATGTAAATGTGTTCATTTCTTGCTCTTTCATTGCTTATGGCTCTGATTTAGACACCAGTAAGGAGAGACCAGAATGGCTGTTGTCAACTTTACTCAGTTCAGCCCTGAGCCGAGCCTAAGTGCTGCCCCTTTCTCTGTGCCTGCCCCCCTCTTCCCCTCCTCTCAGCCCTCTCCCTCCTGAGCATTCACTTTGCCCCTCTGAGCAGGGAAGAGGCTCCCTTGCGTGAGGACACTTCTCAGCTCTGCAGACAAGGACGGAAGCCAGGCTCAGAGAGAGCAGAACAGATTACCACAGAAGGGCCTCCTGGCTTGGAGTTGACAAGAATGCATTTTGAAATGAAATCACCAATGGGGCATGATTCAAGGAGAACCCTGTAAATGACAGAGGAAAAATTATCTTCAGTTTCAATCACCTCTGCTCTCCTCTTTCTTCATTGCTATGCGCCACACACTCCTCCCAGGCAGGCTCTCTGACAGTCAAGAAGAAAAACAAAAGGTTGGTGTTTAGTGAAGGGGACAGCCAGAGCCCTAGTTCAGTCAGGAGTCAGATCGGAAGGGACACTGCCTCCCTCCTTCCATACAAGGGGATGGGGAAGCACAGCTAGATGGGGTCAATGCCTGAGACTGGGGAGCTGCGGGCCAGGTGCAGCTCTTTGGGACACACTTTTTGTCTGTTCCTGGATTCAGCCCAGAAAGCTGTTCAGTTGGGACCAGCTGTGGACAGGAAAGGAACTGTGGATCTCTTCTATAGTAGAAGTCAGGAAAGAA
This sequence comes from Lepus europaeus, assembly GCF_033115175.1. Taxonomy (NCBI): domain Eukaryota; kingdom Metazoa; phylum Chordata; class Mammalia; order Lagomorpha; family Leporidae; genus Lepus; species Lepus europaeus. The sequence goes on along the minus strand of NC_084829.1, from coordinate 162,746,016 downwards.
AACCCTCCGGGTCCAGGGCAGCCCCCACACCAATTGATCTCCAGCTGGTGAGAAATAGAGTCTTGATTTCTTTCAGGTCCTCTCAGCAGGGGCAGAGAAACAGCAGGGCACTTTATTTCTCAGGCTGGGGCATCTGTGGTTCTCCAGGGGAGAGTGGTGGAGAAGTCCTTCTGAAACAAAATGCCTGGATTGTTCAGCCCATCTACCATTTTATTTTCATTGGGAGTGTTATTTTGTTAGCCATGCTGAGTTGATGAAAGCTGCTCTATTGAGAACTTTTCTCACTGGTGGAAATAAAATCAGCTTATCTTATTTCTTGCCTTTAAAGCAGCATGGTTGCACATATCCTGTGAAAAGAAAATGTCACACTGCTTCTTTTGCTCCCATGTGACTGAACTATTTGGATAGGAAGTTGATTTTACTTGCTGTGGGATTGATTTTAAATTTGTCTTTGAATTATCTTCTCTAAGAGCTGTTTCCAGTCAGTGTGTTAAGAATCCCAGTTGAGCTGTTAATTTTGTCCTACATATGTAGTTTAAGCAAACCGAATATTTTATGCTCTGACCTGACAGAGGTAAATATTAAGCTTAAAACTAGCAATAAAACTTTTAGTTGTATACTTGGTAAAAGTTTGGAGACATTGGTGTTATTAAAGGGATAACACCAGGATTCTATTTGCTGGAATTCTACTACAGTTGACTTCCAAAATTGGCAATTTCATGTGCTTCAACCATTGTTGATAATCACACTAACAGATGGGATGGGAGTGCACCATTAAGAAGGGATGGATGCTGTCTGCAGAGGAAGGGAGAAATGGAAGGTAGAGCCCAGAAGTAGATGAGGATCATCCCTCGCCATGTAAAATGTTCCCTTATCTACAAGGGAAATAAAAGGAGCCTATGTGGTGAGGCTGGAGGGAATAGAGAAGGGGTGGAGGGGGGATGTGGGTAGGGAAGAAAGGAGCCAGAGAGCCAGGAGGGAGGGGCAGGAAAAGGGGCAACGGGAGAGGAATACAAAGGAGCAGGAGAAGAAGAGGCAAAGAATGTATTGTAATCATACATCGATAAAAGAAGGCTTGAGCAAAGTGAAAATGAGAGATGCCTGAAGGAAGAACATCGGTTTATGTCCATGGTCGACATGAGGCATGAGCTTTAGATACTTCCAGGCTATTTAGATCATGCTCAAATAGCAACAGTCATCAGTGAGACCTTTAGTTCCCAATGTGACTTGGTCACGTGCTCTTCATCATAAGCTGCTTCCTTAAGACCTTGTTCTCCTCATCCCTTTAGTCCAGGTCAGTGGTCCATCTGCAAATTATGGATAGGACAGAGTGGTTTGAAGGCTTTGGTGACCTAGGATTTGGAACTTGTCCATTCCCTTTAAAGAGGTAACCTACATCTTGTTTTCCAGCATATATACCATTCGATAATTCCTCTGAAATTATATTGAAGACATTTTATGAATGCTTTCTTAAATTAGTATTTTTAAAAGCATTACTTGTATAACCTTGACAGTTATATTCTTTCACAATCTCATTTAAGTAGTCACTTAAATTTCCCTTGTTTTCTGAATATAGGTGGGGAATTTCAGGGAGATGTGTATTACCTTTTTCTGATAATGGTAATAACATCTTCTTAGCTTTTAAGTGATGCTTTGAATAGTATCAGATCTTTTTCTGATGTGGTTTTATATATATTTTCCTGAGATCTATTACCTGATTAGTTGATGAGGGAATAAACAAAATGACAAAACTGGTTCAAAACAGGATATGAAAATAAAAATTTTTGTCATCAGAGATCAACAGGAATTCGGAAATAAAATTGGTAAGGGGGATACCTACTGCTTAATATCCTATTGTATAATAAAAACATAAGCTTCAGATTATCTTTTTTAGCCTGTCAAAATATAAAGCATCTCACTTTATCAATTTAGTTTCTTTTTAAAATAGGAACTCAAACATTAAGAAGTGTAAAGTGTTGGTCCCTGTGAAGAGAAAATGTAGAAAGTCTGGCATACCTGCTTTTCCCTCAGCACTCAGAGGATTTTGTGAGTTTGTGTTCTAGCAGGAAATCAACAAATTGTTTAATCGTGATTTTGCTTATTTCTAATTTTAGTAATTTTTCTTAACAGTAATGTCTTCTATTTTGATGAGTCAAGTGATTTCTTCAGCAAGATGCACAATACTGTGGACACATTTTTGTAGTGTATTTGATCACCTCCACCTGTGTCACTTATTATCTCCTCCACATTTTAATTATAGTGATTAGCAGATGATTAGAAATGAAATCTGGTTCTTTGTTACATAACAGTCCCATGACAATTACTTGGAAGACAGTTCTGATGGACTGTCTTTAGCATTGAAGTTGACACACTGGATCAAATAGTGGGTTCAGAGCCTGTTGGTTTTTTGATTTTAATAGGTAGTGATCTTCAGTGGAAACATCTGCTGCAATGGACTTGACATTTGCAATAATAACATAGCAGCTCATTTAATTACTGTATTACATTTGCTTCCACAATGTGGGAGGCCAAGGTTGCTATTTTATGAATAGAGCCTCTCTTTGTACAGTTTTGTAAAAGGCTTAAATTTAGAATAATTTGTAATACATCAGGAGCCACAGAAAGCCTATAGTTGAAGAAGTCCCTGGACAATGTTCCATTTGGAGTTCAATTTAAGAGTATTTGAAATTCAAATGAACCCTAGAAGTCACTACTTTGCAGTTCTCTCTCATTGGATCAACATCTAGCACCTTTGGTTTAGATAAAAGTATTTTAAATGAGTGAGGGAATAGAATAGTTCTGAAATATGGGCTCCTTTTTTTCTTTACATGTTATTTATTTATTTTCATGTTGTTTGAAATGCAGAGAGACAGAGATAGATAGGGAGGGAGGGAGGGACAGAGGGAGGAAGGGAGGGAGGGAGGGAGGGAGGGAGGGAAGGAGAGAGAGAGAGAATGAATATCTTCCATCCATAGGTTCACTCCCCAAATTGTAACAGCCAGAGGTGTTCAGGCCAAAGCCAGGAGCTAGGAACTCAATCCAGGTCTCCTACATGGGTAGCAGGGACCCAAGTACTTGAGCCGTCACCTGTTGCCTCCCAGTATGTGCCTTAGCAGGAAGCTGAATCAGAAGTGGAGCAGAGGGGACTCAAACCAGGCACTCTAATAAAGGATACCAGCATTCCAAATAGCAATTTAACCGCTCTGTCACTCCTCTTCTTTCAAGGCCCTGCTGTGAGCTCCGAGCAGCCTTAAGAAGCATTTGAGGATTCATCTCATACATTGCTGACATTTGCCTTTCCTCTGACAAAATTCAGTGATTCCCCCAGCCCCATGCTATTACCAGGTCTTATTTCCCATCCTGCCCTAACTTAGTGGTTCCCCTGTGGTTTGATCCAGTACTCCTAACAGGTCCAGCATGCTCTACTCCTTTCTCTCCACCAATCTGAATCCCGAAGTTGCATGGTTATTCCATATCCACCCCATAACCATTGGTGAGCACCTGGTGTATGCCAGGCACTGTTCTGGCTACAGTTCATGGCTGCAAACAACAAGGAACCACCAGCCATGCCTCCTGGAGCTCTCACAAGGCAAGGCTGGTGACACACACACAATGAATCAGTGAAAACATGTGGCCTAGCAGATAGTGATGCATGTTGTAGACCCCAACACAATGTGCTGGACATGGGATGGGCAGGGAGGCACCCTTGCTGACTGGCAGGCCTTCAGCTTCAGACTTGAGGGCTCCCAGGTGAGGCAGGTGGCGGCACGGGACTGGGGCCCTGGTAATGAGGAACAGCCAGTGTGCAAAGGCTGAGAACAGTGAGTGCAAGGGCTGCCGGCAGGCTGGGGAACGAAGGCGGCCAGATGGTGTTGGGCCTCATGAGAAATGGAGGGGATTTTCACTTTCATTGACACGTTCTAACTCGGTGTGGAGGATGATAATTCTGACTGCTATGTTGAGAACAGAGCAAGGGGGAAAAGATAGAAATCTGGGAGTTCTGTTCCAGATGGTCCTGAAAGCCTTGAGACGGGATGAGCTCATCCTGGGTGTCTGAATTCAGAACATCCCAACACTGGCCAAAATATCCCTTTCCTAACACTCTCAACAGAAATACACTTAGGACCGGGAAAGACGCAAAGCCTACCGTGGATTTGTGGTGCTTTGGTTAAAGGGGGCTAAGCGGACACATATGTTCAGTTGTCATTTTTGGTCACCCTAGAGAATCTTACAGCCTGAGGCAATGAATTAAGGTAAGTGTCTCTGCAAGGGAGAGGTCTGCGGCTGTTTGGCCCAGAGGTAGGAGGCCGGCTGCTCTGGGAGGGAAGCGAAGGCAGCGAGGGGCTTGTGCTCAGGCAAACCCATGGTGCAGAAGGGTGTGGTGGGTGTTGGTTTCCCCAGCTCTCTGTGCCTGCACGTGGTTGGAGAACTTTGGAATGGCCCTGCCCACTGGAAGGGCATTGTCCTGTGAAATCCTCAGGATCTCTGAAGTTTGCTGAAAACAGGTTAAAGAGTTATCAGACAAGAAATGACTGCTCATAGGGAAAATGGTCGGTCTGCTTTTTGTATCTTAACTCAGAATTGATGATTTCCATTTTGTTAAGAAGTTTTCCAGTTATTTCAAGTTAAGTTGACACACAGCGAATTGGGCAAAGTAGTTGCTTCTGATGTTCTAGTTGCCTTTGTACTTGTGGTTCCCCCTTATTTTAATGTTATATGTTTGCACTCTTCCTTCTTTCTATTAGCTTGAAGTTTATTGATTACTGCTTTTCTCCCCTAAAGAAAAAGCTTTTTTATTTATTTGCTGCTATTTTTACTCATTTTCAAATTCAGAAATTTCTGATTTTATTTTAATATTCCTTTTTTCCCCCTGTCTTTTAAAATGGTTTTATGAAGGCACTTCAAAGGCTCATGGATAATGAAACTAAAAGATAAATTTATTTTGCTGCAATTTTTAAATATTTGTATTTTCCACAGAATTTCTGAAGCCCCTTGTATCATGTAAAAATATTTAACCATAATTCTATCTTCTAACACTATGATATGAGACTATAATTTTTAATACTTATTTTTTATTTATTTGTGTTTTCAAGATGAATCTTCTTTGAATGTTGCTTTCATTGCAAGGTGGGGGGTGTGATATGTAATGTATTCGATACCAGTGCTTTTGATAGAGTCTATGATTTTCTATATGATTCAAAAGTTACCTGAAAGAGTCATTTAAAATGAATAACTGTTGGGCTGCAGTTGTTTTATCAGTTTCCAGGTCTACTGAACTTTGTCTAGAGAACTTTGTTTGCAGTGTTTCCACTTTGTCATCATTGCTGTACAATTTTCTCCCAATATGTGGTCCCCTTCAGTGATGGCTCCATAAGCATTTGGGAAAAGATACGTTCTTTGGTGTTGGAAATGAACTTCCTCTGGTTTCCATTTATATTTCCTTGCTCATCTTCTATTTTAAAGACATTCTATTGTTTTATAGTCTAGATAAACTACATTATACTATCCTCTGTCTCCCTAAAATTCATAATCATTTTAGTCTTAGTTCTGCTATTAAATTGATGGTTTGTGACTTTTTTCCAGAAAATTCATGAGAATAATATTTAATATTCTCCACTACTTGTCTTGGATCATTCTTCCTTTGAGGTTTTTATTGGTGTCATGTAGTATAACTTTTGCATGGCTTGTTGAGAAATCAGAGATAAGTCTGACTTATTTCCCCACAGGAGTGAATTTTTCTCTCTGCCTGGCTGCCCAACGATGCTCTTTAAGCTCTCGAATCATGTCGATTTATCAGTTTATGACTCAGTGTTGTCTACTATAAGTTGATTTTCCCTGGATTGCAGTGTGTTCTTTCTTTTCTTTTTTAAGAATTATTTTATTTATTTGAAAGACAGAGTTACAGAGAGAGGTAGAGGAAGAGAGAGAGAAGTCTTCCATTCCATTGGTTCACTTCCCAAATGACCACAATGGCCAGAGCTGAGCTGATCCGAAGCCAGGAGCCAGGAGCCTCCTCCAGGTCTCCCACATGGGTGCAAGGGCCCAAAGACTTGGGCCATCTTCTACTGCTTTCCCAGGCCATAGCAGAGAGCTGGATGGGAAGAGGAGCAGCTGGGACTTGAACCGGCACCCATGTGGGATGCCAGAGCTGCAGGCTGGGGCTTTAACCCACTGCACCACAGCAGCAGCACCTGTGTGTTCTTTCAACATGCTGATTCAAGTCTTCTGCCATTTCTGTTCTTTCTCAATTATGTTAATCTTTTTGGGTCACTTTTCTCCTTTCTATCCTCTATCCTTTTGGTAGTGCTTTTTGCTGTGAGTTTTTGATCTTTGTACCCCATCCCATTTTATTTTTATTTCTTTTTTTTCTCTGAATTGTTTCTTAAGATGTTCCAGTTCCTGTTCCATGTTGCTGTTACCTCTCCAGCTCTTGTATTTCTGCTCTATTTTCTGGCTTCGTGAATGTGATTTTTGTTTGCTTGGTTGGCTGCCTGGTTAGTTTTCATTTCTTCTTAGAATAGGTGGTCTTAGAGTTTTTCTGGGTGTCATTTTTCTGTTGGGACCTCTCGGTCTGTAGTGTTGATTCTGTGCATGTCCTTTGTTCTGCTACTCATTGTTGACTCGTGGAGTTCATGGATTATTTTGGAGGAGGATCCCATGTGTGGTGGAGTAGAGCTATAGGCAGGTGCTGGTTGAGGCTTGCTCACTCTCCTGATTATCCTACTTGGACACAGACTTCTGGTCCTCATGGTGGCCCTGCTGTGCGATTAGTAATTTCTCCTGTCTCCTCTGTCTAAACCATATTCACTCTGAGGTAGCCACCAGTGTCTTTTCCCCCATTTCTACTTTGTTGTTCTCATTTTCAGGATACTCTCCCTCCATGATAATGCTCTGGCTCCCTTCCACTTGTTCCTTCCTGACTCCTGTTGTCTGTACAGATTTTATGTTAATTTTGAAGGCTGGAGAGCTTAACAGCCCCTGAGTTTCAAAAACAACAAAAGTTTACGTTTAGTTACTCCTTCCCCTGGGTTGAGGGTGGTTTATTGGGAAGGGAGAATATTGCATTACCCCTTTGTGTTCGCAGAAGTCCCATCAACATGAGAGATTGTCCACTAGAAATTAACTCACCTAGACAGAGAATGGGAAGGAATTCATAAAGGTTAACTATAGCAGGCAGGACAGTGTCTCTTGCCTCACATTTAAATGAAAACCCTATAACCATGAAAGAGAGCACTGAGGCAGTGCTGGGACGTCTTGGAAAGAAAACCATGTAACTATGACTGAGAACCGAGAGGCAGTGCTAGAGGTGAACAAGATGCTAGGGGATCCTACTGGAGGCCCTGCATGCACTTTCCATGTTTGTGTTACATAGTATGCCCAGGTTTTCATTGCTGTGAGATTTACTTGTATGTAGTACATGTTAAATATGATGTGCTGTTTGTTTTCCTCCTATTTGAGACAACTCCTACCTTTCAACAGCTGAGTTTATTTTTCTGCCTCATTAAGGGGTGGGGATACTTGATACCAAGTCCCTAGCTTTCTTTTTTTTAAAGATTTATTTATTTATTTGAAAGAGTTACACACAGAGAGAATGAGAGGCAGAGAGAGAGAGAGAGAGAGAGGTCTTCCATCTGCTTGTTCACTCCCCAATTGGCTGCAATGGCGGAGCTAAGCCAATCCGAAGCCAGGAGCCAGAAGCTTCTTCTGGGTCTCCCACATGGGTGCAGGGGTCCAAGGACTTGGGCCATCTTATACTGCTTTCCCAGGTCATTGCAGAGAGCTGGATCAGAAGTGGAACAGCCAGGACTCGAACCGGCATCCATATGGGATCAGCACTGCAGGCAGTGGCTCTACCCACCAAGCCATAGCACCGGCCCCATTCCTAGCTTTCTAAACCTGCTTGATGGCAGCAAGAAGGTCTCAGGACCCCAGTGTCTGATTTCCATGGATTGTCATTTTTTCTCTCACAGGGTTTTCATGTTGCCAAGGCAAGGACCATGTCATATTGACTTTTCGTCTGCTTCTACATTTCCATCTACCTTGAAATACCTAACACAGCCATATGCATACAGAAGGTGTATTAGCCAGAGCTCTGTAAATTACCAGAAGTAGAAATCCAACTCAGCCTGGCTTACACAGAAAAGGGAATTTGTTGGATCAAATATTTGTGAATCACTGACATTAACATTGGCTTCAGACATGATTTAATCCAGGTGCTCTAACCAGACTCCAACATCTTAAATAATCTGTTCTTCGATCTTCCCGAGTACTATTCTTCTTTTTTCTTTCTTTCTTTTTTTTTTTTTTGGGGGGGTAACTTCTTGAACAAACACTAAATAAGGAGAATTTGCAGAGTTCTTTAACAGTAATCAGTTCTTTCAGCATGGACTTCTTTAAGCAGGCTGTGTCCTTGTAGTGACAGAATGGCCACAGTGAGTATAGGCTTACCTTCTGTAAGCTTTGCAAACAGAATAGAAAGAGAGTGTCTCTATCTTAACAGTTCCAGCAAAAGACATGTAACCCACTGTTACGTTGTTAGGTTACCTGCCCATTCCTGAACCCATCACTCCAGCAGTGGGGACTTACCCTAATAGGAAAAGGCCTTTTTCTATTAGCATAAAAAATATGTGTTGTACCAAATACACCAGTATTCTGCTTAATTTAATGCAATGAAAAATGTGATTCTCATATAAGATATAAGTCCAATGGAGGTCTGCAACCTGTGTCATTCAGACCCCAGGCTGATGCAGGCTCTGCCTTGACATGTTTCTACAGTCAGCAAGGCAGGGAAAATAGAGCTTGGGAGATCTTGTGTTGGCATCTTATGCTGTAGCCAGGAATGATGCCTCTTAGTACACTCATGCCATGCCCAACAGTGAGAGAACCAGCTAGTTCAGTGTTCTGTGAGCCTCTGAAAAGGAGGAGTAGAGAACAAAAATGATGAGCACACCCCTTGCTATAAGACATAAAAGCCAAAGACACGCTGAAGCCCCTTACAACTTGTCATCCCAGAGCATAGTTTTCTTTCAAAACATTCTTAAACCTCTACAACACCAACTAGTTCAGTACATATACTAACAAAATGGCCTAGTAGCATGCTGAGAGCTGCCTGAAACTGAGAATGGCTTTGCAACAGTAACATTTTTCCCCTTCTACTTGAAATATGCATGGGCACACATCACAGGCACACACACACATGCACACACAAAGAATATCTTGTATCCTGTCATCCTGTTATTCACTCCCAAATTCCATCAACAGCCAGTGCTGAATCAAGCTAAAGTCAGGAGCCAGGAGCCCCATCCAGGTCTCCCATGGGAGTGGCAGGAGCCCAAGTACTTGGGCTTCATCTGCTGCCTCCCAGTGTGCATCAGCAGGAAGCTGGATCAGAAGTGGAGGTGCCAGGACTCAAGCTATCTCTCCAGTATGGGAAGCAGCTGTTCCAAGTGTCAGCTTAACCTGCTGTTCTACAATGCCTGCCCCAGCAACAGTAACTCCTGACTGAAGCTAAGACCTTGCTCCGAACTCACATGGCTTCAACTAATACTTTACTAATCTTGTCTCTAATACATGAATCATTCATTCAGTCATTCAACATTTACTGAGCACTTACTGTATGCTAAGAATGGTTCTTGGTGCAGTGGGTATAGCACAGTTCCTGAGTCATAAAACTGATAGTGAAGAAGCAGGTATTAAACTGGGTTATGCTGTCTTGGAGAAGGCATTAATGTGGATCAATTTTTCATTTTTTAAAAATTGTATTTAAGGTGTACAAATTTCATATATTTTTCATATAAACAGATTTGGGAACACAATGGTACTTTCCACTATATCCTCCCTCTTGCCAAAGCTCCCACCCTTCCTCCTCCTTCCTCTCTTTTTCCCCAATCTTAATTTTTACAATGATCCACTTTCAGATTACTTTTTATTCATAAGATTAACCCTATACTAAGTAAAGATTTCAATAAGTAGAAGAAAAGCTTCACTGTTCCTTAATAGTAGAGATGAGGGCTGTAAGCAATCATGTAATCTCAAAGTGTCAATTTCACTCCTGTACATTACATTTTAGGTACTCTCCTAATGTGTTTGCTCAGCTAGACTGAGTAGAGGTGAGATCCTGCCCCTTGATTTGGAATATGCACTTTATAATCTGGATTCCCATCCCCACAACAACTCCAGGCAGTGGTAGACATCTGACATGTAAATTTTCATCGTTGCCCCATGGACAAAGATGAACAAATAATGGAGAATCTGATGTAACTTTGTAGTTTGTATCAGCTTCTGTGGACTTAAAGCAATATTATTGGAGTAGATATTGGCCTAGTGGTTAAACCACTGGTTGGGATGCCTACATCTCATATCGGAATATCTTGGATTGAGTCCTAGCTCTGCTCTCAAGTCTAGTTTCTTGCTGATGGGCACCCTGAGAGGTAGTGGTGATGACTCAAGTAGTTGGGTCCCTGTCACCTACATATGTGAGCTGGACTGTGTTCCCAGCTCCTGGTTTTGGCCTGGCCTAGCACTGGCCATTGCAGACACTTGGTGAGTGAACAGTAGATAATTGCTTGCTCTCTCTCTCTCTCTCTCTCTCTCTCCCTCCCTCCCTCTCTCTCTCCCTCCCTTTCTCTCTCTCTGTCTTTTGAATTTCTCAAATATATTAAAAATAATTTAAAATCTGTATTTTCTTTTGTGCCTCTGTGGGTCAGGAATATTGGAAGGACTGCTGGGCATTTATTTGTGGGGATATCTCATATAGCAGCAGGTGGGTGTTAGTGAGAAACAGTCGTTTGGAGATGTGACTGGAGCTGTAGATCCTCTCCTAGTCTGGTCCATGTGCACTGTGTCTGACAAACCAGTGCTGGCTCTTGTCTGAGGGCCTCAGTTCTCTCTTTGGATTTCTCCCCTGGACAGCTTGTTTCTTCTTATGGAGTGATGGAAATTGAACAATGCAAAAGGCTAAAAGGAAGCTATACTCCTTATGATGTAGCCTCGGAAGTTACACACACTGTTCCTGCTGCCTTATTGTTCACACAGGGCCAGCCATGACTGAGTGTGAGCAGGGGTTGTCAAGGGTATGAATACCAGGAGGTGTGCACTGCTGAAGGACTTTTGGAAAGCCAGCTATCACAGAGGAATCATGGGGTGTCACGCAGCAGGATACCTCTCTGTGTAACAATGAAACTTCAGAAATGAGCCGATTGAGATAAAGTCTCTCTGAAATGGTGATCAGCACCTTCAAATGTGGACCCATCAGCAAGAGGCCCTTCCCAGAAGCTGAGCGGATGCTGGCACCATGCTCTTGGAACCTCCTGCATCCGGCACTGTGCGGTAGAATAAAGCTCCTTTCATTATACATCGCCCAGTCTCAAGTATTTAGTCATAGATACTCAAAGTGGACCACATGTTCCACTGCAAAGGAACATTATGTCAAATAGATAAAGCAACCTCTAGCATGCATTCAGATGTGACAGGGCCACATACAGCTTGCAGCGTGCAATTAATTACAGTAAGAAAGTGCGATGCAGGTGCTTTTAGAAAAAAAAAAAACTTTAAGTATATAACTCCAAGACCTGGGTTCACTTGCCTGACACACAGCAAGCCCATCACTGACATGGGGCTGGTGGAGGAAAGTAGGTTTCTATTTGCAAAGCCCATGAACCAAGGAGTCCAGGAAGCTATTGCCTAATACCAAATACTTCAAGGGGTGGAGGATAAGAAACTGTGTAGATTGAACTTCAGGAAAAGAACTATGTGCTCGGCTCATGCCTGGTCCCTGGTGTCCTCAGTACTTACAGCCCTCTTGTGATTGGCCAGCAATAGCACTGCCATAGTGTTTTTTGGGAATGATCATGATTGCAAATAGGCTCCAGTCAGACTGGGGCCTAAGGACAGGCAGTAGTTGTTTTTTGCTCAGGGCCTAGGGTTCCTAAAAAAATCCCTCAAAATAAGACTGAACATCAAGATGTTGTCTATAGAGGAGATAAATAACCGGTTCAATCTTGTGATCTGGGACCTTGTGGGTCCAGCTGGACCCAGTGCCCCAGTCCCTCAATTTAGGAAGAGAGTGATATGTAGTGTTTGAAGCATCTTATAAACTAAGACAGGGATTCTGGGGTCTGATATTATTCAGGATCTACATCAGAGGTGCTGTGGAGGGGATTGCTCTCATAAGTGTCTTTATCCAAGCCACAGTGATGGGCTGCGCACCTTGGGGAGGGAGCAGACACTGCATTGCAGAGTTCTCAGTACATGAGTGGCATATTTCTTTGTCAAAGCAAAATTAATGTATTTTGTTGGAAGTCATGAGATAAGATTTTGAGGTATATCATGAATGCTATCATTGCTAGAGAGAAACTTTTCATATTCATATGAAGCCGAGTTTGCTTGGAAGCCTTTTTAAAACTGGGCGAGTGTATCCCAAAAGCTATAATTGCTCCAGGGAAGCCTTTGCTCTATAATGGTGCGATGGGGCTTATTTTAAGTGCTCCAAATGTTACCTTCATAAAGGAAAGAGGAAAGCCTGCCCCTCCTGGATGGCGGCTGCACAGGCTGTCTTGTAGCAGTGACTAAGTGGAGCTATTATAATCCCACTGAGCACTCAGTTAACCTGAAAAACGATTGCGTCGGCAGTAACTCCAAGATAAGGATAATGTAGGGGAATACCTATTTCTGCCTCACATGCTAAGCTCACAGAAGTAGGTATTCATTTTTGGCCAGGACCTTTCTAAGAGAAAGCACAACTCTATCTCACTTTGAAATGAATTCCTATGGGTAGCAGAGGACCTTTTTTGAATGGCACCTGGTATTTGTGGCTGTAAAACGGTGGAGGTGGGCAGTGAGAAAGTGAGCGATTCATCAGCGAGTATGTTGCGATCACACTGCTTCAAGGAATTAGTCCTCAAACACATCAAACTCTCACTGGTATGGAAGACTAGGAAAGTTAATCAAGATTTTTAAGGAATGCAATGAGGAAAGCCAAAATTTATATTGTCCATATATATTTATATTGTCCATATATATGTATGGAAAATATATAATGTCCATATATATGTATGGAAAATATATAATGTCCATATATATGTATGGAAAATATATAATGATCCTGCTAGCAAATAAATCTCAACACAATATTGACTTTATAGAACAGCAACAAAAAAAGATGTCCAGATAAGCTTTGTTCATATGTCTTTGGATGTCAAAGTGACCATACATAATCATATCTGAAAAATAAATATGGGTTATTGAGCAACCAGTAGTCTGTTTATGAGTTACCCATAGATTAAATGTATTAAATTTTAATTAACCACTATAAAAGATTTTCAAAGTATATTTTTCTAAGTTGGAATAAAATTGATAAATCACTATTTTCCAGGAGAAAAATGGCATGTTTTATAAAAGGATTTATTTATTATTTATTTGAAAAGTAGAGGCACAGAGAGAGAGAGAGAGAGAGATCTTTCATCCACTGGTTCACTCCGCAAATGGCAACTACAGCCAGGGTTGTAGATACAGGAGCTAGGAGCCCAGAACTTCTTTCAGGTCTCCCACATACTTGCAGGGGCCCAAGCAGTGGGGCCATCCTCCGCTGCTTTCCCAGGTGCATTAGTAGGGAGCTGGGCTGGAAGTGGAGCAGCTGAGTCTGCAACTGATTCCCATATGGGATGCTGGAACCTTTACCCTAAAACTACTCATGATTCTGGACCATGTGCAGAATGAGAGAAAGCTCAGCTGTGAGTCTCAATCAGATATTATGCTACATTGGAGCCAGACATCCATGTTGGTATATCTAACTTCCCCCAAAGGTGTGTTCTCAATAGAAATAAACAGCCAATTTTCATTAGAATTCTTCTGCTTTGGCAATGATGGACTGAGGCCATAAAACAGAGATCATTTCACAGAGTTATAATATGGCAGCAAGATCCTAGTAGACATTGGAACAAATAAAGACTTAGAAGTAATGGGTGTGTCTACTCCATCACTGAGCAGCAAACGTTGGATTGGGCTGAACTGCATGCTTGCTGGCATAAGTGGTTTGTCTAGTTTACCTGTAAAGCTAGTATACAGTATAATACTATGAGTAGCAGTACATGAGCTTTTGCTAGAACAGCAACTTGTATCCACTGGAGTGAAAAAAAAAAGGATTAGTTTCAGGCATACATCAGAGTGGTAATAGTCATCAGAGGCAGGGAAGTGAGAACAGAAGATATGCTATGCTGGTTTGTGCATAGTTTCCAGTTCACAGGGGTGGGTGCTTACCCGTGATGAACACCAATGGTAGGAAAAGAAGAACCAACAATTTCTAAAAGCAGCAAGCCCTCCTTGAGCTGCTACTGAAGGTTATGAATGCTCTTAGAAATGACTGGACCGGGAGAAACTCTGGCCTGAGAAGACATGGATGGCACTGTCACCTTTGAATACCAGCAACAATTAGAGAAAGCGTGATATGTAAGAAAAATGTGAACAGCAAATGCCAAAAAGCATATTTTGGTGAAAGATTTTAGGTATATTGCTTTATTCTACAAGACAAGCAGTAAAGAGATCTCATAACCAAGAAATTCATGTGCTAATCAATAGCTTCTAAAAGAAAAATATCATGAAATGGCAGCATTAAGAAAAGCAAATAATGTTAAAATATGTAGAACTATATCATAGCAGTATACATAGGACCTATAATCCATAATTCTAACTAAGTGTACTATTTAAATTCTAGAGTTGTCAATATTTATTCCCAGGAAAAGTGTAATGAATTGGCCTTTTTAGAAACAATGCACTAATCTTAGGTTAGCAGTAACCTAAGATTTTTACAAGAATATAAAAAAGTGTGAACTTTGCAGTATTACATATTTTGAGGCAGAGTGCCAAGAGGACTGTGTGAAGAAGCTTGGCAGTGGTGCCATGTGGTGGCCTGGCGTTAAGTATGTTTGGTTAGGAAGTTATCTTCCAGATGAGTTCATATTACAGATTTTCTAAACCCACTTGAAATAAGTATGTCCATGTTTCAAGCTCCACATCCATACCTAGGTCAAACAATTTTTATGAGTTAACAGTGAGATGTCACCAAAATATCCCTGAAATTCTAACATCCTTTAAAAAGGACTTCATAAAATGTAATATTATGGGTTAAAAGAAGGTATCCATGGTACTTGTGAAATATTTTATTTATGTCAAAAATTATCTAAGCTCTTTTGTCCCCCCCACCCCAGAAATTCTTGTTTACCTTCTATTTTTACTCTTAAGAATTATTTTGAGATGAGAGTTTGGCACAGTGATTAAGATGCTACTTGGGATGACCACATCTTCTAGCAGGGGGCCTGGGTTTTGAGTCCCAGCCCACTTCTAATGCTAGCTTCCTGCTAATGCACACCCTGGGAGGGAGCAAGTGATGGCTCAAGTACTTGAATCCTTGCCACCTGTATAAGGGATCCGTGACCGTTGTGGGTATTTGGGGAGTGAATCAACAATTGGATGATTCTCTCTCTCTCTCTCTGTCCTTCAAAAAATTAAATTTTTTTGGAATGTACATTAAAAACTTATTTCAGTAGTCAAAATACTGATCTGATAGGTAATCTACATTAGTAGTCTACTCATGTATTTGACTTCTCCATCCAAAAAGCCAGAAGTTTTGGAAGAATAAATATAAGTAATTTCTGTATTTTTACTCTTTTTCATTGTTTGATGTGACACAGTGAAAAGCAATTATCGAAGAAGCAGAATGAATTATGAAGGTTTTGGAGTCAAAATTGGACCCCTTCCTACAGGTTATACAGATTCCCAAGAAGTTAAAGTAGCTTCCAGCGTCTATTTCCTATGGGAAACACATTGTGAGGCCAGATCTGCTTCCCATTATCTGGCTCTTGAAGTTAATCCAACATTATTAAGTTAATGATAGTAATGTCCTTTTTACAAGTACTTGCAGTCCCCAAAGACAAAGCCAAGAAAAATGGATAAATACAGTCTTACCTTGGACCTACTTTGAATTAGAATGCCATATAACAAAGAGAGTCCTTACAAAAAGAAAAAAATAAAAATAGTTACCTTGATCCTTGGTTACGTAATGTCACCCATATATATTCAGATGAAGGGAGCAGCCAGCACAATCAATATTTCCTAGGTGCACTGGTATTCTTTCAACCAATAAACCCAGCGAGTTGTGGGTGTCTGTCTAACACCCCTCACTTGGTCAGCATCCAGCAAATATCTCCACAGCATGTGCAAGGACCAGGTGCGTATTCCTCCAAAACCTGTCCCATGATGGGAATCTGACGGGTGAGAACCCACTGTGGAAAACCAGCATGGACCTACCAATTTGGGTCCACAGATGTCATTTTATTTGATTCATTTCATCAGAAGCTTGGCAGCATTAGTGCTGTTCACTCTCACTGTCGTCCTGGGTGACGGTGTGCCTGCTGAGCCTGTTAGAAGCAGCCTGTAGCGGGGATGTGTGGCTCTGATTCATGAGAGGTGGTCTTATGAGCATAGCCACAATTATACCAGAAGAGACAGACCTGCCCCAAGAAGCACTGTAGCAACGTCATTCATGGGATTGTTATCCTAGCACAAAGTGTTTAGGAAACTCAGAAAATTAGGAAATTTGTTTAATTTTGTTTTGGATGGCAGCAAAAGCTTTGGAATGAGGCCTAGGTTTGAGTTCCAGCTTTACCTCTTGCTGTACGAATAATCTTACAAAAGTCACTTATCTTCTGTGAAATTCTGCTTCCTATTTGTGAGTTGTTAATATTAATATGTAGTTTATACAGTTGTGAGTTAAATGAGCATGCTTCTGCCAAGGACCTGGTATGATACACCGTAGGTACCGAGTAATTATTTTATGATGGAAATGAATCAGAGCAGCTTTGAGATCTGGTGGAGTAGAGGGAGTGCAAAATGGCTGTGTGTGCGTCTTGATTTATTTTTAACGAGCATGCCACCGTGCCAAGCTTCTCCAAAAGTATGATTCATTGCTTGCTAAAGCTTCCCCTCCCATCAAGTGCTCCCAACAGCAATGGTTGTTTTCCCCAAATAAAAATAACCGACCCTTTCCCTACGGGCAGCATGGCTTGGGGAAGAAAATACGCCCCTGCCCAACGTGCTCACTGAAGCCCCAGCTCTTCCCATGGCCTCCTCACTTTCTCTGCTGACCCTTAAGGCAACAGGACTTGGCTGAACCCTCCTGCCCTCTTGTTGTATGGGCTGCTGTGCCAATGCTTTGTGCTTTCTCCTTACATGTGATGTCTAAGCTCTCAGGATGGGAAGTTGTTGACTGAAGAATTGAAAGGATTGTAAAATTAAGAAACTGGGAAGTGGATCCTGGCTTCTCCAGATTTGGAAGAAGAGAGTATGAAGGATCTTGACTCCTGCACTTTAAAAAAAAAAAAAAAAAGATTTATTTATTTGAAAGTCAGAGTTACACACATAAGGAGAGGCAGAGAGAGAGAGAGAGAGAGAGAGAGAGAGAGAGAAAGAGAAAGAGAGAGAGAGAGAGAGAGAGAGAGAGGTCTTCCATCTGCTGGTTCACTCCCCAATTGCTCACAACTGCTGGAGCTGTGCTGATCCAAAGCCAGGAGCCAGGAGCTTCTTCCAGGTCTCCCATGCAGTTGCAGGGGCCCAAGTCCTTGGGCCCTCTTCCACTGCTTTTTCAGGCCACAGCAGAGAGCTGGATCGGAAATGGAGGAAGTCGAGCAGCCGGGACTTGAACCAGCATCCTTGTGGGATGCCGGCACTGCAGGCAGTGGCTTTACTCGCTACACCACAGCGTCGGACATGATTCCTGTGCTTTTCTCAAAGGGACTGTGGGCTGAGATGCCAAATTTCTCTCAGTCCCTTTAATCTCTGGCTGGCATTGGGCCCTCCATGCATCTTCTTGTATCATATACATCCTGGGTCTATGTTGTTCTGTGTGCTGGGGTCCCAGCAGTGTAGAGAAGGGGACTCTGGGTACACCTAACGCAGTTATTAGGAAAGTGAGTGTTGTGTGGGTGAAGTCTGTTGGAATTTTTACTTAGTACGTACTAAGTTGGTCTTCTGTATATAAAGATAATTAAAAATGAATCTTAATGAAGAATGGGATGGGAGAGGGAGTAGGAGATGGGATGGTTTGCGGGTGGGAGGGTGGATATGGGGGGAAAAACCGCTATAATCCAAAAGTTGTACTTTTGAAGTTTATTAAATAAAAGTTTTCTAAAAAAATGGGAAAAAAAAGGAAAGTATCACCCAAAGTGAGAAGGTGCACGCCCAGCACCAAGCTCCACCACACTGCCATCATGTGCATCACGACAGCAGCATTGCTTTCATGCATCCCCGGAAGCCTTTGCTGCGTTAGGTGTACCCAGAGTCCCCTTCTCTACACTGCTGGGACCCCAGCACACAGAACAGCATAGACCCAGGATGTATATGATACAAGAAGATGCATGGAGGGCCCAATGCCAGCCAGAGATTAAAGGGAGGCACCTTGGGCCCCAACCATCAGATTTCTTTTTTTTTTTAATCACCTCATGATTCATTTTCAATTCTCTTTATATACAGAAGATCAGTTTAGTATATATTAAGTAACGATTTCCACAGTTTGCAACACAAAGTGAA
Organism: Lepus europaeus; assembly: GCF_033115175.1. Lineage (NCBI taxonomy): Eukaryota > Metazoa > Chordata > Mammalia > Lagomorpha > Leporidae > Lepus > Lepus europaeus. Next base: position 162,727,437 of record NC_084829.1, on the reverse strand, counting down.
AAAAAATACTGTTGGAGTACTAGTTATAGCATTAAATAAGAGTGTACAGCACATTAAAGACAGAGATCCTACATAATATTTTTTTTAAAAAAAATTAATTTTCTATGCCATTTCCAATTTAACACCAGGTTTTCCTTTTTTCATTTCCAATTATCTTTATATACAGAAGATCGATTCAGTATATAATTAGTAAAGATCACATCAGTTTGTACCCACGCAGAAACACAAAGTGTAAAAATACTGTTTCAGTACTAGTTATAGCATCACTGCACATTAGACAACACATTAAGGACAGATCCCACATGGGATGTAAGTACACAGTGACTCCTGTTGCTGACTTAACAATTTGACACTCCTGTTCATGGCGTCAGTAATCTCCCTAGGCTCTAGTCATGAGTTGCCAGGGCTATGGAAGCCTTTAGAGTTCACCGACTTCGATCTTATTCCGAAAGGGTCATAGTCAAAGTGGAAGTTCTCTCCTCCCTTCAGAGAAAGGTACCTCCTTCTTTGATGGCCCCGTTCTTTCCACTGGGATCTCACTCGCAGAGATCTTTCATTTAGGTCTTCTTCTTTTTTTTTTTTTTTTCTTTTCCATGGTATCTTGGCTTTCCATGCCTACAATACTCTCATGGGCTCTTCAGCCAGATCCGAATGCCTTAAGGGCTGATTCTGAGGCCAGAGTGTTGTTTAGGACATCTGCCATTCTATGAGTCTGCTGTGTATCCCACTTCCCATGTTGGATCTTTTGCCCCCTAATTGATTCTATCAGTTAGTATTAGCAGACACTTGTCTTGTTTATGTGATCCCTTTGATTCTTAGACCTATCAGAGCCATCGGTTGTGAACTGAAATTGATCACTTGGACTAGTGAGATGGCATTGGTACATGCCACCTTGATGGGATTGTATTGGAATCCCCTGGCACGTTTCTAACTCCGTCATTTGGGGGAAGTCTGATTGTGCATGTCCCAAATTGTACGTCTCCTCCCTCTCTTTTTCCACTCTTAAATTTAACAGGGATCACTCTTCAGTTAAAATTTAAACACCTAAGAATAATTGTGTGTTAATTACAGAGTTCAACCACTAGTACTAGAACAACAACAACAACAACAAATACTAAAAAGGATAAAGTATTACATTGTACATCTAGAGTCAGGACAAGAGCTGATCAGGTCATTGTTTCTTATAGTGTCCATTTCACTTCAACAGGTTTCCCCTTTGGTGCTCAGTTGTCGCCGATCAGGGAAAACAAATGAAATTTGTCTCTTTGGGACTGGCTTAATTCACTCAGCATGATGTTTTCCAGATTGCTCCATCTTGTTGCAAATGACTGGGTTTCGTTGTTTCTTACTGCTGTATAGTATTCTATGGAGTACATGTCCCATAATTTCTTTATCCAGTACAGAACAAACAACCCACTTAAGAGATGGGCCAAGGACCTCAATAGACATTTTTCGAAAGAGGAAATCCAAATGGCAACAGGCACATGAAAAAATGTTCAAGATCACTAGCAGTCAGAGAAATGCAAATCAAAACCACAATGAGGTTTCACTTCACCCCGGTGAGAATGGCTCACATTCAGAAATCTACCAACAATAGATGCTGGAGAGGATGTGGGGAAAAAGGGACACTAACCCACTGTTGGTGGGAATGCAAACTGGTTAAGCCACTATGGAAGTCAGTCTGGAGATTCCTCAGAAACCTGAACATAACCCTACCATACAACCCAGCCATCCCACTCCTTGGAATTTACCCAAAGGAAATTAATTTGGCTAATAAAAAAGCCATCTGCACATTAATGTTTATTGCAGCTCAATTCACAATAGCTAAGACCTGGAACCAACCATCAGATTTCTAAGGCCTGACTCAGAGCAGTGCCCCTAAATCCTGCTATGGACTAAGCAGGAGAAGTAGTGCATTTGACACTGACTTTCTAGCTCTCAGGCCTTTATTGTCAGGAGTGAGCCATTGTTGGAGATCCATAATTGTACCTTGAGGTTGACTTTTAAAAGGTTCACTGGAGCTGTCCTATTAAACTCCGGTGGGCAGACAGGTGGGATGGCCCAGATGCCCTTTCACAACCCAGCCCAGCACACCTCCCTCACTACCAGCAACCTCTCCCTGTGGCCTTGCTACACCTGGCATTCAGCTCATCACCCTGTGGGACCAGCTCAAAGGACAATTAATTCAAGAATAATTCCAGCATCTGCTAAAATGGTGCCCCAGTTGCTGTCAGTCACACAAACCTGGCTGAATTCTCTGTTTTGCAGAACATGCTATTCCTGTATTGTTGACCCCACCTTTCCCACTAGACTGCCACCTTACAGGGACCCTGTCTGGCACCTTCGCTGCTGTGACCCCAGCACTCTGTGAAATGTGCTGCAGAGTCTGCCCAGGCCCAGCACCTGCTGGAGGAGTGAGGGAGGACTGAAGCTCCACCAGTTGCCTTTCCTCCCATGCGGGTTTGTATCTGACTCATTTTGCAGTGATTTTCCTGGCATTAAAATGAGGCAGTAGCAGCCCAAGGAATCCTAGAACACAGTTGCAGAGGCTGTGATGTGGAGTTTTTATGAAAAAAAGATGTGCTACTAACTCCACTTTGAAGTCTTCAGTTCATTTTTTAGACGGTGAGGTCCACACCCTGGCTAATAATCTTAGGGGCTATTGGCAGAAATATGGAAAACTGTTCTCTGTGTATGTGCATGGGGGGAGGGGGTTATAAGAACACTAGGACATTAATTTTGTTTTCTTCCTTCTTCTATCAGTTCAAGGAAATCTTGTCATTTCTGTTTCTCTGTAAAAGTACAATAACATTTTTTAATAATAACTTTTTCTACAATAAAATTGGAGGAGTTGTGTTTATACACTAAACTCAGGAACTATCACTAAGAAAAAAATAAACTTTTTAGGGGCTGGCACTGTGGCCTAGTGGGTAAAGCTGCTGCCTACAGTGCCGACATCCCATATGGGCACTGGTTTTAGTCCTGGCTGTTCCACTTCTGATCTAGCTCTCCTGTGGCCTGGGAAAGAAGAAGAGGATGGCCCAAGTCCTTGGGCCCCTGCACCCACATGAGAGACCCGGAAGAAGCTCCTGGCTCCTGGCTTCAGATGGGTGCAGCTCCAGCTGTTGCGGCCAATTGGGGAGTGAACCAGTGAATGGAAGACCTCTCTCTCTGTCTCTACCTTTCTCTGTAACTCTGTCTTTCAAATAAATAAAATAAATCTTTAAAAAATAAACCTTTTATTCATAATAACCTTTAGCATAAAAATGATCACAGTCTTCCCAAAAATATTTGGTCACTAAATGCATAGTATATTTTATTTTTCTTAATGCAGAATTCCTGGATTTTCATTTCTTGTTGCTCTTTTATGAAATCAAAGATATATTTTATTCACTTAACCCAAACAATCACTTCAAAAGTTCTCTTTTTGTGCATATTTTGCAATACACCTACCACTGTAGTAATAGCAGTGTGTAACTCACAAATAATTAAAAAACAAATCTCTGGTAGTGGGTACCGGATCAGATCCACTCTCAGTTACCCTGTGTGCAAAATCACAGACACAGCACAGGCATTCGCATCACGGGGGAAATAACCAACTCTCCTGTGGCCGTGTTTGCATCTTCCAGCTCTCCTGGAGGGTGATTTCACTTCGTATGTGTCCGCTAAGCGGCAAAGCGGTCTCCGACAAAGCAGGCTCCAGAATAAGCTGACTGCTCTAAAAGCATTGTGGATTTGGCTGGGTTCTCATAAATCTGCCCATCTTTTTATCACCATCTATCTTACTCTCTGGGTGTCTTTTATACACACACACACACACACACTCCACGGACAGGTTGGGGAGGAAGCCAGGGCAGGACAGGCCGACCTTCAGCAACTCACCAGAGTCGTCGACAGGAGTAAGAAAATTCACTTCTTAAAAGCACTTGTGGAGTTTCAACATAAAATTAAGTGAAAATATTCAATTCAAGTGACATTTATTTGCAAGCAAGAAGCACATCTAGAGTAAAAAATAAAAGCTTAAGTAGCTTAACTTGTTTAATTCAGGCAAATATTTAAACCTTGAGAGTTACTAGGACTGTTAAATATTGAGATGTAGTATTGTATCATCATGTGACATTTTTTCTTTAATCAAAATGTAATCAATGGGGCAAAGTTATCATTTACAAATATTGAGTTTGCCAGTATTGTATTTCGCTTGTCATGACCAAAGGGCAGAAGGACCTATTTCTCTTTTATTTCTGTTAACATAGATAAAATTTGAAGTGATTTTTGAGAAAATTTTTAATCTAAAACTTATTTTAGTGATGAGAAAAGGAAAATTCATGGTTTTTATTTTAAAGATTTCGCATCATTTATCCTTAAGTCGGGAAATGAAGGTATTGTTTTGTTTTCCCAAAGATATTTGTGAAAGACAAAAAAGGCAGGGATGGGCGTTGAGGAGAAAAGAGCATACAAGGCTTCCCCTTCACTGCCATCAAGGCTGTGGGAAAGTCAGCAGTGGCCCCTGAGGCTGTGTCCTGAGCTGTTTGGAGAAGAGGAAGAGCAGGGAGAGAATCCACACCGAGATTGAGACATGGCAGTGTCATGTTTGCTGCCTGGGAAAGTTAGAGCCCACCGATGTCACCCTCCTCAGGATAGCAGCACTTATCAAAAACAGTAAGAAGTTACTACAGTCAGCTCTCTGAGCCATTAATGATATTATCAGCTTTATGCTTTTTAATAAGCAGTAGAAGAGTTTTTTTTTTTTTTCTGTGCTCTTTATGTGTGATTATCTTCCTTTTTATTGCTGGAGTTTTCACTAATAGAAAAGTTGTTAAAGAGATCTCTGTGTGCCTGTGACAGACAGGGCATTCTAGGATTGCAGGTACCAGATGTGTTTATGTAATCTCGGGGAAGGGATGCAAACTGACTGCTACTCATGGTTGAAATTCAGTGGATTACTCAGTTCCTGAAGGGAATGTCAATGTTACATATTTCACTTTTATGTGAATCCCATAAGCATTTCAATGGTGTTTTTAGTCCATTTTTTTTCACACTTTACATGGCACTGTGTTTCCTCAGACGTGCTGAAAGGATGTCAGTTTACCCCCTGAATCTGTAGAGATATCGTCATCTGCCCCACAAAGGTGCATGTTAGTAGAAAATTGGAAAGCACAATATTTAAAAAAGGGGGAAAACATAAACATAAGCGTCTCCCTTCCTCCCTTACCCCCGAAAAATAAATCAATAGGATAGGTGGAAAGAGCTAAACCCCAAGATAGAAGGGGAAAAATGTCTCCAATAGTATTTTTTTTTTGACAGGCAAAGTTAGACAATGAGAGAGAGAGAGACAGAGAGAAAGGTCTTCCTTCCATTGGTTCACTCCTCAAAGTGGCCACTATGGCCGGTGCTGTGCTGATCCGAAGCCAGGAGCCAGGTGCTTCTCCTGGTCTCCCATGCGGGTGCAGGGCCCAAGCACTTGGGCCATCCTCCACTGCACTCCTGGGCCACAGCAGAGAGCTGGACCGGAAGAGGAGCAACCGGGACTAGAACCCAGGGTCCAGTGCCGCAGCCGGAGGATTAGCCAAGTGAGCCGCGGCACCGGCCTTCCAATCGTATTTATAACTTAAGGACCCCATGAGCATGGATTCTGTAATAAGAAGTTGGAAGTCGCGGAAGGGAGGAAGTATCATGGGAAATAAAGTCTTTGAAGCGAATGCCGTCCTCCTGTTTCGGCACTGAGTAACTTCGCCTCTCTCACCCTCGGTTTACTCATCTGTAAAGTATGAGAGTGGCACCTCTCGTGGAGGATCTTGTTGTCTTGTGCACTCCATGTGTACCACCGCACACATCCCCCAACTAATGTGTGTAACTGGACTTCTATTCCTAGTTAACTGTTGCCCCTTTTATGAGATGAATATTAGCTGGCATCATTTTTTTAAAGATTTACTTTATTTGAAAGGCAAAGTTATAGAGAGAGAAAGAGGGAGAGACAGAGATTTTCCATCACTCCCCAAATGGCCCCAATGGCCTGAGCTGGGCTGATCTGAAGCCAGGAGCTAGGAGCTTCTTCTGGGTCTCCCATCTGGGTGGCAGAGACCCAAGCACTTGGGCCATCTTCTGTTGCTTTTCCCAGGCCATTAGCAGGGAGCTTTATTGGAAGTGGAACCAGGACCTAATCATGCTCATGTGGAATGCTGGCATCATAGGTGGTGGCTTAACACAGCACAAGAAGGCCAGCCCCTGGCCTAATTTTTAAAAAATATTTATTTGAAAAACTGAGAGATAGAGAGAGAGAGTTCTTAAATGTTGTTTTGCTGTTTCACTCCTGAAATGGCCACAACTGCCAAGACTGAAGTCAGGAGCCAGGATCTACATCCTGTTCTCCCCTGTGGGTGGCAGGGACAAAGAACTTGGGCCATCTGCTGCCTTGCCATGTGCACTAGCAGAAGCTGGATCAGAAGTGGAGCAGCCGGGACTCCAACCAGGGCTCCTAAGGGATGCTGGTGTCACAGGCAGTGGGGTAGGCACTGTACCACAATACTGGCTCCAGAGCTAGCCTAAGTTTAAGGATGTGTTTGGTTTGGCTGAGGTGGATGGTCAGTCATTATTATCAACTGGTGGTTTTACAAACCTTACATCATTTAACCTTACTTATAACTAAAATGGGGAGAAACATTGCTGATTATAAAGTAAAAATTCAGTTTTTGTTTACTTTGAAAAATATATTTATTTTTAATTTATCCATTATAATTGTACATGTTTGTGGAATACAGTGTGACATTTCAATGTATATATATATAATGTGAAATGATCAGGTCAGGGTAATTATCAAATCCATCATCCCGAACATTTATCATTTCTTTGTGTTGGGAACACTAAAATTCTCTCTACTAGCCTTTTTTAAGATTTATTTATTTATTTGAAAGTCAGCGTTACACACAGATAGAAGTAGAGGCAGAGAGAGAGAGAGAGAGGTCTTCCATCTGCTGTTTCACTCCCCAAATGGCTGCAACGACTGGAGCTATGCCGATCCAAAGCCAGGAGCCTCCTCTGGGTCTCCCATGTGGGTGCAGGGGCCCAAGAACTTGGGCCATCTTCTACTGCTTTCCCAGGCCATAGCAGAGAGCTGGATTGGAAGTGGAAGAGTCAGGACTTGAACTGGCTCCCATATGGGATGCTGGCACTGCAGATGGCAGCTTTACCTGTGATGCCACAGCACTGGCCCCTCTACTAGCTATTTTGAAATGTACAATTAATTGTGGTCGGCCATAGTTATACTACAGTGCTATAGCATATTATAAGTCATTCATTCCATCTAACTAACTGCACCCCTACAATCATTAAAAATCTCATCTCTATCTACTTTTTTCTTTTATTAATTTTCTAATAGATTCAATATGATTTGTACATACAATTCTAAGAACATAATGATATTCCCTCCTTCCCTCCCTCCCTCCCTCCCTCAGTCCCTCCCCATTTCTCCCTCCCATCCTCTTTGTTTCTCCCTCCCTCCCTTCCTTCTTTCCTTCCTTCCTTTTTCAGTTTTTGAGATAATGTATTTTTAAATTACATTACAGTAAAAAGGCTTAATAAGTAAAAAGTTTAACCAATAAAAAGCAAAAACACCCTAGTTTAGTAGGATATTGACAATGGCTATAAACAAGAATTGAATGGAAAAATGACCATTTCACCCATATATAGTAAATTTTAAAGTAATTACAGATCACTAAAACTATAATAGCATAATCTTCTTAAACATTGGTTTGACAAAGGTATAAAACAAAGTTTTACAAAACTATATTTGCAGAGGTACTGATACACACAGACATTTCTTTCTTTTTTCTTTGGCTTTTAGATCTCAGCTCCCACATATAAGGGAGAACATGTGGGTATTTGTCTTTCTGCGTCTGGCTTATTTCACTCAACATGATGTCCCCCAGTTGCTTCCATTTTGCTGCAAATAGTAACTTTCATTCTTTTTTATACCTGGATAATATTCCATTGTGTATATGTACCACACTTTCTCTATCATTCACCTGATGATGGACACCTTGGTTGATTCCAAATTTTGGCTATTGTGAACAGTGCTGCTATAAACATAGTGATGCAGCTATCTCTTTGACATAGTATATTCAAGTATTTTGGGTATTTACCCAGTAGTGGGATTTCTGGATCATATGGCAAGTCTGTGTCTAGGATTTTTTTCAAGAAGTCTCCTCACTGTTTTCCACAGGGGCTGCACTAATTTACATTCCCACAACAGTGGATACGTATTCCCCTCTGTGCACATCCTCACCAGCATTTCTCACTCTCTGTGATTTGGATTTTAGCCATTCTGACAGAGGTGACATGGTATCTCATTGTGGTTTTGATTTGCATTTCCCTGATGGCTAGTAATGTAGAACAGCTTTTTCATTTACAAATCTTTAAAATATTGCTATTTTTCAGAAAGCAGATATCTAGGACACTTACTACCAAGAAGACTTCAAGCATGACCTATAATTTCAGGGAGATCTGTGTATCTCTCCTTACAGATCCCCTATTGTGTTGTGTGGCCACAGAAAATGAAACAGTTCAGCTAATAATTGTGGACTTTCCTTGTTCTGATGAGTTTTTGCTTGGCTGGTACCTGAAGACTAGGATTGTATAGTACGTGTCAGTGTGGACTATGAATGGACTCGCGTCATCCATCACTAGATGTTTATCAGCAATGCCTTTCTCCTGACTTTAATGAAAGAAGCACAACAGGAGTGCTCCATGGTGAAGACATATCATTGTAAACAGGGCTATATAACTGTAAAGAGACATGGGGGCAATTTTCCACAGATAGTCTGTTCTTCTGAGAGTTTTGTGGTTATATTTAAGGACAGCGTATGTACAATAGAAACATGATAAATGGAAACATCTTTTGTTCCACAGATGGGATTTCAAGTTTCTATAATTATAATGGGAGTCTAAGTGTATGTAATTATACTACAGGCAAGTTTGCATCGGAGGTACTGTGAATTGCCTACTAACAGTTTCACTTAGAGAGGGAGCAGTGCAGGCAAGAGGCAGCTCCAGTCAATCTCCAAAATGGAGATTGAGTGGGGAAGATTAGGACCCAGGAGAAATTACTAAAACTTTCCACATCACCGAGAGAGAGGAGGGCGCTAACAGGGACAGAAAGGTAACTGCAAAGGAAGGTTGTGACTGCTTCTTGCTGCCCGCTGTGAGGGCACAAGGAGGCAAGGACAGGGGAATGAGGACCTGAGAGACATCGGGAAATATCTGCCCACAGAGGTGATGCACAGACTTTGTCTTTTAAAAGGAGCAGAAGGAGACAGCATAGAAAGAGCAATAGACCAGAAAAGCAAACATTCTCCACAGAGGAGGGACACAGTGGGCTTGTCCCAATATCTTAGCAAGAGGAGGCATCCTCGGCCTGCTGCTCCTACAGGTCTGGTGGAATCCATGGGAGTTCCCTTCACCCAGGTGGAATTCTAGTTTCTGGGACTTCATGCTCCCTAGCAAGGGAGCCTTGCGGGTAGCCCAAGGAGAATGCCCACGGGCCTGGTGATGCAGACTTTCAACCAGGACCTTACCTCCCTGTGTGCCCAGTGTCTTCCTTTGCAACACTTCTCGTTTGCTGAGTGTGATGCTGCCCTCTTGTTGACCTTCGAACACCATCTTGCAAGGTAGGTTTCATCAACCTTATTTTACAGAAGAGGGAACTGAAGCTCAGAGACATGTGCTTCTCTTAGGCCACGTCTAGCAAGGATCAAGATTTGGGATATCCAACTCCAAAGCCATCATGTGTTCCACTACACCACACTGCCTGTCCCATGTTTTGTGCAAAATGAATTGATGATTTGGAAATGTTTTTAATAGGGGAGGCAAAACATCCACTAGAGAGTAGATGGCAGTAAACTTGGAATTAGTTTAAGGAGGGTTTTCAATGGCTGGAGTAAGAGGCTCTACATTGCAGGTGAGAGAGTCTTGCTGATATGGCCTCAGATAGCACTCTGGCCACGGAGCAGACTGATGGACCTGAAAGAGTGGATTGAGGGGCCGGCACTGTTGCAGGAAAACTAGTGAGACCAAGTTCATGACATAGTGTTGATGACGATTTACGAGGCTGGACACAATGGTGAGAGTAGAAGAAGTGAAATTGTATTTAAACAAGAAGAGAAGCTCCAAGCAGTAGAATCAGAGGGGCTGGTAGAAAGAGCAAGCTGCTGAGGTCTCACAGTTTGGGAATATTTGTATGTCCTCAGTGCATTGTCTGCAAGGAACAAAGGTCGTGGCTATACATTAGTTACTGCGAAGGCCGGGCCGGTCTTTTTTTTTTTTCTTTTTAAGTTTTTTTAAGATTTTTATTCAGTGAGAGAAATGCATAGGAGAGTGAGGGCGTTCATCTAGTCTAAAAGAAAAGGGAAAGTCTGGAAGTTAAGTTGGAATTCGTACCAAGCAGAAAGCAGGCTGAGAGCCACGTTTTATTTTGTTTACCTTTGTTTTAAACTTTTTGCAAGTGAGTACCTTTCCTTTCCTAAACAAATAATGAGTATTTGATTTTCTCTATTATTATAGCAGTACTCAGGTATTCAGAACTTAGTATTCCTTAGAGGAATGACATGACATCTCACATTATCATGTTAGCATTATACCGTATTCTGAATTTACTTGTCCTAATAAACCATGGAAGCATTTAACTCACTATTTGCTACACAAAAGTGCCAAGTTACAAATTCTGTTCAATAAAATATTAAAATTGAGAGTAGCTGATGAAGTTGCTGAATATGGCAACGTAATTTTAAAAAGATGCTGCATTCCAGTGCAACATACTAGTGGGTATCTTATACCCTATTTATCTCTGGATATTGAATTGTTTTGACAGTTGTATGCACAAGTGAGTCCTGCAGGGTTTCTGTTTAAATTAAAGCTTCCAGACGTTTTCTTCCTCTGATTGAAACAACAAGTTCATTGCAGAGTTAAACTCTGCCCAGGCATGTTCATCTGCAGGTCTGGCCACCCCAGAAGTCTTCCTTAAAGAGGCAGATAGTGTCTGAATCAAACCCAAATGCTCCATTTGCTTTACACAAGTGTGCTTATTTTTTTTTTCTTTAAATGCCCTAAAATCCATGCTCTATTTAAGGCTTTTACTGTGACCATCATGATGGAAGGTAGTGTGTGACCCCCCTGGGAGGCACAGGAAACCCTGGCCATTCAGGCGGCAGAACTCTGCAAGGGGACCTTTAGCCTGGGAGCCCCATGTGGTGGCCTGCAGGAAAGGCATTCAGGGAGAGGATGGGAAGGGGAGCAGTGTGGAGACTGGACTATTGAAGAGGGAAATCAAGCGGATTAGCCTGATTCTGAGTGGGCCTTCTATAAGTAGGAATGATTTAAGATTCATTTAGCATTGGGGGGAAAGAGATATCTTCTTCTTACCCTTCTAGTCTCCTCCAAGCACAGAGAAAGCAGACAATGGAATTGCTGATCACAAATAAACTTGCGATTCCTAGACAGGGGCCTTTCAAAAGGATGATAAATTGAGGATCACTACTCATACCCTACGGGAGCTGTGAGCAATGGGATTGTATGACTCACGGAATGTGTCCTCTGTAAGTGGTGGCAGCCAGCTGTCCTCAGAGCTTCCCAGCTAAGGACATTCAAATTCAGCTCAGAAACCATGTGGTCCAAGAAGATTTAAGGCCAGATATAATCAGAGACAGTTAGACCTTTAGGGGAAATACAAGGAAAACATCTACTTGGATTAAATTTGTGAGAAGGGAGATGAGAAGAGAGTACAACAACCTATGATCTAGGGCCAGCACAGTGGCGAAGTGGGTTAAAGCCCCAGCCTGCAATGCTGGCATCCCATATGGGTGCTAGTTTGAGTCTTGGCTGCTCCACTTCCAATCCAGCTCTCTGCTATGGCCTTGGAAAGCAGTAGAAGATGGCCCAAGACCTTGGGCCCTTGCAGCCATGTGGGAGATTGAGAAGAAGCTCCTGGCTCATGGCTTCAGATCAGCTTAGCTCTGGCCACTGTGGTCATTTGGGGAGTGAATAAGTGTTGGAAGACCTCTCTCTCCCTCCCCCCCCTCTGGCTCTACCTCTCTCTGTAACTCTGTCTTTCAAATAAATAAAATAAATCTTTTTTTTAAAAAAATACTTATGATCTATTTAAAGTATTTAAATAAAAGCCATACCACTTTGCCACTTGTTTCTTGTTACTTGGAGTGTGGAACCTCACATGAGTTCTTCTTCCCCACCTCCCAGAGAGGAATGATGCCTGGGGCACTGTGTGGACCATGCAGGGGTAGCTGGGCACGGGATCTCCTTCCAGGTCTTATTTGTGGGTACTTTGAACCATCTTAGGAGGGACCCCAAATATGCTATTGGGGAGTCTAAGATTCTTGTGTTCCTGTGGTTGAAGCCGTTCATGTTCTGTTTCTTCTTTTGTCACATTCAAGCTCTTCTCACTGTTCCCAAGTGTGCCAGGAAGAAGGAAAACTGTGCACATCCTGTTGTTTGTGGGCCTCGCCCATCTTATCATCCTGAAAATGCAAGACTAATTACGGCAGATGAAAGCTGAAATAATCATGTCCTCAAATAAACTGGGTCAGTAGGAGTGCGGGATGACTCTCGGTGCAAATAAACATCCGTCGGCCTGTAGGTTTTCCAGGCTCTGGAGGCCCACCTCATTGGAAATACATGAAGGTGCACATTTGCTGGTTACCACAGGCTAGAGCATGGCTCTCTCTTTGAAATGGTTTCACTGTATCCCCTGGTGTTCAGGAACAAGACTGGTATCCTGAGCCCGGGAAGAGCAATCCAAATGGACAGCTGGACTTACAACTGCCTGTGGGCTGATGCCAACTCCTGCCTCTCCCTCTTCAGATTTCTGTCTCTTCTTCCCCTTTTTATTCTGCAAGTGAAAAGAGGGGGGGAGGGAGCTAAAGGCTATAGATAGATGGTCCCTTTCTCTGTCACCTTACTATTATAAATAGAGTTTGATTTCATGACATAAAAATATCCCACTTGAGAGTGCCAAGAGTGCGCATATGAGCCATGAAGGAGTCTTCCCAAAGGTGGAACACTTTGTCTCCTTTTGCCCTGCATGCCCACGAACCATCTGGTTTTACTGGGCGTTCCACACAGGTTCAAGCTTTCCTAGTTGTGAGTATGAATAACCCAAAGCTCCACACTCCAGAGGCCAACTCCAATAATACTGAAATTTCAAAAATTTGTCTTGATGACCAGCACAAATGGCCCAGGCTGACTTCTGTGCCTCGGTACAGCTCGGCATGCCTGGAACGAGGCTGGTGGCTCCTCCTGTCATGTTCTTGCTGCGCAGTGTGTGTCACGCCACTTTTTCCCTGGCCACAGCATGGGGGCAGCGGCTGGTTTGTAGCCTGGTCCCTTGACTGTGATGTGTGCTGGTGTGAGGGTTCTGTTCACTCTGACTCATTGATCCCAGGCAATGCTGTCTCTTCAAGAGTTTGAGCTAGACTCTAAGTGAATTTCAGTCTGCATGGGGGAAACTGAGGAAGCAGGCAATGGTTCATGGCAGGGCCTTCAAGAGGGGAGCAGACAATATCTGCTTCTGGGGTGAGAACCATGGGAGTTACTATGGTGTCACTGACATGGTAGGCCTCTGGAGCACCTGCTCTTTCTTGATGACAGTCCCACCCCTTTTTCTGCAACACTGTGGTCCTTATAAACTCAGGAAGTCCAACTCCCCTGCTATCTTGCAGATTTGGATTTGAGAACTAGTCACACTAAGTTACGAGGAGCAGAAATACACTGTTACTACTTTACTACTCTAGAGGGCGTGGGTTAATTGTACAGACACAGCACACAGAGAAAGGAGGAAGAACAAGAAAGCCCTCCCATCTTTCTAGGATGAGTGTGCACCTTCAACCTCATTGTTCACTGTTTCAGATGCATCTGCAGCTACAGTGGTTCTCTCCCTCCCTCCCTCCCTCTCTCTTTTCTCTCTCTATCTCTCCCTCTCCCTCTCTCTCTCTTTTTCTCTCTCTCACTGCTGTGGGATCTCCCCCTCCCCACCATGGAGGGCCCCTGATGGCCTTGGTCTTCACTGATGACTTAAGTCTTATCAGTTGGGGAAGGGAACCTGGGCTCATTGTCACAACAGGAGCTATTTGTGCCACAGGAATATATTGTGTAGCTTTCTAAAGGGAGTGAGGCATGAATGGGACAGGGCTTACTGTGGTCAAGAAATAGATTCCTTTGTTAACACAAAAATGTCATCTGTTTTTGTTTTTGTTTTGTTTTGTTTTTTAAATAGGCAAACCTTTATAGTCACTGCCTCAATCCACATGTAGCTCGAGCCATGAGCCATGAAGACTAATGAATGAGGCAGAATCCAGCCAGCCAGTTCAGAGAACATCACCATGTGTGCTGTGTATGAAAAGGGGACTTGAAGCAAACGTTCTGGCCATCCATGGTGGGGCTGGAGGTGGTAGTGCAACTTCACAGGCAGGATGGTGTTTAATCAGGGCTTGGAAGAGTGAGACAAAGCCCCAGCCACAGCAGGAGCTGATTGAGGACTCCTGCCTTGTGGTTAGTGGGCCAGACATGAACTTTGAGTCCACATCCAACATTCTATGAAAAAGCATATTTATGTGTGTACATGTGTTATGTGTTACTATGCATAGTGTGTGTATGTATGTGTGTGCATGTTGTGTATATGTGTAAAAAATTCATAATCACATTAGATTTTGTCGTAATAAAACATTTTCAAAACTGTTTCATAAGTCTTAGTTACTCCATTTCATGCATTTTAGTTTTTTTTTTAACTTTTATTTAATGAATATAAATTTCCAAAGTACAGCTTATGGGTTACAATGGCTTCCCCCCTCCCATAACTTCCCTCCTACCCACAACCCTCCCACCTCCCGCTCCCTTTCCCCTTCCATTCACATAAAGATTCATTTTCAATTCTCTTTATATACAGAAGATCAGTTTAGTACATATTAGGTAAAGATTTCAACAGTTTGCCCATATAGCAACACAAAGTGAAAAAACTACCATTGGAGTACTAATTATAGCATTAAATAACAATGTACAGCACATTAAAGACAGAGATACTACATAATAGTTTTTTTTTTTAAAATTAATTAATTTTCTATGCCATTTCCAATTTAACACCAGGTTGTTTTTTTCATTTCCAATTCTCTTTATATACAGAAGATCAATTCAGTATATAATTAGTGAAGACCTCATCAGTTTGTACCCACACAGAAACACAAAGTATAAAAATACTGTTTCAGTACTAGTTATAGCATCACTTCACATTAGACAACACATTAAGGACAGATCCCACATGGGGTGTAAGTACACAGTGACTCCTGTTGCTGACTTAACAATTTGACACTCCTGTTCATGGTGTCAGTAATCTCCCTAGGCTCTAGTCATGAGTTGCCATGGCTATGGAAGCCTTTAGAGTTCGCTGACTTTGATCTTATTCCGATAGGGTCATAGTCAAAGTGGAAGTTCTCTCCTCCCTTCAGAGAAAGGTACCTCCTTCTATGATGGCCCCGTTCTTTCCACTGGGATCTCACTCACAGAGATCTTTCATTTAGGTCTTTTTTTTTTCCATGATATCTTGGCTTTCCATGCCTACTATACTCTCATGGGCTCTTCAGCCAGATCCGAATGCCTTGAGGGTTGATTCTGAGGCCAGAGTGTTGTTTAGGACATCTGCCATTCTACGAGTCTGCTGTGTATCCCACTTCCCATGTTGGATCTTTCTCTCCCTTTTTGATTCTATCAGTTAGTATTAGCAGACACTTGTCTTGTTTGTGTGATCCCTTTGACTCTTAGACCTATCAGAGCCATCAATTGTGAGCTGAAATTGATCACTTGGACTAGTGCGATGGCATTGGTACATGCCACCTTGATGGGATTGTGTTGGAATCCCCTGGCACATTTCTAACTCTACCATTTGCGGCAAGTCAGATTGAGCATCTTCCAAATTGTACATCTCCTCCTTCTCTTTTTCTACTCTTAAATTTAACAGGGGTCACTTTTCAGTTAAAATTTAAACACCTAAGAATAATTGTGTGTTAATTACAGAGTTCAACCACTAGTACTAGAACAACAACAACAACAACAACAACAAATACTAAAAAGGATAAAGTACTACATTGTACATCTAAAGTCAGGACACGAGCTGATCAGTTCATTGTTTCTTATAGTGTCCATTTCACTTAACAGGTTTCCCCTTTGGTGCTCAGTTAGTTGTCACCGATCAGGGAAAACAAATGATATTTTTCTCTTTGGGACTGGCTTAATTCACTCAGCATGATGTTTTCCAGATTGCTCCATCTTGTTGCAAATGACTGGGTTTCGTTGTTTCTTACTGCTGTATAGTATTCTATGGAGTACATGTCCCATAATTTCTTTATCCAGTCTACTGTTGATGGGCATTTGGGTTGGTTCCCGGTCTTAGCTATTGTGAATTGAGCTGCAATAAACATTAATGTGCAGATGGCTTTTTTATTAGCCAAATTAATTTCCTTTGGGTAAATTCCAAGGAGTGGGATGGCTGGGTTGTATGGTAGGGTTATGTTCAGGTTTCTGAGGAATCTCCAGACAGACTTCCATAGTGGCTTAAGTGTAGGTGGCAGTGTAGAGGCTAAAGCTTTTTTTAAATTTATTTTTTATAAATAAATATTTTTTAAAAGATTTTATTTATTTATTTGAAAGAGTTACACAGAGAGAGGAGAGGCAGAGAGAGAGAGAGAGAGAGAGAGAGAGAAAGAAGTCTTCCATCCGATGGTTCACTCCCCAGTTGGCCGCCAATGGCCGGAGCCATGCTGATCCGAAGCCAGGAGCCAGGAACTTCTTCCGAGTCTCCCATGTGGGTGCAGGAGCCCAAGGACTTGGGCCATCTTCTGCTACTTTCCCGGGCCATAGCAGAGAGCTGGACAGGAAGTGGAGCAGCCGGGTCTTGAACCGGCGCTCATATGGATGGTAACGCTTCAGGCCAGGGTGTTAACCAACTGGGCCACAGCGCTGTCCCCAAGGCTAAAGCTTTTTAAACAGATCAGTCTATGGTGCTTCTGGGCTGGAGAGCTTGTGTAAGCTCTTGGCACCTCCAACCTCCTTATTAGGGAATAAAATAAATAGTAACTCCATGTTGTACATTAGACATGTTTGTGAAATCAAGCCAAGGTGATTTTGTGAACACCAAATACACTGAGAAATGAACAAAACGAATTGGAATTGGTTAAGTGGGTTTCCTTAGCCTGGACACTCCTGTTCCATGGGAGCTGTGAACTATTTGCTTCTTGAGAAACTACCACACTTTGGCTCCTGGTTCTTTATCATTTCTGTTCACCCATGAAGGTTTGTGACCACAAGAATGTAATAAATTTCTTTAGATGGTGCTAAACTCATTTTTCTCTGTCACAAGGAGCAAAAGACATGTTATAAGGGTTTTAAAACTGTAAGCACTTCCTAAAAAGGAAGTTTCTTGAGTAGTCAGTCTCTAATTTCTCATATTCTTTTATTTCAATTCACAATGAAAATTCCTAATTCACTGAAGCAAACCTGTTACACATTTTACCTTCTGAAGTTCTCAAATGAAAAAAAGAATTAGCCAATTACTGACACCAGTCAAGAAAGTACTTGAGACACTGCTTCCTGTTTAAGGAGAAGGTTAGGAATAGTGAATAAGAATAGACCAAGACAGTACCATGTGTGAACATACAGGAAAATATGTTGTCTAGGAACTGTAGTTTGCTCAACAGAGGAGAGACTGACATAACTCACTGGCCAATGAGCTGTAAACTTTTTAAATTGCTAAATTCATCTACACATAGTCAGTTTTTTCCTAAAAGTAAAGTTACTTTGCAAATGCAATTCCATTGCAAACGTAAGCTCAGTTGAAGTAGCTGTTATATCACTGCTTATCCATGGTATAACTTTTAAACCATATTTTCAAAATAATACAGTGTTCTTTTTATTCAGGTCTCTTTAGCTTTCACAAGGTAAATATACTTCCTCCTGCCTGCCTTAGTCTTAGATATCTATTAAGTCTTAGATATCTATTAATTATGTCTAGTGTTAGATAAGAGAATTAACATGAGTAAAAATACTTCCGATAAAGGTACATAATATATGTTTAGATAATTGCCTATTCTTTGAGTAGTCAGCATCCGAGTAAACAAAATTGAGATATCTAGAGAATCTTCAGCATACTCAGTCTTTTTACAGCTCAGATACCTCGCTTATTTTGAAAATGATTCTTTGAAACAATGTAGTGAAGAAAAATCATGGTCTTTAGAATAAGTTAGAACAGATTTCCAACTCCCCTCCCTAATAAATGTGATGTTTATTCTCACAAAATTGAGGAAATAGTATCTATCTTTCAGAGCAGTTGCGAAGATAAAATGTGTAGCATATGTGATCCGTCTGAGCTCAGTGAATGGGATGCAGTGGGCACTCAATAAATGAGAGAGCCCCAGAGTCCATAGAGGCAAATTTCTGGGATGTTTACTGATGCCTCCAGCCTAGAGGCTTGCATGCAAATAGGCAATTAAGAAATAATGAACTGCTCACAGAGTCAGAGCCACTTGGCTGCAACTTCAGCCAAATCTTTGGCCAAAGATTTTCCCTGGCCACAAAAAGACATGAAATCTGTTATCCTGCTACCCTCTCAAAGCTGTGCAGGGTCAATATTCTGAAGGACAAAAAAAGTCGAAAACCAATTATGGGAGGCTGCACGTCCTGCAGGAAGGTGTCCAGAGGAATGGATGTGTTCTAGCATCCCCAGCGTTCAGGGCTGGGAGGCAGCCCAGGCAGCAGCAACTCAGTGTTCTCCAAGAGCTCTGTGTGCCTCAACAAGGTCCTGGGAAGAAAGGGCTGGAGAAACCATCCAGCTTCAACCATGCCCTTCCAATGTTGCCACATCAGCAAGCTCATTGATTTAAGGATGAAGAGAGTCAAGAACCTGTAGAGATACCATGTTTGGAGGAGGAGGAGGAGGAGGAGGAGGAGGAGGAGGAGGAAGAGGGGGAGGAGGAGGAAGAGGAGGAGGAGGAGGAGGAGGAGGAGGATGGATTTTTAGAAGGAAAGGGGAAGATATAGGGTTGATGTGCTGAAGCCCAGGTACTCTTCCTGCTAGCATAGGATTGGAAATGGAGGTGATAGGCAGAACGAAAATAAAGTTATGGATAGTATGCTACAAACTAGAATAGCTAAGGTTTTTTGATTGCTCACTATATGCTAGATAGTGATTTAATTGTGTTATTTTATTTTGTCTTTACTGTAACCTATAAAATAGGTAATATTCTCATGCTTATAAGTGAGAAACTGAGGCCAGAGAAGCTATAACTTGCATTATGTAACTCCAGCTAGTAAGTGGGGGATCCAGGTTTGAAACTCCATCATTCTGATCCCTAAATTCAGCTACAAGGACTGCAGGAAGAGTCCGGTCCTGCCTGTGTTGGCAGTCAAGATTCACAAAGCTGTGTGAAGTAGGCAGTGAGTCACCAAGGGACAGGTGTGATGAACACCACCTGCTCACTGGACTGCCTTCCAAACAGAATGGTGCCCGTCAGCAGCAGGGTCTTGGTTTCTTGAATGGGCATTTTGGGTTTGGGCCCAGACCTGAACTGTTTGAATAGTACATGAATGCTTAGCAATGTCCCTTCTTGTCTGTGTTGTCCCCAGGGAGTGTTCTGCCTCTCCAAGGAGCATGTGTTGTACAAACGGGTGGAAAGCATACCAAATTATTATCCTGCTGTAAGCATGAAAAGACTTGCCTTCCTGGGGTAGCCTTCTGTCCTGATCTGCCTCTGACATGGATCAGGCTATAGGATAACTAGTGATGGCCACTGGACCAAAATCTTGAGTTGCCAGAGACTTGTTCCATGGTCAGAATCCAAGGACTCCATGTGAACTACAGATATCCCAAATAGCTACCACTAGTGTGCCAAGACAGTAACATCTACACTGAAGATGCTGATAACTCCATTAGTGGCTATAATTATATTCACTTATACTGCTATGGCTAGGCTAAACAGAGAGATTCTTCATGGAATAAATACATGTACACTTCACTTAAACTTTGGCATTGGTTTTTATCTTTTGAAATGTATTTCTCCAAGAAATCAAAATGAATTTGGGGCCAGCGCTGTGGTGTGGCTGGTAAAGCTGCCGCCTGCAGTATCAACATCCCATGTGGCACCGGTTTGAGTCCTGGCTGCTCCACTTTCGATCCAGCTGTCTACTGTGGCCTGGGAAAGGTGTGGAAAATGACCCAAGGCCTTGGGCCCCTGCATCCATATGGTAGACCCAGAAGAAGCTCCTGGCTACTAGCTTCAGATCGGCCCAGCTCTGGTCATTGCAGCCATCTGGAGAGTGAACAAGCAGTTGGAAGACCTCTCTCTCTCTCTCTCTCTCTCTCTCTCTCTCTGTCTCTCTGTCTGTCTCTCTGTCTGTCTGTCTCTCTCTCTGCCTCTGCCTCTCTGTAACTCCCCCTTTAAAATAAATAAACAAATCTTTTTTAAAAAATTGTTTTCTTTAATGTGGACATTTGGAGATTAATTGAAAAAAATGAATTCACCTGTTTCCACTGCAACTCTCCCCCGCCCCCATTAAAGTAACTATTATGCTGTATTAATGTGAGAAACAGAGACTTATAGGACATTTTGTTTATACATTTGAAATTTGTTTATTACATTTGTAATAAAATGTAATTGAGGGAGCTGCAGTTGTTTCCCAGACCCCAAGCCAATTACATAATGAGATGAAGATGAATAAAAAATCTTCATTTTCTGAGTCTCATGTCCCTACTATTTGCCTTCAGTTAGGTTTATATGAAAATACTAAGCAATTTTCCTGTCTTGCTACATAAAAAAAAAACAACTCCTGGATCTGAAAAGGTCAACAAGCTCCATCTCCAGGAGAGACAAACCCAAGCAATATGCCAGGTGAACACATTGTCGTAAGGGGCCATTACTGACAGCAGGAAGAAAAGCTTCACTTTCAGCAAAATTTGCTGTTAAGTATATTCTACATGGGAGAAAAATCTTCTTAATAGAAAATGTATAGCTATGTAGATCAAGATTTACAATTCGGGGCCGGCGCTGTGGCATAGCTGGTAAAGCCACCACCTGCAATATGGGTGCTGGTTTGAGTCCCAACTGTTCCACTTCCCATCCAACTCTCTGCTATGGCCTGGAAAAGCAGTGGAAGGTGGGCGCCTGCACCCGTGTGTGAGACCTGGAGCAAACTCCTGGCTGCTGGCTTTGGATTGACCCAGCTCTGGCCATTGCACCCATTTGGGGAGTTAGCTGTCAGATGGAAGACTTCTCTCTCCCTCTGCCTCTGACTCTCTGTAACTCTGTCTTTCAAATAAATAAATAAATCTTAAAAGTAAAATAAAATTAAAAGCAGATTTACAATTCATAAAGAGCTGGAGTTCATTTGATGATAAAGAGAAGCTTTTCGGCATGTTTATTCTTTATGAATGTCAAGTACCGGGCAACCTGGTTATGGGCTTGCACTTCAGTCAGTAGTTCCAACACCAACGGATCCAAATCCCAAGGACATGTACATTTCCACATAGCAGCAAGTCCTGGGGTAGGACACATGCAAGATTGGTGAACTCAGTGTCCTGAGCTCTGCCGTGCTCATTGCTTTCTATGCAGAATATGGACAGACTTTGTGGAAGAAAAGGAAGGATTTTTCAGATGCTGTGTGAGAGAGGTTGAGTTTGCCTAAATATCATGAACTCCCTTATTTTTGATTCCCATCTCTGAATGTGGATTTCTGCCAGTGATCTCTACTTCAGGAGTAGGAGAGAGAGCTTAAATATATTTAAATTATGTACCCAATAGACTGTTGGTCTTAATTCAAAGCAAATACATTTATTATTTTTCTATGTTAATTAAAAAAACTTAATTGAATTGAACAGATGCTGAACTGGACAAATGGTTAAATTTTTAAATTGAATTTATATAATTTTATGCTCATACAACTGGGCCAAATATTTTAAAAACCAATGGATAGTATAATGAAAATCACACCTGATATTTAGTGGTAGATTTATGCCCCTGATGTCTTTAATCACCCATAAAATTTGATTGAGTAGAACAGTATTTCTTAGAGCCAGTATTTCTGTTATAAGGGTAGGGCATTGTCATCATCATCATCTTTTCTTATTATTATTACTTTTTATTTTATTTTGTGAAATGGAGAGATAGAGTGAGCACCTACCCATTGACTCCCTCTCCCCAAATGCCTGCAATGGCGTGGGCTGTGCCAGGCTGAAGCCAGGAGCTGGGAATGCAATCCAGGTCTCTCACAAGGTGGCAGGGGACTCAGTCATTGAGCTTCATCTTCAGGAAGCTGGAGCCAGGAGGTAGAGCTGGGAATCAAGCCGTGGTACCCCACATGTGGGACATGGACATCCTAACTGCTGTCTTAACTGCTGGGCTAATTGTCTGCCTCCCCCCCCCCCCAAACTGCCTTTCCAGTTGTACTGTCTTGACCAGAGATATAATTAAATAGGACTTCCCATTAAATATAAATATAGCAACACAAGAACTTCATTCATAAACTTTTCTGTTTGGTTTCTTTTTTTCTTTTTTTCTTTTTTTTTTTTTTTTGCATAGTTACTTAAGTTAGTTTTTGAAACTAAAGTAAAAAGTAAGATAAGGTTATTTTAGGTTTATTTGTCCTCCAATAATTCACCTTTACAACTGACATGCTTATTCCAATAAGGTTTACATTCCTGTGAAAATGGAGGAATTAAAAAAAAAAAAAAGAAACTCTGACATCTGGATGGGGTGACAAGTGCTAGTGATCATGCAACTGTGGCCCAATTGCTGAAGAAGAAACTCATGCTGGCGTTTTCCAAATCGTTAAGTAATTGTGCTGACACAGAGAATTAAGCCCATATGACAAGTAGTCTGAGTGAGCCACAGAGAGAACCTGAACTGGCTGTCAACATTATTGTGAAAAGTTACTTAGTTGTTGGTATAGCAGACTTTTTCAGTTGGAGGAAAGATCTGGCTGACATTGAGGAGTTAAGAGTAGGTGATGAGCTCACAGCTACTGCTTGTCTGTGTTAAGAGGTAAAGGCTTCCATAGCCTTGGCAACTCGTGATAAGAGCCTAGGGTGATTACTGATGCCATAAACAAGAGTGTCAATTTGTTAAGTCAACAACAGGAGTCACTGTGCACTTATTCCTCATGTAGGATCTCTGTCCTTAATGTGCTGTACATTGTTATTTAATGCTATAACTAGTACTCAAACAGTATTTTTCACCTGGTGTTTCTGTGTGGGTGCAAACTGTTGAAATCTTTACTTAATATATGCTAAACTGATCTTCTTTATATAAAGAGAATTGAAAATGAATCTTGATGTGAATGGAAGGGGAGAGGGAGTGGGAAAGGAGAGGGTTGTGGGTGGGAGGGAAGTTATGGGGGGGGGGAGCCATTGTAATCCATAAGCTGTACTTTGGAAATTTATATTCATTAAATAAAAGTTTAAAAAAAAAAGAGGTAATACGTTTACCCAAGTCTTTTGACTTTCTCTGATGTTACATAATTCCAGTGAGAAGTCAGCCCCCGTTTTTGCAAGTACTGATGTCAGTGCACACATCGGTGTGAGTAATGCAGGGGAGAGTATGTGCCGTAGGTTCCTATGCAATTCATGCTGAGTCCTGAGCATCCTGGGAGGGTCACAAACAGGGAATGTCAAGGAAAGCAGCTCCTTGACCTTCAGTGTCTTCCAAGTAGTGTTTTAGGAAATAGCCATCATTCCAAGTTCTGGTGGAAATAGGCAAGGAAGTTCCTGGTTTTTCAATAACCACAAGGAGTTATGTTCTATAGTTAAAAAAAAAAGCAATCTGATTTCTGTTTTGTCATTTCAGTTCAATAATGTCCTTCATTGCCCAATTAATTGCTCTAAAAGAGTATTTTAGAATCCAAAGCAGCATAGCTTTGTCCCCTCGCCCCGTTTCTTGTGCGGATGGCCAACATGCTGCATGCACTCTGGGGTGGGTGTGGCTCCCTGTACTCCCTCAGCTCTGCCCGGGCTTGCCCTGCTCTGTGCTGCTGGGCACTGCTTGGCTGGGAAGGCGGCAAATTATGCATCCCAGATGCCCCTTCCAGCAAGTTCCTGCCCCATTTTCCCACTAGCTCTGAAGACAGGCTTCCCACTCCCACCCCTCCTGCTTCTGGAAGCATCTGTGAGCCCTTGTCTGTAGCTGGGTGGCCCATTCATGGTGGTTTCTCACCAGGAAGTCTATCCTTGTGGTCCTTGCACCCTGGGCAGCATTGGCAGTGCATGTAGAGGTTCTGATACAGTTCTCATCTCCTTGGAGTTTCTGCAGTCGGTTACATGGTAAACTGAACTCATCCTAGCCTCTTTTCTCTCTTTCTGACCATTCCAGTGTTCTGTAGCTGGTTTCTTGTATGCAGCCCACTCTTAGGAAACATCTAGTATGTCTAGCGCATGGCGGGACTAACGGATAAAATAGTACAGCCCATGTGGAAAAGCTCTAGAAAAGCCATGAATGTGTAGTTCTCTTCTCAGGCCATCTATAGTTAGGAATCTGTTCTGGGAATGGGATCAGATGTAGTCCTGGGGATTTTGTGAACAAGAGTGTTCACTGATGCATTAATGCTTTAATATACAAACAGGAATGGATGAAACTACTAAAATACTTCCATGTAATTTTGATAAGCCTGTACATTAAATATTATATCATCACTAAAATATGTTCTCAAAATCTATTGACCAAAGAAAATGTTCATGGATGGCATACGTGAAAAAATATAAAAACAAATATATTTGTCATGAATAAAGAAAAAATTTATAGGCATATATTTATAGAAAATATAATGAGAAACATCACACAGCTAGAACAGTTATTCTGTCTGGGTGCTTTTTATTTTTATTCTTGCGACTTTATTCTTTTTTTTTCTAAAACGTCACCATGATTTTTTAAAAATAAGATACCCCAGTACATTCATATAGAATAATAGTGTTAATCATACCTAGGCAATAATAAAATCCAGTTGGATTTAAAAATATAAACAAGCCAAATAAAACCCCTCTAGTTTTGTTTATTGATAAAGAAAACATAAATGATAATTTCATAATCCTGAAGGAAAAAAAGAATGGGAAGATTTTCAAAAAGATTGAGCCTATAGTTGGGACACAAATATAACAAACATATAAAAGATTCTTGAGGTCACTTAGAAAGAACATCAAAATACACACATGCACACAAAGAAAAGTCTGTGACTCATGGGAGCCAAGTATGGGGTGGGAGTACGAGGTGCTGAAGAGGGAGTCTACCTTTATACTTCCTACATAATTATTTAACCTTTTAAAAATGAGTGCATGTTTATGTTATTGTCAAAAATATACTCAAATAGAAACAACCATGATTATAAAAAAGAAAATCTTAGGAACATGTACAGTCACTGCTCAGTGTCCATGGGGAAATTAGTTCTAGGACCCTCTCTCATGCACACCAAAATACACAGATTCTTGTGTCCTTTAAAAAAATGGCAGTATTTGTATATGACATATGCACATCCTCACACATGCTTAAAATATTTGTTATATAGTTTTCTAAAACTTTGTTTTATACCTCTGTCAAACCAATGGTTAAAAAGGTTATACTACTATAGTTTTAATGATCTGTGATTACTTATAATTTACTGTATATGAGTGAAATGGTCATCTTTCCATGCAATTATTGTTTATAGCCTTTGTCTATTTTCCTACTAAATTAGGGTCTTTTTGCTTTTTACTTGTTAAGCTTCTTATTCTTAGTCAGTGAAGCATTAAGGCTTTTTACTGTAATGGAAATTTAAAACATGTTATATCAAAAACTAAAAAGAGGAAGGGAGAAGGAGGGAGGGAGTAAGGGATATCATCATATTCTTGTAATTGTATCTATGAGCTATATTGAATCTTAAAAACTAAGAAAAATTGGGGCTGGCTCTGTGGCACAGTCAGTTAAGCTACTGCTTGTGGCGCCAGCATCCCATATGGGTGCCAGTTCAAATCCCAAGTATTCTCCTTGTGATCCAGCTCCCGGCTGATGTGCCTGGGAAAGCAGTAGAAGATGGTCCAAGTAGTTGGGCCCCCGCACCCTCACGGGAAACCTGAATGAAGCTTCTGGCTCCTGGCTTTGGCCTGGCCCAGCCCTGCCTGTTACAGCCATCTAAGAGTGAACCAGGGGATGGAAGATCTTTCTCGCTCTCTCTCTGTAACTCTGCCTTTCCAATAAATAAAATGAAATACATCTTTAAAAAAAAAACCACAATTTTATTATTTATTTATCTTATTTGAAAAAAGCAATCTGATAATTCCAGAAATGTCTGCAACAGCTGGAGGTGGGCCAAGCTGGGGCCAGGAGGCTGGAACTCAATCTGAGTCTGCCATGTGGATGGCAGGGTCTCAACTATTTGAGCCATCACCCGTTGCTCCCAATGTGCATGTCAGCAGGAAGCTGGAATTGGAGTGGAGTGGACCTTGACCTCAGGCACTCCACCATGGGATGTGGGCATCCTGAGCAACATATAAACTCTGAGCCAGATGCCTGCACCCCTCCAAGATGCTTTAAATCCTCTCTAGATTACCCGTAATACCTAACACAATGTACATGCTGTGTAGTTTTTATCCTGCTTTGCTTAGGGAAGAATGAGCAAAAAATGTGCATGTTTAGTACAGATACAACTGTTTTTTTTTCCTAATATTTTTTCTTCTGTTTTTGGTTAAATCTGTGGATTTGGAAACCATGTGTATAGAATGATTGACTGTATTTGGAAAACTGGCAAATGCAAATAGTTTTTAGCTAAAGAAAGTTCTACTCCACATATTGGAGAAGAAAAGAGATTCATGTTCCCGAAAAGTATCTTAAGACCTGTAGTTTCTTATACCCATGTTACTACTTACGGAGTGTAAGTATTAGATTTCATTCTGCAAATTGACGACCCGTTATCACATACCTGTTTGCTTTTCATCTCACACAAAGATATTTATTTCTGAATCCCAGCTCATTTTTGGATCCCTTGCTTCACCTCCTTCTGCCTTATCCTCTTTGCACCGCCCCACAATGTCAGTCATGTGTCTGTTTTTTTTTTTTTTTTTTTTTTTTTCAGTATGAATTTCAGGACACATCAGAGAGGGCCCAATTCCTTGCATGTTAAGGTAATCCTTCAAAGGTCGCTCTTTCACCAATGTGAGCTTTCAAGATAAGGTACTGAGAGTGGAACTTTCTTCATATGAAAGAGTATTTTGAGAGCCTTCTTTGATGTTTGAAGCCCCTTTGCTTCTGCTGCCCCACTTGCCAAAGTAGATACTTTTGTTAATAGTTGGGAACATTTCATTCCTGATTTATAGTCATAAGCAGGAAAGGCTTAGGATTTCTCCTGTTTGAACATCACAGTAGAATTGGAAGAGACAGGTTTCTTTTTTATGACAACTTATGAAAATTTGTTTTTCAAAGATAGTCCAATTGAAAGGTCAAGGGATGAAAATGGTAGAGATGATTGCTCTGGTATTAAAGCACAACACTATAGCAAGATGGTTAACATGGTTTGCTTTTTGCATACATATAACATCAGTTGTTTATATTCTTTTTTTTTGAAGTTTTATTTATTTGAAAGACAGAGTTACAGAGAGAACTAGAGACAGAGAGAGAGAGGTCTCCATCTGCGGGTTCATGCCCTAAATGGCCACAATGATGGGAGGTGGGCAAATCCACAGCCGGGAGCCAGGAGCTTCTTCCGGGTCTCCCATGTGTGTTCAGGGACCCAAGGACTTGGGCCATGCTCCGCTGCCTTCCCAGGTGCATTAGCAGGGAGCTGGATCTGAAGTAGAGTGTCCAGGACTCAAACTAGCACCCATATGGGATGCCAGCACTGCAGGCTAGGGCTTTAACCCATTGGGCCATAGTGCTGGCCCCAAGTTGTTTATATTCTTGAACCACACTTGTGAATATCTGCAGAGGTAGTCCCATCAGGTCTGCCCTTTGATCTTACCCTACTAACAGACTGATAAGTTAGCCTGCTGTTGTTTCAGACTCCTGGCAGAAGGCGAAGATCTTGGGCCAGAGGCAGAGTGCCTTGTTTCACACAGCTCAACAAAGTGCAATTTCTGGGAAAAGCTTGTTTATCACAGCTCCTTTTGCACTCAGATGCCCTGGGAGTGAGGGGATGGGCCCAGATGGCTACAGTTCATGGACTGGATTTGTATCACTGCTGAGGAGCAGTGAGCCAGGGGGATCTGCAGCTTCTACAAGCAGTGAGCAAGCCTGCTGCCTGTCTACCCCAGACGTCCAGAGAAATGGTTTGAGTAGAAAGTGGGTGGGGCCTTTAATCCTGGTATATCTAGCAGGATGTGTAGACAAAGTAAGTGAGAGGCCCAAGGTTTCTTTCATTACAAGTGTATGATTTTATATCATTATATTTAATAGTATACAACTATATATGTGCATATATATATTACATATGCATTTTAAAAAATATTGTAAAAAATCTTTTTTTTCCTTTAAGACATCAGTGAATAATGATGATGCATTTATATATTTCTAAAAAAGAACAAAAATCACTTGTGGGAAAAAGTAGCGTATGAATGCAAGAAGCTCCAATACATGGAATACCATTTCATTGTTCTGATGCTGTCAAGCTTGGACTTACAGTTCACTGTGACTAAGTATGGAAGAATAAGCAGGACTTCCAAGTAGACATATTCATTAGCTGCAAGATGGGAATACATTAACCAGTAGTTGCCTTGATGGTATATGGGTTTATATAGAAAAATAAACATTTTCACATAGAGGATTAGTGGTAACTCGGAATTTTAGTTCCAAAATACAAGCCAAGTTGAATTAAAACATCCTAAAAGCATTTACAAAAGGGACATTTTCACACTGTGTTCCTGCAGGGAGCATAAAATCTGACTACAGGGGCCTACGCAGTGGCACAATAGGTTAATCCTCCACTTGCGGTACCAGCATCCCATATGGGCGCCAGTTCTAGTCCCAGCTGCTCCTCCTCCAATCCAGCTCTCTGCTGTGGCCTGGGAAAGCAGTAGAAGATGGCCCAAGTTCTTGGGCACCTACACATGTAAGAGACTAGAAGAAATTCCTGGCTCCTGGCTCCTGGCTTCGGATTGGCACAGCTCCGGCCACTGTGGCCATTGGGGGAGTGAACCAATGGATGGAAGACATTTCTCTCTGCCTCTCCCTCTCACTGTCTGTAACTCTGCCTTTCAAATAAATCAATAAAATCTTTAAAGAAATATAAAGTCTGACTATGGCTGCTTCAAGCCAGTGGCAGTCATCCCTGTAGTAAAGAATTTCTCAAAATGAAGAAGGAAGACCGTCACCCGTGAACCTGTGTGTCTGAGGCAGTCTACCTCTAAGCTGTGCCTAGCCACCCTGCACACTTGGGTACCAGCCATCCTCACATGGAAATGGGTGAAAAAGCAAGAAGTGTGAATACAGATCTGTCTTTGTGCTGTTGTTTCTCAATGTTGACACTATCGTTTCAGTTTGTCTAATTCATAGAACAGAATGTTCTCCTATCCTAAAGAGAAACAAAATGAAATTGAGAAGAAGGCTCCCTTTTGGATAGACATCGATTTTCAGTGTTATATAGCATTGTGCTGAAGGTCTTTTAAAAGACACTCATTTCTGATAGTTCAACTCCAGCCCCTTCCACAACCTCTCAGTGCTCTACTGTTACTTTCGTAAAGATACATAACTAAGGCTTATAGTATTTCTGGTTATAGAATTGTGTTTTGTGAGTTCCATTTGGCCAAATTCTAAAATTCATAGGAGCAGGCACTTTATATAGTAGAGGGAATGGAAGCATTCTTGAGATTATTTGATTTTTTTTGGTAAATAAAATTCAGACATGTTGAGTTAAGTTATGAATTGACAAATAGAATTAACTGCAAGAGTTTGAGGTGTCACAATTTATCTACAGGACCATAATTTATAAATGAATGTGTTTTGAGGCTTCGCTTTAGGATACTGAAAGATTTATTTTGCAAACTGTTTTTGATCTTTTGCATTTGAGCACTTATTGAATATAGCACAGAACATGAGTGATTCAGTGTTGGAAGTTTGAGAGTTGCACAGTCCTTCTTTTTCACAATTCTTATGAATGGGTTTCTTCTAACCGAGGTAGAATTGTAGTTGCTTTTGCGATTCTTTGTCAGTGGCTCGTCAGTCAGTTTCCCTAGAGTATTATAGTTAATGGCCTTGAGTTTGATTTGATACTGGTCAGAGTTGCTCTCAAAGATTGGCAGTACATGAGCAGATAGGATTCTCGACATGTTAACACTGTAAATTTTCCCTTCTTTCTTTAGTGGAAAACTTTACCTTAATTTGAACAGAATATCAAAACTGTGAACATCACAATTGTATCACTGCTGCAGAAGTCATTTTTTTTTTTGACAGGCAGAGTGGACAGTGAGAGAGAGAGACAGAGAGAAAGGTCTTCCTTTTTGCCGTTGGTTCACCCTCCAATGGCCACTGCGGCCGGCACATCTTGCTGATCTGAAGCCAGGAGCCAGGTGCTTCTCCTGGTCTCCCATGCGGGTGCAGGGCCCAAGGACTTGGGCCATCCTCCACTGCCTTCCCGGGCCATAGCAGAGAGCTGGCCTGGAAGAGGGGCAACCGGGACAGAATCCGGCGCCCCAACCGGGACTAGAACCCGGTGTGCCGGCGCTGCAAGGTGGAGGATTAGCCTAGTGAGCCACGGTGCCGGCCAGAAGTCAAGTCAATTTTTTTAACAAATAAGTGTTCATTTAAAAGACAAGAGAGTTTCTCTCCATTTTTTATTTTTTTGTTTTATTTATTTATTTGAAAGGGAGTGTTACAGAGAGGCAGAGGTGGGGGGGGGGGGGCTTCCATCCACTGGTTAACTCCCCAAATGGCAGCAATGGCTGGAGCTGGGCTGATCCAAAGCCAGGAGCCAGGAGTCTCTTCCAGGCCTCCCATGTGGGTTCAGGGGCCCAAGGACTTGAGCTATCTCCCACCGCTTTCCCAGGCCATAGCAGAGAGCTGGATCAGAAGCGGGGCACCTGGGACTTGAATCAACTCCCATATAGGATGCTGGCACAGCAGACGGTGGATTTTATTCCACAGCGCCAACTCCTCTCCATCTTTTCTCATCTGCCTTTCTGTGTTTGTCTGCTTGGGCTATGACATAAAGAGCGTGGTAGGCTGGGTACTTAAACAACAGGCATTTATTTCTCACAGTCCTAGAGGCTGGGAATTTCAAAATCACAGTGCTAGCCAGTTCACTTCTGGGTGAGGGTCCTCTTCCTAGCGTGCAGACATAATCCCTTCTCTTAACACGGCCCTCATGTGGTGGGGAGAGAGCGCTTTGTCTTCCTCATCTTCTAAAACCACTGATCCCATCATGAGGGACCCTGTGACCTTATCTAACCCTAATCACTTCCCAAAGGCCCCACCATCCAACCCCATCTGACTGGGGAGTTAGAGCTTCCTTATATGACTTCGGAGTACAAAATTCAGTCTGTCACTCTCTCCTTCTCGCCTTGGCTGAACCCATCATTTCCACACCAGCTGTCCAAACACAAAGCCAACTTGTGAAGGAAAGACATAACCCTGTTGACTTGACTGATGTTACAGGTTATAGTTTCCCTTATAGTTATAGTGGTGAAGAGCATCTCTTCCTGGCTAATAAGATGGATTGTCTTGTTTCTCAGCCAACATCAAAGACAGTGGAGGAGATGCCAAAGAGTCTGATGTGCATATTTCCCTTAAGATGAAAGGCACTGCTAAAATCCAGGGACTTTGTGTTGTTTTTCCATTCTAATTTTCCTTTACTAAGGCTCAAAACATTCAAAAAATTAATTTAAGAACTCATCATTTATCCATGTTATCTTTCAAACTCCAGTTTCTTCTCCTTTCCTGTTGTTTGAATCAGTATGCCCCACACCCAGCAGAAGTGGAGCTGCTGACCCGTCAGCTCAGTGACCAAGGGCAGCTCTGTCATACAGCCTTGGCCCTGTGCGCTGCGCAAGTTGGAGCAGCAGCTGCAGGAGACCATGCTCATCCTCTCCTCCTTTAGCTGCTTGACCCTGCAAGATTTCTGGTTGACTCAGTCTTCTGAGGGTGGGAGTTATTTCAAGAGCAGATGCCTTCTTTTATGTGCTATTTTTAGGCTTTAGAAAAGAAGAAAAGATATCATGTCTGGATCTGAAAAGTGGACGAATGCCTTATAGGTTACAATGCTTTTGAAAGGAAATCCTCTAGCCATAAAAATCCATTAATTTATTTAGTACTTATTTTCAAAGGAAACTGATTAAATGCAAATGCTAAGGAATATATATGTAAATGAAGCATTGTCCAAATAAAGGGTGCACAGGAAAATTGGAGATTAAGAATATCTTTCTTAATGGGGAAAAAAATTGAATGCCATGGATCGAAATAAGGAAAAATGAAAAAGTAAATTGACTTTAAGTTGCACTATTAGAAAGAACACTTGCTTTTGTTTCTTTTGTTCGATTTTCAGAGCAGAGGAAAGAAAGAGAAAATCAGTCTTTATTTCCCAACTTTTTTTTTGTTCCAGGTACCATGAATATGCATTATGTTGAGCTGTATATTAACAATTGAGAACATTATTAAATAGACTAGGGAAAACTATAGAATATTATATGACATAGGTGGATGAGAAATGAGGCTTCCAAAAATCATTTTGAAGAATAAAACTTTAGAGATATTTTAAGCCATTTAAAAAGATTCTTAAAATGTGTTCTCTTGTGTATTTGCTCTGTAGGCTACCGGTCTGTTCTGTGAAAAAGTGAAATGCATTTAGTAAGCCCTTAATCATGTATATTATTGCAGGACTTGTCTAAGTCCATTAAAAGACAACTATCTATTGTCTCCACAATAATCAGCCTGTTTGATTGACCTTAACCTATATGATCACTGAACACTGGATTTCCTCAGAGTACATCAAGAAGTGAGCGTGGGGCTGGTGTTGTGGCATAGTGGTTAAAGCCATCACCTGCAATGCTGGTATCCATTATGGGTACTGGTTCTAATTTTGGCTGCTCCACTTCTGTTCCAGCTCCCTGTTAATGCCCTGGGAAGACAGTGAAAGATGAACCAAGTCCTTGGGCCTCTGCACTATGTGGGAGACCTAGATGAAGCTCCTGCCTCCTGGCTTCAGCCTGGCCCAGCCCTGGCCATTGTATCCACTTGGAAAGTGAACCTAACACATGGAAAATATACATCTCTCTCTCTGTCTCTCTCTATCTCTCTCTCTCTGCCTTTCTCTCTCTCTCTCTCTGTAACTCTAATTTCCAAATAAATAAATACAACTTGAAAAATAAGAGATGAGTGAGGACATGTTTCAGGAAGCACTGTACCTCAAAGGCAGGGAATGGGGTCATTCATAACTCTTTTGTTTTAACTTATAAAGGTATACTGAATTATATCAGAGAAAAAGCAGAGGTATTACACTCATAGTTTTATTTTGTTTTGAGAAAGCACTGTGAAGATTTCATTAGCAAATGAACACTGTGGTAGAGATTATCATTTGGAAGTCAAGGTAATTGAGTTCTGTAGACAAAGTGATGAGCATCTGTTAGCCTCTATTTCCAATGTTATAAAGTGAGGTGGCCAGTTGGGAGCGGGGCTCTCAGAAATCCTACATAATTCTGATCTACATAAAAATGTATGTTGAGATCCGTTAAAGCAAATAAGTTGATCATACCAGATTTTCTGAATGAATTTGGCAAACTAAATCTAGATAAGTTTTCTAATCAATGACGTAAAAAATACTTACTGAATAATTTCCATTTAACTGGGGCCATTCTTAGCTCATGGGGCTTGCATGGAGGTGTGTGTGTTTGTCCAGGGTGGATGGGGTGGAGAAGTAGAGAAGTGATTCAGACAGTAGAAAAATACGTGAACAAAATGGCTTCTTGTAATGATCAATACTTTGGAGGAAAAAAAATCTAAAATAAGATATGAATAGATGAGGATAGCAGATACTTTACAGTATGTTGTACTCTAGACTTAGGAACTTAAGGACATCCACTTGGGAGCTTTTAATTATCTGTATTAGTGTGTACTAGAACAACTTCAAAATTAATGAACTAAATTTTTATCATAAATGAGTTGGCAGAAGTGTAAGAAAGCAAAAAAGAAGATACAAGTCCCTTTATGAAAAGGGAAATGTAAATTTGTAGCATTTCAAAGTTCAAAGCTGGATATGTATTATTTCACATATTAACTTTTTTTCAAAAAAGAGAAGGCATAAAAACCTTAAATCTTTAAATATTTCTTCCACATAATGATGTGTCCACTGACTGAATCAAATTGTAGAAGTAATCTTAGAGCCTACAAGAACAGGAGGAATGATGACAGAAGACCTTTAGTATGGCACATGAAAAATAACAATTTGGAAAAATATTCCTATTTGTTTTTAATCAACAGCTTTTACTTTGTAGAACTGTTTTGGGTTTACAGAAAAATTGCATGGAATACAGAGTTCATATTACTCTCAACACACAATTTCGCCTACCATGAACACCTTGCAGTTGTGTGTTACATTTGTAACAATTAATGAAGCAATACTGATACACTGTTACAGACTGTATAATTTTAGTTACA
The DNA here is from genome assembly GCF_033115175.1 of Lepus europaeus. NCBI lineage: Eukaryota > Metazoa > Chordata > Mammalia > Lagomorpha > Leporidae > Lepus > Lepus europaeus. The sequence goes on along the minus strand of NC_084829.1, from coordinate 162,692,806 downwards.
AAGCCTGTGGCTTGCATCAGGCTTCACTTTTTGTGTTGCACATTTTGAGGGTTTTGGAAAACATATACTGATGTTTTGCAGTGTTGGGTGTTAACTGAACTGTTTCACAAAACCCCTGGAATCCCAGAATCCACTTATTCATCTCTCCCTCCTTGAGCTCTTGGAGAGCAATGATCTTTTTACGGCCTCTGTAGTTTTGCCTATTCCAAATATCACTTAGGCTGAATCACATAGTATGTAGCCTTTTCCCACTGGCTTCTTAAACTTAACAATACATGTGTGAATTTCTTCCATATCTTTTCATGCCTTGGTAGCTCATTCTTCACGTTGCGTCATAGTATTCCACTCTAAGACTGTAGCACAATGTGTTCCTTCACCTGTTGGCAGATTGAGGGCTTTCCATGTTATGGTTTCCAAGTTATACCAATTATGAATAACTCTTCTATGAACATTACCGTGCACATTTTTGTGTGAACATAACTTTTCAACTCATCTGGGTGGAGTGTAATTGCTGGATGGTGTGGTAAATCTCTGTTTTGCTTTGTAAAACAGTACCAAACTGTCTTCCAGCATGGCTTGTCCAGCTTGCATTCCCTCCAGCAGTGAATGAGTTCCCTCTGCTGCTTGTTCCCTCCAGCCTCCGTGTTGTCAGTGTTTCAGACTTCAGCCATTCTAGTGTGTGTGCATTGAGATCTCATTTTGATTTAATTTTCAATCCTCTAATGACATAGGAGCAGATTTCAAATATGCTTACTTTCCATCTGTGTATTTCCCTTGATAAGATGTACATTCAGATCTTTTTCCCACTTTGAAAATGAGTTGTTGTTTATGTAGTGTTAACTATTAGGAGTTCTTTGTACATCGTGGATACTAGTCCCTTATCAGGTGTATGTTTTGCAAATATTTTCTCCGTTGGCAGCTTGTCTTCTTGCTCTGTTGACATTCTCTTTTGCAGAGCAGGGATCTCTCATTTTAATGAAGCCCAGCTTATCAATATTTCTTTCATGGATCATGCCTTTAGTATTATATCTAGAAAAAAGTCCTCTGCCAAACTCCAGACCACTTAGATTGTCACATTCGTTATCTTCTAGAAATTTTATGGTTTGAATTTTATATTTAGGTCCATGATGAATTCTCAGTTGATTTTTGTAATAGATGTAAGGTATGATTAATTTTTTTTTTGTTTTCTGCATGTGGGAGTTCAATTTTTACAGCATGATGAAAGGACTGTCCTATCTCCGTTTTATTGCCTTTGTCCATACGTCAAAGACCAGTCCATTGTATCTGCATGGAGCAATTAATGAACTTTCTGTTCCTCTATTCTTCTAGGTTATATCTTATCTTAGTGTCCTGTCAATATGTTTGTTATACTTTCACCAACAACTACACTGTTGTGATCATTACAGCTTTATTTTTTAAAAATTTATTTATATATTTGAAAGTGAGTGAGAGAGAGAGAAAGTGAAAGAGAGAGAGAGAGAGAGAGAGGTCTTCCATCTGCTGGTTCACTCCCCAATTGGCTGCAACAGCCAGAGCTGTGCTGATCCAAAGGCAGGAGCCAGGAGCTTCTTCTGGGTCTCCCACGTGGGTGCAGGGGCCCAAGGACTTGGGCCATCTTCTACTGCTTCCCCAGGCTGTAGTAGAGAGCTGGATTGAAAGTGGAGCAGCTTGGAGTTGGACCGGAGCCCATACAGGTTGCCAGCACTGTAGGCGGTGGCTCTACCTGCTATGCCACAGTGCTGGCCCTCATTACAGCTTTATGGTAAATCCTGAAGTTGAGCAATGCCAACTCTTTGTTTTTTTCGCTTTGGGGGTGTTTTGCTTGGTCTTTTTCCTTTCTGTATAAACTTTAGAATCAGTTTTTCTGCATCTACAAAATAACTTGATGGGATCTTTATTAGCATCTAAATTCTGCTTTGGCCAAGTGAAGAATGTATTTATATTAGATTATTTCTTATTCATCATAGTGTACTGTGGTGATCACATTATGGCCATCCCAGGAAAACACATTCTCTTGCCATTGCTTAAAGCATGGTGTTTTATTCTTTGTATTCTTGGAACTCTGAGGTCATTTCTCATCCCCAGGGGAGATATGATGGCCCTGGAAGGACTGGGGGAGAGGGAGGCTCTGAGAGCAGTTAGAGAAGTGGGGGGAGATGGAGATAGGAGAACAGTTAAAGAGGCCCGGGAGCACCATTCATGTGCACAGAGAAGTGAGGGGTAGCATCCTCCAGTTAGAGGAGACTAGAGCTGCATGAAAGAGACCTGCCCTCTGCATTATGCAGTTTATTGAATAAATTAAGCCTGCCCAGCAATCATTACCAAGAAAAAATTATTTTCATCAAGTGTGGAATTCTGGATTTTAACAAGGAGAATACAGGCACGTCAGTGGTTGGGGCCATGCTGAAGTGCAAGCTCGGCACTCTCCCAGCACAGCCTATGTCCACTACAGGCAGTGCGTCTGTGCCCCACTCGTGGATCTGTCCAACAATGTGATGCAGAACCTTCATCACATTGGGTGGATTTCCTTTTGCTCACTGCAGTTATTTTTGAGAATTTGTCCTTCGCGTCAATGAAGGTAAACCTCATTGAACCCTTACTTTGTAAACAAATTCTGCCTAACAAGATTTGTCATGGAAGAGAAGTTGTTGGTGATTCACTTTCCTTTCATGTCACCAAGCGTCCCTGAAAAGGATGCTGCCTGTTTTCAAAATTGACTGCATTGCTCCATGTTAATTTGATTCAAAGGAACGTATCCAGTGTGGGCTGAGTAATTTCTCTCTGCATCTTCAGCCCATTCTCTTGCTTCTCCTTGCCTGTTTAAATGCTGAAGAAGCAGAATTTCTTTTTCCTCCCATAGTGGTTGGGTCAATGGTTTTTGGTTTCTGTAAGTAATATGGGAAGTAATCGTACTGTGAAGGACTTTTGAGAAAGCATATATACTGTTCTTAGGTATTTCCTGATGCCTATCAGAAGTGATACATATATTGGGATATATGTATATTGGAAATTGGGATGTATATATATATATATATATATATATATATTAGAAATGGTGGCATAAATTTAATTTAATTTCTAATTCTCATATCTTATTTTTTAAAGTCTCTTAAATAATGTGGGACATTTGAGATGACTAGCCCAGAGCATACTTTGAAATGCCTATCATTAAATTTTAAATGAAGTCTGAATTTATCTACTGTTGATCATTGTGATGTGAATCTATATAGCATTCTCTAATTCTATGTGAGCAGAATAGCAAGTATTTATTGGGAGAGATTTAATTCAATAGAATGTAACTTACTGCTTTTATATTACCAATTTCTCACAGAGCCTGGCATGGTTCCATTAATAACATAGATACTAAGACAGAGTTTTTGAATGAATAAATGAAAAATCATGTGTGGGACTTAGTTGATGTGTGTTTCTTTAAGTCCAGAGAGTAAGAATATTAATTTTAATTGAGCAAGGTAAAGTAAATTGTGCTTGTGTTCATTTTGCTCCTCTGATTTTAAAACCACTCCATTGATTATTTAGGAGTCCCAGATAAAGATAACTGTACAAACTATCAATTCAGGAGCTTAGTTTAAAAATAGGAAAGCTAATACGTAATCCTATCCAATTAATGATTTGCTGCTGGTGGTTGACTGGCAAAGTCAAGGCTGGCCATACAAAGAGTAAATCATCTGAGGGACTTTGTGGCAGAGGAAAATTTCCCAGGTTAGTCAAGGCTAGAAGGGACAAGAAGATCCAGTTTTATGTAACTCAGATTGTGTTATTAGTCAATGTTACTTTCTTTTTTGAAATATAGTTGTCCATAAGGAATATCTGGCATGCACTTACTCTCCTCTTTTCAGCTTGCTAATTAAAGGTGGAAATTTGTTCCCATTTTTACAGATACCTCACATAATTCATATTTTTTCAGAATTTATTCTACTTTTTGATAGGCAGGGTGACAGAAAGACAGAGGACGGTACAGAGGGAGAGACATCTTCCATCCTCTGGATTGTTCCCCAAATGGTGGCAACAGCTGAGGCTGGGCCAGGCCCAAATCAGGAGCCAGTAATTCCTTCAGTGTCTCCTACATGGGTGGAAGGGACCCAAGCACCTGGGCCGTCTTCCACTGCTTTCCCAGGAACATTAGCAGGGAGCTGGAACCAAAGCAGGTAAGTTGGGGCTCAAACCAATGCTCTGATATGGGGTGATGGAGTTGTTACAGCACAATACTGGGCCATTTATTCATACTTTAAATGTGTATTTTTAAAAGTACATTTGTGAGTTATGACCAAAATAGAGACTTTAATCTTTGATGTTACTCATTTAGAGTTAGAAAGTAGTTGTGTGACTCGATTGTTCATTAATTCTAATCTTGTTAATCAAGAGAATGCATGGTTATGCAATTTTATTCTGATGTTGCCTTCATAAAAGTAGCCAGAAGCTGACCCTATGTCTTTTCTTTGCTGTTCTATTTTTGGATATAAAAATAATGATAACTTTCTTAGTTTTCATTTTCCTTCATGGTGGTTTTGTGTTGTTTTGGAATGCTGTATAAACTTTCCTCTTCGGTTAAGAAAGTTCCAACGGATAACATGGGTATATAAAATATTACAAAGTTTCATGCTCCACACGATGAAATTTTAGACAACTGAAAGAACTTCAAAATGAACTAATAATGAAAACTTTTTTGCCCATAAAATCATTGAGACTTGTGTAACTTATAATGAAAAACAATAAGACACAATAATAAGACAGCTCCAATAATTATAAAAGCTAACATAATTATATGCTTAGGCAACACATGTCCAGTTTGTCACTACCTCAGCAGATTTTCATATTATAAACTTGACATACTTTGCTACCATAGGTTTCAACATTTGTTTACATGGGGCCAGTGTTGTAGCATAGTGGGTAAAGCCACCACTTGTGATACAGGCATCCCAATATGGGCGCCAGTTCATATTCAGGCTGTTCCACCTCAATCCCCTCCCTGCTAATAGCCTGGGAAAAGCAATGGAAGATGGTCCAAGTAATTTGGCCCCTTGCCTTCCACTTGGTAGAGCTGGAAGAAGCTCCTGGCTCCTGGCTTCAGCCTGGCCCTGTGCTGGCCATTGTGGCCATCTGAGGAGTGAACCAGCAAATGGAAGGTATTCTCTCTCTCTCTCTCTCCCTCCTCCCTCCCTCTCTTTTTCCCTGTGACTCTGCCTTTCAAATAAATATTTAAATGTTTAAAATATTTTTAAAAAACTGTTTATACTACATATATATATATAGAGAGAGAGAGAGAGAGAGAAACAGAGAATATTTATTTATTTATTATTTGAAAGGCAGAGAGAGATAGAGAGATCTTTCATCTCCAAGTTCCCAGATGCCTGCAAACAAGAAGTAGGAACTCAGTCTGAGTCTCTGATATGCATGGTAGGGACCTAAGTACTTATCATCAGCGCCCCCTCCCCCCACCCCCCGGGTGTACACTAGTGGGAAGCTAGAATCAGAAGTGGAGCCCAGACTTGAACCCAGGCACTCTAATATGGGGATGCAGGTGGCTCAAGTGGCATTTTAATCACTGTATCAAATGTCCATCCCTAAGCTTATCTTTTAATTTCATTTCATTTTCTACCTATTTTTAAATATATTACTAATTTTTTACAGATTATTTATTTTTAAAGGCAGAGTTACAAAGAAAGAGGAAGAGAGAGAAGGAGAGAAGGGGAGAGAGAGAGAGAGAGAGACAGAGAGAGAGAGAGACAGAGAGAGAGACAGACAGAGAGAGAGAGAGAGAGAGAGAGCTTTCATCTGCTGGTTCACTCCTCAAATGGCTACAATGGCCAGAGTTTGGCCAGGCTGAAGCCAAGATCCAGGAGCTTTATCTGGGTCTCCCACATGGGTGCAGGTGTCCAAGCATCACACGTGGTCATCCTCTGCTGCTTTCCCAGATGCATTAGCAGGGAACTGGGTTGGAAGTATAGCAGCTAGGACAAAACCAGTACTCATATGGGATGCCAGTGTTGCAGGCAGTGACTTACCCAGCTGCACCACAATGCCAACTCCTGTTACCCAATCTTGACACTACAAACATGTGAAATTGGTCAATCCCCATATCACATTAAAATGGAGGTATTATCATTCCAATCTCATAGATGAGGAAACTAAATCTTAAATAATACTATGCTCAAGAATAAGAGCCTGTGGGATTTCAATTTGAATTTATTTGATTCTAATATCTGTTCTATTATATCTTGCCACTTTTGCAGCAATTCAGGAAATCTGTGCAAGTTCAAATATGCAATTGATTAACTAAAATTACTGTAGATTACTCATGTCTGTACCACATTTTCTGGCTTTCCTTTAAAAATAAATGTTATAGGCCGGCGCCGTGGCTTAACAGGCTAATCCTCCACCTTGCAGCGCCGGCACACCGGGTTCTAGTCCCGGTTGGGGCGCCGGATTCTATCCCGGTTGCCCCTCTTCCAGGCCAGCTCTCTGCTATGGCCCGGGAAGGCAGTGGAGGATGGCCCAAGTGCTTGGGCCCTGCACCCGCAAGGGAGACCAGGATAAGCACCTGGCTCCTGGCTTCGGATCAGCGAGATGCGCTGGCCGCAGCGGCCATTGGAGGGTGAACCAGCGGCAAAAGGAAAACCTTCCTCTCTGTCTCTCTCTCTCTCACTATCCACTCTGCCTGTGAAAAATAAATATAAATCTTAAAAAAAAATAAAAATAAATGTTATAGTAACTCTACCATGTGAAATAATACCTGCAGAAATGCCCGGCATTCACTTACATTTTTTTTAACAGTTGCAGGAATAATTGTGGAGGTGCTCCTTTTTTATTTTAATAAAAAAGTTTAAGATTAGATTCAGTGATTATTTTTCACTCACTACCATGCTTATTCTATGTCCATCAGAGCCAACTCGAATATTATGACTTTTATCGTATAAAGGAACAAAGGTAGGATCAAAGAGTGTAAAATGTGTGAAGCCTCCTGAATTAACCTGCCCCTGATACTTGGCCAACAACTCACTGGTGTTGGTAACACACTGCTGCTTTGTAAGAGCTTTTGAAAGCATTTAGAGTGGACATCAGTGTACGAAAAAAAGTTGCTCAACAAATAAGTAAAAATAACAAAATAAAACATATCATTTAAAATTAAAGAGCAAGTTTAATTTTGTTCATTCCCTAGGGAAACAAAAAAAGAAAAACATTTTAGTTCTAAATTAAGCATGCTGTGCTCAGTTCCCATTTATCTTACCTCCTTAAAGTATAAATTATGCCATTATACTTCCACTTAAATTCAGAAAAAATATACTTTGTAGGCCTGAAATCAAACCTAGAAAATGAGAAGAGTAGCTTTTAATTGCTAGAATTTTAATACCCCCTGTGTGCTTTTTGATGTTTCTATTATTAAGCAAGTTACTAATTTTAGAAGAGCAATGGAAAAGAAAGTCATTAGACATTCATGGGATGGAAATTATTTTCGCAGTAATATCACTATTATGGTTTAACCTGCGTTCACGATCCCTGTGCTTCCTGTTGACCGTGCTGCTTTCCACCTGCGTGACTGTGACTGGCGCCCTCCCTCCTCTCAGTCACTTATTTTTTTATTTTTACTTTTCACTATTTGTGTCATGGAGAATTTTAATTTGGAAAGTAGGAATTTTAAATTATATAGGGAAAGTACTGTGGAGGGAGAGCAATAAGGAGGTGGAGGAGGATGACAGATGGTGGGGCTGGCTTGTGATCCCAACAATATCAATTGCCCCAGTTCCAGAATTAATTGAATCTGATGAGTTATGTCAGTGCTGGGTTTTCTTGTGAGGAGTCCGCTGTTGTCCATTTGACCATCAAGACCAGAAAATAATTTGTGAACAAGTCTGTAGGCTCTGAGGTCCAAAAGGCCTCAAGGACACCATTCCTTGCATGGATAAGTGTTGTATTTCATATTTTTCTCTTTCTTTCTCTCTCATCAAGAGGTTTGATCAGCCCAGATACTAAGAGGAAGTATGCCAGGGCTCTGATTTTCTCAATGGGGTCCCATCTGTGAAGTGGTCTTTCAGCACAGTGGTCCAGCAGAGGACAGATATTGTAGGGGAGTTTCTGCTTCTCTTTTGTTCGTTCTCCTTCTCCTTTCTTTTGATAGGAAAAAGAGTCATTTATGAAACAAGGTGGCAGCGGGATCTGTGGTCACATTCACCTGTATGTTACTTTTCCTGCAAGAGTGGTTAAAACTAAGAGGTGCCAAATTCATTGAGCTCCTTAGCTGTCTGCAAAAGATAAATGGGTTAAGATGAAGGATGGTCCTTCCTGCTGCCAGGAAGGTTTGTGGGGTTGAGAGCTGTCTGTGGGGTTGAGAGCTTGCTCAACTTTGCTGCTTCCTGTTTTCTGCCTTTTTGGCTTCCTTGACTCTCTCAAGCTTGCTTACAGAGTCCTATTTTTCAGTGACACCTGCTGGGTTGACCTGAGTGTGGGAGTTTATGGACCTTGTGCAATGGGAGTTGTGCTCCAAGGACAATGTGTGAAGTCGTGGTCTCAGATACATGTGGATCACATTGTCACAATTCCCATCCTCTTCCTCTATGCTGCCATCTTTCTCTCATTCATGTCCAGCCCAGAAGGGTATGTTAGAATAAGTAACCCAATGATGTTAGTGGGAGTGGCTCAAAACCTTTTGGGGATCCTGGCTTTGTTGTTTCATGTTCAGTGCAGCACAAATGTGATAGGAAAACTGCCTTGATTTTCTCATTACTTTTTCTCTCACAGGGAAAATATCTAACAATATTTTGTAATTGCAATATCTAGCAATCATTGCAGCTTTCTCTAAGCCTGAGAAAATACAGATAAGACACTTTCACTAGGTCTTTCTTAATGTCAAATGACCTATGCAATCTTAACAGTGCCTGAAAGTCTTTTGAATGTTGCTGTTACATTTTTAGCAACTAAATTTGAAATAGAACCCTCTGTCAGCCATGAGCTATATTGTGTTAAGACCTATTTCTTTTTTTAAAAAAAGATTTATTTATTATTAAAAGACAGAATTACAGAGAGAAGTATAGACAAAGAGAGAGGTCTTCCATCTGCTGGTACATTCCCCAGCTGGCTGCAAAGGCCAGAGCTGAACCCATCTGAAGCCAGAAGCCAGGAGCTTCTTCTGGGTCTCCCACATGGGTGCAGGGGCCCAAGGACTTGGGGCATCTTCTACTGCTTCCCCAGGCCATAGCAGAGAGCTGGATCAGAAGAGGAGAAGCCAGGACTTGAACCAGCGCCCATATGGGATGCCAGTGATTCGGCCCAGGACTTTAACATGTTGCCCGACAGTTCCGGCCCCAATACCTATTTCTCGGAAGGACTTGATATCCAATGAGTAAAGTCCACTTTAGACTGACCAATCCACAATGGTGTGGTGGCCAATGAAATGTTCTGGTATGTTGTACCTATTTTAGTCAGATTATGTTGAAAACATGGAAAAGAAATGCAAGCAGTCTCTTAAAGTACACAAACTATGAAGACGATGGCAAAATACGGTTTAAGAAAAAATAACTCTGTGGGCAACTTTATAAAACTATAGAAACTGGGAGCAATTTCTTAAATATGTGTATGTCTACAGCATTAACATTATAAATATGAGAGAACAATTATTTTGAAACAAAATACTACTTTTTGTCCCTTGCAAAATCACCTAACTACCACTAATGGACTTTTCTAGCAGGAAATGCTTACGGTTAAAGGAAGACAATGGAGGAGAAGAGGAGATTCCCATTTGTTTTGGTATAATTCATATACCACAAACTACAAAGATTCGAGGTGCACATTTTGACTGTTTCAGCACATATGTACACACATGGAACCAACATCACACTCAAGATTCTGAGCACCATCAACTGCAAACATTTTCTGGGCCCCTTTGCCAACCTCCCTTTGCTCTCACTTCCTTACCTCCTAACTGTGCCTAAGCAAGCACTACTGATATTCTTTATTTCAATATGGGCTTCTTTATATTTTCCATAATTTTGTACACACATGGAGAAAGAGAAAGAGAGAGAGAGGCAGAGAGACAGAGAGGTTCTTTAGAAAGTTTCTGGGAAAATTGGAATTAAAAATAAGTTTATGTTTGTGCAAAAAAATTGGAAATCCATGCATAGTTTTTTCCTAGCACATATTTCCATGAACTTTTGAAGACTGCTCATGGACTTCAACAATTTTTACACAACATAAGCAAGTATTTTAATTCTGCTTCTCATGAAATTTTTGAAGTACTCTTGTGTGTGTTTGTGTATGTGAATGTATATAAAATCATGCGGTATATACATTTTGACTGGAGTCAGAACTGCTTTTGCATTTCATCTGTGCGAAGTTTATATTAGCAATTACTTCCTTTATATATCACCAAGCAGTCTTTCACTGTGTAAACATAGCACAGTTCATATTCATTCTCTTGTTGCTGGAGATTTTGCTTTTTTACAGGTGTTAGCTAGTACATATAAGCTGATTTGAACATGCATATATGAATCTTTGTGTATTCATGTGTTTTTCTTATGTATGAACATTTCAGTGCAAAATGGCCTACTCATATAGTCAAGTGCATATGTAAATTTTTAAGAAATTGCCAAGCTATTCTTCAACACATTTGCATCATTTTCTATTCACACCAGCAATGCAACTGAGTTGTGGTTGTTTTACCTTCTTGCCAACACTTGGTTTTGTCAATTTTTTTATTTTAATCATTCTGATGGGTGAGTGCTGTCCTATTATGCATTTTCTTAATAGAGAATGATCCTGGACATCTTCCCATGTACTTATTTGCCATATGTCTGTCTACTTTGTTGCAGTCAGTTCAGGTATTTTTGCCCACTTTTGACCAGGTTGTCTTCTTACTGTTGAACTGTGACTGGGCTGTATGTATTCTAGAAACAAATCCATTACCATATATCTAACTTACAAGTATTTTCCTCAAGTTTATGACTTGCCTTCTCTATATTTTAATGGTGTGTAACTTGAAGAAGGAATTTTAAAATTTGGTGTAGTTACGTTAAAAAATTTACTCTTTTTGAGTTATGGTCTGTGTTTTCTAGACATTATGAAGGGTCTTTAAAATTCATGAGAAGTGTGTATATAGAAAAAATATACATGGATTCATATTTGCCCCAATGTAAACTTGTCTTTTCATTTTTTCCAAGAACTTTTTGAGATATCCTCATATAGGAATATAATTTTAGATGTTTTCTTTGGGATTATGCTAATATGTGCTAATTTTTATATGGTATAAAGCATGAATCAAAATTCTTTTTATTTGCGTATTAATTTCTAATTGCTACAGTGTGTTCTCTTGAAAAGACTATCCATTCTCCATGGAATACCTTGTGCTCCCTTCTCAAGATCAGTTGTCCACATGTTTGAGTATGTCTCTGAGTGCTTCTGTTTGTTGTTCTATTTGTCTTTGCACTAATAACACTTTTAAATACTGTAACTTGATTAGCCTTGAAAACTTGGTGGTATTAGTCCTTTAACTTTGTTTTAGATATTTTAGGTCATTTGTATTGTTATATGAATATATAAAATATTTTGTCAATTTCTAAAAAAAAATAAAGTTTACTGGGATTTTGAATAGTATTGCAATGAATGTATAGATCAACTTGAAGAGAATTGACATTTAAAAATACCAAGTCTTTATATATTTATATATAAATATATTTATAAATATAAGTATTTATATAATATAGATATTTCTATAAATATAATAAATATTATAAATGAATATAATAAATATATATTTATATAATAATATAAATATATATTTTATATAGATGATACATATATCATCTCTCTTTATTTTTTCATTTACTTGAGTCTTGTTTATTTTATCTCAGCTTGAAAGAATGTGAGAACACAATTCATTTTGTATATTGGGCCTATTACACTCTAACTTGACTAACTTCATTTATTACTTCTGGTAATCTTTTTTTCCCTGTGAATTCTACAGGATTTTCTATGTAAAGCTATGCCATTGTTGAATAAAAATAGTTTTCTTTTTCTTTTCCACCCTGATGTTCTTTCATTTCTTTATTTTGTCTTGTTGCATTTACTAAAACCTCCAATATAATTTTGAATAGAAATATTAAGAGCAGACACTGTCATCATGTTTCTGCTTTTAGGAAGGAAGCCCTCACACATTCACCATCAAGTGTAATGCTAGCTGTAGGTTTTCATAGAAGCTGCTTATCAGGTTGAGGAAGCTCATTTCTCTTGCTAGTTTGCTGAGCATTTTTTCTATTAGAAGGGAATGTTTTATTGTTGTCAACCATATTTTTGTGACTATTAATGTAGTCTTCTCTATATACTTCTGTTTTCCACTTGTAAAAAACTGAAAACAGTGAGTGATTTTTTAAAATGTAGCACCGCCTTGATTTATTGGGATAAACTCAATTGTATCATAATGTATTATTCTTCGTATATATTGTTGAATAACATTGGCTAAAATTTGGTGAATTTTTATATGTGTGCGTGTGTGTATATACAAAGAATATTAATCTGTAGTTCTCTTCAGTTTTCAGCAGCATTGTTTATATATCCATATTACTTTTTCCCTAAATATTTGTAGGATTCACTGGAAGGTTTTTATGCATGCAGTCTTTTCAACAAGTTCTATTCAGTTTATCTCTTTCTTCTTAACTGAGTGTGTCTTTCAAGGAATTTATCCATTTCTCCTAAGCTGTCACATTTACTGTCATATAAAATTATCCATTGAAAACATGGTATATACTCATACACGGTGGACTACTGTTCAGCCATAAGAGAGAATGAATAATAATTTACAGCAAAGTGCGTGCAAGTAGAGGACATCATGAGAAGTGAAGTAAACCAGACACAGAAAGGAGACAAATGTCACATGTTCTCTTTCATATGTGCAAGTTATAAAAACAAAAAACAAACTCAAACTGAACACAAATTTTGATTATTAAAGACTAGGAGGTATGGGAGACACAGAAGGAGAATTTAAAAAGTAGGGGAAATTTGATGTGGTTCATTAATTGTGACTAATATACCATACTAAAATGATATATAAATTATAGGGGAAACTGGATGTGGCTTATGGATTATGACTATATAATATACTAATTTAAAATATGAACAGTGAACAAAGATCAGGAGATCTAAAAGGACAGGGAAACCTTAGTGTATGGGACTATGGGAATCCTTTATACTACTTGAAAATTTCTATTTTGTAGATTTCAAGCAATCTGAGATAAAAAGTTAAAAAAGAAAAAAGGAATAATGATGATCAAAAAATTGGTCATAATATTACTTCATTATCCTCCTAATATCTGTCCAATCTCTTGTGATGTCTCCTCTGTAATTGCTGATACTGTAATTTTTGTCTTCTCAGTCTGGCTAGAGGTTTCTTTATTTTGCTTTTAGTCTCAGAGAATCCACTTTTTATAAAAATTTATTTTTCTCTTTTGTTTTTTTTTCTTGTTATAAGTATTGAGCAAATAAAAGCATAAAGACCAAAATCAGTTCTGTTTTGGGACATCTTCAATCTAAGAATTATTTTTTTTAATTTTACAAGGTTATCTTAAAAATAAGAAAAAGAATATGCAACAAAGATCAGGAGATCTAAAAGGACAGAAATCTTTATTATCTAACACTTTACAAAGTTTGCCAATCCTTATTCAATATCATTTATTTCTGCCATGACATATTTCTCTGGATTTCATCTGTTCTTTGTTTAATTTCTTACTGTAAAATTGTCACTGATCTGATTTGAGGGCTTCATTTCTAATAAGATGTATCTGTTTTCATAAATTTTAATTGAGGTACTGTTTTCTCTTTGTCCTTTCTTTTCTTTGTTCCCCCATTTCTTTTGTGCCTTCTTTTGATTTAATTATGCATTTTTATTATTCCATTTTTTCTCTGTGGCTCTCATTTTAGAGAGTTTCTCTTGCCATAGCTTCAGGTTCATGACCATATTCCTCTGAAGTATCTTTTGTGCCATTAATCCTCATCTGGGTAGTTCTTAAAATCTCATACAATACAGCTTTCAAATGTTTAATTTTTAAAATATATTTTCTATTTTTGAGAATTAGTGAACATGTGGAATGTGGTAATTTTTTTTTTATTTTTTCTGACAGGCAGAGTGGACAGTGAGAGAGATACAGAGAGAAAGGTCTTCCTTTTTGCCGTTGGTTCACCCTCCAATGGCTGCCGTGGTAGCGCGCTGCGGCCGGCGCACCGCGCTGATCCGATGGCAGGAGCCAGGTGCTTCTCCTGGTCTCCCATGGGGTGCAGGGCCCAAGCACTTGGGCCATCCTCCACTGCACTCCTGGGCCACAGCATAGAGCTGGCCTGGAAGAGGGGCAACCGGGACAGAATCCGTGCCCCGACCAGGACTAGAACCCGGTGTGCTGGCGCCGCAAGGCGGAGGATTAGCCTACTGAGCCAACGCGCCGGCCGTAATTTTTTTTTTAAAGATTTGTTTATTACTGAGCCACGGCGCTGGCCGTAATTTTTTTTTTTTTTTAAAGATTTGTTTATTTTAGGCCGGCGCCAGCACACCGGGTTCTAGTCCCGGTCGGGGCACGGATTCTGTCCCGGTTGCCTCTCTTCCAGTCCAGCTCTCTGCTGTGGCCAGGGAGTGCAGTGGAGGATGGCCCAAGTGCTTGGGCCCTGCACTAGCATGGGAGACCAGGAGAAGCACCTGGCTCCTGCCATCGGATCAGCGCGGTGCGCCGGCCGCAGCGTGCCTACCGCGGCGGCCATTGGAGGGTGAACCAATGGCAAAAAGGAAGACCTTTCTCTCTGTATCTCTCTCACTGTCCACTCTGCCTGTCAAAAAAAAAAAAAAAGATTTGTTTATTTATTTGAAAGGCAGAGTTACAGAGAGACAAGGAGAGACAGAAAGATCATCCATCTTTGGTTCACTCCCTAAATGGCCACAATGACCAGGGCTGGGCCAGACTGAAGCTAAGAGCCAGGATTTTTATCCGGGTCTTCCATATGGGTACCAGGGTCCAAGGACTTGGGCCATCTTCTGCTGCTTTCCTAGGCACATTAGCAGGGAGCTGGATTGGGAGTGGAGCAGCCAGGACTCAAACCAGTGCCTGCCATAGGATGCTGGCACAGCAGGCCATGACTTAATCTTTTGTGCCACAGTTGGCCCCTTAGGTCAGTTCTGAATCACTTACTGTTGACTCTTTTTTCTCCTTATTATGCATTTTATTTTGCTGGCTTTTTTGAATGCCTGGAATTTTTTTTTAATTGGATGTCAAATATTGTGATTTACACATTGTTGAGTTCTGAACATGTTTTAGGTCTTCTATACATAGGTCTTGGCTCTGTTGTGGGGCATGATTAAGTACTTGGGGCTGGTTGACCCTTCCAGGTCCTGCTTCTGGCTGGTAGACGGGCTGAGAGCAGAGCTCACCCTAGGGCTAGTTATTCCCCAAGGCACACAGAAGCCGCTCTCTGTACTCTCTCCAATGGCCTTAAACCAGGACCATTTCCCAGCTCACTGGTGGGAACAGATGCTATTTCTGGTCCGGTGTGGACACCAGGCACTGTGACCTGTCACCCTTCCAGGTCATTCTTTCCAATCCCTATGGGTTTCTTCCCTTGCACTAGTAGCTTAGAACCAGTACTCTGCTCAGTGCTTGACCCTGCACTCTGCAGATATCTGGTTCTCGGAGCTCCTCTCTCCAGTACTTTGTCCTGTGAATTCTGGATGCTGTGGTCTTTCTTGGCTCCCAGCTGTCTCCTCAGTGGAGTGATTCTTTCAGGCTTCCCTGGGTTGACCTCTCCCTGTCAAGGCTGAAACTCACTGAAGGCGGAAGCTGGAGTAGTTTCATCTGTATGAGTCTCTTAGATGGCTCTTCAACGCTGGGTAGCCACAACCTCTAAAACCACCATTTCAAGTCAAATAATTATCAACATTGTTGAAACCTCTGCTTAAATGAAGAAATGGATCATCTTACCCATAGAATCAGAGATTCCTACAACTGTTTAATAAAGTGAGAGGGCACTACAGACAAATGTAAGCCATAAAATTAATAAATACTATATTTTAAATATATAAATAACATGTTTGACACAATTTAGTAAAGTTGACATGAGCAATGCATTGCTTTTAAAACATAGAGGTGTATTTCTAAAAATTTATTTCATTTGAATCATAAAGCAAGATTCAATAAAACCAAGGTAAACATTTTATAGCCAGCATTCTCTGGCTATAATTGAACTAAGCTAGAAATCAATACTATGCTAATTAAATTAACTCTATATTTGGAAACTAAGAAATCCTCCTAAAACACTTCTAGCTATTGGCTCAAATAAGAAATTTTGAAAGAAATTAGAAAACATGAAGAATGGAATAGTAATGGGAAAAATTCCTGTACATTAAAAGTTGATCCTTCCAAATAGTTGGTTATGATGATTCTTCAAAGGGAATTTATAGCTTTAAGGTTTTTTTTTTTATTAGAAATGAACAGAGGCTGCAAATTGGGGAACTAAGCATCCAACATAAAATGTTAAAAAGAAGTAACAGAAGGAGCCCAAAGAAAATGAAGAGATAAAGATAAAATCAAGATTAATGAACAAAAGGAAGAAGATTAAAAAATGATAAATAAAGCTGATGTTGACCCTGTGAAGACTAAGACAATAACTAGTCTCACAAGCTGATCCAGGAAAAACAGCTAAAGGTGGAAATAAACCAGAGTCAGAATAAAACTGAATGTGACAAAGACAATTCAAAAATAAAAATGATATCAAAGGTCAGTGTAACTCATTCATGCAGTAAATCTGAAACACAAAATACACAGTTACTATGAGAACTATAACTTTTCAAAGCTGACTTAATAAATTTTTAATTCTTTTAAGTATTAAAGGAACTAGATCTCTAATTTTAAATATCCCATTAAGAAACATCAGGTCTGGATGTTTTTAGAGGCATTGATGAGTTCTACCAAACCTTCCAGGAACAAGTAATACTTATCCAAATAATTCTTCAAAAAAGTACAATTTTTCTCCCTACTGAAAAAGAGATAGCCTTCTCCAATGGGTATTTTGATTATCTTAATTTATAAAATTTAACCAAAGACAGAAAATCTTTTAAATTTATTGATTTATTTGTATTTACTTGAAAGACAAAGTGACAAAGAGAGAAACAGAGAGAAAGAAATCTTCCATCTTCTAGTTCTGTCTCCCAAATGCCCACACCACCCAGGACTGGGCCAGGCTGAAGTCAGGAGTCAGGAGCATCATGTAGGCCTCCATGTGGGTGGTGGGGAGCCAAACCCAGAAGCCATCATCTGCTGCCTCCCAGAGTGATTGGAAGCTGGTTGCGAGGTGACCACAGGCACTCAGATATGGGAGGTGGATGTCCTAAGCAGAGATTTAACCCACTGTGTCATGATGCCCACTCCCAGTATAAAATCTTCAATAAAATACTGTGAAAAAAATGTAAGAGTGTGTGTGTGTGTGTGTGAGTGTATACACATATCATGACCTAACAGGGTTTATCTCAGATATACCTGCTTGGATTAACATGAGATCATCAATAATGTAGTTCACCCTATTATCAGAAAAAAAAAATCGTATGATTACAATAGATACTTGAAAAGTATTTAATCAATTCAACATGGTTAAAAATTTATCAAACTAGGGATAAAAGGGAATTTTCTTACTGTAATAAAGAAGATCTACTTAAAATCTATAGGAAATACGGCAAAATGCTTGAAGCTTTCTTTAAGATTGAGGAAAAAGATAAATATGTCCAATATAACCAGTGCAGTAGTGCTAGAAAAAAGAGCAAAAGGTATCACATTTGGAAAGGAAGAAACAGACTGTCAGCATTCACAGCTGATGTGAGTGACTACAAAGCCAGAGAAATATAAAAATAAGTCATACAAATTCATAAGAGAATTTGTAACTTTACTGGCTAAAACTTCAACATACAAAAATCAATTGCATTTCTATATGCTAACAACAGACAGAAAATGTGATTTTTCCGTTACCCTTTAAAATTTCATGCATCAAAAACATACTGAGCCTTGAAAGAATACAACTAAAGATTTTCAGGCCTTTGTGAATAACTTGACAAAACTAAGGCTGGAGGTTAAATAAATCCCCAGTAAATGGAAAGAGACACCTTGAGTTATGAGCAATCAGTCCCTTTGTGAGCCATCGTAGGACGCGTTTGGTAATGACAATATGCAATCAGCACGTTGACTCATCACCTCTGTGCTGGGAAAAGATGCGTGCCTGTTGCTGCCATCAGTTGGTTTCCTCCCACACAGGAGCACCCTGTGGTTTTCCTAATTTCTTTGCTTTGGGTGAACCGTCAGAGTCCAGGCATTCCACCTGGACAGCTCTCTGTGTGTAGCCAGCATGCACTGGGCTTCTTGAAATGGCCAGTTTCTCTGCTAGGAAGAAACGACAGTTATGTATCCATGCTTCCTCGCAGTGGACAGGGAAATTCTGGTGCATTCCAAGTCCTTATGGCTTGGCCTTGACCCTTCCAAGGCTGGCGTGGGAGGTCCCGAGGCCTGTGTGTGAGCCCAGGGATGTCAGAACTGTCTATGCGAGTTTTCTGATCAGCCCCCTTTTCCCTCTCTGGAGTTGCAGTTTTGTCCTGGGAAGATTATTTACCTGTCTGTGCCCATCTTGTGTTTCTGTTTGAAATGTCAACAGCACCCCCTTCTTGAGACACGTGTAAGGACAAATTACCAGAGACACATTTTGCTAGAACACAGTGAGACCTCCCTCCCTGTGGTGTTTAAGCAACTTGCTCAAACCCAGACAGAAACTCCCTGCTCCCCAGCCTGTCCGTGGACTCAGCTGATCTCAAGCTTCCTGAGAGCTGCGCAGCCCCGAAGGGCGTGAGCCAGGGCTCTGGGACCCGGCCTTCTTCCCTTCGCCTTTCCTTTCCCCTTTTCAGGGTCAGTTTTTCCTAAGAGTGGGGCTGCTACCAGGCCAGGGGGGAAGTGTCTGCACATCAGGGCAGCAGATTCTAAAAGACACCCCTTCCCCGTGGCCTCTCAGAGTGGTGAAGCCATGGCCCAGGGCAGGGATGGGGAGCTGCTGCGCTTGGCTCATGTGCCCTGGCATCTGATACCTAGCGCCCCTTGACATAACGTCAGCTAATAGATAATAATATGTCGTGTGCTTTTATATCATTCATGTACTGTAATATATTCTGAACCGCAGCTGTTGAAGACAAATTCACATTAGGAATTAAAGTAATGCCTCCAAATCACCATAGTGTGATGGTTGGCTGAGTGAAGATTGACTCATAAAAGGAAGGTAGAGCAGGGAAGCTCTGACTGCAGAATCTCTGTAGACGAGTTGAGATTGCACATTGAAGACCATATGTCTCTATGCAAATGTGACATGTATCTAATATCGGGAGCATTCCCAGAAAGTGCTGCGCAATATGCTCTTCCCAAAACACCGAGCCGAGCCTGGTTTTGTGCTGAGCCCTGGTGATGCACAGCAGTTTGTGGATTGTATGCATATGGGAATGGCACCTCCAAACAAACTTTCCTTTTAGACTGTGATTCCATTTGCATGGCGACAGCAGATGGCTGAACTGGCACAGACACTCCGCTTCAGCACAGCTCTGAGTCATAACTACTGTACCAGCGCCAGGAGCGTGAGTGACCAGAGGACCCGGTTCCAGCTTTATAATACAGCTTTCCTTGTTGTGTTTTATGTTGTTTATGGGTGAAATCTCTACAGTAGCTCTTCAGGGACATATTTAATAAGAAACATTTTGGGTATGTCGGTTTTAGTAGCAGAAGTTTTTATTAATGTTACAACTTCTCTAGAATCATTTAGGTCTCCTCAAATGTCAACTGTCTACATTTTTGCGTATGTCCTGAAATGTTATTCTTCTGCTTCTAGAACTCCCGCTTTCTTCTCGTAGACACACACACACACACACACACACCCTTCTGCCATGAAAACAAATGCACGCAATTTATACTTTGCAGTCACTCAGTTCATATTCAGGAAAGTGCATGCTATTTGTTCACATACAAGAAGTCTGTATACAGTAGTCAGCTGGTTTCAGAGTTCAGTGCACTTCACCTGGCCCACATTATTGTCACTTTGTTATCGACCATTATTCTTTCTACAGTATTCTTATTACTGTATCTGGAAACAGGATAAACAATGCAATTTTACAGTTTCAGTGAGGAGCTAAGAGAGGCAGTACTGTTGTGTCACCAAATAAGAAACCAGATGTGACAGCCCTGACTTTATCCCACAGATTCCTGCTTGGCCTCCTCAAAGTCAAAGAGCAGGAGCAGGCTAGCCCAGCCGTTCAGATGCCCATGTCCATTGTTAGAATGACTGGATTGGATTCTGGCTCCAGCTTCCTGCTACTGCAGACACTGGGAAGCAGTAGTGATGGCTCAAGTAACTGGGCTCCTGCCACACATGTAAGAGACCTGGAGTGAGTTCCTGATTGCTGGCTTTGGCTCTGGCTATGAACCAGCCCTGGCATTTGCCAGAATTTGGATAATGCACAATACAGATGGGAGATCTCCCTTTCTCTCTCTCTATCTCCTCCTTCTCCAACTGCCCCCCCCACCAAATAGCTAAAGAGCAAAGCCAGAAAGGGGTGGAGAATGTAAGGCATACCTAAAACCCCATCTTACTATAAAGAGATGACCATTTGACCATAATTTAAAATTTAACAAACAATCGTGTGTCTCCAACAGTTTTATCCTCACATTCCTAAACTTGTTCATTTGTTATGTCTTTTCTTGGGAGAATGTCAGGAGAAAACTGTATTTATTTGGAAGAAGAATATGTTACAGCAAACAGGAACGGACAGATTTGTTGATTGTTGCAGACACAGTAGAAAAGATTTTCTTGTTTATTTTAGTCATAGCTTCTATTTCTATTTCCCACCACCAAGATCTACCCAACAGTTATTTATATCATAAACCTTAGATTTTGTGGATAATTGCTTCAAAATCTCTTTACAATGCAGGTGAGCTATAATTGTTCCTGGTCCTAAAGGATGCCTTTGTTATATCCTTAGAGGCCACGTTCCTGGTACTAATGATGCAACCCAAACACCTTCAAGGTGTGCCTATATGGTGCTGTAGGCTCCACTGCGATAGAAAGACATTTTTGAGTAACATTCTGCTAAATGGAAAGCTGAATGTTTTTTCATACCATCACATCCTTTCTTTGCCGGAAAAATAAAACTAAAGCCAAGATTTCTGTAATCAATAGATAAGTATTTTCTTTGGGGATTAGAAGCCACAGATGATAATTAATAGCATTTAAAAAGTCATCACTGAGGTGGGTACTCGGCCTGGTTGTTAAGATATTAGCTAGGATACTCACATCCCATATCAGAGTGCCTGGGTCTGATATTCACCTCCAGCTTCTGCCTCCAACTTCCTGCCAATGCATAGCTTGGAAGACAGCAATGATGGCTTAAGTAGCTGGGTTCCTGATATGCATCTGGGAGACCTGGATGGAGTTCCCAGTTTGCCCTGATCCAGCCCCAGCTGTTTTCAGAATTTGAGACATGAACCCATGGATAGAAGTGTGTTCTCTTTCTGGCTCTCAATTTTTTTTTAAAAAAAGTCATCACTGTTACTACTGTTGACAAGTACAGGCAATCTAACTTCTTTCCCTGTGGAGCAAATGATACCAAGACTCAGCTCAGAGAGGTGCTGGTTTGAATTTATCTTCGAGCTCCAGAGCGACTGGGCGAATATTTCTTCCCATCTGGCTTGGTGCACAGTAGACAGTTATTTGCTCAGTCTGTCAATGAATTGATGAGTCAGAATCTCAGGTCTACCTCTTCCTACCTGTAGAAGCTCCAGCAAGTGAGCTCACTTGTTTAAGCTTTAGTCCTTTTCCACTGTGCAATATGCCACCTCACTAAGTTACCTAGGAGATCAGTTATGGAACTTCCCATTGTATTGGTGATAATTTTCAGATCAATGGCTTGTTCAACACCACAAGTTCTATTTGTTTGTTTGTTTTTAAACTGTTATCTACATTTTTTGCTTATCTATAGAAACATTAGATTAGACATTTAAAGAAATCTTTGACCATAATCCGAGGAGTTTAAATACTTGATAGGAACCGCGTGCCGTCAGCCCTCCTTGTCTGCACTTTCCACTTCCAACTGCAGCTTGAAAAGAGTCAGAAAGATTATGTCTGTAGTGATAGGTGCAGATGCGTTTTCTTATTCTTATCCCCTAAACAAAGAGTAGGGAACCGTTTTTTGCCAAGGGTCATTTGGATATTTATAACATCATATATGGGCCATACAAAATTATCAACTTAAAAATTAGCCTGCTATAGAGTTATTGAATTTTGAGTCCCCTAAGGTATCTTTTTTAAAAAAAGATTTATTTTATTTATTTGAAAGGCAGAGTTACAGAGAGATAGGGAGACACACACACACACACAGAATCTTCCATTCTTTTGTTTGCTTCCAAAATTGTTGCAACAACCAGGGCTTGCCCAGATGGAAGCCAGGAGCCAGGAAATTCTACCAGGTCTCCCACATGAGTGCAGGGGACAGCAGTGTAGGCTTTCTTCTGCTGCTTTCCTAGGCACATTAGCAGGGAGCTAGATAGGAAGTGGAGCAGCTGGGACAAGAACTGGTACACATATGGGATGCCAGCACTGCATGTGGTGACCTAACCTACTATGCCACAATGCCTGCAGTTGCATTGGCAGGGCCAGGCCGAAAGATTTCTTGGGCATTATATAGCCTAAGGGCTGGATGTTCTTCACTCCTGTCCTAAACAGTGGGATATAACAACCAATTACTCACATGTTGTATTAGGTATCCTAAGTGATCTAGAGATGGTTAAAAGTCTACAGAAGGATGTGTGTAGGTTGTATGCAAATACTCCACCCTTTTCTATAAAACGTTTCCACCTTCATAGATTTTTGGAATCCACAAGGGTCCTGAAACCACCCTCTGTGCACACCAAGGACCTCTTGTGGGGCGTCAACTGGAAGATTTGAAATATTCTCACCCATCTTTACTGCATTTTATCAAATGAGTTAACGCGGGACTAATGAACACAAAGTTACTTATTCACCAAAAGGATTTTGCAATAATTGAAGCTTAGATCCACATAGTTGGGTAAGAGCTGCTGAAGAACCACTACACTAATTAGTGAGGTTTCAAAGAAAGATTTTCTCAAAAATTAAGTCTCCCTCCAGTGTTCCTTTAGTGACTCCTTGGATTGAGAGGAACACCTGATTTTGAATGGCAGAAAGGATACCAAGGGATTTTTAAAAGTGTTTTTATATCACAGAACTACACTTAAACTTTATATTCATTTTGGAAAGCAGTACTCCGCCAATACCTGCTGATTTTTCTATTGGAAAACTCCTAGACATTTGAATTAAGGAAGAATTTCATGTTGATTTGACTACATATTTTTATTCACAAACCTTTGAAAAGTTAACTTTCTCTAACCAATCCCCAGAACAATGATTTGCACTTTCAAATAAGGTTGAATAAATAGTTATGAAGACAGAATCCTATTAGAATATTACATCCAAATTACTTGAAATAGAGGAGGTATGAATAATTTGAAACCTGTTCTGATTTTCTTGGTTCCATGAAATACTATAAAATTGCAGACATCAGAGATGGCTTCTTTTGAGAGTTCGCTGTTTGCCTCTTGGTCTCCCGGGGTGGCTGTGAATGTGTGTTTTTCTCTGTCGGAGACTGGCAGATCCTGAAGTCAGAGACAAATTCCTGTCCTTCCTTTGCACTCCAGGCCTTTGTCCTTGTGCTTCATTATTTCTGAGAGTTAAGCCTCTACCTCCTTTGCGCATTCCAACGTCATTTCATAAGTTACTTGTATATTTATCTTCTCTGGACTTAAAAATGTTTGAAAATGCATTTATGGGGATAGGCCCAACAGTTACAGCACCGGTGAAGACTCCTACATCTGGGACTGGTGATGCAGCAGGCTGAGCTACCATTGTGACTTCCATATTGGGGTGCCGGCTCAAGTATGGATTCAGCTCCTTGCTGAGGTGCCTGGGAAAGCAGCAGATGATGGCCTACTTCCCACTCACATGGAGGGCTCAGATGGAATTTGGGGCTCCTGCTTTTGGCTTGGCCTAGCCCTGGCCATTGTGGACATTTGGGGAATGTAGTTGGGAGATTTCTCTCTCTCTCTCTCTCTCTCTCTCTCTCTCTCTCCTCTCTCCTCCTCTCTCCTCTCTCTCCTCTCTCTCAAACAAATAAATCTTTACAAAAAGAAAAGACTCCAACATCCCATA
This sequence comes from Lepus europaeus, assembly GCF_033115175.1. Taxonomy (NCBI): domain Eukaryota; kingdom Metazoa; phylum Chordata; class Mammalia; order Lagomorpha; family Leporidae; genus Lepus; species Lepus europaeus. The sequence continues at coordinate 162,668,536 of NC_084829.1, read as the reverse complement.
TCAGAGTGCTTGTATTTGATGCTCAACTCCCACTCCCAATTTCAGCATTCCTGTTAGTGCAGGCCCTGGGAGGCAGCAGATGATGGCTAAGGTAGTTAGGGTCCTTCCACACATGTGGAAGACCTGTGTTGAGGTCCTCACTCCCAGCTTTGGCTGAGCCCAGTCCTGGCTGTGGTGAGCATTTGGAGAGTGAACCAGTGGATGGGAGCTCTCTTTGTCTCTGTTTCTTTTTCTTTCTACCTCGCAAATAAATTTTTAAAAAATACAAAAAAAATCTACTTATAATATACAAATGTATTATGTAACACATCAACGATATGTTTTATATGACAATATTTTGTTATTAGAACGGTTTGTCACTTTGTCCTAAAAAGTGGTGCGCCCACATTTTCTGAAGGCATACTATAACCCCGTGCTCTTTAACTTAAATGTCTTTCACCTAAATTCTGTATTGATTTGGTCCATTGCCCCTGATTTCCTTTTGGTTCCTGCCTCCTTCATGTGTGACTGCCAGCTATTAGTTTCCTGTTCTTAGACCCAGGTGGCCCAAAGCCAATGTGGGGCCGAGGAGTGACAGTGATAGAATGGGGTCTGCTGGTCCCACGGCAGCTGCTGAGATGAGGGGCTCCCAGGAAAAGCTGTACATTTCTACTGCGGGGCAGAGGCTGCAGAACACCAGCCCCGTTCTGTTTCCGACCACTAAGAGTTCACAGAAAGGCGATTGAATCTAAAAGCAACCTGGGATACTCACTGTGTACTATTGGGGTGGCATGAATATCACCTGTTTCACTAAGGTGTGGACTGAAATGCTTTGAGTTCTGAGAAAAGATAAGAAATTTATCCATTCTGTTAAGGACAGCACACATTAAATGTTTACACAGTCCTGAGCACAATTCCACCTCCTTTGGGTATGTCAGAAGTGGGGTTAGAGAGCTCTTCCTCACTGGTATTTTGTGAGGAATATTTGGTTGAAAATTTGAAAGGCGAGTGCCTAATTAGGCAGGTTCATACTAAGTAGTTTGCCAGTTTGCTTATATAATCTTGTGGCTGAAAGTGAGTGTTTTCAGGTCAATATGTAGATTATTTTTTTTTTAACAGATAAGTATTTACTAGCTAAATACTTGTTTTGGGGCCAGTGTTGTGGCCTAATAGGGAAAGCAGCCAATTGTAATTCCATTTCCTTCCCATTTGCTCCACTTCCAATCTAGCTTCTTGATAATGGCTTGGGAAAAGCAATGAAAGATGGTTCAAGTGTTGGGGGCCCTGCCACCCACATGGGAGACTCAGATGAAGATCCTGGTTTCTGGCTGCAGCCTGGGTCAGTTCTGGCTGTTGTAGCCATCTGGGGAGTGAATCAGAGGATGGAAGATCTCTCTCTCTTTCTCTCTGTCTCTCTCTCTTCCTGTCTTTCTCTATAACTTTACTTTCAAATAAATAAATAAATATTTTAAAAATAAATATGTATACAAGATAATTACTAATTATTCATGCTAAATAATTATTTAATAATTATTTGTGCTAAAATGATTTATAAGCATTATTTTTTTAAGATTTTTTTATCAGAAAGGCAGAGTGACAGAGAGAAAGAGATCTTCCATCTGCTGGTTCACTCCCCAAATGGCCATGACTGCATTAGCAGGAAGCTGGATCAGAAGTGGAACATCCAATCAGGACTCAAACCAGTGCTCACATGTAGTGCCTGCATCACAGGCAATGGCTTAACTCACTATACCACAGTGCCCAAGATGATGTTTAAAAAACACTGCATTTACAAGTAATCACTGAAATCAGGAGTTGCTCTTCTGATTATGGACCTCTGACTTCATTTTTTAAAGTTTTAATTCTTTACTTTTATTTATTTGAAAAGCAGAGCTAGGGAGGGAGGGAGGGAGGAGAGAGAGAGAGAAAGAGAGAGAGAGAGAGAGGGAGAGAGAGAGAGAGAATGAATCTTCCATTTGCTGGTTCACTTCTCAAATGCAGCCAGGTCTTGGCCAGAAGTCAGAAACTCCCATTTGTGTCATCCACAAAGGTGGCATAGACCAATAGACCAAATACCTGAGCTGTCACCAGTTGCCTCCCTGGGTGCTCATAAGCAGATAGTTGGATGGGAAGCAAAGCTGTCTTTTTCTAGGTGTAGGTATCTTCCTTTACCACCTATATAGAAACAATTCAGTGCCTTGGCAATGGCTGGCAGGGCTGGAGCCCTGGGTCTCACCTGTTAAGGATCCTTGGAAAATAGCTTGTGTCTAGAGCCACGCCACCCCCGCCCCAGCTGAAGATTTAGTATCTCTGGTACTGAGCCTATGCTAAGCCCTTCAAGTCTTTCTCAGACACATTGAGATCCAGTGAGCTTCACAGGAAGCGTTGAGAAAGACCTATCTGTTCTACCTTTGCTGAAACAAGGGCTGTGCTACATAGGCCAGTTAAAGCCCCTGCTGCTGTGCCAGCGCAGTCTGAGCACATCAGGTGAAAGTAAGTGGAGCGATTGTCCTGATGAGATGGCAGGCATCAATCACGGTCAGATTTTTGACACATGCTTTCTGTGCCTCTGTCGTGCAGAGAATTTGCATGACGGTGTGAATCTTTATCGGTTGCAGTTCTTGGCAGTTGGCACTGTCGTCCACAGCAGATGGGTGGCTTTAACTTTAAAAATTGTAGAGACTGTTTGGATACAGTACTTTCCATTACCCAAACATTCCCCTGAAGCATCTAGAGAGAGGAGGCAAGGCTGCAGCCAGAACTAAAGTTGGCATTGAGAGTGCAGACATATTTCCAACAAGGAAAACAATAATAATAATATTGAGGATAGAGTAATATGAGCATTTGATTCTGTTAAAAAGTCCTAACCACCAAATATTTAATATGGCTTCATAAATATATTTCTTTTGGAATTATTTTTAATGTAGCATTTTATTTGCTGTACTTTTTGTAAGATTGGAGAGCTACTACAGGAAGGGTTGATGATGGGGGGAGTAGAATAATATGTCCTTCATCACATTAAGAACACACAGATCCCTTTCTCCATCCACTGAAAACTGGAAAGAGGAGAAAGCATAGTAACAAGTTTCAATATTCTTTAAACTCAAGAAATCAGCTTCCTGCCATCTGATTGGGAGGTTAGTGGAGATTCCCCACTGACTTTTCAAACAGCAGCATGGAGAGCCCTACCTACAGAATATTTAGAGATGGAAACTTAGGGGAAATAACAGCACAGGAATAATGGTCAGAGAAAGACCTTTCATAGGCACAGTGGCTTTCTTGAAGAGTGTGTGTGACAGGAAGTGGTGGTGGTCATGTTGGTTAGAAACTGTAGTGGGTGATGAGAAGGTACACAAGTAGACAGTTGTGTAGTCCGGGCCCAGGCCACAACTACTTGTCATGTGGGAAGGGACACCATTCACACCATGCCCTTCACAGATTTTATATTTAGTATGACGATTTGTTGTTATAAAGTAAGTATGGATCTGGATCTAGCAAAATCAGTATTTCGCAGTAATTTTCCAAAAAGTGCCTTTCCCCAGCTGTTCCCAGAGGGCCTGATGGGCAGGTGCTGACCTGGACTTACAAATCCGAGGGAGCAGGAAGGCTAGAGATAATTTACAAGTCTCAAAGGATAGAAATATTGAAATAATGCTGTAAGACAGGGGTTATAAACTTGAATGTCTTCAGGGCTCAGGAGGGGTGAGGGAGAGGGTAGAGCAGGTCCAGGTATGTACTTTACACATAGCCATGCTTTGTTTGCAGCGCACCTGTAGAAGTTTTGCTTATTTACATGAAGAAGTAAAACTCTTCTGCAGGAGTAGGTTTTACTCATCTCTGGCTGATCTTTGTCAGATAGCTCCTTTTAAGGGACTTTCACAATATGGATTTTTATGTGAGATCTTTGAATTATGTGAAATCTTTGAATGGGATGGTGGCTTTTTTAAAAAGTATTTTTTGCTTCTTTATTTTCATTTTATTCAAAAGGCAGCGAGGCAGACACACACACACACACACACAGATCTTCCATCCTTGGTTCACTTCCTTAAATGCCCGCAATAGCCAGAGCTAGGTCAGGGCAAAGACAGGAGCCCAGAACTCAATCCAGTTCTCCCACATGTGTGGCAGGTGCCCAGGTACTTAAGTCATCATCTTCTGCTTCCCAGGATGTGCATTAGCAGGGAGACAGATCAAAAGAAGAGAAGCCAGAACTTGAACAATGCACTCCTGTTGCAGTTGATTTCTCAACAATGTTGCAGTGGGTTTGTTTCTGAGAGGAGCAGCATGGTGGGGGCAAGAGGCGCAGAGTCACTACACAGACCCCGGGAGTCAGGTGAAAGCAGGCTTGAGGCGAGCAGCCGGCAGACTCGTTTATTTCAGTTGGTACAACAGCTTATATAGCCAAGACCAGCCAATCCTGCCAAGGTGCGGTCTATGCCCCAACCAATCACAGCCTGTTGCCAGGCAGTTTCCAAAGCCATCCAATCACAGCCTGTTGCCAGGCAGTTTCCAAGCCATCCAATCACAGCCTATTGCCAGGCAGTTTCCAAAGCCATCCAATCACAGCCTGTTGCCAGGCAGTTTCCAAAGCCATTACTGAGTAACTGATGCTCGCTTGCCAGTGGCCACCTTGGCATGGCCTTCTCACTCCACCACACACTCCAATATTGCATACAAGCATCCCAAGAGGTTATCTAAGAGCTGAGCCAAACATCTACTCCATGAAGTGCTAAATTTTTTAAAGCAACATATTAGCCAAAGAAAGCCCTTTCCTGGGTCTATTCTACCAGGACTTGACAAGCATTTGTGACCTTCAAAAAATAGGACTATAGATTTCCTAGGCAGTCAGGGGTTAGGGGTGACACTTTGCAACCACAGGTCACAGGACTTGTACAGCACTGACATGTTGGAGGAGCTCAATCAGTTTTCATTGAGTGATTACATGTCTGAGCATTTCGCACTGCAGACGAACTTATGAATTAATTTGTTGTCAATATCTTCCCCTCCAAATGCAGAATAAACCCCAAGAGGGCTACTTTTTGTAGACCAAGTTACAGTGTCAGAAACCACTTCATTATTGTGGAGATCTTGGTCAGCAAGAAAAGGAATGTCATGGCTGTTAGGGAAGGTGACCTCTAAGTCCATGGAAAAGACAGGACCCAAATGTTACACAGGAGTTTGTTTAAGGTCTGGAGAAAGGAATTCTAACTATTCACCACCATGTGATGGTATTAGGAAAAGAAGCAGGTTGAGATTTAACACAACCAATTTAGGTGCTGTCCACCAAATTCACATTTTGAAAGAGGAAGTACACATGCTGAAGGAAATGGCAAGAAACAAAGGCAAACAAGAAGAAAGGTAGGAATCTGTAAAATGTTCATGGAGCTGAAGCAAGGACTGAGTTATAGTTTTTGTTGCGTATAGCATGAATGGGTGAATAATGGATACATGGATGAATGAACCAGTGAAATAATGAAGCGAACATATTTCATTATCCTTAACACTTTTCTGAGGCCTGAAAGGAAAATTAGGCCACTGTTTAGGATTGATGCTGTCTTATTATTGGAGAGTTAAGGAAAACAGTACTGTTCAACCTGTTTGCATGTGATATTGCTAAAACAAGAATAAAGAGTTAAATTGGAGAATGTAAAACAAATATTTCAGAGATTATGTAAACTCACTGCAACCAAGGAGATAGTCAAGGAACATCTGGCTTCATGAAACAAGAGCTGATATTTACTAAGTGCTTGTGGTATGCCTGGAACTGGGTTTAGAGCTTTACAAGCATCACCCTACTTAATTTTCATAATAAACCTCTGAGATAGTTACCATTATTGATCCCACTTTGTGGATGGAGAGACGGACTTCTAAGGGGGTTTGAGACTTGGGCCTGGTTCCCATGGCTAATGTGTGGCAAAGCCAGGGATGGCGATTCCAAACTGTCTCCTGAGCCTCCATACCCAGGGCACTCAAATTTCTGCATGTGGATTATTTGCATGGCAGCATCCTGCAAGGGTTACAGAGAGGGGAACCTGTCTTTCACTTGTGGTGGTACCCAACCATCTGCAAGGATGGTGGGAGGCCAGAGGTAAATGAACATTGTTACCAGTTTTACTGGAACCGTTGGCTAGCAAATTTGGCACTGATGGCTGGTGACTTGCAGAAAGAATTATTAAAAACATGGTTTGCAAGTGCTGAGAGAGGGTGGTGATTATGCACAGAAATCTGCATGGATTGATAATGCAAATACTAAAATTATCATTTGTGAAGTGTTAATAGAGTGACAAAGGAAACCCTGAAGTAGTGTCTCTGGGCTTTGTTATTTGTTGAATCTTCACTTGTGTATCTGAGTAAGTGGAGAGATATGGACCAGAGCATGAACACGGAGATCCCCAAAGCTCTACTGCGGTTACTCACACTTGCCACTGGCTATTTACAACCACTGACCCTTCCACAACCCAGACTGTTTATTTGGACAGTGGGGTAAAACGCTTCCCAGGGCTGTGCAGATGAGAGTGTGGGGGACATGGCTGGCACTAGGCACACACTTCCTCCTTGATTGTCTTTGTAGAACTTTAGAGTAGGGTTAGGCGTATTGTCAGTTTCTGGAACAGCTTCCTGTAAGGAGAACGGCACAGGGGAAATAGAGGGAAGGCTCCAGTCTCATGCCAGGGGCTCTCTGCTTCATTCTTTGTTTCTGATGTTTTCCATTTGCTTGTATGAAGCACAGAAATAAAGCTTCTAAGCTTGGAGCAATCCTGGATACATGGAGTGGCAGATCCAATGTCCAGAACTCAAGTAACCCTTTACAGATGGGATTATGGCTCAAACAACAGGATGATATTTATCAATGACAAAGATAAAGCCATTTGCTTTGTTTTACAAAAAGCTATTACACAAGTTGAGGACAACTATTTTATGTATACAGACCACATGTTCATAGAGAAGTTCCACTGCCACTACCCCTGCGGGTCTGGACTCAGCAGTTTCAGAGCACCTCATCATACTGTGCTACTTCCAAAGACATTGCTGGGGCTAAAGCCCAAAAGATTCCTGGACCACATAGCATGATGGTTAGAAAGCTTGGGAAAGGAAGAAGTGTAGAAGCATGTGATAAGCACTTCAATTATGGGAGGAGCCATTTTTTTTTTTAAAGCCTGGCTTGTCCTTTGAGGCTCTGAAGGAAAAGCTTTAATAGTTGGCTGACAGAGTCCCTTCCAACCAGGGAGTGCTCTCCTGCTTATTAAACACTTTTGGAATCTCTCCTTAGAATCCGAGATCCTAAAATGAGATATCTGAGTAGAATAGTTTGGGACAAGAGATGGAAGCTCTTTGAATCCATGTGTCCACTAGGGATCACAGCTGCCACCTCCCATTACAGGGCTTCATAGATTAATACCAATTCGTCACAGCTAGGCTTGTCTGTGGCCTTGGCCCAAGTCCTGCTGTGGTCCACACACCACACCAATCCTTCTGTCCTCATTTCCACTCACAAATTCCTGTTCTATGAGCTGCTTTTCCCATGTTTAGGGAAATCAAATGCAGTGTTTGGGCTGTGTCTGTGTAATCATTAGTTATTTTGCTTGTAACAAGAGTTAACATTCGTATTTGGGACATTCAGAAACGGCAAGATGCTCACACAAGTACACAAATATATGTATCTATGTACTAGATTGATGGGATGAAGGGCATTTTTCCAAATACTGGCTTTTCTGGCCCGGAACATCGACTTTCCTGTTCCTTCTAGCTGTGGGCAGTGTGGTTTGTTACAGATGCTAGAATGGAGAACAGTAACAAGAAAGCAAAGACACCAAACAACCCTGGAGACAAAAACTGGCAACTCCACCACCAGGGCCCTGCTCTCTGGCAGGAATGCTGGGCATATTCATGGCTGTGCCTTTTTTGTGCTTCTTTCTGTACTAGGGATGTATACGCACCTTCCACTCCCAGTTCTTCACTCCTCCTCTTCCTCCATCTGAGAAGCTTAAGCAGGCACTGTTCTCTCTCCAGGAGGAACTGATGGCTTTAATGTCAGCTCTTCCATTTGCTACTTTATTCCTGTGTTCTTGCTGCCACTGCCACTCAGCACTTATAATCTATGTCTGCAGAGACCTTTATTCACCCATCTCCTCGCCTTTGCAGGAGGAAGTTTTGTATCCTGCATGTCTAATTATTACACATGGTGGTTGTTTCATAAGTGCTTTTACATTCCTTTGAAAGAAGGGCCGAGGGAACAGTGTCTATAAAGTAAGCAGGGGTTCTCAGGTTGCTGAGAACTGGTGTTGTGGGAGGAACAGTTCTATCTCCTGTGGGGTTGCTTGGGGTGTTACAGGGTATTTAGCACTCCTGACTCTGCCCACAAAAAAATGACAAGCCCAGGTACCCCAAACTGCTTCCGGTCCATTGAGGACCTCTCCAGCAGAATCTGACAATGCACTCGGATGGGATTCCCATTGCACTTCTTGTGTTATCTTCGCCCTAAATGCCAATCAGTAACAAGGTTTGGCCTTATGTCATAACTATCCCATCTCTGTTTTCGTTCACATTACCCACACTCGGAGATTACTAAGACCTGATATTAAAACCATGAAGGAAACCATTATCAGTGAGTTTTCAGTAAATCTTCCTTCTTGGGTTTTGTGAAATCCAAAGAAAATCAGATTACTCATTCCTCTCTTAAAAAAATACCTTTTCATCACAAAGAAAAAAAATTTATGCAGGATTAAGTGATTGGTGTGATAAGTAATACTGAATGGAAAATCACTGCAGTCAGAATAAAACTCATACTTCATATATTTTTCTCTTCTGATCAATATTCAGCATATAAATGGCCCTAATTTTCCATTTTTAGATGGAGAAAAAAAGATGGAAGCATAGCTTTTAAAGGTTCAACAAAAAGGGCAGGGTTTCATGTTAGGTGACTACAATTTAAATCCTGTGGTTTGTTAGGTCATTAAAATAATGGACTATGTTAACTATGGAGAGGCTATTTATAGCAGAGAAAAAATATCCTAAGTAAGAGGACTGCAAGAAAAATTCTATGACAATGGGGTAGAGTTAGAGGAAAATTCTAATGTAAAATTCTTGTAAAGATGCAGAAATTTTGTGGCCACGTACTTTTTAACCATTGCTCCTCTCTTTATGTGGGACATTCACAGTCAGCTGCTATCTGCATGAAATCCAAGCAAGTCGGCAAATCCAATCACTGGCTGTGCACAGAAAACTATCTAAGCCCATGCTCACGTGACTTCCTGCCGCTGCATTGTACAAATAGGTAGCTGTGTAGCTTTTCATTTCTGAGATTGGTTTTTAATCTATGATAAGAAATCTTGGCAATTAAGAGGAATATTGCTGACTTATAATATCTTTTCTGCCTCTGTGTTTAACAACATTTGTTTGATTTCTATAGGCAAGAAGAAAAGCCTTTTTAAGTAAGATGCTTCTAATCTCTTGAAGTATTAGCACCCGAGACCTCAGGCAAAACCAATTCTCAAAAGCTCTCCAGGAGGTAGTTTTATATGTGGTTATAGCACATCTAATACCATGCAAATATTTAAAAGGTTGTACACTTATAAATCCCTTGGTATTTTTCCATCCTCAGGCAAATGATAAAAGCAGAAACATAATTGCTTTAGGATAAGCCTTTAGGTACATGTATCATACAAACATTAAGAAAAATATTGCATGACTTAATTTTATCTGACTCATAATCTTTGGGAATATTTGAATGTTGTTCTTTTAAAATGCTTTCCTCATTATGATTCAGGAGCAGCATTTCAGTAGTCTGCTATGATAACTATGCATTCTTGCCCTAATCTGATATAACTTCAACAATACTGCAGTCCAGATGATGCAAGCTTCCTTTTGCTTCTAAGCCCCATCTGCTACCTGGAATCCCTGGATTAGAAGATCAGAGTATGCTGTCATATCACACTTTGTTAAATATAATGATGTGACAGATTATTCATCCTGTGGTAAAGGAACTTGGGCTCCCTCTGGGAGTGGCCTCTGTCTTGATGGTTTGTGTGTCATTGAACTGTGGAGCGTTATTATCTATGCTGTGGCAATAGATAACATCACTACTTTTATATATGAGAGGTTTTCAAAAAGTTGATGGAGAATGCTCATTGTGGAAAAAAAAAAAGGTGTGGATTTTCAAACTGTTTTCATGCCAAAATAAACTTATCTTTTAATTCCATTTTCAATGAACTCTATGACGCATCATCATTTAACCTTAGTGTTATCATCAGGGATATTTGAAAAGCTCTCCACAGGGTGAGTCTGTCAGAGTAAGATTTTCAACCAGTTTTAAACAATTTTAAATGTATACAGTTAGGGGCCAGCGTTGTGGCACAGGAGGTTATGGTGCTGCTTGTACTGCAGGCATCCTAATTGGAGTGCTGGCTCCAGTCCGGGCTGCTCTGCTTCTGACCCAGCTCCCTGCCACTCATGTGAGAGACACAGGCTCTTGGCTTCAGCCTAACTCAGCCTTGGGTATTACAGCCGTTTGGGGAGTGAACAAGCAGATGGAAGATCCCCCCGCCCCATCTCTCTCTCTCTTCCCTTCCCTCTACCACCCTCTCTCCTCCTTTTCCCTCTCTCCCTCCATTCTTTCCTCCCCTTCTCCCTTCCCCTTTCCCTCTCCCTCTCCCTCTCCCTCTTTCTCCCTCTCTCTCAATGTGCCTTTCAAATACATAAATAGATGTTTAAAAATGCATACAATTTCAATTTGGCTTCTTTTCAAGCATGATTCTTTACATAAAAAAATAATCTTTACAAATGTCACAAGGTTAATGCTGAAGGACTGAAGCACATAGGTTAACTCTCAATATAATGATCCTTTAATATAAACAAACTAGCAGTAATACTGCAGATTGATTTCTCCAAATTAGTCTTATGTTCTTTAAAAATATCTCCTAGCATGTGTTGTCTCGAGTGAGTGCCAGACTCAGAGCACTCAGTGTGTCAGCCTGGCTGGCTGGTCGAGTTGACCTTTCCGGAGGCCTAGCATGGAGCTGCTGGCTCAGCCTGTGAATGTGGTCCAGAGCATCCCGCCCTGCCGGATGGCACCACAGACTGGGGCTTGCTCTCTCCTTGTGGGACAACACTGGGATGCTTGACCCTGAGAATGTAGAACAGTGATGTCAGGAGCAGGGTTCCCGGCCGCTGGAGGTTGGGCCTCTAGCCAGCACTTGGTGTTCTTACGGTAAACTGAGGTTGTTTCATTTGAGATGAGTTGAAGTGTATGAGAGTTTTTAATATTACCTGAGACTAAGGAAAGTATTGCAGCAGAAATAGGCACAATCAATAGCCTAGAGCTCTTAATGAAGAAAGTATTTGGTGACTCTAAATCCCAGAATTGAGCATTTGTGTAGAGCAGCTAGTAGAATGCTTGGGAGGAGAGCTGTTTCTGGGATCTCTTTACATCCAAAGAGCTGAAATGAAGGCCCACACCTTTCCAGGGGTATCTGTGAACCCATCATTTGGCTGTCACCAATAAAATTGTTAAAACAACACTGCCTTCCCAAATCAGTCATTTAATTTAGAAATAATATTAATCTTTATATATTTATGATTAACTGTTATTCAAGTTAGTATCCCAGATCTGCAGAGATTTGCATGCTAATTTTGTTTTTTTAAATTAATCTACTGAGAAATCAAGGACCCACTGGAACTAAGTTCAAGACATAATGAATTGGCTCATATGAGTTTTTTTTTTTAATTATTAAGGTTTTGATTTTTTCTCTTCATCCCTTATCTATACTCCTATACACACACACACAAAGACACACACACACTCACACACACATGTCTTTGTAAAATAAACACCATTTTGATCATAGTTAAGGATCAGTAAATTTTTCAAAGATTTTATTTTATTTGAAATGCAGTTACAGAAGTTAGACAGTGGGTGGGTGGGGGAGTGACAGATTTTCCACTCATTGGTTCACTCGTTAGATGACTTCAATGGCTAGGGCTAGGCAAGGCAAAAGCCAGGAGCCTACAACTCCATCCAGGGGCTCAAGCCCTTGAGCTATCTTCCACTGTTTTCTGACTCATTAGCAAGGAGCTGTATCAGAATTGGAGCAGCCAGGACTTGAACTGTTGCCTACCTCGCTGGTTTCACAGGGTCTGGCTTATTCCGGTGTGCCACAATGCAGGGCTCAGGATCAGCAACTTCTGGTGTACGGCTTTATGTGTATAAAGGTGCATGTTCTACATGTAAGTAGCAGGGCTCAGGATCAGCAACTTCTGGTGTACGGCTTTACGTGTATAAAGGTGAATGTTCTACATGTAAGTAGCAGGGCTCAGGATCAGCAACTTCTGGTGTACGGCTTTACGTGTAAAAAGGTGCATGTTCTACATGTAAGGAGTAAAGCAGGACAATGAACTGAAAACCCATAGAGCCCGAGGCACCCAGTAGAACACTGCTGATGTTCAGACTTCCCAGGCCCACCTTACAGCCTGTATTTTGATACATATGTCTTACCTTTAAAACATACTTGATGGGTTTGGGTTGCTTTTTTGTTGTTTGATTGAGGTATGATTGATGTACAATAAACTGCCTATCTCTGGAATGTACACATGGGTGTTTCTTGTGCCTGCATGCACACAGGAGTTCATCACCACAGTCAATGTGGAGAGCACACACACCAGGCCCATGGGTCTCCCACACCCTGTGCCCCTTCCTGGCTAATCCTCCTGCCTGCCCTGCCCGTCTCCCTATTCCCAAGCAGTTGTGCATTTACTTTCTGTCACTCTAGAAGAATTTGCATTATCTAGAATTTACATCAATGGAATCATACTGAATGTCTTCCTCAGTCTGACTTATTTTATAAAACGTAATTATTTTCAGATTCATTCATGTTATTGGTATATTATTCCCTTTATACCGGAGTGACATTCTGTCATGTGGACTTGCCACACCATGTTCACCCATTCTCATGTAGGTAGATGTTTGCTTTGATCTGTTTTTAGCTATTGCACTCTTAGAAGAAAATCACCATGAATATTTGTGTAGGAATTGTGGAATAAACACATGCCTTCATTCCTAGGAGTAGAAAGCAAAGTCATGTAATCAGAATATATTTAAATTTAAGAAACTGCCAGACTCTTTTCAAAAGTAGTTACCATTTTCTATTCCACAAATCAGTGCATGAGAGTACACATAATCTCTTTATTCAGTCTTCTGTCAATGGAGGCAGAGGCTGATTCTGTATCTTGGCTATTTTGAATCCTGCAGCAAATGAACATGAGAGTACAGGTATCTCTTTGATGTGTTGGTTTCATTTGCTTTGTTTGTATACTCATAAGTGGGATAGCAGGGTCATATGGTAGATATATTTTTAAATTTTTGAGGAATTTCCATACTGTTTTCCTTGATGATCAAACTAATTTTAAATACTTTGGCCTGAAGTTGTTTCATATATAAAAATTTTTAAATTACATAATTAATTTTTGGTCTTCTATTTTTTATTGCTTAAGATCAAGTAGGTTTTTATTTCTTTCTTGGAAATTTTTCATTTCATCTAAATTGCCCAATTTATGAGTACAAAGTAGCCCATGATACTGCCTAATTATCCTTGTGTATCTATAGAATCTGTAGTGATGCCACTTCTCTTGTTCCTGGTCTTAGTAATTTGTGTTTTCCCTCAGTATGTCCTGATGAGTCTGATAAGAATGTGCACATTTTATTGATCTTCTGAAAGAACAAAGTCCTCATTTCATTGACGTTTCCTTACTTTTTTCTGCTTTTTCAACCATTGATTTTTCACTCTGATCTTTTTTTTTTTCTTCTTGCTTGCTTGCTTTGCTTTTCACTTACTGTTCATTTTCTAGTCTCTTAAGGTGAACCTGAGGTCACTGATTTGAAACTTCTTTTCTATATAAGTAGTCCCATAACATTTTCTTTCTATACTGCTTTAGTTGAATGCAACATTTTTTGGCATATGAGGACTTTATTTTCATTCATTTTAGAATATATTTAATATTCTTTTTGGTTTCTTCTTTTACTTGTGGATTATTTGAAATGTATTATTTAGTCTCTTAATATATTAGAATATGCTTTCATTCCTTTTGGGTAAAAGGTAGGGTGGAGTAGCTGTTGAGCCACTTTAAGAAAATGCTAACCTATTTTTCATAGTGGTTATATAATTTTACATTCCCAGTTAGCAGCATTATATCCTGGACAACTCTAGTCATTGTTAGCCTTTTTTAATTTTAGCCCTTCTAGTGAGTGTGTAGTAGTGTCTTCTTTTAATTTCTGTTTTCTCAATTGCTAATATTATTGCATGTCTTTTCATGTACCTGTTTAGCATCCATTTATCTTCTTTGATGAAAAATCTTTTGAAATCTTTTGTACCCATTTTTTGATGTTTATGTTTGTTAGTGAGTTTTTCAGAGCTCATTCTATAATTTAGGTACAAGTTGTTTGTAATTAATTATCCCCAGTCTGCGTTTTCTTTTCATTTTCTTAGTGGTATCTCTTTTTTTAATTTTTTTTTTTTTTTTACTTATTTGAAAGGCAGAGTTATAGAGAAGCAGAGGCAGAGATAATGAGAAGTCTTCTATCTGTTGGTTCATTCTCCAAATGGCCACATTGGCCAGAGTTGGACCCATCTGAAGCCCGCAACCAGAAGCTACTTCCAGGTCTCCCATGTGGGTACAGGGGCCCAAGGACTTGGGGCATCTTTTATTGCTTTCCCAGGCTATAGCAGAGAGCTGGATTGGAAAAGGTGTAGCCAGGACTCAAACCAGAGCCCATACCACAGTGCCAGCACCAGTAGTATCTTTTAAAGACAACAATTTTAATATTTTTGTTAGATGCAATTAATACCCTTATTCTTATATGGGTAATACTTGTGATATCATGTCTCAGGAAGATTTATCTGTCCCAAGGTTACAAAGAATTTCTTTTACATTTTTAACTTAGGTATTTTATTGTTTTATACATCAAATTAGGGTCCATGATGAATCTGGAGTTAATTTTTGGACATGTATCAAATCTTCATTGGTGCTTATTTCCATGTAGGTGCTTATTTGTTCCAGTACCATTAGTTGAGAAGTCTTTTTTTCCTTTTAGGCCATTGAATTGCCTGCACCTTTGTCTGCAATCTGTTACCCAAATATGTGTATTATAGATAGTCAGCAGTTGGGTTGTTGGGCCATTTTATACAAGTATACTTAATTTTCTCTAAAAATTGCCACTATGCCATTCCTATTTTAATTATGATATTTAGTCTAAAAATATGCAATCTTCATTTACTATTCCATTGCTTTATAGAATAGATTATATTCTTATCCCAAAACAAAAATGCCTTTCTTCATTAAATAGATATCTTGTAATGTGAGACAGAGTTTTCATAATTTTTTGTAAATAAATTTGCTTCCATGTGCCATTATCCCTTAAGGGTGCCCAATATAAGCCAAGTTCCTTGCCATAAGGCATGAAATAGATTTTTCTAAATAGTTACCATTTTTCAGAAAAATGAGGTGAAGTTTCTATCTGTTGACCCATGGACCTCGTAAATATAAAAATGTAATCTTTTTTCTTAGCAAAACCCTTTTGGGGGGCATTGGGACGTGTTCTTTAATGCTCTACAGGGTTTTTAAGATCTTTAGTACACTTGAGCTGAAATGTATGCAATTTTCTCAATGGATATTTGTTGCCACTGAACTGTAAAATATATGATAGAAAACTTAATATTTACAGAATACTACTGCTGTATCAAGCATTGGGGTAGGGCCCTTATATGGATTAAATCATGTAATTCCCATAGCAACATCTAGTATACAGACGAGAAGCTCAATCACAAAAAGACTAAGTGACACAAAAAATGTCACACAGCTAAAAAGTGATGGCATTTGCGTACTAACCAAACCATTTTTTTCCCTTTTGAATTCCAACTATTTCAAGTTCTATATTTTGCCAAGACCAGACTTTAAGGGATAATCTCTTTTATTCATTTATTTTTATTATATTTATCTGATGAAAACACTATTATTTGATGAAATACATCCAATGAAATTTTGGGGGTGTCTAGTTAAGCATTTTATGGATAAATTACTTTCTGGTTGTTTAAATGAAAATCATCAAAAATTAAAAACGACCTACTTCGTGTAATTACCTAAATGTTATATTTGAATTAGTTGAAAAAAGAATGTGTCAATGAGGGTGAGTTATTGTGGGTTTACAATGCTGTATTATGTAATTTATCTCTCTTAATTTATCATAATTCACACTTGACAAATGTCAATGCACTGGTGATTTAATAGGCTTTTGGAGAGCAAGTTGTGTAACCACCCCAAGCCTGTTTTCTTCTTTAGGATAATGCATTTTCCTTACTGGTTTGTTATGGTAACTTCATGAGATAACCGGTGTAAGCATTTGCAGTGTGTGTACCACATGTAAGCTCTTACTGAGGAGAATATCAAGTGATTTGATTACCCTTTATTGTATAAGTAACCACCTCAAAACTATTTTAATTTGCTCATGATTTTGTAGGTCAGGGTAAGGTTCAGTCGGGTAGTTCGTTTTCTATCGACTGGAACAACTGAGGTTGGAGGGTCCACTTCCAAGTCAACCCCATTGTCCTCCTTTTCCCCACAGTAGTTCCCAGCTGTCGCTGCCTATCAATACCACCAAAATCTGGGCTCCACACCAAAAGAATTGAATGTGGTTGGTCAAGAGAAATCAAGAGAGGCATTTCTATTATTTTCATAGCATCCTAGGTAATGCTAATGTATAACCAGAGTATAGAACAAATTTAGTAAGGGTTCAACTTTAATTTTCTCTTAAAATAAATATATTTTCTTCTAATTACCTAAGTGCACACTATTGCAAAAATATAGAATCCAGTGATTTAATCAACAAATGTTTATTGAGAACCCATGTGATTGAGAACTTAGAAAATCACATTGCTGTGTATATATTCAAAAGAAATGAAATAATTAGTATCTATACTGCTATGTTTATTGCAATGCTATTCACAATATCCAAGATATGAAATCAGGCAAGGTGTCTATCAACAAATGAATTAATAAAGTGAGTGTGACTCTATACAAAGTAATATTACAGCATGCAAGCTGTATACAGTATAATATTATTCCATCATAAAAAATATGAAAGTCCTTCATTTGCAGTAAAATTGTGTGGAACTAGAAGACATTACTTTAACTGAAATAAGTCAGGAAAAGAACAGCAACTACTACATGTTCTCCCTCATACATGGAAACTGAAATTCAATCCATCTGAACATGGAATAGTAATTTGTAGAGGCTGGGAGGGATGTGGGAAGGACAAGGGAGGTTGAATAATGGATACGAAATACAGATAGAAAGTTTAAGTTTCTATTGTTACACAGCATAGTGGGGTGACCATAGTTCACAATAGCCTATGAATAAATGGAACAGAAGAGCTTCAAGGTTCCCATCACAAAGTAATGATGAAGAGAGGAAAAGAGTGATTGCCATGAGTTGATCACTATATATGAAATACATATCACATATGAAATATCAAACTCTACCCCATAATTCTGTGCAATTATTATTAATTAAAATTTAATCTTAAAATATATTGTAAATAAAAATATTTGAAAAATCTTTAAGATCAATATAAACATGTTGATGCATTACCTTATAGCCTCCCCACTTTCATCATCACTTCTTGCTCTATTGCTACATTAATGTTTTATTCAAATCTTCATAATCAAGTCAATAAATCCATGAAAAGTACTCAGCATCAGTAGTCACTAGGGAAATGCAAATCAAAACCACAGTGGAATACTACTTCATATCCTTTCAAATGGCTTCTATCTAAACCAAAACCCCCAAACCAAGAAATAGCAAGTGAGGAGAAATTGGCACTCTTTTGAATTACTGGTGGAACATATAGATACATTGGAAAATAATATGGAAGTTTCCCAAAAAGTAAGATATAGAATTACTTTTGATCCAGTGATGCCACTTCTAGGAAATATCCCCGAAGGAATCCAAAGTAGAGAGATGAACAGTTTTTGCACACCCATGTTCATAACAGCACCATTCACAATAAGCAAAAGATGGAAACAACCAAAACGTCCATCCATGGATAAATGGATAGACAAAATGCAGTACACACACACACACACACAATGTAGTGCTGGCCAGCCTTGAGAAAAGAGTGAGATTTTGACACATGCTATACATAGAAAAACCTTGAAGACATTTTTCTAAGTGAAATGTCATAATGTCATCTAATTCCATTTAACATGAGATACTCTGAGTAGTCAAATTCGTGGAGCCTGAAAATGGAGCATTGTTTTCCAGGGGCTGGGGACAGAGATGAATGGAGAGATTATTGTTTAATGGGTACAGAGTTTGACTTTAGGAAGGTAACTCGTTTCTGGAGATTGAGGGTAGCTGTGGTTGCTCAAAATGTGGATGCTTTCAGTGCAACTGAACTGTATTTCTTTTTTTTTTTTTTTTAATTTGACAGGTAGAGTTATAGACAGTGAGAGAGAGACAGAGAGAAAGGTCTTCCTTCCATTGGTTCACTCCCCAAATGGCCACTACGGCCGGCGTGGTGCCAATCGGAAGCCAGAAGCCAGGTGCCTCTTCTTGGTCTCCCACGTGGGTGCAGGGGCCCAAGCACTTGGGCCATCCTCCGCTGCCCTCCCAGGCCACTGAAGAGAGCTGGACTGGAAGAGGAGCAGCCGGGACTAAAACTGGAACCCATGTGGGATGCCAGCACCACAGGCGGGGGATTAACCAAGTGAGCCACGGCGCTGGCCTGAACTGTATTTCTAAGTATGGTTAAAATGGTAAATTTTACTATGATACAAAATCTTCATAACCAATCCTGTGTCCACAGATACTGAAATTAACTATAGCAGTTCTTTCTGCGTCCACCCCTATAGGGCGCACCTACCTGAGACACTGGATCAGGTAGGTGGACATCTGCTCTTCCATACTAGGACCCATCACTTCCGTTTTCTGTTACTCTCTCAGGAGCTATACATGTGACAAATTGTCACAGCCACTGTCCTCTGGATCATAGAACAGGACAGCCTTGAGCAGGCTAACTTCAGCACCTTTTTCTTTCAAGAGAGAATCCCCAAGGTTCTCTGTAACCAGTGAGTCAAAGAGTTTCTGATACACTGTTTCCCAAAAGGGAAGGAGAATAAATACAATAGAAACTTGATTTCTGCTGAGGTGCCTCGTTCTCAATATACTGTAGATGGAAGAGCAATGAAAACCTGTTGTTGAGTCTTTAGTGGTATAGTAATGCACTTAAGTTTAATTTGTACAATGTTAAAAATATAGACAATATATAGGAGGAAGCTTCTTACCTCCATGCCATAGATGCTCAACAGTCAGTTTCAATTAAATCTTAACCATTTAAGTCCATGTTCGATTTCCAGGTTAAAAGTAAGTGAAATTTTGATTACCCCCATCAAAAGTGAAATCAGGACTTTGAATTCCTAGAGGTTTTACTTTGTATACTAATGCAGTATATACCTAAAACCATAGACAATAAATGCTAACTTTACATATGAATACCTTTTATCTCATCAACTTATCAACTACACTGAGAGCCCTTTTAAAGAAAGGGATGGGGGTTGGCATTGTGATACAGTGGGTTAATTAGCTGTTTCCATAATGGAATCCCATATTGGAGTGCCAGTTTGAGTCCTGGCTGCTCCATTTCTGATCTGGCTACCTGATAATGTGCCTGAGAAGGCAAAAGAATATGGCTCAAGTAGTTGGGCCCCTGTCACCCATATGGGAGTCCTAGATGGAGTTTCAGGCTCTAGGCGTTGGCTTGGCCCAGACCTGGCTATTGCAGCTATTTTGGGAGTGAACCAGTGGTTGGAAGAACTCTCTCCCTTTCTCTTTCTCCTTTTCTCTCTGTCATTCTGCCTTTAAAATAAATAAATAAATAAATAAATATATCTTTTTAAAAAATAAAGGGATGAGGTCATATGCATTTGGTTTTTTTGTACTCTTTGTTATACTTTTTGAATACCTCAACCCAAGTTGGTGCTTAATAGTGCATATCTTTGTAAGGGAAATTAGGCAATTGAGTCTAATCAGCATAAAACAAGAGGAAAACCCAAACATTTTCTATGAGTGATAATTATGGAATTGTGACTACATATTGTCTTTTATTATTTATTTAAAAATTCTGACCATTTGTTGACCAGAGTTTGTACAAAAATAAGGGCAATGCTTGCTGATTGTACACTTAGTTTGTAGAATTCCGTAATCCAAGCTGTTAATCTCACCCTTGCCGAAATGCTCTTCATTCTGGGAAGATGTCACCATGGGCAAGATGTGCCATTTTCAGATGTGCTCAGTTGAGCATGTGGAGACTTGCTTGCTCCAGGCCTGTGAGTTTGGGTGCAGCTCAGTTAACCCTGCTGACACCTGAGGTATTATGAGCAGGTCCTATCACATCCGACTGTAGAATTAGACTTAAAAATCTGTCTACCAAAAGTGCTACCACCTCTCATTACCCCACAGATGTCAGCATCTGTGCCACTCCTTCTTGACCTCTGCTGCTCCTCTGGCGTTTCCAGCTTCCCTTCCTTTGCAGACTCATCACTGCCTCAGCATCCTCCACTTCCAGGAGCCATGGGACCTAAAGGATGTCCCACTCTGCCTGCTGTCTCTGTCATGTACAGTGTCCCTACCTCTTCCGAAGCTCCTGATGGCGTTCACTGTCACTTCCTTTTAGCACTGAAGATCTTCCAGCTAAGAAGTGTACTGAGCAAACATGAAACAAAATTCTGAAGAGATGTTTAAAATGGGATACTGTAATGGTTTTTGAAATTAAAAAATACATGGATATGGACTCAATGATCTTTTTCTGTCTGCACATTTTTATGAAATTAATGTGTAGAGTAAACATTGACCAAGGGCTTCTTGGAGAGTTTAGGGATACCCCTTCTGTTTTTAACCAATTTTAAAAAAAAAGTTTATGCCTTCTAATTTTGCAGGAGTCAGATATCAAGGTACATTGGCTACTTTTTTGTAGGTAATGAATGCTGGTAAAAAGAAATAAGCCAGATATTAATATCTTTTAATTAATAATTGCCAGATTCAAGGCCACTGTGTAGGGTTTCTCCGTAAAACATAGGATGCACATTAAAATTTGTATTACAGATTATCAGCAAATCTCAAGTTTAGATTTAACTGAGTGCTTTATATTTTTGTTTGCCAAATTTGGCAGCCATGCTCTGAGGCATGGAGTGCTGGGGTGCTGATGCTTCCACATGGGTCATAGGATAATCATAATCACTTGCCTCTACCACTTTACACTAATCTAAACTTTCTGAATCATTAGCTGTGTTCTCTGAATTTATAGAATAAACGATTTCCATCGACTGTTGAGGTAATCCCTAGCTAAATTAAGCAACTTTAAGAACTAGTTTCTTGTTCTGAAACATTGTGATATAGTCAGATCAATCACCATTTTTAGTGCATAGGAAATAAATGATTTCAGTTAAAGAAACATTAAGTTTCCTACTCACATTTTCTTTTTATTTGCTCCTGGTATCAGCATACTCTGTTTTGTAAAGTAGAAATGATAATGGCTATAAAGTGCAAACTATGACAAAAGGAACAATTATAAAGGTTTTATTTGTTTGTTTGTTTTTTTTATGGAAGAAGTATATGAAGGAGGACAGGACTCTTTTAAACCGATAAAACAGTTTTAACCTTTATAGTCTACAGAAAACATTTAGAGATAGCATCAGATTCTGTTGACAAACCAAACTACCAATTTTAAAAGATTACTACAATAAACCCTGGAGATGTACTGGGAAGATGGCACAAAGATCTAGCTTCAAAAAACCAATTACATAAATGTAGGATGATGGAGACCTGGAGAGCACCCAGGGTTTTAATTGATCCAAAGTTCAATATGAGACAACAATGTGGCAGGAGTATCAAGACTTCCCTGCATTAATCAAAGTACTGTCAGAGGAAGAGAGTAGAGCAGTGAGAAGCTCTAACTAAATGTGACTAGAATGAGTTGAGTGAGTCACTGAATTGTTCTTTGGGTTAAATAGTGAAGATCTAAGCTGCAATGCAGGCTCTGGATGTAAGCTCTCTTTACAAGAGGCATTGACAAGGCAGAGTGGCCACAAGAGGACCCTTGCTTCAGGTGAGGGATCCTAGGGAGACCCCAGGAACGAGTCTTCCTGGAGACCTGCTCACTGTGTCCTGCTACTCAGGGGCTCTCCTGTGGAAAATGTTAGTGCATCCATCGAAGTGCAACATTAGAACAGAGGGCAGAAGTTACAGTGGAGAATGTCAAGATAACCAATGTAGTCATTGACCAAATAGCAGACTTCTGCCTCTGGATTTTTTAATATAATCAATGAGTTTTATTACACCAACTAGCCTCTGCCTTTTCCAAACCCTGTGGAGATGTGGTGCAAAAAGACTAGGCTTCAGAATCCAACTTCTGTCACTTATTAGCCATGTGACATTGTTTGACGTTCTCTAAGCTTCCCTTTATTCAAATCAGAATGTGAGAACAGTACCTATCTGAAAGCATTCTTGGGAAGATCAAATGAATTTTGAATAACAGCTATCTGGCATGGAGGAGATATACCTTGAAAACTCTGCTCTACATAGAAACCTTTTCTGTCTCATGATTTGGGTGGTAGGTATATAGCCTATTCACTTTGTGTTAATACATTGAGTTGTCTTGTGTATTTTGCTGTATGTCAGTTGTGCTTCAGAATAAAAATGACAAAAATTTTTAAAATTTTTAATAATTTAAAGCTAACCTGAAAATGTCAAGTGCAATTGCCTTTACATAAGTCATAAGACATCTTTGTTAAAAATTTACATTTGCACATGCATATTCATGGCAGCAATATTCACAATCACCAAAATGTGGAAAGAACTCAAGTGTCATAGATGGGGAAGTGGATAAGCAGAATGGGGTGTATGTATGTGAATATTGTTCAGCTTTAAGATGGAAGATTCTGGCAAGCACTATAATTTGAATGAACCTAGCGAACCTTGAAGACATAACGCTAAGTGAAGTAAGCCAGTCACACACAAAAAATACTGTATAGTTCTACTGAACTAGTTACATAGACAAGTCAAAATCATAGAGGCCAGGAGCAGAATTGTGGGTACCAGAACCCTGGGGAGGGAGAACTGGAGCACTGTGGCTCAGTGGATGCAGAGTTTAATTTTTGCAGGATGAAGAAGTTCTGGAGACTGGTTGCACAACAGTGTGAATATACTTGTACATAGCACCACTGAACTATACAGGCAACGTTGTTTAAGCTGGTAAACTGTCTGTTATCTGTAATAACATACAAACAACATTAATAAGTCAACTTTACATCATTTCAACAGAAAATTGTTTAAACACATGAATAATCATTGCCTCTTCCTGACAGTATAGGTCAATTAACAGAACTTTTCAACACTTGTATATATGTGATGTCATCCATCTTGAAGAAAATCCTTCAAATTATTTCTTTTGGCATCTGCGAAGTGTAACATCAATTTTTTTTAAGATTTATTTTATTTATCTGAAAGTCAGAATTACAGAGAGGCAGATGAAGAGAGAGATCTTCTGTCCACTGGTTCACTCCCAAGATGGCCGCAAAGGCCTGAACTGCACCAGTCCGAAGCCAGGAGCCAGGAGCTTCCTCCGGGTCTCCCAGGAGGATTCAGGAGCCCAAGGACTTGGGGCATCTTCTACTGCTTTCCCAAGCCATAGCTGAGAGCTGGATTGGAAGTGGAGCAGCTGGGACTCCGACGGGCACCCATATGGGATGGCAGCACTTCAGGTGGCAGCTTTACCGGCTAGGCCACAACGCTGGTACCGTGATACCAATTTAAAGGATGATACACATGTGTAGTATTTAATAAGGGTACCTCAGTTAGGTATCCTTAGTCTACATATTCTAGACCTGTAGGAGATCAAGAAGTGTACATTTTGAACCTCCTGAAATTTTATGTGAATGTTGTGGCACATGTGTGTGTGTATCTTTGGGAAAGAGAACCCAAAGCTTTCACCCAGTCCTCAAAGGCAGCATGCTTTATGGTAATGAGCTTCCACCGTTGCCCATAAGAGACTTGTTTCAGTGTCTGGGTACATTGGAGGTGCGTCATCCCCCGCCATCCCCTGCAGTTCTCCAAAGCAGTGATTAATAATAGCATGCCACTTACTTGGCAGGCACAGGTGGTATCTCACTGGGCTCAGCCCCGTGCCCAGGACTACTAAACATGATGGGGATGATGGAATAGAGTACACGCTCCCCTAGTAGGAGGGTGTCATAAAGTCAGAGAGGTAGCAAAACCTAGGAGGACAGGATTGGAATTCCAAATGCTCAAAATAACAGAAGCCAGGACTGTGAGGTCACCAAGGGCGTGTCAGGAAGGGAACAGGCCAGCAAGTCTGATGGAAAGATCTGGCCAAGAAAAACCCAGCAGCAAGAATTCCAAGGCTCATGGTGATCCACCAGTGGAGGGTAAGCTAGAAATAAACCCGTAGTGTGGGACCTGCAACTGCAGCTAAGCAGTCCTAAGAGAAACAGAGGCATTTTCTTTCCTGTAGGTTATCTTGTAGAGTTGAGATTAATTGTATTTGGCTGAACACCGATGATTTCTAAGTAGTTGTTTACATGCTTTATTCTAGCATACAAGTGTGTGTATACATATGGGCATGTGTGTCCATGTACGTGTGCATATGTATCCATGTGTGTGTGTGTGTACTACCAAAACCCTTGATCATTTGTTTCATTGTTTAGGTCTCTGACATTTAGCAGGGATGCTGGAGTAATTGGGGAGAATCATTTAGGGAAGAAAAACACAATGAAAGGAAAATCAGTATTGGAACTTAGAGAGCAATCTCTTTTTTAAAAGATTTATTGATTTATTTATTTTTTAATTTTTTTTTTTTTTTACAGGCAGAGTGGACAGTGAGAGAGAGAGAGACAGACACAGAGAAAGGTCTTCCTTTTGCCATTGGTTCACCCTCCAATGGCCGCCGCGGTAGGTGCGCTGCGGCCTACGCACCGCGCTGATCCGATGGCAGGAGCCAGGTGCTTATCCTGGTCTCCCGTGGGGTGCAGGGCCCAAGTACTTGGGCCATCCTCCACTGCACTACCTGGCCACAGCATAGAGCTGGCCTGGAAGAGGGGCAACCGGGACAGAATCCGGCTCCCCGACCGGGACTAGAACCCGGTGTGCCGGCGCCACTAGGCGGAGGATTAGCCTATTGAGCCGCGGCGTCGGCTAAAAAGATTTATTTATTTTACACAGAGAGAGGAGAGGCAGAGGCAGAGAGAGAGAGAGAGGTCTCACATCCAATGGTTCACTCCCCAAACAACTGCAATGACCAGAGCTACTCGGATCCGAAGCCAGGAGCCTGGAGCTTCTTCTGGATCTCCCACGTGGGTGCAGGGGCCTAAGGACTTGGGCCATCTTCTACTGCTTTCCCAGGCCATACTAGAGAGCTGGATCAGAAGTGGAGCAGCCGGGACTTAAACCAGCGCCCATATGGGATGCCAGCGCTTCAGGCCAGGGCGTCAACCCACTGTGCCACAGCGACGGCCCCAGAGAGCAATCATTGTAAGAGAATAGAAAGTACATACTTGGAGAGGGACTGGAGTGAACCTGGCAAGTGGCTGTGCTCTGTGACCAGGCAGAAGAGAACAGAGCTTTTCTTTCCCTCTCTGGACAAGCGTTAGCTCATGTGGCTTTTTCTCTCTGTGATCACTGGGAGATATTCTAGAGTACAGCACGTATGATTATTTATACAACCAGGCCATGCATTGTTAGAGTCACTTTTGTTTTCATCTATGTAATAGATTTTACAAGGGGGAGGGGATTGCCTTAGCTGTGTTCTTAACTTTAAGAAACTCTTCTTAAGTTCTTTTATGGAATTTTAGCTAATTGGACCCAGGTTAATGAAGTCACAGTAAGGAAATTATTATGAGTTGCCAGGAACAAACCATTTCCTAAGAGGCATCACTCACAAATTTCAGTAAACATAGTTTCTTTTTTCTTTTTTTTTTTTTTTTTTTTTTTGACAGGCAGAGTGGATAGTGAGAGAGAGACAGAGAGAAAGGTCTTCCTTTTTGCCATTGGTTCACCCTCCAATGGCCTCTGCGGCCGGTGCATCGCGCTGATCCGAAGCCAGGAGCCAGGTGCTTATCCTGGTCTCCCAAGTGGGTGCAGGGCCCAAGCACTTGGGCCATCCTCCACTGCCTTCCCGGGCCATAGCAGAGAGCTGGCCTGGAAGAGGGGCAACCGGGATAGAATCCGGCGCCCCAACCGAGACTAGAACCCAGTGTGCCGGTGCCGCAAGCTGGAGGATTAGCCTGTTAAGCCACGGCGCTGGCTTAGTAAACACAGTTTCTCTTTTCTACTACAAACATTTTAGTAGATCTATTTCCATAATGAATAATTTCATGTTCAAAGTTATAAATCAATCAAAGTAATAAAACTTCAAGTGTTATAGCAAAGTTGACCTTATAAACAAACTAACTCAAATGAAATAGATATTTTTAAGAAGATACTAAGAAATACAGTTTTAACTTAAATTATTAGCAATATTAGATGTACATTAGCATATTCCTACTATTAGTCCATGGGTGGCAGAAGGCTCTCATCATCTTCCTTGGTTAAGACTCTCTTCCTGGCCCATTCTTCACTACAGCCATGACCATATATGACCTTGTTAATCGTTTCCAGCCAAGGTCTTTTTAAAATATATAACATTTTTATTCTCTGTTTTTAGCACATTTTAGAAAAAAAAGCTGTTTAGCAGGAGACAACGAACTTGATGATTTCAGAGAAACTTCCTGATTTTTAATTTTCACTTTAATGATAAAAACTTAAAGATGATGTACATATTTTATTGATAATGTAATCACATTTGTGCATCGCCCTCAGCCAAAATATTTGCTATGGCTATTTCAGACTTCATTGACCCTAAAAGTATCAGTTGTTTTGAATGCTCTCTTCTTTTTGAATTGTGTGTAAAACCTTCAGGTACCTGGTTCCGTGTAATTTCCTACTGCTGCTTTACAAATTATCATTGATTATATCTTTGTAAAGCAGATTGTTTGGAATGATATACTATAGTTTCAGTGATCTGATTATTTTAAAATTTACTTTATATGAGTGAAATTGACATCTTTTGAGTATTATTTATAGCCCTTGTCTATATTTTTGCTGAACTATGGTCTTTTTACTTTTTACTTGTTGACTTCTTTATCTAGTGGAGCATTAAGCCTTTGACTATAAGTAAATTAAAAATGTGATCTCAAAAAAAAAAAAAAAACAAATGACAAAAATCTTTTAAAAATGAACACTGACTTGGAAACATAAACTCAGATTTCTTCTCTTAAGACTTCTGAAAGTCAGAACTCTAAGACCAGTCTCAAGGAGCTAAATCACAGGTGTTGCCATGGCTGTGCTACTCCTGGGCCTTCAGGGGAGAATCAGTTTCCTTTTCCATCTTCCAGAGGCAGGTGCCCTTGGCTCCTGGGCCGGCATCCCTCAGTCTACTGTGGCTACTGTCTTAGCCGAGAAGCATGATTATGGCCCTCCTGCTTCCCTCTTCTAAGGGTATTTTTTATTCGATTGGGTCACCTGGATCATCTCCTAACTCGAGAGCCTGAACTCATTCACATTTTGCCACATTCCTGAGTTCCAGAGATCAGGACAGGGAAACTTCAAGGACTCCACCATTCACAGATTGACACCTCCAACTATCAATCTGTACCGGTCTCTTCAGCCCGAGAACAGTCCTGCTGCACTGAGATCTGCCAAACCCAACAAGACCTGATGGATGTTTCCCTCGAAGAGGGAAGTGAGGGAAGAAACAAGATAAATGAACGAGATAATTTTATGATGATTAGCATAAAGAAAACAAAACAAGTGCATGAGACAGAGAGTGCCAGTGCAGAGGCAGCTCCTTTGCCTGGGGCCTTTAGCAGAGAACTGTTTGAGGAACCTGCGCTGGGCTAGAGGTCTGGACGAGGAGGAGGCAGACTTGTGTGTATCTCAGTGATGAACGCCCCAGGCTGCGGAAACGGTGACTAAGCGCTCCCCAGCAGCGGAGATCCTGACTGGGCTGAGCACCAGAGAGAAGGCCCTGGGTGGGACAAGGAGGACAATGGAGAATGATGTCCATGGAGAGTCCAGAGGGTGCCTGGGAAGTGGGCGGGGGCATGCTTGCTGGCCTCCCAGATCACATGGAAGTGACCAGGGTTTTTAATATGGGCGAGGCCCAAATGTCAACAAAACCGCCCTGGCTGTGGTGCGATTGGTCTGTGAAGCCAGAGAGGAAGCTGTGGCAGCAGTGTAGACGTCAGAGGTACTGGGTGTAGACAGGAGATGATGGCTCAGTGTAATTCTGGGGAAGAGGATGAGAAGTATTCTAAGTCAGTGGCAAAATTTAAGATGGTTTGGTGGGGCTTTGGCTCTTATATTCCAGTAAAGCTCTACTTGCCTTCTCCCCACATTCTAATAATCCCATTGTGATGACAATACAAACAATTTCAATAATTACAGCTCTTTCATGAAGGTCAGGGATGTTTCCTCAAGCTTATGTACAGAGTAGGGGAGCAAACACGTCGGTGCACTGATATAGATGATCTGAGTGTGTTTCTCTGGTCACACAGCTAAGACACAGATCTCTTCTGCACAGCCAGGGGCGGGGCTGCTCCTAACCTCAAATGTGGGAGTGAGGCGTTTCCTGAGGAATGAGCTGAGGTTTGCTGCAGTTCCCGAGGCAAGTGGGTGGCATGGTCCTCTGCCCGTTGTAGCTGGCGATGTGTGTGGGGATACAGGCTGACCCCTGAGCCAGTGTTGAGGTGCATGTCCTGGTAGCTGGTTCTCCATGACATCTGACTGAGTGAGATCACTGGTTCTGTTTTTTGTATGTTTATTTTCTGGATTTCAATAAAATGAAATCAGAGTATTCGCATTAAAATTTCCTAGCTGAACAAATACCCAAGAAAGAGAAAACTTCCAGACTACTAAGATATGACTGACTGAATCTCTGTGGTGGTCCTCACAGCCCATCTGAAACACTGAGTAGGAAGTTCCGGGAGAACAGGCCGCCCTGGCACCAGGAAACCTAATTTGATAAAGGCCTGTGGGAGGCTTGACTTACCTTCCACGTGGCTCAGCTGGTCAGAGTCAGTGTTTTCTTCAAAAGGAAGCTATTTTTATCCCTACTCTTGCGACAGATGGGTACCCTGGTATTTTATAAAAGATGACAGGAAAATTACATTACAAAAAACGGAAGAAGTGGGGAGGTATGCAATAGGATAGTTTATTGGGGGAAAATAGACTAATATCAAAATAGAAAGAACAGAAGCAGAAATAATGAATTTGCCTGCATCAATCTCTTCTTTCATGACCTCATCATGCTGGAGATACCGATCAATTTCACTACAAGCAATAAATATTAAAATGAAATTTTTGAGTGTCTTATCTAAAGCTTCCTGACATCAATTGTTTCCCCAATTTTTTCCCCTGCAAGCATTGAATACCTCTTCATCAATCTTTTATTCCGACCAATCTCGTTCCAATTTCTCTCTTCACACCAAAGGTTTTTTCCTCCTCCTATTTGTGACTTTTCTGTCTTAGCCGAGGAGCATGAATATTATTTTACACTCCACTGTGGTTGCATCTCCATCGATCAGGAAATAAAAAGTGGGTTTGAAGGATGTGTCCTGACCCTGCAGGGCTACAAACAACAGAGACGTGGGTAATGATTCCTCGGCTCCGGGCAGCAGGGCTGGGAGGAGGCCGAGCCCCTGTCTGCACAGACACCTGAGCTACCTTTCTTGTTAGAACAGACGCAGCTGAGGCCAGGCATTGCCAGGGGAAGTGAGTTTGCAGAGAGCATTTGATTTTTAATGCCACGGTCACACAATACCGACTTGACAAATATTTCAAAATGTTCTGAAAGCAAATGTTAGGGTCATCATTCTTGTCTGTGTTGCCCTCTTGATCCCATAATGCATTAACAATAACCACTTTTTATACCCTAAAAGCTGGAGGCTATGAGGATTTTCAGCTTTATAGTCATCTGCTGCTAGTGTGAATGGAGAAATGTTTGTGAGTATAGGCGTGCTTCAGAACTGAGTTTGTTCGAAAACTGATGTTTTCCTCCGTGATTTTCCTGTTGAGCTCGTCTCCATCATTTAGGTTCCTTTCCATATAACAGCATAATTAGCAAACTTTATTTTTAATAATCCCTATGGTCTGAGATTTGCCTTCAAAATTCAGTTGAGGGCTTCCTTCTTGCGTACCCAGTTTTATTTTTGCCTTCTACGCATATCTCCTTTGTAAGGCATGACTGGGACTGGGACTTTGCCATACCTACCTGCCTTACCTAGCTGGCTTTCTTGTTGATGTTCCTGGGTGTGTGTGTGGGGGAGGTTCCTAATGTAGGCTCAGAGGCTGAATGGCCCAGGAGATTGTTTTCATTGGCCCATGATTCATTTTAAACATAAAAATCTTGAATTGGATGTCAGCATTTGGAAACTGGTTGATTGCATACTGAGGGAAAGAGCATATCTGGCAATGCTGGGCACTCTCTTTGGGCAGCAGTTGGCTGGGACTGTGGTGCAGGTGCTACTGGGGCAGGGTGGGGGAAGAGTCTCAGAGTCCCAACCATTGGCTCCCTCTGGAGAATTTCCTGTCATTCAGCTTTCTTCCTAGGCCTGAGGGCCTTTGAGGTGCTCACCTAAGCATGTCCTTGTTTAAGAGTTTTGTTCCTGGGCTATAAATTCCTTAATGTCAGAGATCATCTTTGGATTTCTTCTCTTTCTCACACTGCCTTGTGTAGTACCCAACACATAGTGCTTGTCCAGTGAATTAATTTATGAGAATATATTATTTGTTTGCAGCTGGCTATATGTTGAGCTTCTGAAAGAGCAGGAGTAAAATAATCTCCAAAGAGTTCCCCAAAATTGAATGCCTGGTCTTCACAACTCCTTTTTGAGGTTCACAAGGGTTACACAATATAGGGATTCATCTATAGTGTGGAAAGAATAACATTTAATGAAGCTATTCCCAACTGAAAGTTCAGGGAGATTTAGATACACAGAAAGTAATTACTCCTATTGAAAATTGCCCTCTAGGGGTAAGCACCAGCCAATTCCTTACCCCAAAGTGACCTGGACTCTCTGGGGGTGCGGTGGGGGAGAGGGATCTGAGTTGTGGATGACAAGCCCCAGCCATCTCCGTCAGATTACAAGTCTCATCTTGCCTAGAGTAGGCTTCCTTCATCATCTGCCTCACAATTCCTTTTCTCCTCCTGTCTTTGGTTCTACAAGAGTATTTAAAATGTGCCATTTGGAAGGAAATTTCTGATGATTATTTTCCATATGTTTAAAATGTAATAGAAAGAAACTGACTATTCAATAATGTTTCAGAATTATTTGTTCTTAGGAACTTAGAATTCTCATGGTTTTTAAAAAAAAAATTTCCGTAGTGATTTATTCAAGGGATTTAAGCAAATAATAGATATTAATATATAGACATATAGAATTATATACACATATAAAATAGGATTTGGGATGTTAGGTTTTCAATATGCTTAGAAAAAAATGAAAATCCATGTATATTTTATGACATTAATAATTGAAAATACATCAAAATAATATCTATTCACCAATCAAATGCTTGTGACATAGATAATCTAGAAATAAATTTTAAAAACCTCAAAGCAGATATCATTGACTGCACAAAACCTGATTAGGAAATATAACCACATTTCCTTTTCTAAGAAAGGGTCGCATATTCACAGCTTTTTTTTCCTTAGTTTTTGCCAAATTCCAGCTACTATGACTTCTTGGACCCATGGTCCAAAACCACCAGGAAGTCAGGCATGAGCTTGCTCCAGGTTTATGCTCCAACCCAGCAGGAAATAAGAACAGCTGGAAACTGCAGGACTCCAAAGCGTCCCAGGAAACACACTAACAACAGAAGAACAAAGCATACCGGGTGAATGGGGAAATCAGCTTAGAAGAAATACCTTTATCTTTCTGGTTGCATCTTGATATTAACTTTTCATATTTTGACAAAACACAGCTGGCATTCAGTACATGGTGTGCAGGGCACCTCCGAGAGCACTGCAGTTTAGCGTTGTGCTGTTTGTGAGGTTCTCTTAAAAATGTCTTTTTTTTTTCCTTGTGTAAAATATTCCCCAAGTCACCATCTGAAGATTTATTTATTTATTTGAGTCAAACATTAAGCTTTAGATATCTAGGAACTTTGTGATTCCAAATAAATGTGTGTGTATAATAATTTTCTCCAATAACCATTTGTAGTTGCATTAAAATAAAAGCAACAATTTTAGACTACACAAATGCTGAAGGGCAGGGACAAGGAAAAGCTCAGCGTCATAAAGTTTGTGTTTCTACAGTATGTGCTCAGACAGCAAAACAAACAGCACAAGTGAAAGATGGATGGAAACTGGCTATTTAGTTACGAGTCCCGTCAAGATCCTAGGGGATTGAGGCTATGTAAAAGATGACTTTAAATCACTTAAATACCAAAAAACAAAGAAAATTCAGAGGTAAGGAAAATATCTGTTGAAAGTGGATCATAATCCAATGCTATGATTATAGATTATATGATTATACTTGCATTTCCTCTTTCTTTTTGTCTTTTCCTCCCTTTAGTAAAGTAAGGACATCTACTTCAGATATAAGAATTTGTTTGCTTTAAACTACAGAATTTTCTTGTATTTGTTGACTAAATGTATGTGGGACATTGATGTATTTCCAAGGGCAGAATCTATTAAAAAAGATGTCTTCAGGGAAGGCCCATTCCTCCCTGTCTTCCATTTTTCCTGTTGCCTCGACCTGTGCCTCCACTATTTGTGTCCACTCACCCTGTGCTTCTGGTTTGTGCTTCCTGAGCTTGTTTTTGTAAAAAAAATAGTCAGGTATTTTCTTTAAGCAAAAGATAGCCAGCTATTCCTATATGCTTTTTTAAAACAGCTTTTCAACTACCACATATCAGAGAAAACATATTGATAATTGTATTTTTTGGGACTAGCTTATTTCTTCTTTTTTTTTTTATTTTTTTGACAGGCAGAGTGGACAGTGAGAGAGAGAGACAGAGAGAAAGGTCTTCCTTTTGCCGTTGGTTCACCCTCCAATGGCCGCCGCGGTTGGCGCGCTGCGGCCGGCGCACCGCACTGATCCGATGGCAGGAGCCAGGTGCTTCTCCTGGTCTCCCATGGGGTGCAGGGCCCAAGGACTTGGGCCATCCTCCACTGCACTCCCTGGCCACAGCAGAGAGCTGGCCTGGAAGAGGGGCAACCGGGACAGGATCGGTGCCCCGACCAGGACTAGAACCTGGTGTGCCGGTGCCGCAAGGCAGAGGATTAGCCTAGTGAGCCGCGGTGCCGGCCGGGACTAGCTTATTTCACTAAGCATAATGGTTTCTAGTTGGATCATTTTGTTGCAAAATATAGGATTTCATTCTTTTTTTTTTTTTAACTGAGTGGCAGTTAATACAGAATACGAAAAATACATAGGAATGAAATGAACATCATGTAATATGACCTTTTTTAGCTCTTATTTATACTCCTATAGAACTGTGATCTTCCTGCTTCTAACTTTGTGAATATAATGATTAGTGGCAAATTAAGTCTGCGATTGTAGATTGGATTGAAATTATGGCTGCAAAAATTAAAGGAAAAAAAGGAAGGAAGGAGGGGACTTGCGGGAGGAAGGGAAGGGAAGCAAGGTTATGTTCTTAGAACTGTACCTATGCAGGGGCCGGCACCATGGCTCACTTGGCTAATCGTCCGCCTGCGGCTCCGGCATCCCATATGGGTGCTGGGTTCTAGTCCTGGCTGCTCCTCTTCCAGTCTAGCTCTCTGCTGTGGCCTGGGAAGGCAATGGAGGATGATTCAAGTGCTTGGGTGCCTGCACCCGCATGGGAGACCAGGAGGAAGCACCTGGCTCCTGGCTTCAGATCGGCATATCTCTGGCCGTAGAGGCCATTTGGGGGGTGAACCAACGGAGGAAAACCTTTTTTCTGTCTCTCTCCCTCTCACTGTCTAACTCTGTCAGTGAAATAAAAAAAAAAAAAGAACTGTACCTAAGCAACACATGAAGTCTGTTCTCTTTATATCAATACAAATAAAAAAGCAGCTTTGCATGGTTCATAAAGATCTTCTGTAAATATAGAGACCAATTTTGAAGTTTCATTGCATATTGGTCATAGTGATCTTCCTCATTTTTCTTCAGCCTTATAACAAACATTCTGTTTTACATTTTTACCATACCTCTTGCAATGGATTTCCAATGGAGAAGCCTGATTTTTAATTCCCCTCATCCCATCATTCCTAGTATACCTTTTAGGTATAGTACATGTCTGCTACATTAATACATCAATGGACAGGAAGTGGAGTTAGATGAGTCTTGAAGGACTTGTGGGATTTGGATGGGTCGAGAGGAATGATGCTCACTAGAGATGCACAATGGCTGTTGAGGAGATGGGCCTGCCCGAAAACTGGATGTGAGTCCCAATAAATAGGTGTAAGTCTCAGGGTCACGATTAAAATGATTAGGGAAGAGGAGAAATTGGGCATAGAGGTAGAACTTAACATTAAGTGATATGAATGCTGCTAAATTCTCTGTTAACTATTATGTTCTTTCACGTGATAACAGAACCAATGGAACTCTATTGCCTTTCAAAATATACATAATTAGTTTTATGTATTTTTGACAGTTTGGCAATGTTTCCAAAAGCTACATATTTATTTTCTCAAGGAAGTACATGTGTACGTTCAGGGGCATATAGTACCCACTTCCCAACATAATGGTTGTGTTCAGTGACTTTGGCAAAAGTTCACCAAAATATTGAACTGTTTGAACAAGGGTTACTAATCTGGCAGTGCTAGATTAATTACAGGGGTAACGAAGTAATATTAATTATCTGCTGCTGTCTGTCAAATTACCACACATTTAGAGACTTAAAATAGCACCTATTTTAGCTTTTAAGTTATCATGGCTCAGGAATCTTGCTATAACATAGAGGTTTCCTCTGCTCAGGGTCTCACGTGGCTGAAATCATGGTGTCCCCTAGGACTGAGGTCTCTTCAGGAGTGTGGGGTCATTCTCCAAGCTCAGGTGGCTGTAGAGTCCAGGCCCTTGAAGCTGTAGGATTGAGGCCCCCATATTCCCAACTGCTGCCCTGATACAAGGAGCACTCTGAGCTCCTGGAGGTTGTCTGCATTCCTTGCCACATGGCCCCTTCCATATTTACAACCTACAATGGGAAATCTGTTTCTTGAGTTTCTCTTATGCTTCAAATCTCTTTCACCAGGGTGTGCTGTCTTTTAAGGGCCCACTTGATTAGGTCAGACCTAAGGTAATTTAGATGAGTCGCTTCTTAAAGCTACCTGTGCTATGTAACATAATCTAACCAGAGAGTGACATACCATCATATTCATGCTGTGCAGGAGAGACTTCTATAATGCCAGGACCACTGGTGGCTCTGCCTACCACACCAGAATTCTGCCTACCACACCAGGGTACACCAAGTACAGAGAAAACATTTATGTGATTATTATATTCATCCAATACATACAAAGACCTTGATTCATATGAAGTTCTTACCTGTTGTCTCTGGTGTGTGATCGTATCCTTAAGAAAACCCCTCTGCTTTTTAGCACTCACCTGCACTCGCAGCCACCCACCGTTTCTAGCTTCATGCCAGCACCTCAGTGTCGTCCGGGGTGCCCTTCCTTTCTCTCAGCGGGTCAGTCGGTGTGCAGGCTGAGGGCCAGCCAGTTCCCGTTGTTAGAATATTGTCTTGCAAGCAGAGTAGGTAGTTTCTGTGCTGGAGCTGGGCTGGGACAAGGTGTGTGGTGGCAGTTGTTTCCCCTGGATGAGGGTGTGACTCTGCGGCAGCTTTTAGTCTTTTGCCCCTGGCTTTTGGCTTTCAGGAAGGACGGAGCTTGCCGGGAAAACTTAACTTCACAGGAGTGAGGCTTTACCCTGCCTTTGGTTTACTCCAAGGTTCCGCTAGTTGAAGATGCATGTGAAAAACTTGAAAAACATTCAGGTGAAAGTTAAAAAAGAGTTCACCTTAAAGAGAAAGAACTGCAGGGGATTGACAGCATCTTCCAGTTTGCACTAATAGGGGCTAGGATGGGCGCTTTGCATGGTCTTCACACCTACAGATCTAGAACTCCAGAAAGCCCTTACCTGGCACTAAGAACCACTGTGCTTACTCTAACATTTGTTTCTCTCTTGCTCTTTACCAATAGGACAGCTTCTCACTTCCTCCGTGCACCTGGGAGGGTTCTGAGCAGATGCAAGCTGTTGTTTCTTAAAAAGGGAAAAACCCACTGTGTTCAGAAGCAATTTTTCCAAAGACAGAAAAAAAACATGGTGGCTTGAGTAAGCTTTCCTACTCGTGTTTGTGTTCCAAATCTTATGAAAGTAATTGTATGTGTGCCACAGTGTTTCATAATGGAGTCGACAGTTTCATAAATCTTTCAGTGCCTGTGCTGTGTCTCTGTAGTGCTAGTACACATGACCACTTTCTTTTTGTATGAAATGGCTGTATCATTTAAAAGGGCCTAGCACAGAGTGGAAAGCGAACATGAGTGTTACTCAACACTAAATATGTTTAAGAACACCATGAATCTTTTTTTTTTTAATCAATGAATGTGTCAAGTAAATAAAGCTAAATGAAAGTTTAGATTTTCTTTATGATGAACATTGGTACAGATTTTATTTCCTATTTGCCTTTCTTCCAAAAAAAAAGGATACATACTAGGGTATGTATTGTCTAGTTGTACTTAAGTTTACAATGAACAGCACAGAAATGTAGGCATTTATTTATTTGTGACAGGCATCTTGAAAACCTATGCACAAGACAGTGTAGCAGGGTGGAGGGACTCCTGCAGATGCTGGGGCCAGACGTAGATACAGACACACCTATGAGGGTACTTGTCCATGGAAATGGACTGAAAATAAACAATTTTGAAATCCATGTGTATGAAGGATCTTCAAAAAAACATGGCAAATGCGTATTATGAAAAACTATGCATGCATTTGAAGAGTTTTGCATGAACATAGGCATATCTTTTAAATCCACTTTCCACACAGTGCAGTCCCCTCAAATGTGTACAACAGAACAAAAAACAGGAAGTGTGTGATATGTATAGTTTATATAGATGTGCACAATAGCCATTTTTATAGTAAGATTCACTGAAGTTATATTTAATTAAATAGAAATGAACCTATATCTTCCAGTGACTTCATTATTTCAAGCCACTGAACACTTTGGTGTATCCAGAAAAAAAAAAGTATACTTTCATTTAAGAATTTGCTCACAAAGAGGAAGCAAAGAATAAATTTCTGTCCTGCCCTCCCTGTCTTCCTTGCACCTAATAATGAGACCTATGATCTTCAAGACTGGAGAGCCGTCACACTTTATTCCTCTTTCTGAGTGTCTGGCTAAGCTATGGCGCTGAGGCAGAGCAGGGCAGGATCCGAGAGCAGCGTCACCCTCCATTGTTGTGTCCATCTTTCCTGAGATGTCTGCTTGTGCAGCTGTCATTTGAGTGAGTGTCTTTGCTCCGTGATTGTCCTCCTGTGGGACATATCCCATATGGCCTGCTACCCATTCATAGGGCCATGCAGCTCTCCCCAAGAACACCTCGTTCTAGTTTGGCTGGTGTTGTGGCACAGTGGGTTAAGCCATTACCTGTGACACTGGCATCCCATATCATAGGCCCCGTTCAATATCTGGGTGCTCTGCTTCCTATCCAGCTTCCTGATAATGAGCCTGGGAAAGCAATAGAGATGGCCCAAGTGCTTGGGTCCTTGCCACCCACACGGGAGACCAGGATGAACTCCAGGCTGCTGGCTTCAATCTGGCCAGCCTTAGCTGTTGTGGCCAGTTGGAAAGTGAACCACTGGATGGAGAATATCTATTTCTCTGTCTCTCCCCACCCTCCAATCTGTGTTTCAAATGAATGAATTAATGAATGAATAAATAAATAATTTTGTTAACCAACACTCCTTCCAGGTACTGTGGGCCTCTTTGGGTTGCCTGCTTTTGCTCACAGCCAGCTCTCCCTCTATGCAGTAGGATGCAAAGGCTCCTTTTGGGACCTGCAAGAGTGGGATTGGCATCAGGTTCCCACTGCCTCAGACACCCCGACAGCTATGGCTCGTGTGCCAACATCACAGGTCCCCTGTGAGCATTGACTGAGCAGCAGCTCCCAGAGGCTGAACAGTTGCAGCCCAGGATTCCTGCATAGTCCTCCAGGCTTCTGGACTCCACCCTCCCTGTTGCTTGCTTTTTCCCAAGCTCAGAGAGCCTCATACAATTCCAGATAGACATGGAGAACAAGAAACAGCTTGCAAACCAGGTTGTTCTTCCTTACCTGTATGCCACCATGCATCCACACTGCTTGATGGCCAGCAACTATAAGTCTGTGCACTGGCCCCTCCATGCTGACCTTGGCCAGGGAGAGTCACCAGGTTAAAGGACAGCTCATCACTAAGGGGAAACATTCCTGCCAACACCACCCATATCATCCTGCTGCACACCAGGGAAACGACCTGCAACTCCAGAGCGTGGCTACTCAGATTTCAGAAGAAAATTACCCTCAGGGAGGAGGCCGAGGACGTTTGAATGAAGGGACTATGTAGCCAGCAGTTTTAAGAAAATGAGGGACGTCAAGGCACCTGACCCCGTCACAGAGAGAAGCTGTTACCACAGTCAGGTCTGCAGGGACAAGAGGGGTGTACACTGTCCCAGAGCCTAGTGGTGGAGGAGCTGTCTAGTAGGCATGTCCTGCACAACTGTGGCTCCAGGATCCCCAGAACCAGAGACACCACAGAAGGAAGGCCAGCAAGGGCAGGAGGAGGGGATGTCCCACACAGTCTCCATCTCCCTCTCTCCTCCCAGCTGGCAGTCAAAGGACAAGGGGGCCCAGGTGATGTCATCTATAGGTGTCAGCCTGTCCAGGAAGAGTGGAGTAGACAGGAGGGGATGCATGGGTGTGGGTGATGGAAACACTAACAGTGCAGGGAATGCAACTGTAACACTCACAGGTGCCCTGCTGATTCCAGCATTCTGAGTTGTCCCCACAGACAGCAACCTTGGCAGAATCTGAGATTGATATTGAGGGCTGGAGTATGGTTTTTACCTAGGATGTGGGACAGGGGTAAATAAGGGATGCTGAAGAATCTACATGGTAAGTTACTGGACTGATAAGTTTATTTTTAAGTGATCTGAGAAAATTTGTTTCCTCTTTCTCCTACTACTGTAGTCTTCCTTTATTTTGGGGGGGGGTGGTTAAGAAGGCTCTTTTTTGTAACTTTTATTTAATAAATACAAATTTCCAAAGTACAGCTTTTGGATTACAGTGGCTTCCCCCTCCCCCCATAATTCCCTCCCACCCACAACCCTCCCATCTCTGGCTCCCTCTCCCATTCCATTCACATCAAGATTCATTTTCAATTATTTTTATATTCAGAAGATCAATTTAGTATATACTAAGTAAAGATTTCAACAGTTTGCACCCACACAGAAAAACAAAGTGTAAAGTACTGTTAGAGTACTAGTTATAGCATTAATTCACATTGTACAACACATTAAGGACAGAGATCCTACATGAGGAATAAGTACACAGTGACTCCTGTTGTTGATTTAACAATTGCCACTCTTGTTTATGTTGTTAGTAATCACCCTAGGCTCTTATCATGACTTGCTAAGGCTATGGAAGCCTTTTGAGTTCACCAACTCTGATCTTATTTAGACAAGGTCATAGTCAAAGTGGAAGTTCTCTCCTCCCTTCAGAGAAAGGTACCTCCTTCTTTGATGGCCCGTTCTTTCCACTGGGATCTCGCTCGCAGAGATCTTTCATTTACACCTTTTTTTTTGCCAGAGTATCTTGGCTTTTCAATTGTATTTTATCTGAAAGTGAACTTAGGAACCAATAATAATAATTTTTCTAGTTACCCTGCAAATGATCAATATAGATTGAACATACGAGCTCATGTAATAGAAAATGTGAATATATATTCTGATGGTTAGCATGTGAGCCCACAATAATTTATTTGCATTGTTATATTATATGTACTTAT
Organism: Lepus europaeus; assembly: GCF_033115175.1. NCBI lineage: Eukaryota > Metazoa > Chordata > Mammalia > Lagomorpha > Leporidae > Lepus > Lepus europaeus. The sequence continues at coordinate 162,628,439 of NC_084829.1, read as the reverse complement.
AATTCATTTGTTCATTCATATGCCACACCCTATTTTGCTAACTTTTCAGACAGAGACTGTGAAAATCCAGTCTTGAGCAATTGTATGTTCTTTCCCCTTGGCACCAGATGTGAAAGTTATACAAACACAGCTGGGTTGGCACCCTTGTGCAGATGGCTTCGTTGGTACTTTACTGTGTTACTGTTTCAGCCAGGGAGTGAGTGTGTCAGGGATGTGACTACCACTATTGGAACGGCCTCAGAGCAGCTTTGTGTCTCTACATCCATTCTTCAGCAGGGTTTCAGTGCAAGCAGGGTCAGCTGCTTTGGAGAGACTGAGATGAGAGGACCCCTCAGGACCCGAATGCTGCCAGAGCCAAGCAGTGGCTCCTGTAGCTGACAGGCAGCAATAACCTCTGGCTGGGAAACTGCTGGGAAAACATGAGGGTTAGGGTCGCCCAGGTCTTTTCTGGTGAACCATTCCAGCAGTTAACACACCGCCTCTTTGACAGTAATTTTTTCCTGTTGAAAAGAGATGGGGATATTTTCTACACCTGGTCCTGTTTAAAATCTTCAGAGGGAGAGAGACAAAGGTTAAGAGAGATAGAAATAGAGAGCTCCCATCTGCTGGTTCATTACCCAAGTGCCTGCAATGGCTGAGGTGAGGAAGCTGAGAGCCATGAACTCAACCCAGGTCTCCCAGGTGTGTGGAGGAAGACCAATGTTTTTGAGCCATCACCACTGCCTCCCAGTGTGTACACTGGCAGGAAGCTAGAATCAGGAGCTGGAGCCATTCAAATGAGGGATTTGAATCTTAACTGCTAGGCTAAACATGTACTCCCTGGTCTTTTTATTTATTTATTTTCTTTTTTATTGTTTGAGCATGATGGATTTGGAATGTAACTAAATGAGAAAAGATGTTTTCTGCCTAATTGCAGTAAATCCTTGGGTATCTCAAGGTATTGAGAGTCTTCACTTTGGCTTTTCTAGTTAACAGAATGTAACCTGAGTTTTCTCTGCCTTCATAATTTTTGTGTTGGTCCTCAAGCTAGAAAATTTTCTAAAATACGTAGAATGATCGACTTTTCTTCTGCTGTGCTAAATAGGTATGTAAGTTTACAACTTGAACTCATTTTAATTTTTTTAAAAATAAACTCTTTATGGCTTTGCCTCATTGTCCATGGCACATAATAGCTGGGCCGGCAAAGGGTGCTGGATGCCGGTTGCAGAAGGAAGCCAAAGTACTCAGCTCTTCCGGAAGTTTGCACACAGGGCCCAGAGCCTGGAACTCAGGCTTAAGGGGCCGGGCTGAGGGGCCTCAGGACGTGCAGCATTCAGGAGCAGACACCTGTCCTGGCTACCGGAGGCTGCGAATGGCAGCAGGAGTGGAGCTTGGGCCCTGCTCCCCCACAGGAGGGGCTGCTTGCATGCTTCCTGGCACGTGTGGGCTCTTCCGCTGGCATACGGAGGACAGTTGGCTGTTTCCAACTCAAGGCCACCGCAGGCCCTCCCAGCTTTTGCTCTCCTCTCCTCCATCTTTCCCTTCCTTTTGCTCACATACTACATCTCCCTCTCCTCTTGTTTGTTTTTGTAATCTCATTTTGAAGGACCAAATCCCAGATATGAGCATGCTCTATTCACATTTGTTTTGATTTCTCCCGAAGTGGTAGTTTAATGGGAGATGTCCTTTTATCTCATGATTATTTCCTGTGACATTGTGTACATGAGAAAGGGACTGCATGGGCGTACCCCCCCCCATAGAAGGACCCCCTGAGTCTTGCCTGCCTACTGCAAGCACCTTACAGGGAGGGGTCAGGTTCAGGTTCTGACCACTGCTGTGGCACATGCCTGTGCAGAAGTCAGAATAAAATCCAGGGGCAAAGGGCAGGTCTTGTGTGTGGCCCTGCCTTGCTCTAAATATAGGGATTTAGTGAACCTCCCTTCCTCCCTGGGACATAAACATCAAGAGAGGACAGGCAGGAAATAGTCTCACTCTCGATGAGCCTGCCTCCCCAGAGCTGTCTCGGCAGGGCTCCCATCACACTTGCAATCGGTACCTGGCAGGTGGCTGCCCTTATTGGACAATAAGTTAAGAGCCAAATATGAAAAGCTCATGGGTCAGTAAGTTCCACTTGGAGGGGAGATGAAGGTGTCAGTAAATTTGATCTCCACTGCTAGGCCATGCTGTGAGCTGCTTGGGAAGAATGACCCTACGACCTGCAGGCAGCCATGTCAGGCCATTTGAATGAATGGAGACTAAATGATAACATTAGCACATGATATTAAGACAATGGATTAGAAAGTTTAAAATTCTCTCATGGGCCCATATGAATGGTGTGTACCTTAAAGTTGATCTTCCTCGCCTCTCTGGCCCTAGTGGATACAGCCTGAATCTTCCCGTACTGGAAGGTCCCTGGGTGCATCCAGAGCCCCTGGGGTGATGAGCTGCCTGGTGCTGATGTGCACCGGCGTGGGCACAGACAAATCCTGGGCAGCTGGTGTGTGCTGATGTGCAGAGGTAATGAATCTAAATGTGCCATAGTTAGTTTGCTGTCTTCACTTATATTAAAGGATGACTCGGTTTCCATTTATTGTACATTGAATCCACCATGTCAGACTATGCTTTAATAAACTTAACATCACAAACTGAAGACCAGAGTCGGGTTGGAGGTGAGAAGTGCAGTTACTGGGGCAGCGATGGAGGAGGTATTTGCAGAGCCAGGTGTTGCCAGGTGCTTTTCTGGGTTCTCCCGTGAGCCCAGTGTTTCCGTAGTCACCAGTGCAGATGAGCAAAGAGGAAACTCGTTTTCTTCCTGCACCTGAGCCTGCCTGCCTTCCTTCCCACTTGTCCTCTTCCTACTCCCCTTCTGTCACAGAAAACACACAATTACGCACAGTGAGCATGACTTTGTCAAAATGCAATGTTGTAATTCTTTTTCCCAGGTGCCTTCTTAGAGTGTGTGTGGACGCTAACCTGTTCCCTGAATACTGTATGAAATGCTAACAGGCCCTGGGACTTCTGTTTCACTCTCAGGTAACAGAGTCCTGCAGGCACCTGAAGTAGCACATGTCATCTCAGTGTTGTGACCGTGATGTCCAGCCACCATTTCAAACAATTCCAGAATTTTAATTCCTTGCCCAGTTCAGGCCAGAGGTCATTCTCTGCTGACCTTGAGGAGGACAGTCTGATTAACCTCTGCCTCCTTCTCTCCTTGTTCACATCCTTCCCTCTCTCAGGCTATGCTCTGAAGACATCTGAGGAAGCTTGAAAGGTCTGAGGTGAGTGGGAGGCAGCTCTCTGCCTGCAGCTCTCTGCCTGGCTCTGGGGTCCAGTTGATTCTGTGTCACAGGATGCTCTCGGCAGCTCTCCATCAGTTCATTCCCCTGGGGGCCCAGTTGCTGCATCTCCCTGGCTCCCAGTGGATGCATCTTTATTCACCCTTGCTGTGTGTGTGGCCATCTCTGATCTCCTCTGCTGCCGTAAGACTTTACTTTTGGCTTCCAGGCACTGAAGTCCACCCTCCAGCTCAGTCCTAACAGTGTTCATCTGTTCCCCTCTCTGTCTCTGCACCTGGCCCACGTGTGGCCTTCAGGGAACATCATTCTTTGCCTTTCCAAATCCTGGAGCACAGGCCAACCCAGTGCAGCACCTCTCCTGTGACTCAGCCTGGTTTAGCTTCCCCCATGCATGTAGGGAGGGAGGCCAAACTCAGTCCCAGCTTTCTGTAGTCCTGTAGGGGTGTAGCTCCCACCAGACTGGAGTGGAGGAAGTACACAGAGGAAGGGGAGGAGGGATTGCTTAACTATCCTCAGAATCCCAGGAAGCATCTTATAACTCGTCACTCTTTACGCTAGGCCCTCCATTTGATCCCTGAACTGGCTGAGTGGTCCAGGAGCAGTACAACTGTGACCATTTCCTTTGTAAATTATGCACCTGGAGATCTGACTTCGGATTTCCAAACTCATGTTTTCTATATTTGAGTGGCTTTGTCTAAACCTCAATGTTAACCCTCCTTTTTTTGATTGCATGGACTACAACTTGGGAGTCTCAGGGTAAACATTCAAACGCAGGGTTCACTCCCTCTTCTTACACTTTTGGCTTTTTCCTCATGGATGAGCAGGTCAAAGGGACTCATAAATTATTCTGTCTGTAAGGGGAGAAGTCTTGCCTCCTGGGGTCCTCCGTTCCCCCTGGCCTCTGTTGAATGTAGCCAGCAACCTTGTCCTTTTTCTTTCCTTCATGGTACCTGCAGCTGAAGCTTACGTTACTTTTGGGCACCTGGTTTAAATATCCAAATTTTTCCAGAGAGGGCCCTTTGGAGACCCTGGTGCCCTCAGACAGTCTCCTGGATCTTCTGCCTGCCCTTCTCTCAGGTCCTGCACACCGTTGGGGCACAGGGGCTGCAGCACAGCCTGTGTGGATGCTCTGCGTGAGCATATCTCCAGGACAGCTGCTCCCCAGCGCCAACGGTCAGCATTGCAGAGGCCACCCCTCTAGGAGGCTCAGAGAACACCAGGGCACTAGTTGCTGTGTTTTCATTTCAGCAAACCGTGTGAGTGTTTCTCTCGCCCATTCCAGCTGCATCCCCACTGAGGCTCATCCCCCCAGGTCAAAGCTAGTCAGGCCTCCCAGTGCCATCCCCCAATCCTTCCCCCTCTGCGATTTCATGGACTGAATTCTGGGCTGGAACTGGTACCCCGCCAGAGGTTCACCGCTATCTTCTCAAGAACTCAAAGTCTGCTCACCTGAGCTTTTATTTTCCTGCAATTTTCTCAATGTCTGCCCTTTCCTAAGGCATAGGCCTCTATCTGGAGGTCCAGCTTTTGGGGAGAGAACTGCAGGCCTTGGGAGGGATAAGGAAGAAAGAAAACACACCAGGCAATTTCAAAATATTCTGTCCCAGTACTGCATTGCTTCTCTGTTGAGTCATTCAATCTTTGAAAAATGTGTCAGTTGACAAATGATGAAATAACCGGGAAGATAAAATGAATTTTACCTCAAAGTTCCTGCTCATTTATTACAAAATAAGTCATCACATTTGCTCATTATCAGAACATCTTGCTTATCTTCAATTTTTATTTCCTTCCCAAATCCTAATATGAGCCATTTTCCTCTTCTATAATGGAGAAAACACCATTGGAGGTTGCTGTCCTATCACGGAGTGCCCTCTGGGAAACATAAAAGACAAGGCTTTTTAAGGTAGAAATGAAAAGGAGCTCTCTGAAAGCAGGTCTTTCATCTTTTTATGGGGAATTCTCTGTCAGGCTGACTTCTAGAAACATCTTTCATCTTTGACTCAACAAGCCATCTTCACCTCTCTCTCAGACAGGAGATTAAGCAGATGGAAATGCGTGGCTTGTGTGTTTCCCAGGGATTCCCTCGTGGGTTCAAGGGGCACTGGGGATGGGCAGCAGTACCTCAGATGAGTAGGGCTGCAGAATGTTCTGATTCCTCTGATACGCCCACCACCAGCCACCCATCCCTTTTGTGCCGTCTTCTGTTTGTGTAGCACCGTGAACGGGCTTGTTTAGGCTGGTGCTGGGTGTGACAGGACAGTGCTGACTCCCTGCTAAGGAAGAGGAGCTCCGAAGCATCACTAGGACGCTCCCACTCCCTGACCTGCACCTGAGTATTCAGAAGTCACCATGGCTCTCTTTTTTTAAGATTTATTTTATTTATTTGAAAGGCAGAGTTTCAGAGAGGCAGATGCAGAGAGAGAGAGAGGCAGAGAGAGAGAGAGAGAGGCAGAGAGAGAGAGAGAGAGAGGCAGAGAGAGAGAGAGAGAGAGAGGTCTTCCATCCACTGGTTCACTCCCCAGATGGTTGCAACAGCCGGAGCTGAGCCAATCCGAAGCCAGGAGCCAGAAAAGTCTTCCAGGTCTCCCACACGGGCACAGGGGCCCAAGGTCTTGGGCCATCTTCCACTGCTTTCCTAGGCCATGGCAGAGAGCTGGATCAGAAGTGGAGCAGCTGGGACTTGAATCGGCTGCTGGCATTGCAGGCAGCAGCTTTACCCACTACTGACAGCACCGACCCCAAGTCACCATGACTTTCTTTCCTTGGCTTTTAACCTAATTTCTTGTGAGAACTCTCTGCATTTCTTCTTCCTACACCCAGATTCTCAGGTGCCTGTTTTATGTGCCCCTGTCTCCGCAAACACTGGGCTGTTTTGCTGGCACTGGGCTCCGTGCAGAGAAATCATCCCTGGCACAGATCACTGCCCTGTGTCTGCATTCAGGAGAATATTTAGCACTCAGTACTGTCAGCTGTGTTTCCCCCAGAAGCTCTGGGAGGAAGCTCTTGGCTCAGATCACTTTGTTTTTAGAATGGTCCTGATCCCTTTTGTGATTACTGTGAAAATTTGTTAATGTCTTTTCTAAGAAACTCACAGCTCTTCCTCTTATTCCCATATCTAAAAGTTCGCACTTTCTTTGTTTCTCCTGGATCATTAGGCTAGAGTTGAAAAAAAAAAATCCAACTATGCAAAGAGGCAATGGCCATTCATTCTATAAATGTATAAATGTAGTACTTCTATTTGTTTTAAGCATTAATTTTTCATTTGGGAAATATGAGCTGTCCTTTTGCTTGGAATTTATGGCATTGATAGTGTCATAATATTGTCAACTCAATGGAAAATATATGGAAGATATTAAACCTTTGGTAAGGAAGAATGGTTCACAAATGTTATCTCTTAATTTAACGTGCTAAGGTATAACAGTATTATTTGAAAAATCAAACTTAAGAAAGTATTGTTTTTAAGTTGAAGACTTTGTTGTATTAAGAAGAAAAAAATGCTGATGCTTGTGCTGGAGTTTTTTATATTTCCACAAAAAGTTTAACTCATTAAGAAGCCACTCAATGCTGGAAAAGCTGTCAGGAATTTTTGTTCAATAAACCCCTCCAGTGAAATCTTAGCACTCCAAAAATCTTGTGATAGGCAGTCATGCTGTTTTGTTTGACCTGGTCCAGGTTTGCTGTGATGAAGGCAAATTTTCAGGATGCACAATTCCTGCAGATGTCGTGGGAGAGAAAGGTGTTCATTGAGTTGGACTGAAGACAGAGTGAAGGCACCCTGGATTTTTTTCCTCTGGTGTTCACGGATCTGACACTAATAAGATAAAAATTATGTGCTGTAACTCAGATAAGCCCAATGAGACTCTGGTTTTCAACTTTCTCACAATCCCCCATCTCCACTCTCATAAGAGAACAAAAATTGTACTCTTGGCTCCAGATAAATCATTCTGTTTCAACTTAGGCACTTAAACACATGATCAAATTTGGAAGTCCTGCTTTTCCTTTCTCCTGCCCCAGTGATCGCAATGCTATGTCCATCGGAAGGGCTCACCTTCATGTGCTATCCTGGATTGGAGGTGGCGGATCTTCCTTGGTCCTTGGAGGCTATCTCCATCTGTTGTGGGTGGTACGAATTGAACTTTGTCTTCGAAAAAAGATCTGATGAATTCCTAACAGCTAGGACCTTAGCTTGTGACCTGATTTGGAGATTGGGTCTTTACAGAAGTAACCAATTAAGGATGTGGTCATTGGGGTATCCTTATAAAAGCGAGAAATTGGACACACACACACACACGCACACACACGAAAGATAACTTGAAGACATGGAGAGAAGGTGGTCATTTCGAGATCAAGGAGAGCCTAGGAACAAACATTTCCCTCCCAGCCTCCTGGAGGAACCAACCTCGTGGGCCCCTTGACTTCAGGCCCTGTCCTCTGGAGCTGTGAGGTAGTACATTTCTGCTAATAAAACCACCCAGCTGGTGGTTCTTCCTTACAGCAGCTCCAGCAAACCAATGCTGCAGGAAACATACCCTTTGCCTATCTTTATATCATAGCTTGCAGTAAAGCCCTGCAAACAGAAAATTCTTTGTCTCTCCATCTAACATGGTCTTGAAAGTAGAAAAACATTGGATTGCACAACAGTATCACTGAAAATAGCTTCAAGAGCATGCTTTGAAAGTTAAACAACAACACACATTATTTCCTCTGTCCCCAGTGGGATTCTGCCTTCCTTTGTGGTAGCTGATACCCCAGCAACAGTGCAAGATGTTTAAAAACAGTATTGTGGTACCAGAATATCAGGTTCATAGATTCTCCCTATGTCTGGGCATTGTTGATTCAGGTCCTCTGCCCATTGTCTTGTGAAGATGGAACTAAGGGTCAGCAGGAGCATCGTCTGGGGTCAGGGTCCTCTTGCAAACTCATGAGGTTGTGGGAGCAATTATTTTTCTTGCATTTGTAGAACCATGGTGATCTACTTCTTCAGACCTAGCAAGAGAGTGATTTACGGTCTCTAATTTACAGACAATCTTATATAGAGCTCACCTGTATGTCTTCTTTTATGGTCAGCCCCACCAAGAATAATCTCCCTTTTGCTTAAAAAGCCAAGTGATTTCAGATTTTAACTACATCTGAGAAACTGCCGCCTCCTTGTTCTAGACTTGTTTTCTCATGTAACCTATCAAGGGCTGTGTAAACAGCAATGAGAAACTCAAAGATGGCAGAATCACAGATTCTAGTTATTCTAGTTATTTGTCATTGAGTAAGCTTTGCATTTCTTTGAGATTCAGTTTTGCTGTCCATAATGCTGACTTCAGGAGCTGGTAGGAAGTTACAGATCAGAAGATGCTTCATACTTTAAAAGCCAGCTGTTTGGCTAGCTATTTCAACACACACATACACACACACACACGCACATGACCGCCCTCACTGCTAAGTACTGACTTTTCTAATGAATGCCTTAGCATGGTCTTTCTCAGAGAAGAATTGGTTGTTGCCATAGCAACCATTCAAACCACACTGTGATACCTATTACGGGTCCGTTCTTACTTAGAGAGGGATCTAACATTCTGTTTCTGGGAGCAATGCAATAGAAATATATAGCCTTTGCTTAGGAGTTATGATAACCAGAAATAATAAATGTTATTGGCATCAGCATTGTATAAATAATGTCAGCAAGTTTAAGATTGTAAAAAATGAGTCCCAAATATTGGTAAAATTATAGGCATTCAAAATGACAAACACAAGGTTAGGAAGATGGAGGGATAAGGCACAAGGGAATGATGGATTTCTGAGAAAGGACATATGAGGATCAAGGCCAATAACTTTACAGTAAAAATAAATAGACATGTAAGAGAACATAAGTAAGAAAAGTTTGAAAAGCAATGGATTCCAAAATTAGCCAGCAAAATGTACAACCTGCCCTTAATGTGGTAGTTTCCAAATTTATAGCTTTGTTTAAAAGGGAAATTTCCTCTTTCAACCCACTCATTTTAGATTTAGTGTGTGATGTCATTTCTTATCTTTAGCCATGCAGAGTAATGTCTAGAAAGCTTATTAACAGTCCAAAGTCCTGCTGATGTGACTTGGGTCTGCTGGCGAGCTGCACTTACGTAGCCTTTGTTTTGTGGCCAAAGCCATGATATGTGAGGTCTCAGCTTCCCGGTGAGAGATTTTCTCTGAATTCATATTTTGGCCATCCTTGCACCCATGTACTGAGGCACCCACTGATCAACCCTTTGATTACGTGTTTGTTGGTTTGTCTGTCTGTTTCTATTCCACCACAACTCTGTAAGCAGGCTTTGGCTCAAAGTGGGACACTTCTCATCAACTCCACTCACAGTCCCGGGGCAGGACCCCATCAACGTGCCAATTTAAGATGCAAAGGAAACTGCTGAATGCAGCCATATGAGTGCTGAGGAAGAGCAGGGAACAGATTCTGTTGGGGAGGGGGGCTTGCAGTCTCTACCACAATACTTGTTTCTCAGTATACATGTGAGGATTACATATTATGTGTAAAATTCTTGAAAAATGTCATGCTTGCAACAGTTTTTGAGCATTGCTGTTACTCTTTCATTCAGTATTGGTTTCATTAATAATTGTGAAGATTCTACTATAACAATTCTGACAGAGAATCACTTCCCTTCAAAATTCTGGCTAAAGTTAAGAATAGCTTTGATCAGAATTAGAGAAACTATTGTGAACTTCCCTTGAGTATTGGGATGGAGAGCCAAGGCATGCTGTTTATTTATTTAGCCATTTTACCTTATTTCCAACATTCAGAAATGGGTAACTCCCATATCAGCCTGCATTTCCTTATTTACACAGTATATCTTCTTTGTGCCACTGCTGTTATCCTCTAATTACCGTAGAATACCCGACATGAAGGAGAATCAAGGCTCTCCCCTGGGTACCAGGATGCCTGAGGAGCTGTGAACTCACAAGTAAATGTTAGGAAGCCCTCCTAGGAAAAAAATCTCCAAAGTAGATAGGAAGATCCCTGATGAATGTCTACTGCTGCAGAACTGGTGAGGTACATGTAGATGTTGCTGTAGAATTCTTGCCTAAAGCAAATATGCATTTTTTGTGTTTTATGAGGTTGTGATATCAGGCAAGATTATGACCTCAAAGTCATTATTTTCTGAACTACAAAAATCCTTTTTAAAAATGTTGAATATGTAGGTGGGGGTGCCATATCCTTGTTAATAGTAATATTTGTAAGTTTTAAATCAAATATCTCCAGGTACAGAAACTCAATGTATTTTCTAGCCAGGGCTGCAATAACAAATACCGTAGAGTGCATGACTTCAACAAAGGAACTTTATCTTCTTCCAGTGCTGAAGTCTGGCGGTCCAAGATCACAGGGTCACTGGGGTCATTCCTTTCTTTCCTTGGCTTGTATATGGCTTCTCCTGAGCCCGTGTCTGAGGTTCTTTTATAAAGATGCAGATCCTATGGGATTAGGACCCTCCCTCATGACTATGTTTTAATTTGACTGCCTCTGTAAAGACCCTGTCATCAAATATACTCTCATTGTGAGGCTCTGAGTGTTAGGACTTCAATATGTGCATTTGGGGGACCACAGTTCTGCCCTTAGCACTCTGTGCCTGCAGAGTACTGGAGGGTGATGGTGATGAGCAGTCGGCTGCAGAGTGTCTGGGGTGCTGGATAAACTACTGGTTTCTAACACTGGATGTACCTAAGTGTGCCCAGCTCACAACATCTTTTACTGGATTCCCAAGGTTTACCAACTTTTTTGTCCAAGAAAATACAGAAATAAGGGTATTTAAAGAAAAGTACCCAAACATCAAATGTTAGTGACTACCATAAGATAATTATAGGATCATTAGGATATGAGATGAAATGTACAACAAATAAATGCACTCAATAACCCTAAAAATCTTTTAAATTATTTTTACATTCGTGGGTCCTGGGGAGCTCCCCAACTCGTCTCTGCTTATTTAGGCTGGAGTCCTCATTCTTCTAGATCATAAAAGCCCAGATTTGCTTACTATATTGATTTTATGTTATTTTTGGCTAAATATATGTATCTATTTTTTTAATTATATGTATACCTAGTATGTCTGTCGTACAGTTTGAACACTATAGAATATTGTTCAGGTACATTAAAGCTGGATTTAGATAACAGGTAGTATGTACCTTTATTTTAGATAGAAGACTCTGAAGTTAGCATACCAAGCAGAAATTAGTGTATCATATGTGTAAAATACAACAAATTTTACTCAGATTTAATATCAAATAATCCCACAAAAATTCCACTCTCTACTTCTCTGTTTTTTCATCAAGATAATTACAGAAAGCAAAAATTCATGATCAAAGACTGAGCGAAACACTGCAGAACAGTAGCTTTCACTGTTCCCTAAATCCTTGTCTCTACATAAAACCACGCACACACACACATGCATGCACACACATACATGCACACACTTATTCTAGGTACCCTGAATCAAGACTTCCAGAATTTCAGCCACTCTGATAATGGCACAAATCTAAAGCCAAAAGCATCTTCTTGTCCTGAAGAGAACAAAATTTATAAAAACACAGATGTGGGTCTTCTTTCCCTCTAAAAGAGAGGTGAGCCAGTAACTCCACCTAAGCCACTGTGTGTCAAATGAGATTGTAATCAGAAAGAGTGAGATACAGGTCAGGAAGAGGTTGCAACTGGCAATGACAAACAACAGCAACAAAGACTAACAGAAAAGTAGAAAAACTATGTGCTGAGGGAATTCCAAGATGGCGGAATAGGGAGAGAGCTTCCTGCTCTAGTCTGGGAGAAGATGGTTTAAAAAAAAGTGGGGAGAGTGCGATCTCAGGTAAGAGTTAGGGAGAAGACTGCAGTGGAAACTTCACACAAGTTAGAGGGAAGCTGTGAATCTCCATGGAGGGTGTAGATGTGCAGCATGAACACAGACACAACAAGGACCCTGGCAGCCGAGAGCCTCAGCACCAGCTTTGGAGAGTTAGGTGAGACCGGACTGCAGCAGCCCAAGCCACTGGCGATAGAGCTGCAGGGTGAGCCTGACGTGAGTCTGTCTTGGAGCCCTGTGAGGGACACTGTACCTGCCAACATAGAGGAAAAAAAGGGGCATGTTTCTCTGTCCCCAAACACCCAGCCACAGTATCCTGTAAGTAGCTGAGAGAGGGCGGGCGCCATTTTGGACATACATTACAGCTTTGCCAGCTTGTGTCCATGTGCCCAGCAAACAGCTGAGAGGAGATGCCTGAGTCTGGCTGGGAGAACTGACATGGGGCTGGGTGCCCATGAGGACTGTGAGGTGCCCCCAGCCTCCCAGCATGTCACAGGCTCTGAGGCTTAAGCTGCCTGGGTGAAGTATCCACAGGCAGCTGGCTCTGGGAGTATCTCTGCCTCTATGTGGACAGGATGGACTGGCATGGAGGAGTGGATCCTCAGCACCCCATGACTGTGGAGCCCTGTGTGCTGGGACTGTGGATCCGCAGCACCCCATGACTGTGGGAGCCCTGTGTGCTGGGACTGTGGGTCCTCAGTGCCCCATGACTGTGGAGCCCTGTGTGCTGGGACTGTGGATCCGCAGCACCCCATGACTGTGGAGCCCTGTGTGCTGGGACTGTGGAAACATCATGGCTTCATGGGAGAGTGCAGGGTGTGGCTGGGTCTCTGGGCAATTGCTGTGGGCAGCGCCACATACTCAGGGCTCCCTGATTGCCTGGGGAGGGTCATTGTTGCAGGATCTGTGCTCACATTGAGGTCTGTATGGATACTTTGGTTCTTGTGGCAGTGTGGGTGAATATTGCACTCACTGGGGCTAGCTCCAGGGCTTGGAGGAGAGAATGTGAATTTGAGACTACCCCAACAGAGCTGATCATACCTTCCCTTCTGATTAAAAAAATGAGATTCACCACACCTAACTTAGATGTCACCTTAGATACTCCCCTCACCCTAGAGCACTGAATAGAGCTCCCTGGTCACAGCCAGCACACACCTGTGAGTAATCACTGAAAGAACAGACACTCCACTAAGCCACAGAGTCATAGTCCAAAGATAAAAGCTATCGGGGTGGGGGGGACAACAACAAGTATCTCCATAAATGCCTAAAAATAAATGCAGGAAGACAACATTATGCCCTCAAAGAAACATACAGCACTTCATTCTGGAATGTGAAGATGAAGAGCTTGATGAAATGTCAGAAATGGAATTCAAAAAATTAATCAGAAGATTACTCAGAAGTAATCAGAAGGAAATCCAATAATTAAAGAAATCCAAATATAACATGAATGGAAATTTTTCCCATGAAATTGAGATCTTAAAGAGAAATAAAAATGAAATATTAGAAATGAAAAATTCAGTAGATCATATTAAAATGCAGTAGAAGGATCATTAGAACATATGCAAACGCATGGAGACTGAACAACATGCACCTGAATGAACAGTGGGTCATGAAAGAAATCAAAAGAAAAATCAGAAAAATCTGGAAATGAATGAAGATGATAATACAACAAATCAAAACTTACAGGATACAGCAAAAGAAGTGTTAACAGGAAAGTTTATAGCAATTGGTGCCTACATCAAGAAATTGGAAAGGCATCAAATAAATGAGGTATCAGTGCATCTCAAGGATCTATAAAGACAACAGCAAACCAAACCCAACATTAATAGGAGGAAATAAATAAATAAATTGGAAATGGAATAAAATTGAAACAAAAAAATACAAAAGTTCAGCAAAACGAAGAGCTTTTAAAAAAAATTCATACACCATTGACCCAACTAATGAAAAAAAATAGATAGAAGACCTAAATTAATAAAATCAGAGATGAAAAAGGAAATGTAACAATGGATACCACAGAAATAACAAAAATCATCAGGAATTACAACAAAGAGTTGTGTGCCAACAAATTGAGAAACCTAGAAGAAATGGATAAATTCCTGGATACATACAACCTACCAAAATTGAGCCTCAAAGACATAGAAAACCTAAACAGATCAATAACCAAGATGGAAATTGAATCAGAAAATAAGACCCCCCCAACAAAATAATACCTAGGACTGGATGGCTTCACTGCTGAATTCTACCAGGCATTTAAAGAAGAACTAACTCCAATTCTTCTCAAGCTATTCAAAACAATTGAAAGGGAGGGAATCCTCCCAAACTCCTTCTATGAAGCCAGCATCACCTTAATTGCTAAACCTGTAAATGATGGAACAGAGAAAGAGAATTACAGACCAGTTTTCCCAATGAACATAGATGTAAAAATCCTCAACAAAATGTTAGTCAATCAAATCCAACCATACATCGGAAAGATCATTCACCTGGACCAAGTAGGATTTATCCCTGGTTTTCAGAAATGGTTCAACATTTTCCAATCAATCATTGGGAAGTCAAATCAATCAGGAGGCAGTCAAATTATCTCTATTTACAGATGACGTGATTCTATATAGAGAGCATCTAAAATACCAAGGGACTACTGGAACTCGTGAAAGAGTTTGGTAAAGTGGCAGGATATAAAATTAATACACAAAAGTCAGTAGCTTTTGTATACACAGACAATGCCATGGCTGAGAAAGATCTGCTAAGATCAATCCCATTCACAATAGCTACAAAAAAATTAAATACCTTGGAATAAATTTAACCAATGACATCAGATATCTCTATGATGAAAATCACAAAACATTAAAGAAGGAAATGGAAGAAGACACAAAAAATGGAAAAATCTTCCCTATCTTGTATTAGAAGAATCACGGGGCCAGCTCCATGGCACAGTAGGTTAATCCTCTCTGCCTGTGGGTGCTGGTTCTATTCCAGGCTACCCCTCTTCCAGTCCAGCTCTCTGCTGTGGCCCGGGAAGGTAGTGGAGGATGGCCCAAGTGCTTGGGCCCTGCACCCGCATGGGAGACCAGGAAGAAGCACCCGGCTCCTGGCTTTGGATTGGCGCAGCTCTGGCCATTGCAGTATCTGGGGAGTGAACCAACACAAGGAAGACCTTTCTCTCTGTCTCTCCCTCTCACTATCTGTAACTCTACCTCTTAAATAAATAAATAAAATATTAAAAAAGAATCACTATTATTAAAATGTCCATGCTACCAAAAGCAATTTACATATTCAATAGGATGCCAATGAAAATACCGAGGACATTCTTCTCAAATGTAGAAAAAACATGCAGAAATTTATATGGAAACACAGGAGACCCTGAATAGCTAAAGCAATCTTATACAACAAAAACAAAGCCAGAAGTATCACAATACCAGATCTGAAGATATACTATGGGGCAGTTATAATCAAAGCAGCCTGGTACTGGCACAAAAACAATGGGTAGACCAATGGAGCAGAGTAGAAACTCCAGAACTTAAACCATGCATCTACAACCAACTGATCTTTGACAAACAAGATAAAATCAATCCCTGGAGCAAGGACAGCCTCCTTAACAAATGGTACTGGGAAAACTGGATTTCCCATGCAGAAGTATGAAGCAAGACCCCTACCTTACACCTTACACAAAAATCCTCTGAAAATGGATGAAGACCCTAAATCTATGGCCTGATAATATCAAATTAATAGAGAATGCTGGGGAAACCCTGCAAGACTTTGCATAGGCAAAGACTTCTTGGAAAAGACCCCAGAAGCACAGGCAGCCAAAGCCCAAATTTACAAATTGGATTACATCAAATTGAGAAGCTTCTGCACTGCAAAGGAATACTCAGCAAGGTGAAGAGACAACCAATAGAAAGGGAGAAATATTGCAAACTGTGCAGCTGATGAAGGATTAATATCCAAATGTATAAAGAGCTCAAGAATTTCAACAACAACAAAACAAACAATCTGGTTAAGGTATGGGCAGAGGACTTGAACAGGTATTTCTCAAGAGAGGAAATCCAAATGGCCAATGAACACTCGAAAAAATGCTTAGGATTACCACCCATCAGGGAAATGTAAATCAAAGCCACAATGAAGTTTCACCTCACCCCCATTAGAGTGGCTTTCATACAGAAGTCAACAAACTACAAATGCTGGTGATGATGTGGGGAAAAAGATAGCCTAATCCACTGTTGGTGGGAATTTAAAATGGTATAGCCATCGTGGAAGGCAGTGTAGAGATACATCAGAAATCTGAATGTTGCTGGCGCTGTGGCTCAACAGGCTAATCCTCCGCCTAGCGGCGCTGGCACACCAGGTTCTAATCTCGGTCGGGGCACCGGATTCTGTCTCGGTTGTCCCTCTTCCGGGCCAGCTCTCTGCTGTGGCCCGGAAAGGCAGTGGAGGATGGCCCAAGTGCTTGGGCCCTGCACCACATGGGAGACCAGGAAGAAGCACCTGGCTCCTGGCTTCGGATCAGCGCAGTGCGCCGGCTGCAGCGGCCATTGGAGGGTGAACCAACGGCAAAGGAAGACCTTTCTCTGTCTCTGTCTCTCTCTCTCTCTCTCTCTCTCTCTCTCTTACTATCCACTCTGCCTGTCAAAAATAAAAAAAAAATAAAAAATAAAGAAATCTGAATATAGGCCTACCACCTGACGCAGCCATCCCACTCCTGGGAATTTACCCAAGGGACATGAAGTTAGCATCTGAATGAGTGATCTGTGTCCTTATGGTTATTGCAGCTCAATTCACATTAGCTAAGATATGGAGTTAACCCAGATGTCCACCAACTGAGGACTGGATAAAGAAATTGTGGGAGGGGTCGGCGCTATGGCGCAGTGGGTTCAGGCCCTTGCCTGAAGCGCCAGCAGCCCATGTGGGCACCGAGTCGAGACCCAGCTGCTCCACTTCCAATCCAGCTCTCCACTATGGCCTGGAAGGCAGTGGAGGATGCCTTAGGTCCTTGGGCCCCTGCACCAACGTGGGAGACCTGGAAGAAGCTCCTGGCTCCTGGCTTCGGATTGGCTCAGCTCTGGCCATTGTGGCCATCTGGGGAGTGAACCAATGGATGGAATGCCTCTCTCTCTCTCTCTCCCTCTCTCTCTATCTCTCTCTCTCTGCCTCTCCTCTCTCTGTGTAACTCTGACTTTTAAATAAATAAATAAATCTTAGTAAAAATAATAATGGAAATAGGAGAGGGAGGAGAAAGAGGATGGGAGTGTGTGTAGGAAGGAAGGTAAGGTTGGAAGGATCATTATGTTCCTAAATTTGTATTTATGAAATGCATGAAGTTTGTATACCTGAAATTAAAATAAAATTATGTGCTATCAGTAGTGTTTACTGATTATCTTTTGTGCCAGTAAATAATTAAATAAAGCAAAGTATATTAAGAATTAAGCAAAAATTGTACTTGCAAATATTTCCCAGGTGTCCTTTTAAAATCAACAAGTGATAAGTGCTCATACTTTTTGAACAAATTTCGGTAGCATATAAGTTAAAAATTGTAAAACTTTCTTTCCATCACCCAATTTTATTTCTCAGAGATAATTATAATAATTTTGTATACATACTGAATAAGTTTATTACATATATAGAATTGCTTACAATGTATAGCTAAATATGCTACTAACAGTACCTGTAACTTGCTGCTATTGCTTGACAAGTAGGCTAGTATATTTTTCAAAATGAATATTTCTGGACATAGGGCAAAAGTTTGCTAACTGAAGGTGTGAATGACAGCCAGCAAAATATTTTTTGAAGATTTATTTATTTATTTGAAAGGCAGAGTTACAGAGTGGCAGGGTCAGAGACAATAAGAGAGGTCTCCATCCGCTGGTTCACTCCCCAAATGGCCGCAACAGCCAGAGCTGGGCTGGTCCAAAGCCAGGAACCTGGAGCTTCTTCCTGGTCTCCTGCTTGGGTGCAGGGGCCCAAGGACTTAGACCATGTTCTACTGCTTTTCCAGGCCATAGCAGAGAACTGGATCCGAAATGGAGCAGCTGGCACTTGAGCCAGTGCCCATATGGGATGCCGGCAGGGCAGGTGACAGCTTTACCTGCTTTGCCACAGTGCCAGCCCCACCAGCAAAATATTAATAACTTTTATCTTATTTCCATGTTTTTTATTTACTACTGTAATTATTGTGTACAAATGTTTTTTGAACACAGGTGAGAACTTCTGTGTGTACATCCAAAACATTAATAAACTCTGCCAAATACTTTCAAAATAATATCTGTTTATTCCAATTAGCCATTTATTACAATGTACATTTTATTGCATACTTTCTGGTATCAATTTTTAGCAGATGTATTTCTACCTATTGTTTGCCTTTCTTATTGTGTTGGGTGAGTATCAGGAGGATGGCATTTATATATTTTTCCTTATTCTGCCTCTTTGGATGGCAATCCATATCTGTTCATGATGTGCACAGGACTTCGGGGATAAAATATTTACGAAGTTTGTTTTTTATAATCTGTAATAAGAAGGGAATTCACTAATTATGCCTTTTATCTTGTTTCTTCTTGCACTACATTAATTTATACATTTCTCTGGTCTGTCAGGTTGTTTCTAAAGAGTCACTTGTCTGGGGTAAAATGTCTATTTACTTTACTGGTCTTCTCAAGTTACTGTGATCTGCTAAAATTTAGATCATTTGCCACATTCCTCGACTATAGTTCTTTTTAAACCAGAATGCTAATCCATACTTAAACAGCACTTATGCATTAGCTTTTTTATTTTCAGTAGCAAAGATTTCATCTTGTTGTTTCAATAACTGTTTTAATCACCTTTTCACCCCCAGAAGAACAGCATACTATCTGCCACTATAATAGATGCTCAAACACACCTGAAGTAATGAATGGATATTACATCTCATACTTGTTACATAATTGTAAAAAGTGTTCTCTTTGGGCTGGCGCCGCAGCTCAATAGGCTAATCCTCTGCCTGCAGCGCCAGCACCCCGGGTTCTAGTCCCGGTTGGGGCTCCGGATTCTGTCCCGGTTGCTCCTCTTCCAGGCCAGCTCTCTGCTGTGGCCCGGGAGTGCAGCAGAGGATGGCCCAAGTCCTTGGGCCCTGCACCCCATGGGAGACCAGGAGAAGCACCTGGCTCCTGGCTTTGGATCAGCGCGGTGCTCTGGCTGCAGTGCGCAGGCTGCAGTGGCCACTGAGGGCTAAACCAATGGAAAAAGGAAGACCTTTCTCTCCGTCTTTCTCTCTCTCACTGTCCACTCTGCCTGTCAAAAAAAAAATGTTCTCTTCAACCAGTTTTATAATTAGCTAATATTTTATGCATGTTTTAGTCTTTGAATTTTTAGCGAACAACTGAAAGACAACAAATATTCCATAATGTGTTCCAATTGGAAAGCAAACATGCCATAGTTCGAATGATTCTGAGGATGGATGGATAGATAGATAGATAGATAGATAGATAGATAGATAGATAGATAATTGAAAGATAGATAGAAACACAGGTATAGATAGGTCAATCACTAGAGAGATATAGAGAGATACAGATATAGATACACAGACCAACAGATGAGCTTTATCTCACAAATATTTGGCAGGAGGTGGTAATTGGCTGAGTTATATGGAGATTTATCCATTGGATTTTTCACTAAATACATTGTTTTCTACACATATGATTTTTTTATCCCAGTTTTCACTAGAGTTTTACCCCTGAAGCCTAAGTATCCTACAGTTTTAACAGGTTCTCTGTCTTAGCTCCCCCACCATGAGATCTTACAATAAATCAATGTATCAAAACAATTAACTCTATTTGCCACACCATTTTCTTTTTGCACTCTTTCTACCTGTAAGTGGCACCAAATAAGCATGTGCGGTGTGTGGTTTGCTGTGTCACCTTCCTCCTTCCAGAGTGGCATACGACCCAAGAGCAGAGTGCCCGTTTATCCCACCAGGACGAGGAAAGCAGCCCACCATGCCTTCTCTTAAAACCCACTTTCTGTCACAGGCTTCCCTGTGCTGCTCCATTTTTTGTGTTTACAAAGCTACAAGGCAAGACTTATAAATATCGTATGCTTTGAGCACACAGAAGGATTACTACTTGTATGTTAATTCAGGGATATGCCCTATAAAGATATCATTGATGCCACATTTGATATTGGTAGTTTATAAATGTCTGACACAAACAACTGGCTATATGTTCTTCTCCTCTATTCATTATACACACACTTGCTTTACAGCTGTTATAATCCACTAGAGATGTTTATACGACGAATGAAATGTTTTCCCTGTCCACCATGTGTGAAGTGGTTCTCCTTCACAGCTGGAGGTGCTAATTTGGTTTAAAGTCTTACTGGACAATTTTTAAGTTGTTGTCCTTAGAAAAGAGAGGACTCTCCTTTAGGTCTCTCGGAGCCTCTGAATCTTGCCTGGGTTATACAGTCCCTGCCCCTGTTACTCTGTTAGACCTGAGTGACTGGCCTGACCCAAGATGCCAAGAATCCAGGTCACAAGTACCTGAGCATGCCCCTGTGGCTAGAATGGAGGATTTCCCAGCACAGGAAAAGCCAAGACTTAGAGGCCAGAGCCCCAATAGGAGTTCCCTTGCAGCTCTGGCCCCTGCCTCACACTCCCAATTTAACTGCACACTAAGAGTCACCAGGGGCAATGCGGCAGAATGCTGATTTCCAGGACTTGGCATACAGATTCTGCTTCTGTCAATCTTGGATGGATGAAGCTCTGGTCTTGTGGACACCTCCTGTGGATTTCATGCCAGTTTTGCTGTGAATAAAGAGTAGCGTCTTGCAGTTCCTCCATGTGGAACTTTGGCCGCTGCATTTCATCTTTCTGAGCTCTGGGTGACTCTGTTAAACGTAACACTGGCACAGGATTGGGGAAGTAGTAGATGAGCATCTTAGTCTGTTTGTGCTTCTATAACAGAATTCCAGAGATGTGCAGATTATCAAGAAGAGAAATGTTTCTCATTGCCCTGCAGGCTGGGACATCCAAGGTCCAGACAGCGACAGCCTTGGGGTCTGCTGAGATCCGCTGTCTGCCTCAGAAGCCGTGCCTTGTTTAGGTGTCTTCAGAGGGCATGGACGCTGTGTCCTCTCACTGTGGAAGAGACTGGAACTGCCCAGATCCGTGAGTGAGGCAGAGCCTTCATGGCCTAGTAACTCCCTGATGAATCCCCTTTTACTGTTGTTGTGTTGGATCTTAGGTTTCGATGTGAAGCTGGGAGAAGCCACACACACTCCAGCCACAGCAGTGCAGTTAAGAGCATTGATGTTGATGGCAGGGATTTCTGAGCAGTCAATGTTGGGCCACCCAAAGATTACTTATCGCTCTACGCAGCCACTCAGGACCTGGGCTGTGAGCTTCCACTGTGACTTAACTTTGGCTCTGGTCCACTTCTCTGTAAAGTGAGCATATTGAGAGTGTCTATATCACCAAAGTATTGTGCAGAGTAAAATGTGGAAAACTGAGAAGAGTGCTGGCATGGAGACCATTCAAAAAATGCTACTTATTATTACTATTATGGCTCTTTCATTAAAACTTCAAAAATCACTGATTGAGCACCTACTAGGTGCCATGGACAACCTGGTGTAACATGATCTCACCTGATTCATCATTCAAAAGGGATGTTTTAACACTACCTGGTACAACAGGTGTATACCCAGCAGGCCCAGACAAATCCTGGTGTGTGTCACATAACCAAAACGAACTGCAGGTGAAGAAGACACATGGCAGGGGCCAGGGGCTGCTACCAGCAATTCTCTTCTACCCAGCAGGGCTCAGAGTCTCCTCCAAGGAAGTGTCAAATAGGCAAGGGATGTTGACTTCATGTAGCCCTCACAGGGAGCTCCCAAGTATGTTTGATTTTGCCCAAGAGCAGCTGACTCCCAGCCATAGTGAGTCCCTGCTGTCTTCCCACTGCTCAGCTTTCTCACCGTTAATTTTACACATCCCATTCCCTTTGCCCCAATGCATTTCCCTCCCTTGTTAGCTTCCTAGGGTAATAAAACAGCACAGATGTGTGGCACACATGCAGTCCTGGGGCCTGGATTCAGACAAGAAGGTAGCCACAGGTGGTGCTTCCTCTGAATCTGTAGGAAAGACTCTATCCTCGGCTCCTGGCTTTTCTTAGCCTTTGTGTGACCTCCTCCCTCTCTGTTCCTTCCCCTTCTAGTATAAACACCAATTATTGGATTTAGGGTCCAGCCTAAATCTAGGATGGTTCTGTCTCAAGATCCTTACATAATTACATTTGCAGAAACACTTAATCCCATATGAAGTCACGTTCTGAGGTTCTGGGTGGACATGAATTCTGGGGAGATACCTTTCAACCCACTGGACCTCCTTTAGTTGGAAAAAGAAGAGAATGAAAGCGAGGCTAGGGCTCCACACTTCCTGAGGCCGAGCCTTTCTGCTGTGTGGTAAGGAGTGCCTCCTCCTCCTCAGGAGCCTGTTGTAAACCAGGCTTTCTCTTGCCTTTCCCGAGTCTCTGCAGAGGAAGAAGTAACCCCAGGGGCAAGCAGAACACATAATCTGGGGGCTTCTACTAGAGAGGCACACTGCACAGTGGCCCTACAATTTCAGGTGCTTCCCCACCTCCGTCTCCCAATGGACCTCTGTAAATTTCATCAGTTGATTGATTACCAAAGAAGAATGAATGGGCCTCACATTATGAAAATGTGGAAAACATCCAGTGAACAGTTGTTCAGGAGTTCGCTATGGATGTGTTCTGTTAGACAGTCAGATAATTCTGTGTCTTTGGCAGCACTCAACAGTTACTTTGGAGTCCAGTGCAAAGTCACGTGTCATCACCTCCAAAGCAGAGTGTCTTCCTCACTCACCTGGGCCTGGCGCTCAGCATTCCTCCTGACTGTGGGTGCTGTGTCTCCCAGCAGCCCCTGTAGTTGGTCTGAGGCCTTTACATGTGGTTTCTCCTGAGTAAGTGACATCAAGAATTAGTTGGGACCAACCACTGAAACTGAAGATGTGAATGCCATCCATCCTTTCTTGCACCTCGGTGTCAGAGTAGAGAAATTTGTCTGGAAGCCTGCAGATACTCAGTGCCTCTCCACCGGCCTGTGTCTCAGGGGATGAGTAAGCAGGGAACGAGGAGAGCAATTTCATGTTTTATTTATCCAGAGAAAGAATTGTTGCATATGACATAACATCCAGATTTTGAAAGAGGAGCTGACATCAGTAACAATGTGTTGTATTTATATCTAAAATTTAAACCTGAGGCTAGAAGCTTAAGGAATTTATAGCAAAGGTGTGAAACTGTTTACCTCTGTGTCAGCTGTTTAAAAAAATAAATATGAATGCCTGTCAACTCCGCTTTCTTCCTTGCCACTGAAGAGCCTGACTAAATTCTACCTCTCTGCCAGCCTACCCTAGCTCTGTGTAGTGACTCGAGCTCCATGTAGGGAAAATGTGATGCCATAGATTTGCAGGTGATGGCACTGGGCTGCAGTATCTTGGATGGCAGTAGGATGTTTGCTTGACTTCGTGAGAAACTTTTACTACTTAAGGATCAGTTCATCCTGTTCTGTGGATTGAATGTGTCCCCTCAAGTTCTTGTGCTGGGAACTTAACCCCCAACACAATCCCCCTGTGGTAGGAGGCGGGGACTCTGGGGGAGGGGCTGCACCCTCACGAACAGTGTATTTTGCTGGTTGTAAAAGGTCTCAAGGCCAAGAGACCAGGAGTTTGGGTTTGAAGTTCGCCTGCCTTATAGACTACTCCCTGCCAAGAACTGAGTCATCCTGGGGTAAAGTATCTTCAGGAGGAGAACCTTAGATTATTGTTATTCAGGATCCGTCTCTTTTTCTCATGTATGTACCTGGGAAGAATAGGCTGCTTAATCCTGACCCAGCAGTTTTTTAAAAAAGATTTATTTATTTATTTGAAAGGCAGAGTTACAGAAAGAGAAGGGCAGAGAGAGGAGGAGAGATCTTCCATCCACTGGATCACTCCCAAAAAGGCTGCAATAGTCTTGACTGCGGCAGGCCAAAGCCAGGAGCCTGGAACTTCATCCAGGTCTCCCGTGTAGGTTCAGGGGCTCAAGTACTTGGGCCATCTTCCACTGCTTTCTCAAGCACATAGCAGGGAGCTGGATTGGAAGTAAAGTAGCTGGGACTCTAACCTGCACCCATATGGACGCCAGCATTGAAGTCAGCGGCTGACCCACTGTGCCACAATGCCAGCGCCTGACCCAATAATTCTATAAAGTATATGCAATGATCTGTAAGAAATCACTCCTATATGTTTAATTGCTTATAATATTTATCATAACTAACAATAAAATAATACTGAAGGAAATGACACTTGGAAGACATTTCCTGCAAAGTGTATAGAATAAAACAAAGTGTGAGCCTGGCTTTGATTATCTGATACCCTCCACATGTAGGACAAGTCAGATCTGCACCCTCACTTGCCGGGGTTGCACACCCTCTTCCCCTCCTGAATGAATCTTCGGGGGGTGGGGGCTCCTCTGTGTCCTCCACACATGCTGGTGCAGCAGATGCCAGTGAGCACCAAGAGGTGTGTGGCCCACAGCAGGAGGGGCGTGGAGGTGACCAGCCTCAGACCAGCTCTGCTTAATTAGGTGGGGCTAACTGACCTGTCCCAGCCATTATATTACTCTGCCTTTGGCAACCAGAGACAGCCTTTCCGTATCTCTGTGTAGCATCTTTGATGAAAATGATAATGAATTTATACGAGATAAATTCAAAGCATAAATCACAAAGAATCTGCTTTTTAAGTCATCTTTGTTTTAATGAAGGGCTGGGTCAAAGGGGGTGGTTTTTATATTCTCATCCAATTAATATAAATTGGCATTTAGTGTTCATTGAAAACCATGGAGAGAGCCGGAGATCAAGTGAAAAAAAAAAAAAAAAGTAAAACACAATATTGAGTTGTTAGTTGTGACCAAGGAAAGCAGTTCTTAACCACTGCAGTAAAATGTGTACCTGCATGACTTCCTAAATAACTGCTATTTTGTCCTTCTTTGGCATAGAAAATATATTATTAAAAATTCTGATGGGCTTAGAGAAACATCTGTTGGAAGTTATTTTCAGAAGAAGCAACAAGTCATAAATGTGCTGAAGTTTTTCAGCAGAAAAGAAAGCGAATTCATGCTATTTTAAAAAGGGTTCCTTCAAAATTCCTAAGATAGAGCTCTGCAATTCAAAATGATTTTTTAAATTGAAATGTGATTACATTGGTGACTATTAAATTAGGTAATCTTTTTATCTGATAATTCTTGGCTGATCATACTGCTTTTCTGAAGAATAAAAAACAGAAAAAGTAAAACCCTGTGTGCTATTAAAGATGCAAACAGACGTCAGTTTCCAACCTTAAAATGTGAAGTTAGCGCCCAGTAGGAAGCATGACAGTCTTTTACATAATGAGATAGAACCTTGCAGACTGAGGGGCTCTGGGCACAGGAACAGCACTGAGGGCAGTGGAGGGAGCTGAGCTCACCCCAGAGGACCGACAGGAGAGCAGCAGGCCGGCATCCGCACCTGTGTGCCCCTGGCCCTGAACGCTGAGCTCTGGAGAGTCTAGACTGGGAGACTGGGAGCCAGACGACGGGCGCCTCCGGCCTGGCTGCATCCTTTCCTACGGGTACATCTGACCTGACTCGGGCAAGTTCCAAAGCCACCCCTAACACTTCGGGGGCTCACTGGATCCTCCGACCATCAGGGGCATGCACCAAGAGCAAATTACTGGAGCAGGTGCTGCGGACTCAGTGTCAGAGGATGCAGCGTATCTTCTTGAAGAGGATATTGTGCATGGACAGAAACACATACACCGGGAATGTGGTGCCACGGGAGTGGGGCTGTCTTCCTGCGGTGCCGGCTATCACCGGGAACAGACCTTACCAAAGCTGGGGCCTGCGGTGCACACAGCATCCTGTACCAGCACACTGGGAGGCAACGGAGGCTGGCCTGTGAGCTGGGCCTGTACCCTCGTGGGAGACCCAGACAGGCTTGCGACTCCTGGCTTTGGCCTTGCCCAGACTGTTTGGAGGATGAACTAGTGGACAGCAAAGCTAGCACTGGCTCGTGTTCCCGACATCCCCCTCCCCTCTCTGTCCACTTCTCTCTGTGGTTTTGCCTTTTAAATGAAGAAGTCTGAAGAAAAAAAAAAGAATGAAAGAAAAGGTTCCATAGAAGTACATTACAAAATCAATAAATAACAAGCTGGAGCCAGCTCTCAGGTTCATTGGAAGCAGTCCGGTGCTCACCAGTGCCAGGCACAGTGCTCCCAGCTTGGCCGCATGCTGACTCTGTCCACCTGTGCAAGCAACAGAAGGTTCTGGAGGCCGGAAGTGCCAGAGGAGACGCAGGTGTCCAGCGTCTGGAGAGAGCCTTCTTGCTGCGCCCTCATAGGGCTCAAGAGTGGACCAGGCGAAATGGAGGGAGAGGGACAAACGGCCCCCTTCACCTCCTGTGTGAGACCCAATCCCACTTAGAAGGCCTTGTGCTCCTGTGTCCCCATCACCTCCCACAGGCAGGGTCTCTTATACAAGGGTACTTTAAAGTCTTTGGGGAATGAAATGAAAAGATGTTTATTTTGGGTGTAATTTGTTTTTAAATCCATGCATAGTTTTTTCATAATCCACATTTTCTGTGAACTTTTTGAAGACTCTTACATGCAAAGAGTTTTTGCATCAAAATTAACTGATTTTTTTTTTTAGTTTTGCTTTTTTCCATAAACTTTTTGGAATAACCTTACATTATTACACTGGCAGTTAAGTTTTAACATCTGAGTTCTGGGGAGTACGTTAAGACCGTAGTGGATGGCAATGGTGATGCCCTTATAGGATGAAGGGAATATTCAACACTTCCCTGTGTCAACAAACCTTAACTCTGTCTCAAAGACAGAGCCGCCAGATTTGTACTTTATTTCACTAACACAGTCACTGTTATAATACATGGGCACTTTGTTAATGGTGCAGCTGTATTAATAGTTTAGAACCTCATCATTAATGAGTTTGGAGATGACCTGCGCAGCTCTCCATGGAAGGTTTGAGAATGTTCTGATAACTTTTCAGCCCTCAGCGAGTTTTCCTGGCAGAGCAGCTGTACTTATTTTTTCAGAACTTAATAAAGCTGCCTGGATGGTTTTGAACAGCATTGTCAGACAGCTTTTTCAAATACGGCTTGTTGTCAGGGTTCTAATTGGATGACCAGACACTTTCCCAAATGCTTGGACTCTGACCACACACCATCAAAGAGACTACTTTTTGGAGAAAGGAAAAGGCACCAGTGTTTTGTTTATTGTCAGATAATGGCTAACTGGATAACAGTTGGTCATTATTTGGTCAAAAACAAACAAACCAAAATCCTCCTGCTCATCTTGTATTAGTCCTGGCCTATCTCTTTACGAAGTGCTGGAGAGGGACCCCAGGATGTAATTCTTGTACCACAATGAGGTCAGCAGCACTGTTTGCTGGCCGAGGCCAAGCCCAGCGGGCCAAATACTTATTTGCACTAAAGGATATAAGCCACTGCCTTACATATTGCATTCGTAAGTTGTTTCCAGAGCCTTCTCTTTGTCAACAATCAGAAAGTCAAGGAAGGGAAGAGAGGAAGACATTTATTTTGCCCTGAGGGACCCGAAGACTGTGCGAGAGCACTCTGCCATCTTCCCCTCAAAAGCGCCCCCTCCCACATCTGAGCAACTCCATGGATGCCGTGAGACCAAATATTACTGAGGGCTTTGGAGTGGCCGCACAACTGAACTTGATCCGATTTCCTGTGCACCGATGTGTTATTAATGTGGCTTTGAACTCAGCTGGCAAGATGTGCAAACGCACCATCTGGCAAAAGGACCGCTTCTGAGACCAACAGCGTTTTCCGTGAAAGTCAGAGAATTAAGCAATTACAGATCTCAGAACCGTGGATGGAGACTGAGGGAAATATGTTCTATAAATATCACTGTCACTCCTCAAAGCTGCTCGGGTCTTCCTGTGCCCCTGTGCAGCTCCACCCGAGCATTAGGAAAATCTGGATTTGAAAGCAGAGGACTTTTTTTTTTTTTTTTTGGCTTTCTTCCTTATTTGTTGAATTTCAGCTGCCCCTGAAAATTTGCTCAGATTCTTCATAAGCTCTGTGGCATCTGAGCGTGGAAGGATTTTTTTTTTTAAATTCTTCAATCTTTAGTTCACAGAAAGCTGGAATGTTACCAGAGGAAGAGCTTCTGCTTGTTCTACCCTACTTTGTCTATTTTCCAAATAGGAATGTATGCACAGAGCAACTGCATAGATTTTTGGGATCTTATTGATGTAAAAGATAAGAAACCCATTCTCTGCAGTTTTCAGAACTCATAAAAGATGACAAGGATCCCACCAGCGATGTACTGGATATTACTGTGGATCAGAGTTGCTCTCTACATTCTACATTTGCCTCCAGTCTTCAGACGAGTCCTCAGAGTTGATAATATTATTGTCTGTGATGGAACCATAGGAAGGAAAAATAATTTGCCAGAAATTATACAGCGAATGAATTATGTAGAGCTTGTGTCTCTACATATTAATAATTTTGAATTCCATATTCATTATTCCACAACCTGCTGGTCCCCCAAGGAGCACTTGAGGATTGGAGTTCCTGACTGTTGATAGCCATCCATTCATTCATTGTTCTGTTCATAGTCAGGTTCTAAGTGCTGTGTGAGGCATTTGTAAAGATAAATAGTGTAAATGCCACCCAAGCCTGCACTCAAACATTTCCAACTTAAGTTGAAAGACACAGATGGAGCCAGACAGACACACACATACCTCATACCATCCAAACGCTAATCACTACAGTAAAAAGAGTGTGGTGGGCAGACATGTGGGGATCTCAGATGAAGGAAAAAACGATTACTTTGATCTAGAAGAATCACATGATGTGTGCAGTCCCTGACAACGAAGAACAGAATTTTATCTGCCTGGGTTCCCGAGCCCACTGGAAAACACAGCATCTGGAGAAAAACCACAGGCCCTGCCAGGGTGTGGATCTTTACAATTGCAAATCTTGCATTTTTATGTGCACTCCCTCCCAGATCCTGATACCAGTTTAATGAGATGACTTGGTCTAGAGGCAGGGTGTGGCTGCTCCATCGTCCTCAACACTGAAGCAATGATAAATGGTCCCAGAGGGTCTGCTGGTCCAGTTAGAATGGAGCAGGGTATTGTCTGCTGCTATTGCTTGAGGGACGCCACAAAGCCCCAGTGTCGTTTGTCCAATGTATGTCTCCCTCGTGTGTCTTCCGGTCAGCTGGGAGTCCGTGGCCCAGCCTCGCTGCCCTGGAAGGCCCTCTGTCACGCTGTAGCCATGGCTGCACTTGGCCCTGGCTGTGGGTTAGGCTCACATCTGTGCTGTATGTATGCAACTCTTGCATCCATGCTGAAGAGATGCAAGCTTCCAGGGAGTCTTTTTTTACCTTAGCAACAGAGCAAATGCTTCTAAGGCCCTGCTTCAGTTACATCTGCTGAGGTCTGAACTGCCCTAGCCAATCACATGGCTGAGCACAAAGTTGGGGGTGGAGGGGAAGATATTATAATGTCTGCTTAGTAATACATAGGAATGGATATTTCTGAAGAATAAACTACCATGTATACAATGGAGGAGAGGTAAAGAGAAATTTAAAAAGAGGTAAAAAGAAATTTACAAATCTTAAATTTTAAAAATTTAAAAATTTTAAAGACAGTTGATCTAGAAAGGAGCAAATGATTGACACACCCAAAGAAAACTGTGCAAAATGTCAGCTTCAGCCTAAACACAAGAAACAGCAAAACACTTCAGAAAGATCATTAGCACAACCCAAAAGATTCGTGTATGGAATGCACTGGAGCAGGCAGAAACCAGGGAGGGATTGCCAAGCTATCGTAAGTACCCCAAGTGGGGAGGTGACAACTGGGAAAGAAAGCAGATGAGGGTGTGAGCTACATTTCTGAGAGACACACGAGGTCCCTGTGGGACCTCGCCATACGTAGGGGTGCTGTAGAGCAGGCAGGAGTCCAAGGTAAGGGATCCATGTGGTCCATTAGAAAACGCAGGAGGGGCCGGCACCGTGGCTCAATAGGCTAATCCTCCACTTGTGGCGCCGGCATGCCAGGTTCTAGTCCCGGTCGGGGCGCCGGATTCTGTCCCGGTTGCCCCTCTTCCAGTCCAGCTCTCGGCTGTGGCCCGGGAGTGCAGCAGAGGATGGCCCAAGTCCTTGGGCCCTGCACCCACATGGGAGACCAGGAGAAGCACATGGCTCATGGCTTCGGATCAGTGTGGTGTGCCGGCCGCAGCACGCCGGCCATGGCGGCCATTGGAGGGTGAACCAACGGCAAAGGAAGACCTTTCTCTCTCTCTCTCTCTCTCTCTCACTGTCCATTCTGCCTGTCAAAAAAAAAAAAAGAAAGAAAAAAAGAAAATGCAGGAGGAAAATCAGACATTTAGTTGGAAGGAGAGGGCCTGAAGCCTGGGTGAGGTGGGGAACACTGATGCTTGGACAGAAGAAGGAATGTCAGCAGAGGGAGGACTTAGGGGACAGAGAATGATGGAAAGTAACCCAGCTGAGCAGGAGCCATCCTGCGGGGACCTACGTAGCCATGAGGATGGGGCAGTGCAAGCAACCCGTCAACCAGACAGAGGCCAGAACGTGAGAGTGGGGAAGGGGTGGGAGTGGTGTTACCGGAGAAATTGCAGGGTTCTTGTCTTCGCGCAAGAAAGAATTCAGGCGTGAGACAGAGAGTAGTGGGAGGTAAAATAGCAAGGTTTATTAAGAAGGAACATCTGTAAGGACGGATGGGCACCTCTCCAGACAGGACCTGAGAGAGAGTGCCCAGTCCCTCAGACTGGGGGAGTGGGGGGGCTGCATGGGTGAGTGGAGAGTACACCTGGCCAGGCCAGGCCAGGCCAGGCCAGGCGGGCAACTCAGCAAAGATGCAGAGAGCTGAGCGCGCAGTCCAGTTGAGGCTGGGGGTTTTAAGGAGATGGGTCTTGCTTCCCCACCTCTGCTCCTCTTGGAACAAAGAGCTTTTTGGATGTAAATAGAAAAACTTCTCTTGAAGGTCTGAAACAAAGGACTTTATGGATCAGACCTGAGGAAGGGAGCAGGGTGTTTGAGATGCAGATGCTGGGCTGCACCTGGGAGATTGTGGAAGATTTATCAGGCAGGAAGCAGGAGGGGTGAGGGCCTCCACCTGGCAGGTTATCAGGTAGAAGGGGGCAGGGCAGGAAGGATGCGAAATCTGGGCTTCCCCTGAAACATTGTTAGGATGACTTTGAGATGCAGATGCATATAGATGTCTTCTGTTTAGGCCTGTCACACACACATAAGCTCATAACTGACTTCCTACCTAACAGTGGGACTTTAGATTGCAAGGCATCCTGGTGGGCTGCTGTGTGGAGGAGGCTGACGCCCAGTGGTGTGCATGCAGGGGTATCTGTGAGTGATGGACACCACCCCAGGAAGCTCTGAAAGTGACCACAACAAGGGAGTCTGGGGCAGGTGCAGGTGGAAGGAAGAATGTACCCCTATTACTAGTTAAGGATTAGTATTATTGTGCTTCACCCACGTGTGGATTCAAAACCTTTTTGGAAATGTTCTCTGTTGTTGCTTGTGAAATTGGTATCAAAAGCGAATGAGCCGCAGGTCCACAAGGACGTGTTCTCTGCTTGTTGCCCCTTTGGTTAAGCAAGCGTGCCCGTTGGCAACAATGGAGGGGATGTGTGAGGTCTACTGTTAATGTGTTTGTTTGAAATTATTTAGAGGAATGCCCTGTTAGTGACAATAGCTAACTTTCTGTGCTCTTTTATAAAACAGAAACGTATGCCAGCCCTTACATTAGATAATGATAAGGACATATTCCTGAAGTAAATCAGTTTTTAAAATTGAAGATTATCATACTCTACTGTACCTCTGGAAGCACTGTGGTAATTCTTTTTTTCCCTATGGAGTTTTATATCCCTTTGAATGTCCCTTTAGGTTTTGGGTGTCATGTTCCCCACCACACACACACACACACATTTCTGTTTCTGGCCCAGTGCAGGGTTGCGTGTGTGCTGTGTCCAGTGTGGAAGCACCCTGGCACTGCTGCAGGGGCCTGTGCTGACACTGGGTGGGTACACACACTTTCCCACTCCTGGTTGCCCAGCTGTGTATAGAAATCGTGCATACCAGATGTAAGACTGTCTCGCACACTGTGGGACTGAGGACCAGGCAAACTGTGCACGCATTTAATGCTGCCTTCCCTATGTGTTTCCACCTGGCTCCAACAGAACTGTGACCTGGAACAGCAGAGCATCGTTCATGTTGTGCAGAGACCACAGAGAAAAGGTCCAGAGACCAATGCGCCTGGAGGAGACAACCCCAGAAGGACCTCAGGAGGCTTCCAGAGGGAGCCAGCGAGCTTAACGCGAGTGGACCTCAGCAGGGACGTGCTCCCGGCAGTCTCCGTGGGGCTGGCTGTTATTCTGGATGCCAGTGGCAGCAGGGGCTCAGCAGCAGCTGGAAGTCCAGGTAATCACAATGAGTCTGCCCAGGACTTTGGGGGCACTTGGTTCATGGTAAGTTTTGGATTGGTGTGTACAAACCATTTTGGAGGCCTCATGAGAAGGCACTTGGAGACCCATGGTAGAAGAATGTGTTTAATAGAAATATAACAAACAGAGGCACCATAATGAAATGGAATATGAGGATGTCAGGAGATGGATGGGAGATGTCAGGACCATGAATATAGGATTTAGTTTTCTTAAAATACAGTTTGATTGATTATATAGTTTCTGTTGATGTAGAGCTTTAAAAAGCAGGCAGAGAAAGTGAGAGGTCATTTTAGGTTGCGTGGGTTCTAAGGCTGTAGTTTATGATATCAGTGAAATCCTTTCTCTGAAGGACTCCTTCCTATCTCTCTCAAACCTGCTTTACAGTGCCTTTCTTTGGGAAGGAAGGGAGCTATTCCTCTGTTATTTTGACAACATTAATATGTTGCCCTACTCTTTTATTCTCCGAGCCAAATTGTCAAAAGAACACCAAGATTAATTTTGACCATGAGTGTGTTTGACAGAATATACAAAATAATAACAAAGACTTCACAGGGTAGAAGGTGATGTCCCTCCCGTCTGCACTAGTCCTGGGCTAGTACGGGTTTCACAGGGCCAGGGAGATCTGGGACCAGCAGGACGGAAGCATAAAATAGAAGGAAATGCCTCCTACAAATAGTAGGGGTTGATGTGTCCAGTTTCTTGTCACCCAGACAGGAAAGAATTCAGTGGTGGGACACTCACCAACACCAGTTGGAGGAAAGGATTTACTGGCAGAGCCAGCGTCCACCCTGGAAGAGTGAGTGTGAGCTCAAGAAGCTGCTGTGCTCCGAGGGGCTGAGACAGATTCTTTTATGAGGTTTTCCCACCTTGCATTATACCATTTACAGAAGGGGGGCAGGTTTTACCATATTCAGGGTGGGTCTCTGTTGGTGCAGGTGCAGTTGGGATAACATGGTCTATCTCATATTGAAGCTTCATTACCATCTCCAGTCTCCCACAGGGTGTGCTTGTGACCATTGAAAGGAAGCATAGATTTGTCAGTGTTCAAGATGGCCCCTCAATCTGGTTAAAACATTTTGTCTACCTGTGCAGTGCAAGGAGGTGATTGGAGTCTGGCTGCTTAATCATCAATGATCAGGGCCTATTTCTTATCAACAGGTTGTGACATCATTAATGTCTGGCACGGGGCATCCACCCTAAGCCAGTTACTTATCTACCCTGCCTCACTAAGCCAGCTCTCTGTCTATCCTGCCCCCACTCCTAAAATTATTAAATTGAATTTAATGAATTTTTGAAATCATAGATGAACTTGCACAAAACAACACAGAATTTCCAGGCACAAGTGAATGAGTAGAAATAACGCAACTACCTTCAAATAGAAAAGTGAATAAACCCAGAATTTAGGAACTTGAGCTGATGATGTTCTAGTGGTCTTGGTTAGGTTACAGAGGGGAGGAAGGCTCTGCTTCAGGTGTACTGGGCACCTAGGGGACTGAAAAAAGACCTGAGAAATGGAAATAATGTAGCAAATAACAAATTGGGGAAAGTTAAACAGAAATCTATGCAATACCTATGTGATCCAAGATAAGAAATGAATATGATTATTGGATGAAGGCTGAAAACACATCTGATATTTCAAGCAGGGCACATGTAGGATGACTCCCAAGAGCCCACTTAGATGTCCTGGTATGGATGCCTCCCGAGAGAAGCAAACCTTACTAACGGGCATTCATGATCCCAACACTGGAAATCAAGCAAGGAAAACCCCACCTTGAGCATATAGGAGGCCAGAATATGCTACCCTTAAATATCAAAATACGCATCCTGAAATAGGCCTTTGTAGCATTAAGGGCAGCTTTGAGATGAGTGCCTGGAGTAAGAGCAAACAGGGGAGAAGCTCTACAAAAGCGGAAAGTCACGTTTTGTCAGAGAGGATCACATCTGGGAAGGAGGGCTCCCTCTGCAAGGGTGTCTCAGGTCAGCCCCAGGGAGAGGAGCTCTGAATCCCTAGAGACTTCTCTTCAGAGAAGGCAATGCCCTAAACCTGCCCTACGTACTTGTTGACTGTACTTTCTCAGCCACGTCCCCATTAACTGGCTCTCCCCACACCCTTCTCTCTTTTGTCTTTTGTTCTTTGCTACTGAAACCTGAATTCAAGGCTACCTCTTTGATATTTACTCATTTTACCTGATTACCTCCCATAATTACATGAGTTAAATGTGTTAATAAACTTCTGTTTTGTCGTGGTTAGTCTGTTTTTACAGGAAGTTCTAGATAAAAACTTCTAGGGTTGGTGGGAAAATGTATCATTTTCTCCCCTACACATGGAAGTGAGCATAAACTGGAAGCTTGGCTCCTTCAAATGTGGGAGAATGAAGCAACAATCTGAAACAGAAAACACAACAAATATATTTAGTGCTAATTAAACCATAAAAGAAACAATTGAAATCTGAAAGAGAAAACAGATATAACAGGAAAAGATAGGACAGAATTTTAGCAATTAGACTTAAAAAAAAACTTAAACGGATGATTAAAAAAGAAAATTGGACAAAAATTGGCTAAAGAGAGAATTAGTGAATTGGAAGGTGGATGTGAAGGAATTGCCCATAATATGACACAGAATAAGGAGTACAAGAGTTTAGTGGAGCAGGAGTTGGCAGTAGAGGGTCTAGCATATATTCTTATTCTGATAGAAAGTCTATTATGGGAAGAAAAAGAACGGAGAGGAGAGAGAATTAACAAAATGAGGATTTTTCCATTATGTATAAATCCTCTGATTCAAGAGTGCACGGCACCAAGCAGGATTAATAAAAAAGCATACAGTTGATCTTGATTACAATAATTAAAAGTAAATTAACCACAAAAAGGAAGCACAACACCAGGGACAAAAACACAAAACTTAAAATCAAATGAAGAAATCCCTTATGTTGAAACAATAGTTTGAATGGTTCCGAATGTTTCCAGAGGCTGTCAGTTTGCCTTGATTAGATGTACTGAGAGTAATGAATTGTAGTTCAGTGAGATGAAAATATGGATATTAAAACAAAGTTTGTTAAAGCACGTTCCAATAGAAGAGTGGGCCAGACAAGAGAGAGTGTGGCTCTCTTTCTTCCTAGTTTGGATTTTTAGGCCTAAAGTTTCAGGGGCGTTGTGTTTGTGATGTGGCTGTGAAGTCTTTGGCTGACACCTGGGGGTTGCACACCTTTGGACTCTGCACACATGGTTTCTCAGTGTGCATTTTGTCTCCCCTCTAGTAGGGGGAGGGAAGAGAGAAACCTCAATGCTGATTACAGTGACTGTATAATGAACAAGGCCCCTCCACTGTCTAATGTGGTGTTATTGCACAGGTGCCATAAACTAGACTTTTCTGGCTTGACTAGTTCCCTTTTTATCAGGATACTTTAACAAGTTGTGCTGCAAAATGGGTAGCCTTGGGTGGGCCTGGGCAGAGAACAGGGTCCTTGCTCCCACTACTGGAGGAGGGTCTTGTAACCCTTCCCCCCATAGCTCAGGTCTCAGTTTCTGCTTGACATGAACATAAATAAAAGAAGGAAAATGGTGGTGGCGTAATATCAAACTGCCAAGGGGAGCATTTTTTGACTTAAAATTCTGTGCTCAACAAAACTATTATTCAATAGTGATGGGATCACAGAGTTTATTCTTCCTCTGATGAAAACTGTGTGTTACCTTATTTACTGTCTGGAAAAAAGAGTTTGAGCCCAAGGTAAAGAATTGGAATGCAAGGGATGGTGCTCAGCAAATAAAAGATTGAATGTGTTTCAATTTAAATGAGTATGCATGTAAATAATGATCTTGGTTAGTTTGATGTGTTCAAAAACAGGGTAGAACCAAAGTAGGAAGTAAAGATCGAATTCAGAAGAAAACCACAGTGAGCAGTTGACATGGATATGCTCAGGGTTTCACCAGTGATCAGAGAAATGTTCAAACAATATCTGATCAGTGTACCATTACACAATGGGCCAAAACGCAACAGTCTGACAAGTCCAAGTGTGGGTTAGGCTGTGGGACAACAGGTGCCTCTAGATGCTGTGGTGCAAACATTGACTGTTTCAGCACAGTAGATGACAGTTGCACAACTTCACAATGATTAATGGAATTCAAGTGTCGCATATTCTGCAACTCAAAGTACACAAGGAGGCACTTTCACACATGGTCATATCAGTATCCTTTGAGGTTATGAAAAAGTATAAACAACACAACTGTCTTTAGATAGACTAGATAATCAGTGCTTAATTATTATAACAAGTTAAATGAGAAGTCTGATAATTCCATAGTTAAAACAAATGACCTAGATATAAATATATATATATATATACATATATATATATATCTCAACACTAACAAATCTTGAAATCACTGTGTTTATTTTTTAAAAGGATTATTGAGTAAGATACTGTCTATGTAGAATTTCAATGTATAAAACCCCAACTATATACATTGTTCATGGATAGAATAACTATATATATTCTGTCCAAGTGGGATATGGTTTAGAGTTAAAGGTGACATTAAAATATATTTAAACTCGGCTAGCGCTGTGGCTTAACAGGCTAATCCTCCACCTTGCAGCACCGGCACACTGGGTTCTAGTCCCAGTTGGGGTGCCGGATTCTATCCCGGTTGCCCCTCTTCCAGGCCAGCTCTCTGCTATGGCCTGGGAGGGCAGTGGAGGATGGCCCAAGTGCTTGGGCCCTGCACCCGCATGGGAGACCAGGAGAAGCATCTGGCTCCTGGCTTCGGATCAGTGCGATGCAACGGCCGCAGCGGCCATTGGAGGGTGAACCAATGGCAAAAAGGAAGACCTTTCTCTCTGTCTCTCTCTCTCTCACTATCCACTCTGCCTGTCAAAAAAATATATATATATATATATATATATTTAAACTCTATCTTACATATTGAAGTGTCTATTTATTGACTGAAAAATTGGATTTATTATAATAAACCTATATACTACTTTTAAATTATTTTCAAAAGTAAAAAATAAAATTTGGGGCCGGTACTGTGGTGTAGTGGGTAATGCCACTGCCTGCAGTGCCGGCATCCCATATGAGCACTGGCTTGAGACCCGGCTGCTCCACTCCCAATCCAGATCTCTGCTATGGCCTGGGAAAGCAATAGAAGATGGCCCAGGTCTTTGGGCTTCTGCACCTGCATGGGAAGACCCAGAGGAAGCTCTTGGCTCCTGGCTCCTGGCTTCGGATTGGTGCAGCTCCAGCCATTGCAGCCAATTGGGGAGTGAACCAGAGGCTAGAAGGCCTCTCTCTCTCTCTCTCTCTGCTTCTCCTTCTCTCTTTCAAATAAACAAATAAATCTTTAAAAAACAAAAAAATATAAAATTTCTTTTTAAAAGTAAAAAATTCTTTAGAGCAAAAACAAACCTTTATGTTCATTATCTCAAATAATACTAGCAGAATAAACATCTTGTGTAGATATTTGCATACATTAATCAGTTTCCCAGAATATATGATTCTACCATCTTGTCCCTGATATTTATTTATCTGAAAGGTTTAAAATACAGTCTTATTATCTAATCATAAAATTACTTTTATTTATTCCTAGAATTTTATTTTATGGTTAACAAGTTTGAAAGTATTGACTTTGAGTTGGCTCTTTTTCCAGACCATAATACTTTTAGTTAAGAAAGCATTCTGCTCTGTCGGGGCTGGGAAGATTATGCTAAATGTCTATAGTCACTTTCTTTATGCTCTTGAGATGTGGAATTATTTCAACCCAACACTAAGTTCCAGAAATTCTTGTACAGTTCATAACACGGCAAATGATGAGAGCACTGTGGCAGGAGCCAAGAGCTTTCAGAGTATCACACGCACTGTGGTGAGACGTTTACCTTTACTTCCGGTGACGTCAGCTGCTCCTGATGTCTGATCACCCTGCTTCTCATTTACCCCCGACCAGCTGGCCTGCGAGCTTCCTGTGTTTGCCGGCCAAGGGCTGTCCACAGCAGAGTGAGCTCGTGCAGAGGGTGGCTGGTAGGGTCCTGGTGTACTTCCCTGACACCACCCCAGGCCAGAGTGAGGTTCTGGCACCCTGGTGTCCAGTGAGGCGACCCTCTGTTGTATTTCCGCTGACACCACCTTGGGCTGGCATGGGGCTCTCCTGGTACCACGTGCTAATGCAGACAGGTAGGTGTTAGCTACCTTGCACTTGGGGAGGATCAGGAAAAGAGATGGGTTCTCCTAGGTGAACTTTAGATAAGATTTAGCTCTGTGCTAGTCTGAGAAGTGAGAGGTAAGCAGCCATGCCTCAGTTGTCAGAACTAGCAGGTGTTGCCTCCTCTCTGATCTCTTGCACCTCTCATTGCTTTCTGGGTTGGAAGTTCCTGCTGAGTCTGTTTATTCTCTTTGCCCAATTAACTAGTTTCCCCCAAACTCTCCTGGAAAAGCATTGACAAATATTCACTAAATTACTTAAAATTATGAACTTGGTAAAGTTTTCATCATAACTTCTCTGTATGTAGCTTTTAAAGCTATGCTTTACTTAAAATTATGCAGGAAAAAATGAGACTTCACCTCTTATCTTGGTTTTTCATTGTTTGAATGAGTGTGATGCCTTGAAAGGGATGACTTGGAATATGCTTACATGATGATTTTCCCTTCATAAAAATGGTAGTCTAGAGTTCTTCAAGTGCTGAATCACAAGTTCCCATCTGTAGAATTGTCTAGCAATGCTTGTTCATGCTTCTTCTTTGGCCAGAAATTGTGACAGCATGGTGAGAAGAAATCCAAATTCTTTGATCAGGCCCTGACCAGATGTTCCAATTCATTTTGTAGAGGCCCAGAAATGTCCCTGCTGACGACACTCTGAGAAGCTGTGCCCAACAGCAAAGATTTTTTCCAGCATTACTACCATGGGTCCTCCCTGGCGACCTCCAGACACACATCAGGTGGGAGGGAGGAGGCAGGCATGATAGAGGCAAACAAACCCTGTCAATCCATGGCAGCTGAGCCAGTTCCTATCTGCCTGTTTTGTGTCAAGTCCCTGATTACAAAATGTTTGAAAACCTCTGCCTTGAAGAAGGAAAGTTAAGGGAAACACAGTTTTCTGCATGTTTCCAGGTTGAACCTAGAAGGATTTAAGTTCTG
Organism: Lepus europaeus; assembly: GCF_033115175.1. NCBI lineage: Eukaryota > Metazoa > Chordata > Mammalia > Lagomorpha > Leporidae > Lepus > Lepus europaeus. The sequence continues at coordinate 162,588,701 of NC_084829.1, read as the reverse complement.
TACAGGGTGAACAGCTGTGTGGTAGCCCCACGGGTAGAGGATTTGATGGAGAGTTCTGAAATATGGAAAAGTACCTTTGGGTACTTGCAGTGGAAAAAGATAACTGGTCAGCAGCAGAGGTGATATCGCGACTTCCATCGATAGCCAGTTATGCAGTTTATGCTTAGAACCTGGGGCATTACATCAAGATTCCTAAGAGGAAATGGAAGAGCTGGACGGGGTCTTACATATTCCTTGGAGCAGTGGTTTTCAGTCACAGTGCTCCTCAGAGTCACCCAAGGGCTTATGAAAGCACAGATTGCTGTGCCCAGCTGTTAGCCTGCAGAGGCTGAGAAATTGTGTTTCTAACAAGTTCCGAGGTAAGGCTAACACTGCTGGACCAAGAGCCACACTTTGAGTAGCATGCCCTAAATATTACAAAGCAGTCACATTTGGAATATAGTTAATGAACAAAATACTTTATTTTACAAGTATTTGACAAGAACACTGAGGAAGCTGCACTTGGGCTCAAGGCACCTGTGGATGAGTTGAGCTCACAAGCTGTTTGTGTTTCCTCAAGGGGCTCCATTCATCACCTGCTGACATCAGATGAGAGAAAACTATTGGACCTTAGGGAAAAACAGGAATGTTCTCGAATATTTCCATCATACAGTTACTTAACTACTTAAATACGTGCTGAATATGGCAAATGAATAAATAAATACGTGCTGAATATGAGCCATTACTAAGTGCCAGGCACGTTTCCAGGTGCAGGGATGCAGCAGGAAATAGAAACCGACATGATGCTTACATGAATCAAGCTTGTTCTAGTTAGGGAAGAAGATGAAAAGCAAAGAAACGAATCCCTGGTCAGTGTATGTCCCCTGGAGAAACATCTAGCGGAGAGTGAGTAACTGATGTTGGAGAAGAGCATCCTCAGGGGGCACCCCTTGGGTGTCTTGGGCAGAGGGACCTGGGAGCCTGTGAACCGGAGGCAGGACTGGGTCAGAAAGCAAGGGCCCATGCTGGCTGGGGCCCTAGGAATGGTGAGAGGAGATGAAGCCTGATGGGAAAGGAGTTACTGTAGGATTTTGGAGTAATGGAGTGGCATGACCTGGCTTAGGGGTAGCTTGTGCTGGCCAGAGAGCAGGATGTCAAGGTAGAAACTACAGGACAGCAGGCTTTCAGATCATGGGAAGACTGCAGTGAGCATAGAACCCGGAACCTAAACGAATGGTAAAAGGCAGCATCTGTGAGGGTGGCGGTGAGCCTGGCAAAAATGCCAAGCCCCTCTTCCAGGAGACGTCTGCTTGAACTTGCCAGCAGCCACTTGAGGTAGCTGGCAGGCACATCCTCCTGATAGACAAGGAGACAACAGTGGACCCTTGGAGGAACTGGCCCCTAGAGGACAAGTTTGACCCCAGGACCCTGTCACTCCAAAGACTGTGTACAGGTATCCTCTAGTCTATGCTGGCCTAACTACAGATACTGGAAGTAGGAAGGGGTTTCGGCACTTGCTTTAGATATTTTGGTTGGGAAATTGACTTAGTCTTGAAATCAGTGGTTCTGAATTATCATGTGCAATGTTAAGTTCAGCCAATAATCAAATTTGAAACTCAGCTTTGTAATATATGGTATACTATTTTTTATTATTTTTGGTTTAAAAATAAAACTATTTGCTAATTTGTCAGTTTTGCCCCCAGCTTACCAAGAAAGCATTTTATGAGTATTTGAAGATTTTATTATCCAAGAAGTGTTTATTTTCTTACTGAGTGAAAGAGTAATTTTGATAAAACATCACATGCTGGAATAATAAATTATTGAAATCTAACTCAGGTAATATAGAAAAACCTTGAAGCAGGCAAATATGAAAAATTTTGGAAACAAATGAAATTTTTTTTTAAGACTTGCACTTTAGATATACATGGATTCATCATGCTTATTAGAGAATCTGTTCTTATCAACAAACTCTCGCCAGTGGTAGGATGTAGTACAAAGTGAAAATTATTCTGGGATTGTAAATTATCTAGCACCTGCCAAATACTTGCTAATGAAATAAAGTGATAAGCTTCAGACTTAATTCTCATTTTATCCAAAATCAAATCTGAAGTACTTGAAAATGTGTGTTTTACATGCTAATGACTAGAAGCCAGAGGGTGTGAATTTCTTGGCGTTTTTGGACAGCTTTAAGGATTGCCTCTTGTGTAAACCTTCCTTGAAATGACAAAATTTTGGCAGAGATACTAGAGCAACTTGAAGTTGCTCTCACATCAGTTTATTAAAAATGCATTATGATTCTGCCAGGGCTTTAGTTTTTCTTCAAACGTAGACATTTTCACTATGATATACTTTTTCATTTTTGTAAGTGAAAACGATGTTGCACAGTAACAAGAATTAAGCCAGCCTGCCACTTCGGTGGTGGTGGTGGTGGTAAGTTTGAGGTAGGGGGTCATAGTCCTGAATGCTTTCCTAAGAAGACCGAACACTATTCTAAAGGTAGACATAGTTGCTCCTTCTGATTTTATAATCCTCTCTCTATGCTGTCATAATTGTAACATTTCTGTTTATGCTTTCAAGGCTCACTCATCCAATGCAAGTCACTAATACATTTTCTTCTTTCATTGCCTGTTACATGGCTGGTGATGGATACTTTTTCATACTGTCAAGCATTAATGCAGCATGTAAACTATAGCCTTACAATTCTTCCACTGCTGTTGGCCCCAGTTGGTGGGGACAATGTGGTAGCAGTTGCATTTGGGTAGCATGGTGCAGTGTGCCTTGGGATAAACATGATGCAAGCCCCAGTCCTAGCCCCAAGGAGATCAAAGCTTGCGAAAGGGGTGGTTTAGTATGATCAGCCACACAGGAGAGAACACACACCAGAGGAATTGCTTTCTCATGTGATTTTATTAGCTTCTGAGTAACTATTTTTTTAATTGACAAACATTGGACATATTGATGGGTATTCACGTATGCAAAGCATAGTGGGCATTTCTAGCTCCTCAGGTATTTTTGATATTTGTGTGAGTGATAAAAACATTCTGAATCCATTCTTAAAGCTTTTTCTGAGTAATTATTATATTTAAGAGACCCATTAATGGGAACGGGGCCTACAAAGATCAATAAGAAGAACCATGTTCTCAAGTATCTTCCAAGCTAGAACATGCACCTGTACATGATGAAATGGGGTAAGCTTTGGAGATGAGGTACTGCCAACTGTGGAGTTTTACTAAGGAGGTGGGAGAGGCCAAAATGGAAGAAGGCAGACTTTGAAAGACAGCAAGGAGTCCCCTGTGGAGGCCTTGGAAGTGATGAGGAGAGCTAGGGCCCCTGCGAGAGGTGGCAGAGGACTGAGGTGTTCGGGAAGGGGGCCTTCCTGAGTGCAGAGCTCTGGATCCGAACGTCTCGGTGAGCAGACATGGCTGCCTGACTTTCTCCCCCACCCCTTCCCTGCTGGCATTAGGAGAGTGCCCCCACGTGATGCATCTTCTTTCTTACACACTCGCGGAAAGAGCAGACGTGGCTGGAGTAGAGCTGGAAGGAGGGCCAGTGCACAGCTGATGGGAAAGCAGTGAGGAAAACAATTAGAGGGACCTTTTGTCCTTGCCTTGTGTGGGCACCCATGGCTCTGTTGGAAATGGTTTGCTTTTTGTGGTTGAAATAAATGGTTGAAATGAGTGGTGGGAAAGAGCAGGCAAGATGCAACAGTGTTGGTTTTGGAAGTGAATGTGGCAAGTGTTGCAGGGAGTCAGGGGAGGCTCTACCTGTTGTGACTTTCTGGAAGTCACCTCTACAGGGTCACATAATGATTAAAAGAGCAGCGAGGACCAAGTTGCTGTGAGGCCTGGCTTGACCTTGCCCTTGTACTCTTTTAAGGAAAGGCCTCTCCCATTCATAAGTCTGGGCACCCTTTTGTGCAGGCTTTAATTTTCTTTTTTTTTTTTTTTTTCCCTGTGAGACCTGGAGTCTTTCAGAGGACACTGTGCCTATGCCAAGGTGAGAAGTTGGGTACTTGACAGAAGACTAGAGCCCAGGGTGTTTCTAGCTGGGGGGTCACTTGAGCTTTCTGGCTAACACAGAGTGCAGAAAAACTATGGGTAGGCCATGGCCCACTTTCCTGATTTGGCTAGAAGGGGAATAAAGAATAAATTGCACATTAAGTAGTAGAAATTAACTGCCCAAAATAAGCTCTCTTCTTCTCAAGCTTGCTAACTTTGTTCTGAATCAAGACTGAAGAACTTTGTGAATTTTTTTTTACTAAAGGCATTATGTTGTATGCTTGTGCCTTCTAAACATTTCTCACATAATTCAGGAATTAGTATTCCACCTATGTAACAAAAATTAAAATTAGTGATATGCTGATTTTATTTAAAAAAAGAAACCATCATGACAAGTAAACAAGATATTAGAGCCATCTTTTTAAAATCACTTTTTGGTAATTTCACAGAATTGGCCAGGAACTACTGTATCTTCTATATCTCTTGAATAATAATTATGTTTCCAAATGATACCTCTGAAGCTCTATACGATAAAGATTCTTCATCAGTCTCCATATATTAAGTTAAATTGACTACCTTTGGTGTTAGAGATATATTACTACATTCTGATTTTTAACTAGACTATCCAGTCTGTCAGTGGAGTCTTGGATGCTTCCTGTGAGAAGGGAATGCAGTGGCCAATCATTTACTCCAGTGGATTGAATGAAAATCCCTTGAGCCCAGGAATATGAGGAGATCTCCAAAAAGTTCATGGGAAATGCATGTTATGAAAAACCTATGCATGTCAAAAAGTTTATGTATCAAAATTATTTTTTAATTATAATTCTCATGAACCTTTTGAAACACCCTTATGTGTTTTATACCCTAAGTGTTTACCACAGATGCAGGTGTATAGCAGCCACTTAATAAATGTTGTTTCTGGAATACCTCCTATGGCTGTTTTCTTAGGGTTTTACATTTTCATTGCCTTCCATCCCTGATTCATTTTATCCTCATTTTCTATTAAGTAGTGTACTACCAAATATTCCATCAGGAAACAGAGCAATCTCTTGGATTTTCTTGATCTGTGCTTGGTCATTGGAAACCATTTGGCTAGAAAGGAAATTTCAATAAGGTGAAAATAGATACAGTTTGTTTTTATTTTTCTACCAGGATTTGCTCAAAAGTCAGGTTGGTAATGAGTATGTGTCGCATTTTAAATGTTGAAAGGGGAGATCAGCTGGGAACGAGTTATTATGTGGGCATTACCAACAAGGTCCTGCCAGCAGCTGCTGGACCTTAGCAGGATGGAAAAAAGTTAGTATCCAGTTTCATGATGCACACAGAACTCCTTCTGTAAATGACCGAGTAGATGATACACAGCGAAGTCCAGTGAATCAGTTTGGGCATATGGTTTCAGGTCAGAATCGTGGAACTCCGTGCTACTGTTGTCTTCCATAGATGTTTATTTGAATCTAATAAATGAGTCTTGAGAGCTTGTTTGGAGGTCCTAGCAGGGGAGCGCAGCCACTCGTACACCCTTGACCGAAGATCAGTCCTCCTCTGGTGGGCAAGTTCATCCTCTTTGACCGAGCATGCAGCTTAGAGAGGGACGCACATGGAGCAGTGAGGGAGGAAGGGGACACCTGCCTAGCCAGCCAGATCAGCCAAATCAACCCTGGTGATCAGTGGGGTGACAGATGTCACAGCCAGATCGCCCTCAACAACCACGCATGAGTCTTTAGATGAGTCTGACAGTATCCTGTCTCACACAGCTGCAAGGAAAATATGCGTGTGCATCTTTGTGATGTTCTGCTGCTCAAAGACAGGACACTCTTCACTAACTCCCTGACAAATCTGACAGACGAAGACAGACATGTTAATCTAGAGAGATGTCTTAGGCAAGTGTGATTTGCCAGTCTTCACAAATTGCTGTAATTTGCCATGTAGTTTCTTTATTGTCACAAAAAATATAAGGGTGCAGTTAGTGAGTGAAGTTCCTGCCTGAGTAGTTATATTAATGAGAGCTGCTTGTGGTGTGGACTTCTGATGCCAGCGTAAGCTTTTTGATGAGAATGAACCAGCCAGACTCTTTGATTTCTAATTGATAGCAATGAAGTCATCTCTCCTTAACAAAAATCTGTTGAATCATTTGATATTCTTTTACTGAATTAATTCTTCATTAGTGGAATTGCTAAAATTTTGGTGGTGCCTCATGTTTGACAAATGCACACAATCTTAGAACAGGGATGGTAAAGTTTTTTTATAGGATTTTTTTTTTTTGACAGGCAGAGTGGATAGTGAGAGAGAGAGAGAGAGAGAGAGAGAGAGAGAGAGAGAGAAAGGTCTTCCTTTTTGCCGTTGGTTCACCCTCCAGTGACTGCTGCTGCCGGCGCATTGCGCTGATCCTAAGCCAGGAGCCAGGTGCTTCTCTTGGTCTCCCATGCAGGTGCAGGGCCCAAGGACTTGGGCCATCCTGCACTGCACTCCTGGGCCACAGCAGAGAGCTGGCCTGGAAGAGGGGCAACCGGGACAGAATCTGGTGCCCCGACCGGGACTAGAACCCGGTGTGCCGGCGCCGCAAGGTGGAGGACTAGCCTGTTGAGCCACTGCGCCAGCCAGGATGGTAAAGATTAAGAAGTTCCCACGGACATGAGTAACGAGGTGAGCTTGTTTCAAATTGACCTTACAGGGTATCCCTTCATGAAAATGAGAAAGATTATACAAAGGGCACTTCAAAAAGCTTGTGGAAAATGGATTAAAAGTGAGCTGAGTTTTGGGGAAAAATTTCTTTTGAACTCTATGCATAATTTGTTTTCATAGTATATATATTTTCCATTAAGTTTTTGAAGACCCCCAGTCCCTTTGGATAGTGTATGTTTTAATTGATAATCATGTGGGCAAAGCTATCATGGCATTTGCTTATTTGGGGGTGTTGTGACTGATGCTGGTTATACAGAACCACAGTTTTAATTTCCTTTGTTTAATCTAATTCATGCCAAGAAAAATATTGTATCGATAAGATGTTGACATGCTCAATGACAGGAGGCAGCAGTCTCTCAGGGTTTTTGTAGTATTGTAGTATCTGCCACTTTGCTGTCACAGCTGCCCCTCTTGTTAACTGAGCATCTGGTATTTTTCAGAAAGACTATGTTTTCTGATTTCCTTCAATTACCATTTCCATAGGTGTCTCTCTCTTTTTTTTTTTTTAATGGACTCCGTGGCAAGTGATTTTTCACGTTTGTGTTTGGAAAGCAAAATGGACTCTTTTCCTGTAGTTAAGAGGTTTTTGATTACAGTAGGACTGGGAGCACCAGGCCGGTACACACAGGCTGCGAAAGTCCTGTCGGGAGGCAGATCCCACAAAGCTGGGGTTTTGTGGAGTTCTCGGCTGTCTGTAGGACCTAACACAGTGCTTGACACAAAGACAATGCTTCAGAAATATGTGTTAGATAAATGAAGGCAGTGTTCATCCCTCTGTCGTTTGATTTCCCTTTTGAGGCTGGGAAATATAATTCATCCCAGCCTAAGATTCCCAGTTATTGGACAAGTTTTTGTTGCTAAAGCGGAGTCCGATTCTTTTGTCAGAGATGTCAGATGTCTTCATCCTTACAGTTAGCACTAGAAGGGTCTCTGACTTCAAAACTCTGTGTGCAAATCCCTAATCCCTAATTTTCTACCTCACAAATGCACATGCCAGGTTTATGTGATTCCTTTCCCAATGCGGCATTGCACTGATGTCATTTAGTGCTACCATGTCTGAATCATAATCTTGAATAATTACCTTGCTTATTATTCCCATGTGGTAGAGTTCAGTTTCTGACAGCTATGAAATCAATTAACATGACCCTCCCCTTTTGTGCATTCTTCCTCTTCATTTGTAGTGCATTTCATTGCTTTCCTTTTCTCCTACTTCAAACTGATGAGAAGTTCTTTCAGGGCTCCACATTACCACAAGAGAAAGAACAGCTTCTAGCTTTGACCTATTCTACTTCTAAAGTCACATGAATGATTCATGAAAAGGAATTATCTGGAAAAATATTCAGCATACCATTTACATATATCAATAATTTCTTTAAATCAAGAAGTATCATAGAAGGGACTGAATAAATACCTTTTTGAAAACTTGATAGCATAAGATACTATATGGGGGGGTGCCTCAAAAAGTTGATGAAAATGTATATTATCAAAAAAACTATGGAGGCTTTCAGAATTGACTGGTCCAAAATGAACTTTTCTTTTCATTCATTTATCCTATGAACTTTTTGAAGTACCCTGGTATAACCATTGATGATGATGATGGAGGATATCTGAGGTTATAGAAAGATGCTACATGAAAATGATGGATTCTAAACTACTGAGGAAAGTACGATCTTACATGTTAAGAAGTGGTAACTGAACACACTCACCTACATATGCAGATGTACAGAAAAAAATTAAAGTGGGTACAAGAGTCAATGGTAGTACTCAGGATTATGAGTTGTTATGTTTTTATTTTGAATCTTCTTCCTCTAGTGACTGTGCTTCACCAAGGTAGGAAAAAGAATAAGGAAAATGGTCCAGCTCCTAAGGGTATGGAATGTGCTGGAAGTTGAGGTCCTAGAAATGTGGTTACTTGGAGACTGTAACTTAGCTGCTTATCTGGTGCTTCCTAGAATGAATACATTGGCTGGGGTTCCCTTTCAGCATCCTGTTCAATAGGCTTTGGTAGAGGTCTGAGGATCTGTATGCTTAAGGTTTCACAGGTGACTCTGATGAGCAGCCAGTTCTAGAATCTCATATGTCTCACGTTTCCTAATCCATCATATCTTGTCCTTCCTCTTTTTCAAGTGAATATCTGGATCATTCTACTAAGTTAAGCAATTCATGGCCAGTGGCCAGTCAGATTTCCCACTGAGAGATGCAAAGAGTCCTTAAAGAGGATGACAGACTATAGGCCTACAACAGGAAATGTATAAGATGAACCTTGTTGGACATCACATTGTGCTTTCTTATTTGATGGCTTGTAGAGGATGTCAAAGACTAATGGACAAGCTCAAAAGACTCATTGGTTAATAAAGATTCACACCTAAAGATGAAATAATGCAAGATAAAAAGTGTGTTGAATACAACTAATTGAAAATATAAAAATGCATAATTTTAGTAAAAACATCCAGTGCTTTGGAAACCATTGAGCAAAAAACCTTACTCAGAAAATTCGTCATTAAAAGCACCAATAAGCATTTGAATAGCATTTCCTATGGAAATTCCATTTCAAGGAAAGCAAATGGCCCCAGTAGCTGAGGTCATTTTTTCTGTACAAAGTAATTCCATAAAATAATTGAGGAAGGAAATCCAAAGTTAAAATAATCACCACTATGCAAGTCCTGATTCACTGTGGCAGCAATTATGAATAGATGGACTCATCAGATGAAAGCTGGTGGGTGGAGATTCAAGGCAGGGCCTCAGGCTGGTTCCTCCTGATCAATCTCAGGATCGCTGGAGCAGAGACAACTACTTGGTTTCATCTGATGACTTGTTGAATCTGGGTGATGATGATTTATTTGCTGCACTTATGCATACTTGTAAGGTTTTTAAAGTACCAGTTAAAAACTCACTTGAGTGTATTAGTGTATATATTAAAAAGTAGTATTTACACAAGATTGCTGGGTTAGAAACAAAAGTAGTCAATATCTTACTGAGTAATCAACTATAATCTTTGGATTTACGTGTTACTCCAGACAGAAATTATATACATCCCCACCAGACAAAAACCTTCAGCTTACCCTCAGGTGCTACTGAGCTGTGCAACCCCCTGCTGAAGGTAAAACAAGTGCAGCACATTACTGCAAGAACAGCTCATTATCTGTTTGGCTCATTTCCAATTTCAGGTTTTTTTTTTCCCAAAACCATTTCCCTCATTATGATCATAAGTAATATCAAATATGTCTTTCTTTATGTTTCTAAATAACAAAGGAAGACTATTTTCATTATGTTTGGCTTAGTTATTTATGTAGAGGGAGCTAGACTGTTAAATAACCAGATAGGTCTACTTGAGTTTGTGTTATAGACCTAGAACCATATAGTTTGAGTGAGAGAATTTACTCTACATTAAAATTTTCATAAGCAACTTTAGATTTGAGTTGTAGAAGCCTTTGTTATTGTTTTTTTCTTCTATCTTTAAACATGGAAATCAATTCCAAGATTGTTTTCACCACCATATTTTTAAAAATATTTTTTTATTTGAAAGGGTTACAGAGAGAGAGAGAGAGAGAGATCGATCGATCGATCTTCCATGTGCTGGTTCATTTCCTAGATGGTTGCACAGCCAGGAGCCAGGCGTTTCATCAGATCTCCCACGTGGGTGGCAGGGGCCCAAGCATTTGGGCCATCCTCCACTGCTTTTTCATAATCCATTAGCAGGGAGCTGGCTCAGAATTGGAGCAGCCAGGATACGAACTGACACCATATGGTGTTGCCACAATGCCAGTCCATTTCCACCATATATAACATGCAATGTCTTTATGTCTGGGTAAATCTGTGCCTTCTAGAGGTTCCCAAAAAAGCTCTTAACTAGCCAACCATCATGATCTGTGCTCATGGGATTGCAATAGCCAGAAACACAACTTGTTTTATTTGGTGGAATTAGTAGTCATTGGTTATAGGTATGAAGCCATTTATTGTCCCTTAATAATGTGCTGTTATATCTGAGACATATTCTCAGATACAGTTCTCCATGCATATCCTTTGTTACACCATCAGTATTTTCAAGTATATCCTGGCAGGATAGGAAAAAAAAATCTTACTTAACCTATGCAAATCACGAAAAGCAAGGTATTTATTGGAATTCTGCAGGGCAATGAACATCAACTACTACTTACACATGTTCAAATTCAGCCTACAGAAGCATAGTCAACTATACTGAAGGTGAGACAGATTAAAAAGAAAGAGAAAGATCGCCATATACTCATTTAAAGAAGAGAACATCGAAAGCCAAACCAATAATATTCAAAGCAAATAGCAGTGATCCAATTTGCCTCATCAGTTTATTTGTTGTTGTATAATTCATTCTTGTTCTGTTGGATCTTGGGGCAGTGGTGTTTTGATGAAAGACATCTATTTCCAGACTAAAATACATCCTAGAAATCCTGATTGACCCTGTCAATTCAGTGTGAAAGTTGACAAGCTGGGGGCAGTTCAGACTCCTGTGGTTGAGAGTCTGGTCTGTGAAACATCAGTAGCTGAGTGTCTGGTGCAGTCCTTCGAGAAGTCCAGACACTGTCCATCTGTGGAGACACAGGCTATGCCTCTGTTTAGTTCCAGAATTTTCAGCAAGCATCAGAAAATAGCAGAAACCACTCTGATCATAATAAAAGGCAGGATTCATTATGACAAAAACACAAAAGAGGGATGCAATTTCGCTTTGTGACACAGTGCAGAACCATTTCATAAGGGTCTGACCAGTGTTTCCTTGGAGAGCGAGAACATACCAGTTTAATGGGCAGCCAGGGCTTAGAGGACTATCCATGGCCTTCCTGTAGAGGGTTTAGTTAACAAAACACTTCTAGGAATACATCTCCTCTACACGAACTGGACCTGAGAGTGTGAGCACTTTGTTCTACAGCTCCTCCAATAACGCTAACATAATTAAAAAACACCAGGCCCACCAAACAAACTTTACAGCTTCTAGCGTGGATCTCCAAAGGACCTGCTGGGAAATTTCAAGTAGTTTTAAGTAAATCCTGAAATTTAATTTTTTTCCAAATATTAGATCTGATTTTCAGAAGGCAGTATCAAAGGGATTGTTGGAAGAGACATGCCATCCTGTTATAATAAAATCCTTTGGCATGGAGTAGCAGGTTAAGTTTTGCTGCCTGTGATTCTGACATCCCTAATGAGTGCTAGTTCAAGCCCTGGCTGCTTCACTTTCAATCCAGCTCCCTGCTAATGTACCTGAGAGAGCAGCAGAAGATGGATCTAGTGCTTGGGCCTCCACCAGCCACATAGGAGACCTGGATTGATTGCTATGTTCCTGACTTTAGCATGGCCAAGCCCTAGCAATGTGGATATCTGGGGAATGAACCAGCTGATGCAAGACTCCTCTCTCTCTGTCTTTCTCTACCTCCCCCTCCATCCCTCCGTCTTTCCCCCCACCCTTCCTCCCTCTTTCTGTGTAACTGTGCCTTTCAAGTAAATAAATGATTTTTTTTTAAAAGTGCTGTGCCTTGAGGAACAATAGTCAATTACCAAATTAATCAAAGTGGCAACAAAACATTTCAAGTTTAATATAAAGTAACATGATTCTAAGAAACACTACCTCATTCCAGAGTGAGGAAGCTTTGACCTTTTAAATTTTATACTATATTTTTATAATCCAAATAGATGATCAAGTCAACACAAAGCAGAGATTGCTCATGTTGGTTATAGAATCTGCTTCCTTGGGAATATTACACAGATGGAAAAATATTACGTTTGCTTGTAAAGAATTCTTATTTGAATTTGTCAAGAGAAAAAATGCCTAGTTCTAATGTTGCATTACATTTGAGATTACAGGCTTTACGAGATCCTCTTGTTCCTTTTAAACTATCACACATATAAGGCCATCAAACATGGATGAATTTTGTTATAATGTTAATAGATTGTAAGGTTCTTTTCAGACTTGGATGATGTAACAATAGCAAGTAAAATTCTGTTTTGTCAAATGATCTATAGCTCACTATATTATTCCACATATTTTCTTTTCCTGTCCTTTTATATCCTGGAACAAGCTGACAATTCAATATGCTTTTGTTTCTTGAGAAACTTTCATTCTATTGCTGTTGATAAATAGTTGAATTTTTCTGTTACTGTAACTTCTAGGATTGTCTCAGTCACCCAAACTGATTTTAACTTGTAGTGAAAATAACCACTTTCACAGAGAAACTAAGTAGGTAATGGAGAACTATCTATCATACACAAGCATCTTGGCTGAGTGACAAAGCTTATAAATAGCAAACACTATTGTCTACAGTTACAGATTTTTTTAAAGTAACAAAATTATTCACATGACCCAAATGTATAGCCATTCTGTAGTATATAGAACTAAAAAGCCAAAAATATGTAAATTTCAGATTATACATAATTATCAGTGCTTCATGTTTAACATATCATCTAAGTTTCTAAAGATTATTAGTAAAATAGAACCAACTTAATGTCAGCTCAAGGCTTTAAGTTATATAATATTCTAAGAAATTATATTTAGTGCTAACAAACACACTAGAAAACCTAACTACTGAAAAAACTTCTCCAGAATTATGATTCAGTTTAGTTAGATTCAAATATGTACCTTTCATAAACTCACACATTATTTAAGTGTAATACTACATTACTTGATTTAAAAAAAAAAAAACAGTATTAGCAGTTCAGATTAACCACTCTTCATATGGGAAACCAAACTTAAGCTTTATAAAATAGCAACTTTGTCACATATATAACACTGATAAATTAGAGAAAAGTATATAGCTTTTTTTCTTTCTTAAATCCAAATTACTATAAAAGTCCAAACTTCAGAAGATTCACCCACTATTATGTGACGAGGTTTCTGAACTAACAGTGTCTAGTGGAACGATTTTTAAGTCCAGAATATTTATCCAAAATTTGGTTTTCTATTTTCTGTGAATTTGGGGGATGTTCAGTTAGTAAGCATGCTTATTTATGTTTTGTAAGTCAGAGACATACTATTTAACTTGTTTACAACCCCAGTTGTGATTTATTGGTTTGCCAAGGCTGTCAGAATAAAATGCCACAGACTGTGCTTACAATAGCTCATTCCCTCAGATCCGTAGGCTGGAAGTCTGAGTTCGAGCCGTCAGCAGTGTGGTTTCTTCCCACACTCCTGCCCTTGACTTGCCCTCATCTCCGTCTCTTATATGTGCCTGGTGTGGGAACTTCCTGTTGGTGTAAGCAGCCTCGCTGGTTGGGATGAGGGCCCCCCCCCCCCAACTGACTCATTTTATTTATTTACATCTTTAAAGACCTCATCTGCACATGCAGCTGCAACAGGTCACACTGAGGTGTTGGACATCACCCTGACTTTTGGGGGATACAACTCAACAAGGTGACATTTCCCACATGAGACCCCAGCCTCCTTTGAACTGCAGGTATGCAGACACACAGCCATATAATGAAATTGAACTTCTGTCCTAGCTACAGGCACAGAATCAAAAAACTGTGCCCAGAACTCACTCATCTATTTTCCTCCCTGGTGAGCATAACATTTTTAATTGATCTGAGTTCACAATAGACAATGATTTAAATATATTCTGTCATCTCTTACTCAACAGAGAGTTACCATCTACCAACATCTTCAGAGAGCATCAAAGCATTCAGACCATAAAACTAATTTGTCCTGCATTTTGCCTGCCACAGGGGAGTGAGTTATTGTCTGTTCATGAGCCACAGGCGAAACCAGAACAACAGAATCAGTAGAGAGAAAGGGAGGCAATGGAGAATGGGATTGGCAGTTAAATTTCTGTCTAACCAGGATTCTATTGAGGAATGGAGAAAAGATATGCCTTGGCCTGACAGTCCACAAGATATACTTCCTGGCCATGAATTTGACTCCATCAGATGTGTGTATCTGGGCATAACAGAGCATACTTTTTTGATAAGATGAAGTCATGCAAATATAAGAGGAACAGGTTCAATAGTTAATGTAAGGAAAAAGGCTATGTATGAATTGGATCAAAGAGCTTTAGGGAGGTTAGTCTATTGGTGATGATTGGTTCATTGATAGAAAAGTAATTTAATAAAGAGGTGTTAGGGATAAGGTCACTGGAGTAGTTGCATGTTTTGTTATGTTCTTACAAGGCAATAAAATATAACACCTAGGCAGAAATACTTTGTATCTCTACTGGAAAAAGTCAACCCCTGCTCCTACAGATTTGTAAAATAGCCCACATAATATGTACACATTGCACCGAATGAATGCTACAAACTCTGGCCTGAATTTCAAGTTTCAGTTTTTTTTCTGATTATTAAAATAATGAAACTGAAGTAGTCTCATTTAATGTGTTAACTGCAAAGAATACTTCTTGTAACTATTGCCCTAAATCCATTGAAGAGACATGACTTTTTGCTATCCATAGAAGAATACGTACATTACACTCCCCAGTTTCTGAAACATTTGCACTTAGATTATCTTACTTTTTTCTTAGGGACATACTCATGATTATTACTTCTCTTATACATAACAATAGAGTAAAGAAAATGTTCCTTGTCCAAGGTGTCACAGCTAAAAGATCTTAAGGCTAACAGTTGAATGGAGATCTTTTATTTAAATCCATTTTCTCTGAATTAGATAAGAGTGCCCATGAGAAATTGCTAAGTTGGCATGGTTTGTTAAAATCAACACTGTTCTTAGACACACTGATGCAAGAATAGCTACTCTTCCCTGAGCCCTCTGTTGTGGTTTGGATGTGGCTTTGGATTTTTCCCTAGGGTTTCATGCATTGGAGGCTTGGCCCCAAGTTGGCTCTGTTGGGAGGTGTTGTGGAACCTTTAAGAGATGGAGCCTACTGGGAAGTCCTCAGTCATTGGGGACCTTGTCCTCAGAAGGGATTAGTTGGTTCTTGTGGGGTCCCTGAGTTACTTCTCATCAGAGATGTCATCAAAGAACAAGCCTGGCCACTGCACAGCCTCTTTGGTTTCCTACATTGAAGTGTGACCCCCACCTTCTCGTGATGTTCCCATTGTGATGCTACCTGCCGTGAGGCCCTCACCAGAGCTGGGTCAGTGCTGGTGCCATGCCCGTGACCCTCCAGAACTGTGAGATGAATAAGCCTCTTTTAAAATAAAGGTACTCAACCTCAGTCCTCTTGTAATAACAAGAAAAACTAATCTTTTGGAAAATTTTCTTCTTTTTGTAATATATTTGAATAATAGTTTCCCAGATAAAGGGATGTCTACTTTCCACAGCCTTTAACCTTGACATGAATAAATGTATGAGTTGACAGGAGATACACGACAGCCATGAAAAACCACACTTTAATGCATTTGGAGCTAGTGAGTGGAAAGCTTTGTGATTTAATTTTGTCAGGAAGTTGTATCATCTTTTCATACTTTTAAAGACAATCTTGTAAACTAGGCTTTCATATCATTCAAAAATACCTCTAAAACTTTTGCTTCTGTTGTATTATTTCCTGATCAGGAAAGAGTAAATGGTATAATCTAATCTCTTACTTTGACACAGTGCAGGATCGAATATACTAGCCCTGGACCACAAGCTAGCATCTTACCCATCACCTTCTTGGGTGTCCCATCGATATATGCCCAGTGAGCCACTCAAAATGACCTCCTTGCTGTAAACAACATTCATGTTTAAAAATAGAAACCCCTGTAGACCCATGAAAACTGAGCCAGACAAAACAGAATGCCAAGTCCAGCAAGTAGTTATGTTTTTCAGAGCCACGTTTTAGGATACTTTAGAAGATTGGATGCAGCGGGGCTAGTGTTTGGTTTAGTGGCCTAGACACTTGTGATATCTGTGTACCAAGTCAGAATGCCTGGACTTGAGCCCTGGCTCCACTCTTCCTGCTAATGTATACCTTGGGAGGCTCCTGACATTGGCCAGGCCCAGCCCTGCTGTTGTGGGCATTTGGAGGATGGACCAGTGGAAGGGGAGATTTTGCCTGCCTGCCTCTCTCTCCCACTATGTCTCTGCCTTTCAGATAAAGAAATAAAATGAATAAATAAAATAAGGTGCTAAATATAATGTCTTTCACGAAGTTCATGGAAAGTGGAATTTTAAAAACTGTATTTCGGTGTGAAAAAAATAAGAGTCTATGAATATGAATGGTCTTCAAAAGGTTTGTGTGGGAAGTAGTGCAATATGAGAAAACAATGCATCAATTTCAAATTTTTTGCACCAGAATAAACTTACCTTTGAGTTCCAGTTTCCACAAACTTTTTGAAAGAGTTCTGTATATGCTAAGCAAGTGGTTCTGAAGAGCAACTGTTTTCCCTCAGCATTGCATTGATTTACATTAATTGGTCTACAGCGAGCTCTCTGGTTGTAATGGGTTTTCACTCAGCTGTTTGACAGTTGTGGCCCATAACTACAAATTATTGATAGATTGATGTTCCAGTATATTCATGAATGATGTTCATAGCCCTTGTTGATAGGAGGGAATCAATAATTTCTAGAAACACTGAAACAAAAACATTTCAGGAATCCTATCTAATTTGCCTTGAATAATTAGTTCATTACCCATCCTCTCCCAGATAATTCATTGAGATATGATAACACAAGAGTGGTCACAAACCTAAGTTCTCTCCTGATAGCCATGGTGAGATTACACACACATACGTATATGAATTTTGCACACTTTGTAGATCTTTAGAAAACTTACTTTTCACAGTGTTTGAAGACAGTAGGTAATTCAGACAGCTCACATACTTTGTACCAGAGAACTATTTAACAGGTACTTATTTTACCAGCACTTTAAGTTGATAGGTAAATTAAAATTTCAATAAAGATTTTTTTTTTTGCAAATAATCACCCCTATAACTAAAGCCAACTTTTGATACCCTTATACCTAAAACATTATTTTTTTTAATGTTAAAATTGAAACTATATTCTCCTTTTTCCCCTCGTTAATCAGGGGAACATTTTGAAGGACTGTCACCGTTAAGTCCTTGAATGTACTTTGATGGTTTCTTATTAACCCTTGGAATCTGTGACTGCTATACAACTTCTACGTTCTGAATGCAAAAATTTATGTCCTCTCATGACCTTCCAGCAACAGCAGAATGTGATTTTCAGAGACATTAGCATAATGGAACCTTTTCAATGAAATGATGAATTGAACCCATCTCAGAAAAGAGAACACACTCTGGTAATTTATCGCAGTCATTGCTGGGTGGAGGGCCCATTCATATCCTGTGCTTTTAACTCTGATGAGAAGAGGGCCTTTCCTCATCGCCAAGTCTGCAGGATTGCTGACAAATGTTTCTTTCAAATGGAGCCAGCAGTACGTTTGGGAATCAGCATCATTACTTGACATAATTCTCTCTCATGAACATGTCTAATTACTTTATTGTTTTTAAGGCTCTTTGATATAAATTGCAGTTGATCATAATCCCCTGATGTGTTAGCGGCTGGGGAGAAGCTGCCTCTGTGAGGCTACAACAAGCAAGTGGGTCTGTTGAGTCGCTTTTGTCTATATGTAACCCGATGTTTTTTCATGACTGGATGGTGATGGCAGTGGTAGATGTGAGCACATTGTTTTAATTAAGCAGCTCATTGTGACTATATGATCAGAAATGACTTCCGCATGAATTAATACCTGATTGTTGATTGTAGATGTTCTCGAAAAATGGTTAAGTACCCAGGTGGATTTGTTGTGAGAGAAAGCTCATTGGAAAATAAAAGAATATTTTATCCCTATTAGCATATTTTGCTGTGGTTACTAGGAGGGTTGCTTAGACATGTGGCTTTCAGTGCCTACTGCACAACTTTCTGGTGTCTGGGCTGTGTTTTCTCCTGGTACAAATAAGTAACTGACATTAGCCCTGTGGGCGTATACGTTTTCATGGGAAGAATGAAGGGGGTTCATGCCCCCCAGTTTCTGTATACAGAATAAGGAATCATACATCCAGTAATGAAACTCTGTGGTCTAATGTGTGTTGTGTTTGTGTCTGTGTGTGTATATTTCCCTCTGAATACCAGAAGGCAGATTATACATTGTAGAACATAATTTTCCATCTCTTTATATGCTGTTTCTTATTTTTAAAATTTCTTTTTTGGCTGCTTAATTATAAATATAGAAATCCATTTTTAGAAATATCAAAAGGACATGTTATAATAAACCAGTGGGGAGTGTAGACTTACACAGGTACAGGGCAGCAGTGGGGCAGGGTCCAGGAACTCAACCTCTTTTTCATTCCTTCTAGAAAGAATACTTTACTGCAAGTAGATAAAATGTGAGCATTTTGATGGAAGAAAATCTGGTCTGACTGTATCAGAAAGGGGTGCTTGTGTCATTGATAGCATACTGAATTTCAAGATCATTGCTACTTATGGCATTGAATAATCTATATAGGTTTGTGTTTGACACCATGGATACAATATATTTTCATTACTATGTGGCCGTTTTTGTGATGTGGTATTCATGTTATTTTTACTCATTTTAAAAGAGCTATTTGTTTGAAAGGCAGAGAGAAAACGAAAGACAGAGCATGATCTTCCATCCACTGGTTCAGTCCTCAAATGGCTCCAATGGCTGAGTCTAGATAGACCAAAGCCAGAAGCCAGGAACTCCTCTGATTCTCCTGAGTGAGTGGTGGAGGACAAAGCATTTGGACCGTCTCCTGCTGCCTTCCTAGGTGCATGAGCAGGCAACCAGGGGGAAAGTAGGGTAGCCTGGACTACGACCAGTGCTCAGATATGGGATTCTAGCTGTGCAAGCAGTGGCCTAATCCACAGTGCCACAATACCATCTCTGCGGTGTTTGTTTTAACACAAAAATATTTCAATAGCTGATGTTCTTGCATAAATTAGCTCTTATTTAGGATGGGTTAATACTTGAAACTATCTCAACTGTAACTTGGAAACTTCTTTTCAAACCAAGTGATGCCTCCCAATATAAGGAAGTGTAGCTATTGTACTTTGTCCTCATGTACTTTGACAAATTCCTTATTACACGCTTTCTGATTCACTTGTGTCTATAGCAGTAGTCTCATCTTTACTTGAGCACATTATACTTCTTATTTATCTATGTCATCTGGAATTCATTGTGCCAGTTCTACAACTTTTTGAATTAAGTAATGAAAAGGGAATCTTGCTGCATTCACTTTTGCAGTGTTATGTTGTATCCTTAAAGTCTGATGCCACTCACTTACAATAAAATTCTTACATATTTTTAAATAATATTCAGAAACCCTTTTTATGAAATCTGAATCCCTTTATATATTTCCTGTGTGACTGGCTAAAATAATATTAATGATGATAATTTTAAGAACTAATAAGGGTAATTTTATAGAATTGTAGTAAAAGAGTAAAATTGATCAAAATAATTCAATTACCTTTAATGGACTTTACATACATTTTCTAGCTTAAATTTCTAGCACTGAAAGGAAATTCTTGACAATAAAATTGCTGAAGTCCCTCAGAGGTTTGGATGCCTGGAATTTTTTACAATCTCCAGGGGCAGAGATTCTTCTACTTTCTACAAAATATCATTCTAGAGTCGAACCTTTTCTTTGGTTCTAGTGAAAACTCACCATATGTGAGAAGTCTCAAAGTATGATGAACTGAATGACACTTGCATTAGAAACTGTACTTTTGAGTTCAGGTTTTATTTTCTTCTCTTATTTTTAATGAATGCACCCTAATGCTTTGGCATTTATTCTGCGTTGGCATTTGCACATCATCACACAGCCATGGCTTGGCCTCCACAAGTATAATTTCTTTCAGGAGAGTAAAGTTGCAACATTACCACTTTGCATCATCACTTTTTTACAATTGTATTTCCATATGTGTCGATATTTTGGGATCTGCTTTGCTCTTGTTCAGGTTGCCCTTGCTAACTAGGTAGATTCCTTTTTTCCCCCAAAGAAGCTGTTTATTGAATGAGTACAAGTTTCATAACTTTAGGAATATAGTGAATTTATCCCAAGATATTTGATTTTTTTGGTAGCTAATATGAATAGGATCAATCTTAGAAGCTCAATCTCAGCCTTGGCATTTTCTGTGTATACAAAGGCTGTTGACTTTTGTGTATTGACTTTATGTCCTGCTACTTTACCAAACTCTTCTGAGTCCCAATAGTCTCTTAGTGAAGTATTTTAGATCCCTTAAATAGAATCATATCATCTGAAATAGGGATAGCTTGACTGCCTCCTTTCAAATTTTTATTCTTTGGATTTATTTTTCTTGGATAATGGCTCTGGCTAAAACTTCCAGGACTATATGGAATAGGAATGGCAAGAGTGGGCATCCCTATCTGGTACCAGATCTCAGTGGGAATACTTCCAACTTGTCCCCATTCAATATGATGCTGGCCGTGGGTTTGTAATAAATTACCTTGACTATATTGTAGAATGCTCTTTCTAAACCCAATTTGATTACAATTTTCTTCATGAAAGGGTATTGTATTTTGTCAAATGCTTTCTCTGCATCTTTTGAGATAATCATATGGTTTTGTTTTTCAATTTGTTAATGTGATGGATCACATTGATTTGTGAATGTTGAATCATCCCTGCATACCAGGGGTAAATCCTACTTGGTCTGGGTGGATGATCTTTCTGATGTGTTGTTGGATTTGATTGGCTAGAGTTCTGGTGAGGACTTTTGCATCTATGTTCATCAGGGAAAATGGTCTGTAGTTCTCTTTCCCTATTGTATCTTTTTCAGGTGCAGCAATTAAGGTGATCGTGGCTTAATAGAAATAATTTGTGAGGATTCCCTACCTTTCAATTGTTTTAAATAACTTGAGAAGAATTGGAGTTAGTTCTTCTTGAAATTTCTGGTAGAATTCATCAGTGAAGCCATCCAGTCCTGGGCTTCTCTTTGTTGGGAGAGTCTTTATTACTTTTTCAGTTTCTGTCTTGGTTTTGGGTGTGTTTAGGTTTTCTGGCTCAGTTTAGGTAGGTTGTATATGTCCAGGAATCTATCCATTTCTTCTAGGTTTCCCAGTTTATTGGCATATAGCTCTTTGCAATAGCTTCTGATGATTCTTTTTATTTCTGTGGTGTCTGTTGTTACATTTCCTTTTTCATCTCTAGCTTTATTGATTTGGATCTTCGATCTCCTTTTTTTGGTTAGATGGGCCAATGGGGTGTCTATTTATTTATTTTATAAAAAAATTTCTTCATTTTGCTGATCTTTTATATTTTTGTTTCAATTTTGCTGATTTCTTCTCTAATTTTAATTATTTCTTTTCTTTTTAAACTTTTATTTAATAAATATAAATTTCCAAAGTACAGTTTATGGATTACAGTGGCTTTTTCCCCCCATAACTTCCCTTCCACAAACAAACCTCCCATCTCCTGCTCCCTCTCCCATTCCATTTGCATCAAGATTCATTTTCAATTATCTTTATATAAAGAAGATCAATTTAGTTTAAATTAAGTAAAGATTTCAGCAGTTTGCACCCACACCGAAACACAAAGTGTAAAAAACTGAGTACTAGTTATAGTGTTAATTCACATTGTACAACACATTAAGGACAGATCCTACATGAGGAGTAAGTACACAGTGACTCCTGTTGTTGACTTAGCAAATTGACACTCTTATTTATGGCGTCAGTAATCACCCTAGGCTCTTGTCATGAGTTGCTAAGGCTATGGAAGCATTTTGAGTTCGCTGACTCCAATCTTATTTAAACGAGGTTATAGTCAAAGTGGAAGTTCTCTCCTCCCTTCAGAGAAAGTTACCTCCTTTTTTGATGGCCTGTTCTTTCCACTGGGATCTCACTTGCAGAGATCTTTCATTTAGGTTTTTTTTTTTTTTTTTTTTTTTGCCAGAGTGTCTTGGCTGAAGAGCCCATGAGAGTATTATTTCTTTTCTCCTACTCGTTTTGGATTTGCTTTGCTGTTGCTTTTCTAGATCCTTGAGGTGCACAGATAGTTCATTTGTTTGGTGCCTTTCCAGTCTAGTGATTTAGGCACTAATTGCTATAAACTTTCCTCTTAACACTGCTTTTGTCATATCCCACAAATTTTGGTACGTTGTGTTGTCATCTTCATTTGTTTCCAGAAATTTTTTTTATTTCTCTTTTGATTTCATTCAGGAGCATGTTGTTCAGCCTCTATGTGTTTGTATATGATGTAGAGATTCTTGATTTGTTGATTTCAAGCTTCATTGCATTGTTTCTTGAGAAGATACATGGTTTGATTTCTATTTTTTTGAATTTGCTGAGACTCACTTTATGGCCTAGCATATGGTCAATCTGAGAGAAAGTTCCATGCACTCTAGGAAAAAAAAATGTGTACTCTGTGGCTGTAGGGTGGTAGGCTCTGTAGATATTTGCTAGGTCCATTTGGTTTATGGTGTCGATTTCTTCTGTTGTTTCCTTGTTGATTTTCTGTCTTATTGATCTGTCCATTGGTGACCGTGGGCTATTGATGCCCCCCGTTACTACTTTATTTGAACCTATATCTACCTTTAAATCCCTTAACAATTCTTTTAAATAGCCAGGTGCCCTGTAATTAGGTGCATTTACATTTATAATGATCACATCTTCCTTTTATCATTATATAGTGTTCTTCTTTGTCTCTTTTAATAGTTTTTGTGTTAAAATCTATTTTGTCTGATAATAGGATGGCCACACCAGCTCTTTTTTGGTTTCTGTTACCATGGAGTATCTTTTTCCATCCTTTCACTTCAGTCTGTGTGTGTCTGTTCATAAGATGTTTTTCTTGTAGGAAGCAAGTTGATGGTTTTTCTTTTTTAATCCATTTAGCCATTCTGTGTATTTTAACTTAAGAGTTGAGACCATTCACATTCAGTGTTAAGTACCAACTTAGCCCTGCCATATTTCTGTAAATAGTCCTGTTTATGTTTTTTTATTTCATTTGTACTTTTGCTTAGTCATATCTGTGTTCATCTTTTTTAGTGATGTCCCTGTTTCTGTGTGTAGCACATCCTTGAGCATCTTTGTAAGGCTGGGTGAGTAGTTACAAATTCTTTCACTTTCTGATTATTATGAAAGATCCTTATTTCTCCTGCATTCATAAATGAGACTTTTGCAGGGTACAATATTCTGAGTTAACGATTTTTGTCTCTTAGGATTTGGAATATGTCCCACCATTGTCTCCTTGCCTGTTAGGTTTGCAATGAGAAGTCCAGAGTGAGTCTAATTGCGTTTCCTCTGAATGTTATTTGTTGTTTCTCTCATGCACATTTTAAGATCAGTTCTTTGTGTTTCACTGAGGTGAGCTTTGCTATAATGTGTCATGGTGAAGTTCTTTTCTGGTTGTGTCTATTGGTAGTTCTGTGTTCTACTTGTACTTGGATGTCTTTTTTTTGTTGTTGTTCAGATTGGTGAAGTTCTCTGTTATTATTTCATTAAGAAGGCCTTCTAATCCTTTCTCTATTTCCACACCTTCCAGAATTCTTAGGATCCGTAAGTTGTGTCATTTGATAGAATCTTATAAATCTCTAGCCATGATTTTTAATTTTTTAATTTCTTCTTCTTGTATTTGGTCTGACTGTATTGTTTCCAGAAATTTGTCTTCTATTTCTGATATTCTTTCTTCTGTCTCATCTATTCCTTTGTTAAAACTTCCCACTGCATTTTTTATTTGATCTATTTAATTCTTCATTTCCAGTATTTCACTCTGGCTTCTTTTTAATATCTCAATTTCTTGGGAGTGCTTAGATTGTGAGTATTTTTCTGATTGCTTCTAAGTAATCTGACTATTAATTTTCTGAATTCCTTTTTTGATATATCCTCAATCTCTTCTTCAGCTTCCATTATTGAAGATTTGTGTTCCATTGAGGAGTTCATAGAGTCTTCCTTATTCTTATTCAGAATTTTTTCTATTTTTTGGCATTTCTGGTTGATTTTGTCTTTAATTTGTGACTTTGTGCCTGGGGTGCAATTTCCCTCTGCTGAGAGCGGCTATATGCCTTTGAATTTTAAGTGGAAGCACACACATAGCCCCACCCCCAGGAGCCCTGTTTGCTTCTAGGTCGTGATGGAGGTGGGAACCAGAGCCTTGGTGCACTAAGCCCCATCTACTGGGGCCAGGCTCACTTCTAACGGGTGCGTGAAATGAGTTCAGGTTTTCCACGTTTAGGACTACTCCATGTTGTACAGCCTGCATGGTGGGGAGGAAATCACTCTGAAATGCTGTGGTCCTCATTCCCAGGTTGGGGTGTTTTGAGGTGGCCCCTGCAATTGATGGGTGTGTGCACAGGAGACAAACGTGGCAGCCTCCTGCTTGCCCTCCAAAATGTAAACAATCAATATGGCTTCTCCTTGCTGGCTGTAGGTCCGTTTGGGTGGAGGGGAGAGACATAGATGGACTGGGGCATGCCTGACCTCTCTGCTTGTTCCCCTTAGTTTCTCCTTCTTCCCACCTGGAGATTCAAAGGCAGCTCAATGAACTCCTCCACCCACCACCTTCTGCAGCTCTGTGCACTCGCTACCTCTCACCTGGTTCACTGAGGGCAGTGGCACCAATCTCCTCATTTGGCATCTCCACTGCAACTTCATCACTTTGCTCCCTCTTTGCTCCCTCAGTGTGGGCATGCCAAGTCTCTGCTGGACTCCTGGGCTTCTCTGCGTGAACTTCCCATGACTAGGTCGCCTGCTTGTATCTCGGCTTATTAACTATCTATTTTGTCCTGCACAACTCAGAACGTCCTGTTGCTATACCACCATCTTGGCCCCTCCAACTTCCCCCATTCCCCCATAATTTCTTTTTCCAGTCTTCAGTTGATGGGCGTTTAGGTTGATTACATGTCCTAGCTATTGTTAATTCAGCTGCAGTAACATGAAGGTGCAGCTAACTCTTTTATTTGCGTATTTCATTTGCCTTTGGTAAATTCCCAGAAGTGCAGTGGCTGGGTCATATCATAGGTCTATATTCAGATTTATGAGGTATCTCCATACTGTCTTCCATAGTGACTTTACCAGTATACATTCCCACCAACAGTGGATAAGGGTACCTTTTTCCCAAATCCTCACCAGCATTTGTTGTTTGTTGAATTCTGTATGAAAGCCATTCTAACTGGGATGAAGTGAAACCTCATTGTGGCTTTGATTTACATTTCCCTGATGGCTAGTGGTCCTAAGCATTTTTTCATGTGTCTGTTGGCAATTTGGATTTCTTCTTTTTAAAAAATGTCTGTTTAATCCTTTGTCCATCTCTTAACTGGGTTGTTTTGATGTTGTGGAGTTTCTTGATCTTTTTATATATTCTGGTTATTAATCCTTTATTAGTTGCATTGTTTGCTGCTCCCATTCTGTTGGTTGCCTCTTCACTTTCCTTAGTGTTTTTTTTTTTTCTTTTTCTTTTTCTTTTTTTTTTTTTTTTGCCATACAGAAGCTTCTCAATTTGATTTAATCCCATTTGTTTATTTTTACTTTGACTGCCTTTGCTTCTGGAGTCTTTTCCAAGAACTCTGCCTGTGCCAATATCTCGCAAGGTTTCCTCAATGTTCTCTAGTAATTTAATGGTATCAAGTTGTAAATTTAGGTTTTTCACCCATTTTGAATGGATTTTCCATAAGGTGTTAGGTACAGGTCCTGCTTCATACTTCTGCATGTGGAAATCCAATTTGCACCATCTGTTGAAGAGATTGTCCTTGCTCCAGGGATTGGTATTAGCTCCCTGGTCAAATGTAAGTTGGTTTTAGATGTTTGGATTG
The DNA here is from genome assembly GCF_033115175.1 of Lepus europaeus. Classification (NCBI taxonomy): domain Eukaryota; kingdom Metazoa; phylum Chordata; class Mammalia; order Lagomorpha; family Leporidae; genus Lepus; species Lepus europaeus. The sequence goes on along the minus strand of NC_084829.1, from coordinate 162,562,409 downwards.
ATTTCTGGCATTTCAATACTGTTCCATTAGTCGATCCATCTGTTTTTGTACCAGTACTAAATGTTTTGATTACAACTGCCTTGCAGTATGTCTTGAAATCTTGCATTGTGATAGCTCCGACCTTATTTTTGTTGTATAGATTGCTTTAGTTATTTGAGTTCTCCTGTGCTTCCATATGAATTTCAGAATCATTTTTTCTGTATATGAGAGGAATATCATTGATATTTCGATTGATATTGCATTTAATCTTAAATTGCTTTTGGAAGAATGGCCATTTTGATGATATCAATTCTTCTAATCCATGAACATGCAAGATTTTTCCATTTTTTGTATCTTCTTCTCTTTCTTTAATGTTTGTAATTCTCATCATAAAGATCTTTGACTTCCTTGTTTAAATTTATCCCAAGATATTTGATTTTTTTGTAGCTATTATGAATAGGATCAATCTTAGAAGCTCAATCTCAGCCTAGGGATTGTCTGTGTATAGAAAGTCTGTTGATCTTTGTGTATTAATTTTATGTCCTGCTACTTTACCAAACTCTTCTATGAGTTCCAATAGTCTCTTGATGGAGTCTTTTGGATCCCCTATATATAGAATCATGTCATCTGCAAATAGGGATAGTTTGACTTCCTCCTTCCCAATTTGTATCCTTTTGATTCCTTTTTCTTGCCTAAAGGCTCTGGCTAAAACTTTCAGGACTACATTGAATAGCAATGGCAAGAGTGAGCATCCTTGTCTGGTACCAGATCTCCATGGGGATACTTCCAATTTTTCCCCATTCAATATGATGCTCACCATGGGTTTGTCATAAGTTGTCTTGATTGTGTTGAGGAATGTTCCACCTATACCCAATTTGCTTAGAGTTTTCATCATGAAACGGTGGGTGTTGTATTTTATCAAATGCTTTCTCTGCATTTATTGAGATAATTATATGGTTTTTTGTTTTTCAATTTGTTAATGTGATGGATCACATGGATTGATTTGTGAATGTTAAACCATCCCTGTGTACCAAGGATACATTCCACTTGGTGCAAGTGAGTGATCTTTCTGATGTATTGTTGGATTCAATTGGCCAGAATTTTGTTGAGGATTTTTGTGTCTATGCTCATCAGGGAAATAACAAAATGGATTCTTAAGGAAAAAAAGTTAATTATTTCTAATCCATGGTAGCCATTAAACATATAGCAATTGTCTGTTAATGCATCTGAAGTTTTCCTCCAAAATAAAAAGCCTCTTAAATGGAAAAATATTGCTGCCAATCCCCGAGTCAGCAATAGATGGAAAGGACTGAGATGGCACAATCCTTGAAGATGCATTCTAGAGCGGCTTTCAAACTTCAAGATGTCATTTGCACAACATTCAGCAATATGTATTAGATGACAGCATAGGTTTTATATACATTTATATACAAAGGTACACATATATATCTATTATTCCTGATTCAAGAAATTAATTGAAAGTACATTTATTGTACTTTCAGTTAATTTTAATTTTAATTTTTTTGTGATTTTTCTTTTCCTCTGGCTCCTGATTTTCAGAAGTTCTGAGAGGCCTCCTTTGGACTCTTAGAAATAAACGTTATTGGCTTAGTTAGCAAAGTCTTATTCAAACTTAGCCTAGAAGAAGCCAGTTAGGATTAATTAGGCTAATTAGAAAATGCAAATCTTATGAAAAACTCATCTCTCATGAGCACATACCATGATGAATCCTTTGACCTGGACCTAAGACCCCATGAGGCCGGTACTGTGGGAGTAGTTCCCATGAGAAGGTGCAAGGGAGGAAAGTTATAAAAAACATACTATAACCTCAGGGAAGGGGTGGGCTTTCCTATTGTTTTTAGCTTTGTTTTCTCGGGATAGCTAAGTGTATACACTAGTGATCAGATCAAAACATGGAATACACTAAGGCCTAAAGGAGTGGGAGCACCCACTCTGTAGGCAGTCTCCTCTGGTGGCTTCCACTGTAGTAGCTCTGCAGTGGGATGCCCTGTGCATTGACTGGAAACCCCCTCCAGAGCTGGGTGATGTCTAGCCCACAGGTCATATAAGGCCCATGGAATCACATGGTCTGGCCCAGCCAGGACAAGTAATTCAGTATACTTGAGCAGGCTAATTTTTAAGTTAATGATTGTGTATGGCTGGCAGATGATGTTCTAAATATCCACATGGCCCTTGGCAGAAGAAAGTTTCCCCTCATCCCTGCTAGTGCTTTCTCTTCTCACTCACAATACCATCTTGAAATTCTTACCCACAAGGCCTGGTTCTTCCATTATGTGGGGTTCTTCTGACATGCAGTTTGGGTTGAGGAGTTGAGACCATTCCCTGACTCCCATAAAACAGAAAGTCCTTTGTGGCTTGGGCTGGATTGGATCCCAGCTCTGCCTTGTGTTCTTTGCTGACTGTGGGTCTGATACACAACCTCTGCAAGTCTTCATTTTGTCACCTACACAATGGCAAAATGGTAGGGTTTCTTTGAAAATTTCATCTATAACTCTTGATATGTTAAACATGAAACTAATTACAACCATGACTATTTATGTACTGGTTGGTATTAGTATGCTATCATACTTTGATTTTATAATATGATTTTATAATATGAAACACATCAGAGTTGGTGAACTCAAAAGGCTTCCATAGCTTGGCAACTTGTGATAAGAGCCTAGGGTGATTACTGATGCCATAAACAAGAGTGTCAATTTGTTAAGTCAACAACAGGAGTCACTGTGCACTTACTCCTCATGTAGGATCTCTGTCCTTAATGTGCTGTACATTGTGATTTAATGCTATAACTAGTACTCAAACAGTATTTTTCACTTTGGGTTTCTAGGTGGGTGCAAACTGATGAAATCTTTACTTAATATATGCTAAACTGATCTTCTTTATATAAAGATAATTTGAAAATGAATCTTGATGTGAGTGGAAGGGGAGAGGGACCGGCAAAGGGGAGGGTTGTGGGTGGGAGGGAAGTTATGGGGGAGGAGCCATTGTAATCCATAAGTTGTACTTTGGAAATTTATATTCATTAAATAAAAGTTAAAAAAAAAAAAAAGAATTCCAGGGTAAGGGTCACGATTAGGTAGTGCTGCAGGGACAACCATGGCAGATTCCCTAGGAAGCAAGGAGTCTAATGAGGTCAGCTAAGACAAGAGGGGTTAAGTAGGTACAATAGTTCCGGACAGTCAAGATGGGAAACATAAAGGTCATAAGAGCTACCTACACCTAAGAATAAGGTTGAACTCTGGGCTCTGCATTCTAAGTTTGTTTGTGATTTTTCTACCGATTTAGACTACATGCTTAGCACGGTCCATACTCAGCACAAAGATAACAAAAAAATAAAATAAATAAATAAAATATTTGAACAGGTTTATAGGAGCACATGAAATATAATAAAACAGAAACAAATTGAGTCAGGAAAAATATAGATGAGGTTGAAAATACGGGATTGGACCTGCAGGCTGAAATTCCTGTGTTGTAAAAAAAAAAAAAAAAAGTTTGTCATCAAACTGGGCTGCAACCTTCTATAATGTGACAGTGAGTTTGCCATAGGATCTTAGTAGTACAGAATATCAAATCTGTGTGCTAACTGTATCCTATTACTTATTTAAAATGTTCAATTTAAGCTTTTCCCTCTCCTTTACTGGATGTCAAAGAAATATCTTAGAGTTTTCTCCCATCTGTGTTTAGAGACTTTTGCATCTTTGTGCTGGGTGTCAGGAAGGAATTGTTGGCATTGCTGGCATTTGAAGGGTTGAAACAAGTCATCCTACAGCGACCAGCCGTGATAAGGGTGTGCCCAGTGTTCTTTCCTGAGCAGAGGGAAAGGCAGGACATGTGCACACATGGCCGGCGGTCAGCGTGGTCCCGCCCCACATGCCTTGCTGCCCATACACCCAGTGCCTGACACTCCACACTTCCACATGGCTGAGTACAGAGTCTGCACAGGACTTCTAAACTGTCATCCAAATGTCAATGTCATTCTTATCTGAGTAATTCGCATGACTCAGACAGGAATATGAGAATTTGTATTTTTAATTTTCTGGTCCACACATCCTCCCTCCTCCCCAGCCCCAGCCAACCAGAGAAACAACAGAATGTTCTGTTTCAGAACCAATACAGCAGTGTGGTCAGGAGTCAAGTGTGGGTCCTAGCCCAGCAATGTGACCTCATCGAAAATCACTGAGCTCCCATGGTCTTTGCTTCTATGAAATGGAAATAATAAAATCTACCTCAAGTTTCTAATGTAAATATTAAGGACATAAATTGCTTGTTCTAGGACCTCATTAGTTGTGGAGCTTGGTCATCACTATAAGATATGTATATATTTATATGCATTCTAAAGTGAAATGCATGGACAGATGCATGACATGTAAATGTGGAAATCAGTGATTGTGTAGTGATGAACAAAACTTTTCATCTTCCTGAGACTGACAGGGGTGCAGAGAAAATCAAGGACTTCTGTTTCTGCATCCTGGTTTCTATGGAACACAGTGCTGCAGTTCGGATGTGGTTGATTTTGTCACCAGGGTTCACATGGTAGAAGCTTTGTCCCCAGTGTGGTGGTGTTGGGAGGTGGTAGGGCCCAGGAGAAGGCAATACATTGACTGGTGGTGCCACCTTCCCAAGGGATGAATCCAGTTCTTGTGGGACCCCCGTTCCTAAGACTCTGTCTTTACAAGAGGAGTGAGCTGACCCTGAGTCTCTCTGGCTTCTTGCCTCCCCTGGGATCTCTCCTGCATGTACTCTGCCACTGTAATGCTGGTGGCCAGGAGACCCTCAAAAGAGGCTGACCACTTGGGGCTGACTGGTCTCAGAATTTCAGTTTGCAATTGTGCAGTAAATAAACTTCTCTGTAAAGTTCTCATCTCAGGTATTTTGCTACAGCAGCAGAAAACAGGCTAATCCATGTACTGCACGCTCTTAGCCCAGACAACAAGGCCTATGAGTCTCTGTGCCTCTGCTGCAGGGACAGAGGAGCTCTTCCAGGCAGGGGCAGGGGCTGTCTACTCTATTCCCCACTCTCTTCTGCCTCCTATGCTCACCTGGGAGAGCTGAATGCCATTCCCTCTCCCTATTTTTTATTGAATATTTGATATTAAAATGAAATCATTATTCAGAGTGTGAGGCATCATCTGCCATTGACGGTAGCTCATGTTCAGTGTGGCACAATACACTATAAACTCACACCCCAGATTCTTTTGTGACCACCTGTATATGACTGTAGTGTTCTGTTTTGTAGTTTTGTTTTTTTTTTAACTTAAGGTAAACAGATGTCATGTATTGCATATATACAGATTTGGGAACAAAGGGATACTTCTCACCCTCCCTCCTACCCACACTTCTTCCTCCTTCCCCTCTTACTCCCTCTCCTAATTTTTATAATGATCGACTTTTGGTTTACTTTATACCATAAGATTAACCCTATACTAGGTAAACAGTTCAACATATAGTAAGAAGAAGAAAAAAACACTGTTACTCAAAATAGGAGACAAGGGCTGTAAATAATCATCAAATCTTACTCCTATACATTACATTTTTGAACTGGCGCCCACATGGGATGCTGGTACTGCAGGCTGTGGCTTTACTCCTATGCCACAGAGCTGACCCCAAGATTTGTCTTCTAATTTGGATATTCTTTCTTCTGCCTCCCCAAATCTGTTTTAAGGCTTTCCACTTTTTTTTTTATTTGACATTGAATTTTTCATTTCTATTATTTCAGTTTGATTTCTCTTCATAATCTCAATCTCATGGGAAAATTTTTCCTCCAGGTCATGTATGGATTTCTTTAACTCATAAATTTGCTTCTCACTGCTTCTGAGTAATTTGTGGTCAATCTTTTGAATTCCTTTTCAGGTATTTCATCCATCTCTCTGTCTTCACATTCTAATATTGAAGGCTTGTTGTGTGCCTTTTCAGGAGTCATGTTGTCTTCGTTAATGTTATTTCTTTAATTTCTCTGTTTAGTTTTAGGGATTTGTTGGTTTTCTCCTCTAATGGATTTTATCTTTGAACAATGACTGTGGCTTGGTGGGGTGTCTGCTCTTTTAGTGAACACCCAGAGGTGTCTATTGGGTGTGGCCAGGGAGCTCTGATCAGTGCTTGAGTGGGATGATACCCGAGGTGGGCATGGTAGATCTTTTCTGTTGTCAGCAGGATCACTTCTGTTGGCATTATTACAGCCTCACCTCCTTTTTTCCAAGATGATCAACGCCTGGGCTTAGCCCACAGTGGGTGCAACACTCACCCCTGCTACTGCATGAACTGCACACAGGATCAGTGCAGTTCTCAGTGTGAGCCCAGATCCTGCTTCAGTGACCCATACTAGACAATCAGGCAGCTCTGTACCTCTGGCATGGGATGCGGTGACTGCCCAGAGACCCATCTACACCCTGCACCCTATCGTGCAATCAGTGTTCCACACTCCCAGCACACAAGTCTCCCACAGTCAGGGGTACAGAGGATCCCTTTCCTTCCCACTAGCTCCTCCTATCCACAGAGAGAACAGAAACTTTCTCAGGGCCCGCTGCCTGTAGATGCCCTTCCTTGGTGGTTTGAGCCTTGGAGCCTGTGAGATGTTGAGAGAATGGGGGCTCCTCACAATCCTACGTAGGTGCCCAGTCCCTAGTCAGTCCTCCCAGCCAGACTCAAGGTTAGTGGAGAATGTGGATTTTTCCCTTTAGTAAAATCCCTGATCTCACGTGCACACAAGAGCGGCCGCAGCTGGTATTGATGTCAAAATAGCACCTTCTCCCTGCTGCTTGCTCAGTGCCTTATGGGGGAATGGCGAGAAAGAAATGTGCTTTTTTTTCTCCCCACTGGGTTAGGCAGGTACCCTGCCCCTCACTGGGCCTCTAGGCTGGACTGGACAGTGTGGTCCTCAAGGCTCTCCCTCCAGCTGTATCATCAGTGGCCTGGGCTGCTGCAGTCTGCTCTCCCCTCGCTCCTCCAGATCTCGGCTGCAGGAATTGTGTGTTGTGTCTGCACCTTCCATGCTGATCCACAACATCCCTCTTCCTTCTGTAGAATTTGCACTGCAGATTTCGCTCCAACTCTCCCCTGGGAATACACTTCCTTCTACTATTGTTTTCTGCTTTTTTTCCCCTCGCTTTTTCCCCTCATCTAAAGCAGTATGTCTTTCTCATATTCAGTCATCTTGGAATTCCTGACTGCAGTGGTCTTAAGTGAACAAGGGATGCTGAGAGTAAGTTTTCCTTCTCCCACTCTTTCCTGTGTTGGTGGTTAAGGTGGAAAACACATATGCATTTTATCTTTTTTCAAAAGTCTATGCATTTATGTATTTGAAAGACATTGTTACAAAGAGAGGGAGGGGAATTGCTGGAGTTGGTCCAAAGCCAATAGCCAGGAACTTCTTCTGGATCTCTCAAATGGGTTCAGGGACCCAAGAACTCGGAAGTGGATCAGCAAGGACTCAAACCAGCACCCATATATGATGCTGGTGTCACAGGCAGTGGTTCAACCCACTATGCCATAGCACCAGCCTCTAGATAAGTATTCTGATCTTTCATGCCTTCACTTTTGATACAGGCAGACAGTTTGCCTTCCCTAACAAAATGTGGTTCAGCAGAGCACTGGTGCGTTGCACACATTGAACAGATCAGCGGAGATAATGTGAACACAGAAACATCAATGAAATGAAGGGAAAAAGCATGCATGTTTATGTAAATCATTTCACTCTTTTGCAGAGGGGATGGTAGTGGTGTTTTTGTGTTGTTATTGATTGTTTCACTGTGTCATGTCTCTCTGTGGACAGGAGGGGCTAGTGGGGAGGAAAGGGATCCTCTGTGCCCCATGACTGTGGGAGACTTGTGTGCTGGGAGTGTGGAACACTGATTGCACGATAGGGTGCAGGGTGTAGAAGGGTCTCTGGGCAGTCACCATGTCCCATGCCAGAGGTTCAGAACTGCCTGATTGTCTAGTATGGGTCATTGCACAGACACTCTGTTATGTAAAAACATAACACTATGTTTTTACATACTGGGCCTTTCCCTGCGATTTGCATCCATTTCTCTGATGAATTAAAATTCTTTCTGTATTCTACTAACCATTATCTTCTCCTATACTGAGAATGTCTTCCAGGTGATGGAGGGAAAATATGGAGGGGTCAAGGAACAATAACTAAAACTGTTCTAAGTGGTTAAAGCATTTCTTGTCAGGTGAACACCGTCAAGTTACCCTCACTCTTGATGTGGTGGGAGAGATGATGCTGTCAGGCATTCTGGCAGAGACCTGGGATGGATGGCAACAGTGGGAGGGCTGTCCCTGGGGTCTGCAAGGGTCTGCAGAATTGAGCAAAGCTGGTTTTCTCTATACAACCAAGTCGAAAGGGCTGGGGAGAGTCTAGTGTGGAGCAGGGAAATGGGAGCCAGGTTTGTGGGAGAACAGAGTGGGAGGGAACTTTCTCTGAGGCCCAGCCTCTTCTCACCACAAGGTTGTCTGATGGCTAGGACTGAAGGTGTGTCCAAGGTCGCGGTGCTGGGGAAAGGAGAGAAGCATAAGCAAAGAGGTTCTGATCAGTCAGTTCAGCTCAACAGTGATGAGGCACAGGATGGGCTTTTGGAAAGGGAGCATGCATGACTCTTATCCAAGGTGCATGGGGAAGAAGGTTCTGTGCCGTAAGCTGTTTTCCAATTTCCTTTAATCTGCACTGATTTCCAGGGCACAAGGCTCAGAGGAGAGCCAGCCTTGTCAGCATGCCTTCCTGGGTAGCCATAATGTCACTCATCCCTGGTCCCAGGATGGAGGGCGCATCTTCCATTGTCTCAGAGTGGAGCTGCAGACCATAGAGGCCTTCAGACAATATTAAACATTGCTGCTTGGATCTGAATATCCCTTGGCTGAAAAATCAGGCAATCCAATATTAGTAGTTACACATCTGGGAATACATCCAGATTCCTGGTTTACCCATCATAGAACTTTTAAAACTGAATAAAGTTCTATCCAGAGATCTATAATCTGAAATATTCTCAACACAGTGTTTGAGACCCTAGTTATATCATCTCACTTGATTTAATGAACCCACATTGTGTTCATATAGCGTAACATTGTGTGTACATCAGGAATTCACACAATCACAAGTGGTCACTTTACAATCAGAACAGTTAAAAAGCTAGGGGGTGGCATTTGGCAGCAAGTTTTTGTTGTTTATATTTTAAATCTGTACAATATCCTTTAAGACTCCAAGTCAGCTCTTTTCTTGTGTGTCATAAAAATAACACTAATTATTTCATATGCTTTTTCATGGAGTTGTGTTTTATTCACCTAACTCTGGTAAAACTGCAACAATTCTAACAGGATCCCTTGAGTGCTGTCCCGTAGTGTTAAGTTATACTTGTAATTGGAAGGGTCGTGAGTATCACTAGCCCTCCACTGCCACCCCCCCCCCCAGCCCTGTTGTCAACAGACGAGAAAACTGGAGGCACCATGTGACAAGGTACTCAAGTCCACACCGCTGGTCGTGACACAACCATTTATCCAACAGGACAGCCTTCAGATGACACAGACAGTGCCAGTTTGTCAACATGCTGACATCATATAAGTACTTAATGATTCCTTAATTTTAGTTCATTTCCATCTTAAAAATGTGACTTGGGCCATTACTCCTTGGTAAATCCTTTCAATGAATCAGATGAATCTAAACTTTCAATGGACCAAGTGAACTCAGTTGAATCGAAGTTCTGAGGCCAGGCGGGACTGGCTGCCACTGGCTCTTTGTTGCTTCCCATGCCACTTGCCCTCACAGACCTTGTGCCAGGCCCTGGATGATGCCAAGTGCATCCTCACTCTGTTCAAAGTAGTCTCACTTGTTAACGCTCATGTTCCTGTTCTCACCTTTCCCTTCAGTCCTAAAACCCATTCTCCACGCCCTCCCCCCTGCTAAATGAGATCACCAGCACCCTGGTTGCATCTTGTCCTTTTCCTTCATAGAACTTTCACCAATTACATACTGATATTTATAAATAGCTATTCAGTTCTCCAGCCTTGGAACTATTTTATTCCTTGTTGCATAGTATTTTTGAAGAGTTTTTTAAATTATTTTTTTTTATTTGACAGATAGAGTTAGACAGTAAGAGAGAGAGAGAGACAGAAAGATCTTCCTTCCGTTAGTTCACCCCCTAAATGGCCACTATGGCCGGAGTTACGCCGGTCTGCAGCCAGGAGCCAGGTGCCTCCTCCTGGTCTCCCATGTGGCTACAGGGGCCCAAGCACATGGGCCATCATCCACTGCCTTCCTGGGCCACAGCAGAGAGCTGGACTGGAAGAGGAGCAACCAGGATTAGTATCCGGCACCCACATGGGATGCTGGCGCTGCAGACAGAGGATTAACCAAGTGAGCCATGGTGGTGGCCCCGTTGCATAGTATTTCATAAATATTTTTTGAATGTGTAAATAAATGGTTGTATTCAATACAGTGGCTGCTCCAAAAGTAGGAAAATCCTCTATTCAATTCCTTAAATTGGCTGTTCCATCCCTAAAATGGAGAGTTATTGGGTACTAAATATTAGATTCCTTTAGATGGCCATGCAATATTTAATTTTTCATGAACATAATTGATTGAATACCATATAAGCCATTAGATTTTATCCAGGTTTTCACTTTCTTTGCACTGCACCAGCAAACACCTGTGTGTGCCTATCTGTGCCCTTGACTCATTAGATCCTGGGTACAAATTCTTTGAAATGGAATTGCTGTTATAAGTTTTGTGATGCTGTACTGTCAGTCAAATATGTTGCTTAAAGTAATTAATTACAGGAATAAGTGTATTCTTTTGACTTAAAAATAAGTTTGTATTTTTCTAAGTGTCACATCCAAAATTATTAGCCTGTATTGGTTAATGGACATTTATACATCAGTATTTAACATGCTTTAAACACATCTCTCCTCAGAGAATTAATAGTTCCATGGTTTCACAGTATTTATATGGCTCTATAGATACGGATGGCTGTATTCCTCTGTCAAAGATTTTTGTTAGACATCTCTCGTGGTGTTACATAGTTACTATATCAACATCTCTGTAAGGAACTCTAGTTCATAAAAACTCATGGTGATTGGTTTCTGCAGAAGAACAAACAAACAAAAAAACCTCATGGTCATATATGTATTTTTACTTTTTACTTATCTGAGACGCAGAAAGACATTCACCTCTTATGCCCACAATGCCTGGGGCTGGACCAGGCTTAAGCTGAAAGGCAACAACTCAATCCAGACCTCTCACATGGTTGACAGGAGCCCAGTCACTTGATCTTGCTGCCCCCCAAGATCTGCATTAGCAGGAAGCTGGAGCCAGGAGCTGGAGCTGAGTATCAGACCCAGGCACTATGATCTGAGGCATGGATGTGTTTGCTACATCTCAACCACAGGACTGACCATCCGCCCCATGATGACTTTTATGCACACCTCTGTGCTGCTGTGTCTTTTCCCTTTACTGTTATTACCATGACTTTGTTTCTGACCCAAGTGTGAGCCTTAAATGTAAGCTCTGACATTGATTTCCCTGTTAATGAGCTGTACTGTAAGTTCTCCAATCTGAATTGATTAAAATCCCCCAAAGCCTGTGGTTTACGCAGCACATTTTGTGCAGATAATGGCATTGAGACGGTCCTGTAACACACGAATACAGAAGAGGTCTTGGTGGGATTTTTTTCCTACTAGATGAAGGCAGCCCCTGATCACTGACAAACTTGTCAAAACCCCTGTGTTCTGGAGACCTCGAGTCAAGTCAGCGCAGAGAGAAAGAGAAAGCACACAAAGCCTTTGGCTCATATTGAAATGTTTGAAGTGACTGCCTTAATCCCCACCTCGAGGCAAATCGATGATTTCATACCAGATGCTGCTCCATTGTGTGCCTGTGTTCCAGAAAGTGAAAGCAAAAGCAATTAATCCGCCAATCCTGAGGAAAGGGGTCACTTTCCCTGACATCCAGTGGCCATTCAATAAGCTGAGCTATGTTTGGGGAGGGGGGCTGGAAGCACAGGAGCAGGAGCCTGCAGGACCGGCTGCCCCTCCCCAGCTCATCCCCTCCTGAGGAGGTGGGCTGGGGACTCACACACAGTCCCTAAACAGTCACAGACAGGTCAGCCAAAGTAGATTGGATCAAGGCCAGAACACAGGCGAGCCAGAGATGGAGAACTTGTTAGATCAACAAAATCCACGAGTGGCTACCTGCACCCCACCCAGCCCCACCTTCCCCTGAATCCTGAGATGAATGATTGCTCCATTTTCTGGGAAAGGAACGGCTTCTCCTGCAGCTACCCTGGCTGGCTGAGGCCTGTGGATACAGTCTGCCTAGGAGAAGGAGGGATCTGGGCATAGTCGAGGGGCTGACCCCCAACTTTACGGAGCTCTGTGTGATAGATGGAGACACAGTGGCCCAATCCTGTCCATATCAGCACCCTAGGGCTGTGGAATCACACACAGCATTGGGTACTTTGTGCTTCCGGTCCTCTCTGGAGGAGACTGCCTCCTTTAATTTCTTTTCTCTGTCTCTGGGATGCATTTAATCACTTCAGACAATGATTGTAGTGATTGAATTAGGCTTCTGATTTATAAATGAACAGGCAATAACTTTAATTTTACAATACAAAGCCTTGACGTGTCTTGTATTCATTGATCAAAGTGAATTAACACACTAGGGTTGCTTTCCTAGGACCACACTAGGTGCAGGATTTTTGTCTTCCCGAATGATCAAAATGATGATGTGCAACTTCCCTGGATGCAGGTCCAAATCCGGAAGGTGGTGGTTGTGATCCACTCAGTCCAGAGTGTCTCATAGTGTCTCACATTCTTGCCATTCTGAGCATAAATAAAGTGCAGCTCCTTGTCTTCAGAGGTGTTGGATGGTTAAGGAAGATATCTAACACCCCTGCTCGATATATTTCTAAAGGATTTCATCCCCATTTAAGGAGCAGGTTTGCTTCTTAATGCACAACTAGTATTCTTTGAAATCCATTTGAATATAAATATTCTTCAGAACACTAGGACAATGAATTAGCTTTTACATTAAAAATAAAATTTTCTTCATAAATAATGAGAGGTGGTAACATTTTGAAGTCAATTTATGACCAACAATAAAATGTGCAAGGAGGGGCTGACCTTGTGGTGCATCAAGTTAAGCCACCACTTGCAATTGCAGCATCTTACATGGGAGTACTGGTCTGAGTCCTGGCTGCTCTGCTTCTGACCCAGCTACCTGCTAACATGCCTGGAAAAACAGCAGCAGATGGCCCAAGCACTCGGGCACGTGACACCCATGTGGGAGACCCAGATGGAGTTCTGGATTCTGGCATTGGCCTGGCCGTTGTGCACATTTGGGTAGGGAACTAGTGGAAGGAAAATTCCTCTATGTCTCTCTGTAATTATGCCTTTCAAAATAAATAAACCTTAAATTATTTAAAAATCATTATGGTGATCAGGAGGGTTATCATTTGTGTCAGTGAATAGATCCCTTAGGTCTATAAAAGATTTTCTCTGGAAGCTAGTTTGGCTTGGTGGGGATAGGGGAGTATGGAGGGAATTGGGAAGGGAGAGAATATATTTGTCTGGTTTTTCCATTAAAGAATGAATTTACCCTTGTTTTTTTTTTTTTTTTTTTTTGAGAAAATGGGTAAACTCTCTATAGAATTACTCCACCACCTGCAGAATTATTGTAGTATAGGAATGGTCAATCTATGGATTTTTATCACATTGGGAAGACAGATATCTGAATCTACTATTTTCAAATATTTTCTGTGAACTGGAATGAAAACCGTAAAGCTACAATAGAGATTTCAAGTTACTTTCAGGTGAGCATGCATAGAATTTTTATAAAAGACTGCTTAAAAGAGCCAGGAAAAACTTCTGTTCACTGTGAATTGGCTTGCCTGGTGCAAGATCGGAGCAATGAATTAACAGGAAGGCATTCTTGTGGAAGACATTTCACTGGCATGATAGCAAAGCGAGGATATGATTCTCTACAGGCTGTTATTAGATTTCTGTGACCCTTCTCTATTGTCAACAGTTGTGTAGATTCCTATCTTCAAGCTAGGTACACTGTTCCATATTAAAAAAAGATCAAATGAAAATGGAAGTCAGTAGATCAGTCCTAGGGGATACATTGTTCAGAACAACAGTCTCTGAATAGCATTATTAAAATTATGATAATAGCAATCACTAAATATAAGTGGAGTGGGTTAGGAATGTAGTTATCAGCCCAGTGCCGGCCTTTTGGCTTTTCTCTGACTCCAACCAAATTTTGAGTCCAGCTGGCTTCCAGCAGTCCTTTGTGACTTTTATACATGCTTGAAAACTGCCGGAATCCAAAGGCCATCCAAAGCGATGAGCCATCCTGTGCTGTATAGTAAGACAGCAGAAGTATTTTTTTAAAGAGGTCCTTCTTCTAATTTGTTTCAGCCAATATTTCTAGCCAAGGAGGTGAGTTGTCTTGATATTTACCAAAGGCATCTGAGCACATCCCATTTTCTGAATGTATGCTGTTGTCAAACTACATCTTGGCTTATGCACACCACATGGACATATCCACAAATATTCATTGACCCCACTATACCTGTAATGAAATAATTGCTTCCATGAGATGGAACATGTACATACATATGTATGTGTGTGTATATATATATATATATACACATATAATAACTGCTTGATTAAAACTTGCAACCTTACTATTCAAGTTATATTTATTTGTACCTCACTTTGCATTTTCAACAGTAGGTTGTAAAAATTATCTAGTAACACAGCTTCTGCAAAAGCGTGTACATGCATTTATATTTCTTTCAATAAAAGAATATATGTAGAGTGCCAGCTCTGTGGCAAAGTGGATCTCATTGCTCGGATATTTTCTGTGTGGAGCTGACCTCATAGTGAGAAAGACAGCTAATAAGCAGATAACTGCATTAATCTGTAGTGTAATTTGAGCTAGTGATGGGTGCCAATCAGAAACTTAATGCACAGAGTGCAGTTTTGGTAGTTTGCATGAAAGATGAACTCCCTCAGTAAGGGTGCTGTGTTTATAGCTCTGGATGGCTCGAGGGGTCCAGCTCTGCAGTGTCAAGAAGAGCATGAAGGATATGGCAACAGGAACTGCGAAAGTCAAATAAAAGTATGGAGTTTGGTGTATTTGAGGCCTAAAAGAGTACACCAGTTTGGCTAGATTTGGGGGTATGAGAGATAAATATAGACACTGAGATGACAGGTCCATGTAAGGAGTGTGGTTGGGAAGCCAGTAGAGGTGTGATAGAACCTGATTTATGTTTCTAAAGGGCATTCTTGGCCTCTGATGGAGAAATGGGCAAGACAGGAAGAAATGGAAGTAAGTATGAGGATTCAGGTAATAGGTAATGCCAGCTGGACCTCGGATTGTGTCCCTTAGAGGTGATAAGACACAATGGCATCCTGCAGAGATTTTGAAGACAGAACCAAGGGTATCTTTTGATGCATCAGTGGGATTAGAGGTGGAACATAATGGAAATAGTGGGGTGAGGAATGACTCACAGGTATTTGTCTTGCATATCTGCATGAATGGAGGTGTTCTTGTTGAGAATAGGGAGCACTGGGAAGGAGCAGTTTCATTGAGAGGTAAACAAGAGTTCTAACTTAGACATTAATTATTCATTTATTTAGATTTACTTTTTAAGAAATACAAATTTCATAAGTACAACTTTAGGAATATATTTATTCTTCCCAACATACCAACCCTCCCACCCACATTCCCACCCCTCCTCCTCCTCCCTCTCCCCTTGCAAGCCCTATTCTCCATTAAGATTCATTTTCAATTAACTTTGCAAACAGAAGACCAACTCTATACTAAGTAAATATTTCAACAATCTGCACACACACACGCACATACCCACACAAACTGTTTGAGAACTAGTTTACAGTTAACTTTCATAATACAACTCATTGAGTCCAGAGGTCCTGCTTGGGGAGTTAGTATACAGTGACTCCTGTTGTTAATTTAACAACTAACACTCTTATGTATGATGTCAGTGACCACTCAAGGCTCTAGACATGTGCCAATATCTTGCAGGTTTCCTCTGATGTTCTTTAATAATTTGTTGGTGTCGATTATAGATTTAGATCTTTAATCCATGTTGAGTGGACTTTTGTTTAAGCCATAAGACAGGGGTCTTGCTTCATACTTCCGCATGTGGAAATCCAGTTATCCCAGCACCATTTGTTGAAGAGATTGTCCTTGCTCCAGAGATTAGTTTTAGCTCCTTGTTGAAATATAAGTTGGTTGTAGAAGTTTGGATTGCTTTCTGGTGTTTCTATTCTCTTCCATTGGTCTATACATCTATTTGTGTACCCGTACCAGGCTGTTTTGATTACAACTTCCTTGTAGTATGTCTTGAAATCTGGTATCTGATGCCTCTGACTTTGTTTTTGTTGTATCAGATTGCTTTAGCTATTTGCTTTCTCCTATGCCTCCATATGAATTTTAGCATAATTTTTTCTACATCTGAGAATGTCTTTTGTATTTTGATTTGTATTGTATGGAATCTGTAAATTGCTTTTGGAAGAATGAACATTTTGATGATGTTGATTTTTTCAATCCATGAACATGGAAGATTTTTCCATTTTTTGTATCTTCTATTTCTTCCTTTAATGTTTAGTAATTCTCATTGTAGAGATCTTTGACATCCTTGGTTAAATTTATTCTGAGGAATTTGATTATTTTGTAGCTATTGTGAATGGGATCAATCTTAGCAGCTCAATCTCATGACATTGTCTGTTTATACAAAGGCTGTTGATTTTTGTGTATTGGCTTTATATCTTGCTAATTTACCAAACTCTTCTATGAGTTCTAATAGTCTCTTAGCGGAGTCTTTTGGATCCCCTATATATATAGAATCATGTCATCTGCAAACAGGGATAGTTTGACTTCCTCCTTCCCAATTTGTATGATTTTGATTTTTTTTTTCTTGACTAATGGCTCTGGCTAAAACTTCCAGGACTATATTGAATAGCAATAGCAAGAGTGAGCATCCTTGTCTGGTACCAGATCTCTATGGGAATGCTTCCAACTTTTCTCCATTCAGTAAGATGCTCACCATGGGTTTGTCATAAGTTGTCTTGATTGTGTTGAGGAATGTTCCACCTATACCCAATTTGCTTAGAGTTTTCATCATGAAACGGTGGGTGTTGTATTTTATCAATTGCTTTCTCTGCATTTATTGAGATGATCATATGGTTTTTGTTCTTCAATTTGTCAATGTGATGGATCACATTGATTGATTTTTGAATGTTAAACCATTCCTGCGTACCAAAGATAAATTCCACTTGGTGCAAGTGAGTGATCTCTCTGATGTATTGTTGGATGCAATTGGCTAGAATTTTGTTGAGGATTTTTGTGTCTATGTTCATCAGGGAAACTGGTCTGTAATTCTCTTTCTCTATTGTATCTTTTTCAGGTTAAGACATTAAGGTGATGCTGGCATCATAGAAAGAATTTGGAAGTATTTCCTCCCTTCCAATTGCTTTGAATAACTTGAGAAGAATGGGAGTTGGTTCTTTAAATGTCTGGTATAATTCAGCAGTGAATCCAGTCCTGGACTTTTCTTTGTTGGGAGGACCTTTATTACTTTTTCAATTTGTGTCTTGGTTATGGCTCTGTTCAGGTTTTCTGTGTTTTCATGGCTCAATTTAGGTAGTTTGTATGTGTTCAGGAATCAATCCACTTTTCTAGGCTTCCCAGTATGTTGGCATACAGCTCTTTGTAGTTATTTCTGATGACTCTTTATTTCTGTGGTGTCTGTTGTTACATTTCCTTTTTCATCTCTGATTTTATTGATTTAGGTCTTCTCTCTCCTTCTTGTGGTTAATTGGGCCAATGTTTTTTCAATTAAAAAAAAAACAGCTCTTTGTTTTGCTGATTGTTAATATTTTTTTTAATTTATTCTTGATTTCTTCTTTAATTTTAATTATTTCTTTTCTCCTACTAGTTTTGGGTTTGGTTTGCTATTGTTTTTCTAGATCTTTGAGATGCATTGATAGCTCATTTATTTGGTGTCTTTCCAATTTCTTGAGGTATGCACCAAACTTTCCTCTTAACTACTGATTTTGCTGTATCCCATAAGTCTTGATATTTTGCTGTTATTTTTATTTTACTTGCTTCCAGAAAGTTTTTGATTTCTCTTTAGATTTCTTCTATGACCCACTGTTCATTTAGAAGCTTGTATTTAGTCTCCATGTGTTTGCAAATGTTCTAGAGATTCCTGAGTTGACAATTTCCAGCTTCACTCCATTGTGGTACAAGAAGATTTATGGTATGATTTTGATCTTTTTGAATTTTCTGAGACTGCTTTATGGCCTAGTATGGTAAATCCTAGAGAAAGTTTCATGCACGGTGAGAAAAATGTATTCTGCAACTGCAGGATGAAAAGTTCCATAGATCTGGTCTATATTGTTGTCTGGTTGCTCTGTCCATTGCTGAAAGTGGAGTATTGATGTTCCCCATTATTATTGTATTGCAGTCTATGTCTCCCTGTAGATCCCTTAAAATTTTTTAAATAGCCAGATGTCCTGTAATTAGGTGCATGTATGTTTATAATAGTTATGCCTTCCTGTTAAATTGATCCCTTACTCATTACATAGTGTCCTTCTTTGTCTCTTTAAACAGTTTTGTGTTAAAGTCTATTTTGTCGGATATTAGGATGGCTACACCAGCTCTTTTTTGGTTTCTATTAGCATGAAATATCTTTTTCCACCCTTTTACTCTTAGTCTGCATGCATCTTTGTTGGTGAGATGTGTTTCTTATAGGTAGCAAATAGATGGGTTTTGTTTTTTAATCCATTCAGCCAGTTTGTTTCTTTTAACTGGAGAATTGAGACCATTTACATTCAAGTTTTATTGATAAGTAATGACTTTGCTCTGCCATTTTTCCAAAAATATTTATATTTTTTACTTTGAATTTCCTTTGAACTTTTACAGATAGATTTTCTTCCTTTACCTTCTTTCATATTGATGGCTGTGTGTCTGTGTTTCTGTGTGCAGCACATCCTTAAGCATCTTTTGTAGGGCTGGACAAGTGGCGAGAAATGCTTTCAATTTCTATTTGTCATGGAGGGTCTTTGTTTCACCTTCATTCATAAATGAGAGCTTTGCATGGTATAGTATTCTGGGTTGCTAGTTTTTTTTTTTCTCTTAAGTCTTGGAATATATCTCACCATTCTCTCCTAGCCTGTATGGTTTCTGATGATAATTCCACTGTGAGTCTAATTGTAGATCCTCTGAAAGTATTCTGGCATTTCTCTTATGCACATTTTAGAATATTTTCTTTATGTTTTTTTTACTGTGGTGAGTTTGATTACAGTGTGTTGTGTTGAAGATCTTTTCTGGTCGTGTCTATTAGGAATTCTAGGTGCTTTCTGTACTCAATTGTCCCTTTCTTTCTCTAAATTAGGGAAGTTTTCTCTTATTATTTCACTAAAAAGGCCTTCTAATCCTTTCTTTCTTTCCACACATTCAGGAACTCCTAAAACTTGTATTTTTGGTCATTTGTTAGTAACCTATAGATTCCCAACAGTGCATTTCAGTTTTCTAATTTCCTTTTCTTGTTTTTTGTTTGTTTAATTTCCTGTGCTTTGTCTTCTAAGTCCAATATTCATTCTTCTGCTTCACTGATTC
The DNA here is from genome assembly GCF_033115175.1 of Lepus europaeus. NCBI lineage: Eukaryota > Metazoa > Chordata > Mammalia > Lagomorpha > Leporidae > Lepus > Lepus europaeus. Next base: position 162,542,773 of record NC_084829.1, on the reverse strand, counting down.
TGCTGTTAAGGCTCTCCACTGCATTTTTAAATTTATTCTATTGAATTGTTCATATCGTTTTGATTTCTCTTTAAGATCTCAGTTTCATGGGAGGAATTTTCTTTCATGTCCTGTACGGATTTCAGTAGTTTGTGCATTTGCTTCTGATTACTTGTATGTAATCTTATGATCAATTTTTTGAATTCCGTTTCTTGCATTTCTTCACCTCATCTTCACAATCTAGTATTGAAGTGTGTGTTCTTTTAGAGGCATCAGGTTGTCTTCCTTATTCTTGTTTCTTGAATTGGTGGGTTGGTTGTTTGGCATTTATGGAGATAGTCATTCATTTCTTCTGCTGCTGCTGCCACTGCTGCTGCTGCTGTGGCATTTATGTTTGTATAGTTCCTCTGTAGATAAGTAGAGTGTCTACTTTCAGTGACTATCTAGTGGCTTGTAGTGGGTGTGGCCAGGGAGCTCTTTTCTGTTCTCCAGGGCCAAAGGCATGTCTGAGGTGGCACACCCAGGTTTGGCGAGGTAAATATTCTTTTTTTTTTTTATCAAAAGGAAAGTTTGTTCTGCTCAGCTGAGCTCCTCTCTTCAAAGGAGACCAGTGCCTGAGTGTTAGCCCCAGTGGGTATAATATTCATCCACTCTGCCCTAAGGACCACACAGAGGATCTGTGCAGTCTGCAGTGTAAGCTCAGATTCTTCAGCACTGTCCCTCACCAAGTAACCAGGAGTCCCCCACAGTGACTGCTCCAAGTCCCAGCCACCCCACGAGTCCTCTGACACAGCCTCAGTTTTTTCACAGTCCTGGCACACAAGCCTCCCACAGTCACGAGCTCCCAGCCCCTTGTTAGTTCTCCCCACCAAAGTCAGGAGTCTCTATTTGGCTGGCTGCTGGGCCAAAATGGCACCCACCCTATCAGCTTGTTATAGGATGACATTGTAAAGTAACCAGGGAGAGAAAAACATGTCCATCCTTTTTTTGTTCCTCTCCTCTAGTTTGGCAGGTATAGTACCCACCATAGGGCTCCAAGCCAGGTTCCCTGTAGGCTCTTCCTGCAGCTTTATTGCCAGTGGCTTGGACTGCTGCAGTCTGGTCTCACCTCACTTTCCAATGCTATTGCGTAGGCTCTCGGCTGCTGGAGTCCTGAACTGTGGGCATCCATGCCCTCCACATAGGTCCACCGTGTTCTCCTAATTTGCATAGAGTTTCCTCTGCCATTTTCTCCCTAACTCTCCTCTGATACTGCACTCTCCTCACTTTTTTAAAACTGTCTTCTCCTAGGCCAGCACCGCAACTCACTAGGCTAATCCTCCGCCTGTGGCGCTGGCACAGTTCTAGTCCTGGTCGGGGTGCTGGATTCTGTCCCAGTTGCTCCTCTTCCAGTCTAGCTCTCTGCTACGGCCCAGGAAGGCAGTGGAGGATGGCCCAAGTGCTTGGGCCCTGCACCCGCATGGGAGACCAGGAGGAAGCACCTGGCTCCTGGCTTTGGATCGGCACAGCATGCCAGCCGTAGCAGCCATTTGGGGGGTGAACCAACGGAAGGAAGACCTTTCTCTCTGTCTCTCTCTCTCACTGTCTAACTCTGCCTGTCAAAAAAAGCTGTCTTCTCCTAGACTAGAGCAATAAGCTTCCTCCCTACTCCACCATCTTGGAACTCCACTCTAGACATATTAATTTAGATATGACAGTGCAGATGAGTTACAAAAGCAATTTGCTGTACAGATCTGAACTCAACTCTGGAATTACAAAGGTGGCAGAGAGTGGAGTATACACATTTAAAGCCAACTATGCAGTGAAAACAGGAGACAAAGAAACAAATGAGAGGGCTGAACCATAAAACCCCCTGACAGAGGCCAGTAAAGCATCCAGCTTTGAGCACTGCAAAGGAACAGCTTAAGGGGGTACATGTGTAGAAACTTACCACCAGCCTAGTGTGTCTGCAGGAGTTATTAGACTCTACCTGGCTCTTTGAAATCCAGAAGGATTTTGCAAAACAAGAACAATGGCAGATTAGAGTTCTATTTCAAGAAGACTGGAAATGATGTTTGTAAACTGATACATAAAGTACCATATTGGGATCTCCAAGGCATTAGGTAGAGCTAATTTTCATGCTTTCACCTCATTAAAAGAAGATTTTAATGAGCTTTGAATAGCTCTTTGAAGATATTTATAACTTCAATCAGTTCACATATTTATCAGACCTTAATTTCAAACTATTTAGCTATCTTTCAACAAAATGAAAGATCAATGGACTAAAAACCTTTTCCTCTGAATTTATTTTCCATTTTAATGAATCATAGCTTTCAGTGTTAAGTTTTTACATGAAAATCCACACTTATACAGAAAGGAATTGGTTCCATGGCCATCATTACCAATACTTATCATTTATGAAAGGGCAGTTTCATGACCCTGTCCAGCTGTGTGGATGCTCAGTAGTAATACTTGGGACTCATATATGTCTTAGCTCTGAAATATAAAGCTCTAGATTCATTTTTGTTGTTTAAAATATTTCCTTGTTCATTTTATTTGAAAGAGAGAGAGAAATATATATATATATATATATATATATATATATATATATATAGAGAGAGAGAGAGAGAGAGAGAGAGAGAGAGAGATCTGCTGCTTTATTCCCCAAGAGACCATAATAGCCAGGGCTGGGTCAGGTCAAAACCAAGAACCAGAAAGTCCATCTGAGTTTCCCACATGGGTGGCGGGAACCATAGTATTTGGTTAGTCATCCACTTGCCTTCCTAAGTACATCAGCAGGGAGCTGGATTGCATATGCAGAGCAGCTGCATTTGAACAAGATACTTCAATATGAGACACAGATGTCCAGAGTAGCTGCTTAACCCATGGTGCCACAACATTCACCACACTAACTTCACTTTTATGTAACATTTTAGGGATAAGAAGAGCAGAAGTTTGTTATTTCTTACTGCCATGATTTCAAGTTAAAGGAAAGGGGAAGATAGTAAGATAAATTAATGTAAAATCAGGTGTCAGTTCTTTGTGCTTTGATGTGGAGATCAGTATAAAGTGAAAATAAACACTATAATTTCATACTTTGGGACTCACATCTAATTTCATAATAAGGGACTCACAGTTTTTCCAAAGTAAAATGTTTAGGGTTTTAGAAACAGAAATGTTTAGGGTTTTAGATGTACTGATCATTTACAGAAGCTTCTACATCAGAACTCTAATTAGACATGTTTTGAGTTAAAAAAAAATGTGCTTTTCAGGAACTGGGTTCTAATGGATATGGGTGTGTGAGAGAAAAACCAAAGTTATTCCAGATAATGAAAACCAAGAGAAAATATGTATGATTTGTTCCACTGCATGAAGCGTGGGAAACCCCTATATTTTCAAAATATTGATTAACTAAAAAGATCAAAATGGTCACTGCCTATAGCACATGTAAAGGGAGCTAGTATACACTAGCATCTGGAATTTGTTATAGAGAAATTATGGCTACTTAGCTGTGTGCGGGTAGACGATTATGCACCTTACCATATCTACAGCAAGAAATCAAAGTTCAATGCAGAGGAACACCATAGACGTTCATTGTGCTGCTCCTGCTGTGCAGGTGGGAGAGCCCCTGGGCTTACAGCAGAGCTGCCCAGAAGCTGCCTGCTAGCCTTTCTGGCCTCTCTTCAGGGCAGAGGGACAGTAAACATACTCGTTCCCCAGGCTTCGGACTGCCACATAAGTAGCCCCTTTCACTTGGGGGGTGGGGTATAAGGTCGTGATGGATTTTGAAGGATTGACCTGCTCTTAGCCAGTGGGTGAAGCCAGAAGCATACCCCATGTCCAGAATTTCTCAGACTCCTGTTAATCCTGGTAGACCCAAGACTTTCATCTCTTAAATCCATTCTTTGTGTTCCTCTTGAAGCCACCAAACAATGTCTTGAACGCAGACGCCAGATACCATCAGACCCCAGTCTCCTGGCCACTCTCCCTTAGCCAAACTCACTAAATCAAGGGAATGGTGCAGCACCCCCTGCAAGGTTCTACTCACAGTACTCCTAAGGGCATTTGCTTCTCCAGTGGGGAATGCCGTAGTGGCTAGTACTGTCTCAAGGGGTTTTGTTTAGGGGGAACCCCAGGCCCAGGGCAGAAAGCACTGAAGCCTGCTTGACCTGAAAGATATGGCTCTGCTGACCAGCCAGAAACTTGGACACAAGTTGAAAACATAAAAAGGCCAGATAACCACTGTGACGCTAACCAGCCCCATATCTGCAGGCCAGAGTCCAACACGCAGCTCCCCCTAATTCTTTGTTCTCCTTATTCCTGTTCCCTAAACTTACCTTTTAATTCTGTTTTCCACAAACTTTTTGACATACCCTCATATGTGTGTCTCTGTGTCTAACTTTATGTACACAGGCATATTTAGGTTTCACAAACCCTTGGGTCAGAGTCTCCACTGTGAGATGAGGAGGTGGAGACTTGTGGATTGATTTGCCTTGCCACAAACCAGAGTAACAAAGCCAGGGTCGGATGCCATTCTCTTGCTCTCTCACAGCTCCTGTCTTTCTTGTCATGTACCTAAGAGAAAAGAAAAGTCTAATTCACTTAAAAATACGTATTTATACCCATCCCCATGATTGCACATTTATTTAGCTTCTAGTCTCTACATGACATCAACTATCATGGTCGAAATCATTCTTCATGTTCCAAGAACAGCATCCCCAGTGCTTGTGGGCCTGTCTCCATGAGCACATGAGCAAAAAATATGCAGAAAATCAAGCAGAAAAAAGCCACTAGGGAGATAGGCAAAACCTTTGTTCATAAACACCACAGGGTCTACGGCCATACCACCCTGAACACGCCTGATCTCTTTTTTTTTTTTTTTTTTTTTTTTTTTGACAGGCAGAGTGGAGAGAGAGAGAGAGACAGAGAGAAAGGTCTTCCTTTGCCGTTGGTTCACCCTCCAATGGCCACCGTGGCCGGCGCACTGCGGGCGATGCACCACGCTGATCTGAAGGCAGGAGCCAGGTGCTTCTCCTGGTCTCCCATGGGGTGCAGGGCCCAAGCACTTGGGCCATCCTCCACTGCACTCCCACAGCAGAGAGCTGGCTTGGAAGAGGGGCAACCGGGACAGAATCCGGCGCCCTGACCAAGACTAGAACCCAGTGTGCTGGCACCACAAAAGGAAGATTAGCCTATTGAGCCATGGCGCCGGCCCCTAATCTCATTTCATAAGCACCAGCGGGTAATAGTTGTATCTATCTATCTTCTGAAAGAAATGATTCTCAATATAAGAAAATCTGAAAGATTTGTGAGGCCGAGGTCTCACGTTGGTCTGCAGGTGTGACACTGCCTGGTTTGCATGTCTTCCCACGATGAGGAGTTGATGCAACTTCTGGGTAGAAGGAGCTCTGTGGAGGGCACATTTGACATTGTATGTCTGGGGAGTGCAGCATAGTGGTTGGGCTCACACTGGTTTGGTGCCCAATTCCAGCTCTTGACTCCAGCTTCCTGCTAATGCAGACTCTCAGAGCGTGGTGACGGCTCAAGTGATTGGGTTCCTGCCACTCATGTAGGAGACCTGGATTGAGTTCCTGATTCCTACTTTGGCCCAGGCCTGGCCATTGCAGGCATTTTCGAGAATGATCCAGTGGATGAGAGCTTTCACTTTCCCTCTCCTCTCCTCTCCTCTCTCTCTTCTCTATGTCTCTGCCTCTCAACTAAACAAATAAAATTTAAAGAGAAGAACATTGTATGTCAATTTAATCCTGTGAATAGCATTGTGACATGGGTAATCCCATTTCAGAAGAAACTGAGGGACTGATTGAGATAACTTGCTCATCCAAAGTCACATGGTCAGGAGGTGTTGGGGCTGATGTAGCCCCAGGTGTATGCCCTGAACACCTATTATTGCCCCAGGTAGCCTTATGTGTCCATCTTACACGTTTTTCCATCACATCTCTTAAAGCATTCCTCGTGTTTTATGTGATCTCCCAGGAACCTTTAGAGATTTCTTCAGAGATGTAAAGGAACATCATTATTAAATACTGTCAGCCTCTCTACTATGGCAACCTTGAGTAGCAGGCCAGGGCCAAGTCTTGGGCTGTTTATGGTGTTTAATCCTCAGACTGTGAAATCTATCTTATTGCCATAAAAATCCCTGCCCCCAAATCTGGCATACCTTCCTAAATATGTCAACATCTCCTGTGATTCTTCCAAAATTTAGACATATGCTATAACTGTATCACCCTTCAATAAGCACATGCATTTTTCTCTGGTTAAGCACCCTATGTGTAGTATATCAGCTTAATTTTCCAGGAGCAGATGCTTATTTGGAGTGTGTTGCATCATAAAAAATTACAGAATCTCTTCAGTTCACACTAAACATAACCTCTGTTGAAGTCTGTAACTAACAGTTAGTGCTATAGAGTTAAATCTTGTTGTGAGAAACATGCACTAATAGAAAAAACTAGATTTTTGAAACATGAGAATATCAGAGTCTGTCATAGCTCTTACATGTCGTGTTGTTTACATAGCATCTAAAAGAACTTCTACACAGGAGCTTGCTACAAGATGTTGCTGCAGAATTTCTAGTTCGTCTGTTTATTTAAAAAATATGTCTTCAGTGAGCTGTGCCATGGGATGTAGCCTTGAATAGGGTGGGTAGGCTCCTGCCCCCATGGCGTTTAGCTGACAGTGTTAGTGCTAAAGAGCTGTGAGGAGCACCAAGATCCACCTGGAGTTCAGTGGTGAGTGGCCCAGTCCAACCCTGTTCCAAGACCCATAGGAGTGTGAACCTAGAACCCTCTTCTTTACATCCTGCTTCCTGTTGCCATTCTGCTTGGTATCCTTATAAACAGATGGCGCAATATTTTATTTTGTGTATCAAGAATAAATGAAGGCCGGTGCCGCAGCTCAATAGGCTAATCCTCTGCCTGCGGCACCAGCACACCAGGTTCTATTCCCGGTCGGGGTGCTGGATTCTGTCCTGGTTGCCCCTCTTCCAGGCCAGCTCTCTGCTGTGACCCAGGAGTGCAGTGGAGGATGGCCCAAGTGCTTGGGCCCTGCACCCCATGGGAGACCAGGAGAAACACCTGGTTCCTGGCTTCGGATCTGCGCGGTGTGCCGGCTGCAGCGCACTGGCCGCAGTGGCCATTGCAGGGTGAACCAATGGTAAAGGAAGACCTTTCTCTGTGTCTCTCTCTCTCACTGTCCACTCTGCATGTCAAAAAAAAAAAAAAAAGAAAAAAGAAAAATAAATGAAGCAAAGTCAACTACCTTGGAGGTTTCTTAGTGCATAGTTTTGTCAAACTCTTAAGGCATTTCTTTAATTTGGTATCCTAGGATGGAGTGTTTTCAATAGCGGAGTCAGGCATGGGCCCAAGACTGCAAGTTCTGGGTTAGAAATCAATAGAGAGGATGATGGGGTCAGAAGAGGGACAAGGAGACATTTCTAAAAATACTAAAAATATCCAGAATGCTGTTGCTGTCTGTTCTATCCAGATTCTTCCTTTATTGGATATCTTGGGAACATGGGCTAGAAAACTAGGTTCATTTATATCTGTCAACCCTCTACACTGCCCCTATTGTTTAAAGTAGTGGTTTATCATTAGCTAGATTTCAGCTCTACATTTGCTTTTCTTCACAGCTGGAGCAAAATATACATTCAGATTCCTGAGACAACTCAACATGAAAAGCAGCCATTTTCTGTAGCCAGTTGTGGATTAGTTAATAACTATTTTCCAGTAAATCCTCTCATTGGACTCCCCATTGACACTATGTGGAGTGAAATGCATCAGCTACACCTACTGTCATTTTGCTATTATGGATTAAGTCATTTTAGTGTTTCATCGCCATACCCCTATTAAGCCATTGTGATCCACCACCAGGGGGCACAGATGAGGCTGGAGCTTTTTTTTTTTTTTTTTTAATGTAGAATTAACAGCAGGAAGTAACTACCATCTGTGACATGGATAGAACAGCTCAGAGCAGAGTACAGCGACAGCCCTTTCAGCTCTTGTCATTTCTTCCCAAAAGCTTTTAACACCAGAGTTGTTGAGGCAAATCCACATCCAGCAAGTAGATACCACATCAAGTTCCTAACCATGCCTTCTCTCAAGACAGACACGCTCCAGAAACCCCGCACCCTCCTTGTGAATTATCTTTGATTGGCTGCAGTCCTCCATTCAGGCAAACATAAATGAGACCCTGGATGAAGCTTGTTCTCCAATGTGTTCTTCCCCTCACACAGATCAGTAGATGTAAATTTACTAAATGCCTCCTTATGCCAGACAGCAGACAGCTTGGGATTAGCTTGATTACTTACACAAAATAGGAAAATTCATTCCAGTTGGATTCCGGGGAATGTCCATGAGGAGCTATCAACTTGAAGCTTAATGTACAGGAACAGGCAGACTGCAGCACATCTGCCCAGTTCAGATCCTGACACTGGACCACGGACATGGGCAGATCATGCTGTCTTGGCTTTATTTCTTTGTGTCTTAGAAAGAGGATGGAAAGGATCATAGCACTATGCAGCTCATACAATCATCATCGAATGAGATAATACCACAAAATGGCTACCGAGGTCCTTGGCACATTATAAATGCCAGGTCTGGCATTGAAGAATGAATAGATTCCATGGGCAGATATGTGGGGGTGACTTCTCAGTGGGAAAGAGAAGGACATACATGAACAGGAGGGAGAATAAGGTATCTTTGTACCAAGGAATGTATTTGGTGTTCCCAGTGTGCTGTGTATGTGTGTGTGTGTGCGTATTCAGGGTAGGCCAATATATACTTACGAGTGAGTATTCATTTGATGCATTTTGATTTAACATGGTGGAATGCTAGCTTATAGGACATAAGTACACCATCTGTCCCAATTCCTCTATTCATTTACAAGCATCTCTCTGTGTTCCCACATATTCTAGAATGACCCTCAATACTCCCTCTACTAGCAGTGGCACTGCTAGTTCTACTGTTCATGTTAATTATATCTGCTGGGCTCCTGTTACCTGCTAGGCTTGTCCTGAGTGCATTAACAATATTGAATTCTCCTAGTGACCTTCTTCTGTGATCTCCATTTTATGAAAGCCAATAATGCTTTAGTTAATTAATTCACCTGTGTTAGTCTTTTTTTCTATTAACAAATGACCACAAATTGAGTGGCCTCAAGCAATATGCATTTATAGGCTCACAGGTTCTGTGGATCAAGAGTCAGGGCATGGAGAACTGGGACCTCTGCCCAACATCTCCAAGGCTTCAGTCAAGGAACTGGCTGGACAGTGATATTTTTGGCTTTGGAGTTCTCCCCAAATTCACATGGTGGTTTGCAGAATTCTGGCCCTGCAGTTGTAATGCTGAGATCCTGGGTTTTGTGCTAGCTGTAGGCTAGGCCCCTGATATGTGGCCTTCTCATGGACACACTGAGCATGGCAGCTCACATCTTCCATGCTAGAAGGATGCTATTTTTCCTATCTTTTTTTGGGAAGGACTTTTAACTGATTTTTAAGGGAGTTAATCTGATTATCTTAGGCCTACCTAGGATGAACTAAACCAATTGACTTAGAGATTTTTGTGTCTCTGCCTGCACAATCCCTTCATCTCTGACACCCACTGTAAGTCATTGTCACAGGTGGCATCCACACTGAACCTGAGAGGGTTTTACACAGCATGTTTATGAAGCGAAGGATTCTTGGGGACCATCTTAGGAGTCTTACTCCCTTATTGCCTGAGGTTTTAAAACTTAAAGTTTGGTATTCAGTCCATAGTTTCTTTGGCCCTAAACTGTCATAAAATCTACTCTTGTCTTTGCCATCTTATGTTTCCTTATCCTCAACCACAAATCCCATGTTAGAGACTACATTAACTGTAGAGTTAGATAAGACTTATGTATGATCATGTTAGTGAATTATCCATAATATTAAGGTTTTGGTTGTATCTTCTGAAAATGCTTTCTTAGTATGTTATTAGTAAACCAGGTCACAAAACAAGAAAGCAAAGACTTATCAGTTTACAACGCTCTCCCCTAATTTACATCTGTTAAAAGTAGGCCAGTGCCACGCCACGGCTCAATAGGCTAATCCTCTGCCTTGCGGCGCCAGCACACCGGGGTTCTAGTCCTGGTCGGGGCACTGGATTCTGTCCTGGTTGCCCCTCTTCCAGGCCAGCTCTCTGCTGTGGCCCGGGAGTGCAGTGGAGGATGGCCCAAGTGCTTGGGCCCTGCACCCCATGGGAGACCAGGAGAAGCACCTGGCTCCTGCCTTCAGATCAGCACAGTGCGCCGGCCGCAGCACGCCAGCTGCAGCGGCCATTGGAGGGTGAACCAATGGCAAAGGAAGACCTTTCTCTCTGTCTCTCTCACTGTCCACTCTGCCTGTCAAAAAAAAAAAAAAAAAAAAAAAAGTATTTTCCTGAGCTTATCAAACTCTGGATGGATATTTACAGCTGAAAAACCAGTGCAAAAATAAATGTTGTCATTTCTACTGTTCTATTGGTATTACATTCTAAGCATCATATGTTTTTTAGTTATCTTATTTTTAGTAATCAAATAATGCCAGGCAAGTACAATGTGCGTCAAATTATGGCTTATGAGATGAAGATGTTTGACTGACAGTTTGAGAGCAGTTGGGTTAAGCTCTGGCCATAACACTACATCATGCAGTTGGTACTTCATGCTGTGGCCACATTCAGAGGTCATCACTATTCCAAATTTGATTGAAATCCGTGGACTACAGAATACGGCACTCTTATCTGAAGAGTTCAATGGCTTTGGTTTAACATAGCAGTCAAGGTCAGGAACTAAGACTTCAGGAATGTCTTATTCTTCTTTGTAGTTCAGCAAATTTCATTCATCAACGAAGTTACTGTCAAAGAAATGACACAGATGCTAAGTTGAAGATTTGTTTCATTTTGCTGTCAATTCAGTGTCTTCAACATATAGCAAATGCAAGAAGCTGAGCTGAGCACTGGGAGTCAAAACAAAAAAGGAAGGAAATAAAACCCTACCTACTTAACAAATAAACATCTTGGGAAGAAACATAGGCAGAGAATGCATTATTTGTACCTTACAGTCTTTACAAAAAAAAAAAAAAGAAAGAAAGAAAGAAACTAGGCCAGCAGAACATATCTATCTTACCAATGCCTTCTGAAATAATGAGGGAAGATTTTTCTCCTCTTTCTTTACTTAAGTAATTCCTTGAAAATAAACAATGAGGAGGCAATGGGATGTGCAAGATCATTTGGCAGTTGGTGTTCTCTATAAGTATGTTCAGAATGCATCCTGTTTCAAGAAGATGGTGAAAGAAGACATGTAGCATTGGAAAACAGCTTAGTCTGCCTCTGCCTGTTTCTGATCCCTTTGTAACAAGGCCCCACGGAGGTCCCTGCCTTAAAGTTTCAGGTCCTCAATGAATGTTACCTTTTTGATTATTTTCCCCTGAAAGACTGCTCCTTTCTTGCCTTTGCTAGATAGTTGTCTGCTGTTTGCCAAGCTCTGCCTTAGATGTGAATTTTGACTTTCTATTCTGAGTTGGGTAAGTCACTCTTTCACCTTTATGACTCCCTCTCTGTACATTGACCTAATTGGGCTCATTCCTGATCATTCTCACTCAAGAGATTAAGAAGTCCAGGCCAGGCAAGGGTATTTTATTTCACTTATTATACATATGATGATATTTCAAATAAGTTAGTGGAAAAATGGAATCAAAAGATACATTTGTTTTGATGCAACCTTTTTTTTTCAAATCTATGCATAAATTCTCCATAATACATACTTTCCATGAGTTTTTTGAAAACCTGCTCATATATTGATATCCCTATTTTGTAAAGAAATTTGGGCTTGACATCTGGAATACTTGTCCTCAACTTGTGTAGCTGTTCAGAGCACAATTAGCATTTGATGCTAGTTATTCTTAAGTCATCCATTATTTTAATTGTATTTCCCTCCCCCTCTCCATGCACACTCTAATTTTTAAATTTGACTTTATTTGCTTGACCTTTCAAATATTAAAAGTATTCTCAAAAAGCTTGAGTACACTGTGGCAGAAATAACCAAAGCATTGGAGTCACATTGAGCTAGGATTCAATCCCACAAATGATACTTAGAAAGCCAGGTGACTGTGAAAATCACATTTCTGAAACTTGTTTTTCTCTAGTAAAACTCATTAAATAAATATTAGCTTTTCAGGACTCTCCAACAGAATCTAACCTCAAGCAGGCACAATAGCAGATGCTCAATAAATAGTATCTGGTAGCAGTGGAGGGTGTCATCAAAGATAATTAAGTAAACGTAGGGCAAAGAACAAATAGACTCTACTCTCATCGTTTTGTTATAAGATAGTATCTGAAAGTCATGAACCGCAGAGGAAAAGATGTTTATAGTTAATTTTGATGCAAAGAAGCAGCAATAACCAGGGTAGTGTCTAATTCCTTCAGGTCAGTGATGTTTATTGCTGTTTCCATATCACATCCAAACACATGCAGTGATTAATCTCTAAAATGTGTTTACTTAGTGACTAAATAATCAATTCAAAGAAGCACTGATGAATCTAAGGAAAAGTAGTTGAGTTGTAGATCTGCATTTTTGAAATAGAGTAGAAAAGTCATTCTCTTCCTCCAATAGGCAGTTGTCTCCATGCTGTAGAGGGTACTTGGATGATGCTTGTGTTTTCTCATCTTGATCTGAACAGCTGAAGGCATTTTGTACCTGGTGTTGCTTCTTCTGTCCATTCTGAATGAAAATGATCCCTGACATTTGTAAGACACTGTGTCTAGTCAAAGATTCAACTAGCCAGAGTTGGCAATATGCATTATACATACTTCCGATTTAAAAATAAAATAAAACTGGTAATGAATAGTGCAGGAGACTAAAGAGCTTACCGGGTTTCGTGATTTTTACTAAGCAGTGTGGACATCACCTCTGTAGTTGTTACATAAAGTATTTTACAGAACTCTGAATCTACTAGATTCTAGTAGATCTTATGGAAAATTTCTGACAAAAATGAGCTGAGTTATTGGTTGAGTTTTAGAGAAGGATTGTCTAACTGAAGGGGCAGGCATTGGGCAGTAGAGAGACAGAGGGAGGTAAGAAGATGAGCTTCTTTACCTCACTGCCATGGATGAGCAAAAGTGAGGACCCTGAGCGTCACACTCACCCTTATCTGTGACACCATGGGGAGTTTATTCAGGTCTCTCCACTGTGCTGATGGGACCCACGAAATGCAGTGATCCTTATCCCTGAAATGCTGATTTTCTGTCTACTCAACTGAAGTCTGAATCTCATGAATTTTTTAGGCATAATGATGAACTAGTGAATTAGAGATTCATATAATTCTCTCGCTCTCTCTGCCTTTCAAATAAAATAAATAATAAAATTAATTAAATAATTCTTCCTTTTTTGGTTGTATGCACTGTGTGTCATATGACAAAACTATTGTAGGATTGTTTTTAATAAAAGCAAAGCAATGTTTCTTTAACAATATTTCTAACTGAAATCTCTTTTCTAAAGTATTTATTTGAGAGGGAGGAAGTCAGAGGAAGATGGGGCGGGGGACCTCCCATCTTCTGGTTCACCCCCCCCCCCCCAAATATGCTGATTGGCCAGGACTAGGCTGGAGGCAAAACCTGGAGCTGGAAATGCAATTCTGGTCTCTCACGTGGGACTCAGTTTTTTGTGATGTCACTGATAACTCCCAGAGTGCTCGTGAGCAGGAAGCTGGGATCAGGAGCTGGGGCCAGAACTCAAACTCAGGTATTCTGATACACGGTACAGCTGTCTTAGCTAGCATCTCAACTGCTAAGTTGTGTATCCAGCCCCAGATCTCTTTTTTATTACTGACAAATTTGATGTACAGATTCATGAATCTTTTAATGAATATCATACCTTGCTGTATTACTCAGTAAGCTTTAAAAATAGCAATTAACAAGCTGAATAAAATCACCAATGTCCAACCCCACTGCAGATGTGTGAATTTGCTGGGAGGCTGTCCAGAGCAGGATCCCTCTGTCCCTACCCAGCTCCATCCTTTCCAGCCCTCAGATCACCACATTCTTTGGGATCCTTCCCTCTGCCATGTGCCCTGGATGCAGCTGTGCTTGCCAAACCCAAAGAATAAGTTACCTGCTGACATGGGTACTTCCTGTGTCTGGTGCCCCTTTGAGCAGGAGGAGAAACCATACTGCAACTCACCTATCTTCCTCTCCCAGCTGTGAGGTCACTGCCAGCCAACCATCACACCAACTGTGAAAGTGGGGCTCCACCCTTTGGGAAAGCCCTCCTGTCAACCTGCTCTTCAGCAAGGGCCGACAATAATCCCTGGCGTCTGTGGTGGCCATGGTGGTCCTTCGCCAGGAGGGCTGTGGCTGTTGTCGTGGGGATGGGGGGTCAGTTCCCTAAAAGTCTGGCCTTCCCTGGGTTGCATGCTGTGTTTCAGTTGTGTGTGTGTGATGTTCCCATCTCTATGGTGCACTCAACAGAGATTGCTCTGGAATTGCAATCCACATTCCTGGTGCTCTCCTTTCTTACTGGATGTTTTTATATCATGATAATATGCTTTCTTGAACTGAAAGTAATTTATGTAGAAACTTAAATATTCCTCTAATGGGTGTAATTATCAATAGCTTTTTTTTTTAAGTTGGGGGACCACATATGAAAAATCAGAGCTTGTAAGATAAGAAGAGGGAGTGGGACTGTGCGGGTCGGCATGTGTTTGCTTCTCTGGACTGCCGCCTACACAAAGACTGCAGAAAGGGGAGAGAAGGCAGGGGACAGGGGAGAGATGGGCGTGGAGCCAGTTTTGGAGCCTTGGTTCATGGTCCATGGAGAGAGCACACAGAGGCCACAGCCACCGCCCAACACACTAGTGATGAGAGCACATGGGTTACAGAGCTAAGAGTTAGGTTGTCCCAGGAGGGAGAATAGGACTTCAGGAAACTGCATCTCTCTCCACGTTCATTTTCCTTTTCCGTGGTTCTTTGGTTGTCTCTGTGTGTGCTTTTTCCTCTTGGACGGTGCTGTCATTCTCTCCATGGCTGTCTCTTTGCTGATATGTTTGCCTCTACAGATATTTCTGTTCTTTGATTGTTTTCAGTCTGCCACTGTATCATTGACCTTTCACATTGAAGAGGATGGAGGGAAATTTACACATACAGAAAAAAGCAAGAGTGTTTATTCTACAGAGAGTTACTTATTTTCCATTGTACTTTTTATAAAGTGAGATTATCTTGTTTATTATTATAAATGTAAAATACCTTTATTACAAATGAAACAAACTAGGGAAAGCCCAAGGAACACAAAACACTCACAAAAACTGTGACTTTATAATGCCCCCTGTAGTAAGTGGAGAATAAATATAAAGTGAAAAGAAAAACATCTCTAATGACCCCATCATCTTAGAAACTCTTGGTGAGCATCTGAAATGGGATATTGTAAAGGGTATTTATAAATGACTTTATTTACAGGAAACTGATCACATTTTAAAATAACTTTTCCACTTTTGTAATCTTCTACTTTTTCTGACAAATGATTATCATTGATTTTTAAAAGTCCTTTAGTTACAGGATGTGTATACTGGATGTGTGTGTGTGTTTATACAAGTAGGCTATATGTATGGGTGGATATTCTGAAAATGCTGATGTTTAACAGTGTGTCAATTAGCTTCAATGTAAAATTGAGTATTTTGCCGGCTTTACCTGGTAATTAATAAGTCACAGCTACTACTGCAAGTCCAATTTAACCTACATTTCTAAAAAAAATTAATCATTGGCTTCTATTAAATCCTTGATTTTACTCTTAAAAGTACTCTTCTCAAAGTTGGAATGCAGAAGCAAAGGAAGAGTTCTGGCATTGAGTAAGATTACTGACTTGAAAGTCTAGTGATACCACATGACTTCATGAGCCCACAAAACCAGCCATGTGTGTCAGTGAGCAGCTGTGCATCAGGCTCTCCTGGCTGCGTGGCAGGGCAGCTTTCAAGTTCAAGTCCATCGGTGGAGTTTCAGAGAAGCCCTGTGTGAGATTCTAACAAGATCACTTCCAAGGCACCAGATGGTTGGGACAGGTGATCAATCCTCAGGTCATTGCCTGGAAGACTCAGCACACTGGGTATAAAAAGGACTGTTTTCTGAAATCAGATTCTTCAATCAGTTTGGAAAATCTAGTCAGAAAAGCAGAGGGAGCCTCGGGCGATGGCCACATAACCTGCATATGGTGGCTGCCAGTGGAGAAGACGCCACTCCGCCCACTTTGGAGTACAGGCAGCTCAGTTCACAGTCCTCTGCTGCATTTCAGCCTGGCTCATGAATTCAGTGACGGCCATCAGGGGCTTCGTCCTCAACTCTGTAGCCAATTATGTCGAATAAACAATAATTCCAGTAGTCTTATAACTATTAAAATAAGACTCTTCATTTTCTTAATGATACAGACATGCCTGTTGCAATGTAACCTTCCTTGCATGATGTAGTTAAATGAAGATTTATAACCAATTTATATTTAATCTTTTGACAACATTCATTTAGCATTGCCAAATAGCAGGAGCTGAGAAACATTTAGTTTTAGAATCCTGACACTGTAAAAATAATTATCAACCTGCATGTCATTTTAATGGGCTTGGAAGAATGTTCATCATTATATTGTAACAGAGATTAAGTTATTGTAAGGTCAGTTTGTTGTAATTTCAGTTTTTGCAACCTAAAAGAATTTTTTAGACTACAATGTTAGTTTCTAAGTTTAGTAGCTTCATTCTTCCACATAATATTTGCTATTTTCATTCATTGATGTTAGCGAGAATGCAGTAAACTGTCACGTTTTCTCTCAAAAAAGAATATCTATGGGTTGTAGTGGGACAGAGAGTATCTAACTACCCTGAAGATCTAACTAATGTGTGATGGGAATTGAGAGGTGGAGGGCTTACATGTGAAGGATGAATCAGTTAAGTCTTCCTGTGGGAGGCGGTACATCTGGGTCCCAGAATATGGGGGTAGGGGATTTAGGGCACGTAGAAACAGGAAGAAGTGACGTATTTTTACATGTTTCTGTCAGAGATTCAGGGGAAGGAAGATGTGTGAATGTTTATTGTGGACCTACTAAGAGACAGCCCAAAGCTAGACCCTTTATCTTTCCTCCACTTAGAAATAAGATGTTGAAGTGTTATTTATTAAGAGTAAAACATGACTATCAAGCCAATACAAAATTGATACATGCAAGTAAGAATTTATTTTATTTAACCTATAAATTAATATAGGACATAAGATATAATGACCAATTCAGAGAGCATTGAGATAGTAGCAATCTATTTATCTACCTGCCTATCTGTCTGTTTATCTACAAAGAAATGGACAGTTGGGCATACATTTATGGTAGTGTATTTCACTGGACAGAAACTATTTGCCTACCTCCTGGACAAAAAAAATACAAATTTAAAAGTGATCTCACTAGGTCTGGAACTTTTAATTTGTATTAAGCAATGGATACATTACCTTGGACCTACATTGTCAAAATTTGGATTACCACAGCCCAAATTATTAAAAATTAAATAAATGTAAGTAACATGAAATAATTAGTTTCTCAGTTGCAGGTACCACATTTCATTGCTCATAAGCCATTTGTGGCCAGTAGGTCCTGTAGGATGTGACAGGGAAACATTCCAACATTGCAGCACATCCTGCTGCGCAGCACTCCCTAGGGGATCTTTGAATGGCTCTGACCTCATGATGTTTTCTTCCTATGAAAGGGCTTGTTGTCTATTTTTTTTTTTTTTGCCCTGTTTCCAAATTTCAAATAATTATTCTGACAATTGAGTGGAAAAGTTGTCATATGAGGTTTCAGTTCAGGTTGAACTTGGAGAGAGATCAGAAGGTAAGAATGGAAAAGTATATTTCATGTGAACAATGATGATGTTAAGTTTACTGAGCAATGAATTAAATATTCAAGAGACTATGAGTAGAATAAGAAAATAGTAAAAAGAATAAATCTTAATGAAGAATGGGATGGGAGAGGGAGTAGGAGGTGGGATGGGAGTGGGGGTGGGTGGGCGGGTATAGGGGAAGAGTGCTATATTCCAAAAGCTGTACCCATGAAATTTACATTTATTAAATAAAAGATTTCAAAAAAAATAAAAAATAGACTATGAGGAGGCATTTATGGAGAATATATGATTGAGACTTACTTTAGGGAAATCAATCAGAAAGCAATTTAGAGAACTGATTAGTTCTAGAGAGTCTAAGGCAGGGTGACCTGTTAGGAAATTACTAGAGGTGAACGAGAGTAAAGGAGAGGGTTGCTCACCAGGATGAGCCACAGGACACATGTACCAAAACATACTGGGCCTAATTGCTTTTACCAGATACACATGGCTTAACCATATGTAATAGGTGACATTGCTTATTAATCTACATTCCAAAAGGCAGAGAAAATCAACTCTCCTGTTTTAAGAAATGTTGGACTAAGAGAATCATGCTGGGTGGCATGTGACCCTAACTTCCTGCTAAAGTAGACCGTGGGAGGCAGCAGTGATGCTCAAGTGACTGGGTTCCTGACAACTGTAGAGGAAACCTGGATTGAGTTCCCACTCCTGGCTTTGTCCCTGGACAAGTTGCTATCATTACAGGCATTTGGGGAGTGAATCAATGAATGGGACTGTCTTTTTCTGTGTGTATGTATGTATGTGTGTGTGTGTCATTTTGCCTCTCAAATAAATAAAAATTAATAAATACACAATTTTTAAAGTTTAGCAGTGATGAGTGCAGCTAGTGTTACTTTAAAAATATTTCATGATTGTTGGTGAAACTTCATTTATGCTAATAAAATTAAAATGCCAAAGTCAGAACTTGTCACATACTTTTCATAAATATTTCTAATATGCAAATGGAGGTGTTCATATAATTTGTGGCTCTCAAGATGTATGGGGGTTGAGGATTTTTTAAGTGGCAGGAACAAATGAATATCATGAAGTTAAGAGCCATTAAGAAGGAACATGCACTAACATGGGCAAGTCGGTTTACAGTGAAGAGAATGGGGAAGTATTAGAACCCTAAAACTAAAAGTTTGGTGAAATATAAACATTTCAGTAATTTCTTTTTGCTTATTTAATATGTATTTTTCATCCTTCCTATGAATAATACTATGCCAAGTCTGAGTATTATTGGTTTTCTTACTGCTTGCCATGCTCTGAGATATAGAGATGAAGAAGACAGAAAACTCTAGTCCAACAAAGGAACAAACCATACAGTATAGTTACCATTGTAAGTCAGACTACCCATGCAAGCCAAATGAACCAAGTGCAAGATGCCATAAGGACTGATGACTGCCTATTGTGGAGCTGAAACAGGAGGCAAGGCATCTCAGTGAGGAAGTCAGGTTTGATATGTGCCCCTGTCCTTAACATTGGGAGGGACTTCCTGCTGAAAGTGTTAGGTCAAGGCTGAAGACAGCTGTGGAGGCCAGAGAATACAAACACTCCAGTCCAATTACTTGTACAGGATGCAAGAATGGGCAGTAGTCATTAAGTTTGGGGAGACTGCTTGAGCATAGATTATAAGGAGGTCATCCTAAAGAATTTCAGCCAAAATAAAACCATTTTTGGTAATTATTTTAAGCTCTTAAATAATGTACATTCTAGGGACATTGTTTTTAATAATAAGTGACAAAAAATCTAGAAAGCAATAGAAATCTATTTTGTAGTGAGACACAAAGTATACAAGTGTCTTTACATGTGGATAGAACCAATACTTTAATTGTTAACTCTCTTGCCTGGCCCTCCTCCAGCTCTATTCAGGGACCACAGATGCTAGATCACCAGCCCCCAATGGATGCTGTAGGGAAACAGAATCGAGGGCCTTTCTGCATTTGTCAAAGTAGATGGTACAGTATGCTTCTAGAGGATAATTGTCTGTAGCAATTTGGGAGTTTCCTTGCTTGGAGTGGAACAACATACAGGGAGGGAGAGCTCCTGGGGCGCTTTGGGGAACTGTGGAGGCTTCTGGGGCAAGACACCGGGTGTGGGCAGCAGGTGAGAGAAGGAGCTTGGGAGCCTCTGTGAGGCATGGAGGGAGCTGAGAGAGGAGGCAGCTTGAGGTTCTGTGTTTCCTGGCTCACAGTTGCCCAGGAGAATCAATCCTGCTCACCAAACTCTGAGGATGCCCATGACATGGAAGTTGAGATAACACACTGAGACAAAGTGGAAGTGGAAGTCTGGATTGTCCCGCCTCTAAGCCACCTTCCCCTTAATGATTGTGCCTATTTGTTTCATGGGTACTCTGTGGGGACTCGATTTCCATGGGAATGTCTGTGTGCTGTGCCACCAGAGACCCAGACCAAACTCTCATTAGAGACATTAGACAATGTTTCTGGTGCTACTTCCTAGCACTAAGCAACTGCCTTTTGATGTGGGATACATACTTCCCTTCTGGCCCCTAAAGTCCAAAGGGTTCCAAGGGGTGTGGGTACAGGCACCTGCATAGACTATAGAGTCAAGGGAGTGTGATGCAGGGTCAATTCTGCAGTACAGCCTCAAAGAACTTTCAACATAAAAGTCATAATGAAAGTGTGTGTTCTTATCTGCATGCTGGGCCTTTACTTTCTGTTGTTCTAAGAGGGCTGGGGTCATGCCCTGTTGTGAATGCAATGTTCACCACCCTTCCTGATGTACCCGAATCTGTCAGTGTTGTTCTTAAACTTTAAAGCTGCTATGCTTAAATAGTTTGTCTTGTTTTGTTATTTTCTCATGTTCTGCGCTGTCCAGTGCATGTGAGATTTCTTTCCATGTTATTGCTGGCTGGAATATTGATATGATTCTACTACTCTTGTTTCCTTAGAGTTACCATGGCTTCTTGCCACCAATTATCCCTTCCCCCAACCAACCTCTCCTTTTAGGTAGACAAGAGTTTGTAAATTCTGGAAGCTAGATATTGCCCTTGAAGTTATAAATGCATGAAGATCTTCCACTACAGAAGTGGGGTGCTTCAGTGTGCAGTGTTCAGCCAGAGATAAGAGGACCCTGAGTTGGGCATGATGCATAACTGGGACATATCCGGGTCTTCAGAGGTCTTTTCAGTCCAGAGCCCATGACCTAGAAGGACCTTCACGGCCCTTGAGCCCCTATGAAGAGTGTTCTAGCCAGAGTGATTCCAATGCGTGCTTTCAGAAGCCAACATCAGTCATGATATTATCAGCATTGAGTAAGGTAAGAAAAGAAACGGAGTAGGCACTTGGCGTGGCAGTTAAGACACTGCTTTAGACTTCCACGCCCCGTGTTGAAGTGCCTGGGCTTGAGTCCTGGCTCTGCGTTCCACTCCAGCTTTCTAATAATTTGTAGCCTGGGAGACAACAGCTGATGGTTTAAGTGTTTGTGTCCCTACCACCTATTGGAAGATCCAGACTCCAGGCAGTCTGATCCAGCCCTGGCTGTTGTGGGCATTTAGGGAGTGAATCAACAGATGAGAGCTTTATCTTTCTCTTTGACTTGCAAATAAACAAAACAAATATAATTTTTAAAAAAAGATCTCCTGCTATAATGACATCTTCATGCATTCCCAACTAGTCGCTGTTTCCTTAAAGAAAAATAATTTCTCTCATATTTTGAGAAGTAGTAGAATTTCTCTTACCAATGATAGTTTTTTGAAGTCAATACTCAAAAAGATCAGGTTTATCAACATTGTATGTTTTTTCTTATTATTTGGTACAAGCAAAAATAAGAGATGCATCATATTTACAAAAGGCTTATTTTGTAGCAAAAGTGAAGAAAGGAAATATTATACTTAAAGAAAATATTTAAATGAAGCTAATTATATTGGCTACAGAGGGTGAAATCAAGTGAGGAATGTGGGAGTGTAGAGACTCACACCTTGTTTGCTATGCTCCCTAATTAATGCCATTCCCCTCACTGCTCATTTACTTCACATTTCTCATTCTCTAACACTGAGAGCATTTAAAATTAGATTCTTAAAATTGTTTTTTAAAGAACAAGCAAAGTACCACTTCTTTAAACATAAATAAGAAATTCAGAGGACCCTCAGGTCATGGCATAAATAGCCATTTCTTGGTATAACATTTAATTCGTAGACTCTGTGCTAACCCTTAACATGAGATTTAATATCCCTCGTTGTAATTGCCTGGCGTGCAGATGCTTGCCGAGTTCCTGTGCTGTCAAACACTTGTGGAAATTTCCACGAACACTCAGTGCGACAGGAGGCGGGCAATGGCACTGGGGAGGCTGGTGCTGCAGCCATGCCCGTGATTGCTGGCAGTGGTGGGTAATTGCCAGCCTGTGATCGAGTGCAACTTTCTAGCAGCCCCGGAATCAATGCCCCACAGTGGGGAGCAAACCACCTGGGACTCCTAGTGATTACCACGTGGTGAGGTGAGAGCCCATGCTTTGTCATCAGAAAAGCTTATATTCAAATCTCGAGTTAGCCCTATTGCTGGCTAGGGAACGCCACTCAGCCCTGAGCGGGGGTTCCCTCAGGTATACAGTGGTGGTAATCATGCCCTTCCATCCAAGAATAGATGCTTGTTTAGCAAGTCTGCCTTTATCATGAAATTTTAGAGCTCATTTGAACCCCCTTCAGTGCCATTTCACAGCCAAGGATAAACAGCCGTTTTTATTTTGGGTAGATAAGCTTATTTCTTAAGAGGGCACCAGCTTGCTTGAAAAATCTTATCCACTAGCCTGTATCTGTATAATTGTTTACTCTTTTCTGTTCATAATCTTCCTGTCATTCCCCTAGATACCTTGCACCATAATAAAAATTGTGATTTATGGAAAGACATGTGATTCTGGTAAATTTTAAATCAATTTAGGGACTTTCCATCATGGTTTATGTTCCATAATAGCATTAAATATTCAGTTGCAAAGGATTTGTTTGGATATATAGCAATTTTAAGAAGAATTATTTAAGAATTATATCTAAGCTACTTCTAGGAAAGGGGCCGGCATTTTGGAATAGTGAGTAAAGCCACTGGCTGCAATGCTGGCATCCCATATGGGCGCCAGTTGATGTCCTAGCTGCTCTACTTCTCATCCAGCTCCTTGCTAATGCACCTGGGAAAGCAGCAGAAGGTGGCCCAGGTACTTGGGCCCCTGCACCCACCCACATGGGAGACCCAGAAAAAGCTCCTGGCTTCAGATGAGCCCAACCCCTGCTGTTGCATTTGGGGAGTGAACCAGTGGATGGAAGATTCTCTCTCTCTCTCTCTCTCTGCCTTTCAAGTAAAAAAAAAATCTTTAAAAAATCTAGCATAGGTTTAAGAGAAATACTGTGCAAGAAAGACCATCTGAGGAAGTAGGAAGTCTGAATATTTACGGTAGGAACTTGAATTCTAAATGCCTGGGGCAGGGGCCATCTCTGTGGAGTAGTGGGTAAAGCTTCCACCAGCAATGCCAGCAGCACATATGGGTGCCAGTTCCCCATTGCTCCACATCCAATCCAGCTCCCTGCTAATAGCCTGGGAAAAGCAAAGGAAAATGGCCCAACTGCTTGGGCCCCTACTACATACATGCAAGATGTGGAAGAAGCTCCTGGCTTTAATCTGGCCCATTGATGGCCATTGAAGCCTTCTGGAGAGAGAACTAGTGGACAGAAGATCTCTCTGTTGCTCTCTTTCTCTGTAACTTTGACTTTCAAATAAATAGGTAAATCTTTAAAAAATAAAAAATTAAATGTCTGGGGCAGAAAATACAGAAGACTACCACATTGAATACTGCCTCTGTGTCAGATACTACATTGAGTGACTCACTTAATTATTTTTCATTTTGAATAATAGCCCTTTCAAATATATAATTTATTTATATTTATATATGTACATACTTATATACATGTCTCTATATTTACTATGTGTTTATTATTGAGAGTTGGAGACAGAGTGCCCACATCTGGGTTACCTCCTGCCAGATGCCTACAACAGCTGGGGCTGGGTGTGAAACCTCAGTACAAGTCTCCCACTTGAGTGGCAGGGACTCAGCTACTTGAACCATCACCTGCTGCTTTGTAGGGCACACATCAGCAGGAAGCTAGAACTCAGGCGCTGTGAAATAGGACAGGAGAGGCCCAGCTGCCACCTTCACACTGCACCAAACACCTCCCCCACTATTAAGTCCAGTCTTGGCAGCAGTCTGTGAGTTAGAAACTGTCATCGTCTCTGTTTTGCACTGAGGGTCCAATGGTTTGCCCGAGGAGACAAAGCAAGGCTGAGGTTTGACGTTGGTATCATGGGGCTGGCTGCCTCTTTAAGCCTGGACAGACATCTTGACTGTAGAGATTCCATTCTGGAGAAGTTTGTGTACACAATTAGGCCCACACTTTATTCCATTTAAATTTGACCATAGGTGTGTGGTCTACTTTTGAGAGTGCTGTACTTTGCTGGCACCAATCTTCACTCTGTCCTGCTCCCTGACCATTTCTGAGAAGAAAAAGAAACTAAACTTACTCTGTTTGGCTTTGAATCTTGTTATTTATTTAAACCTAATCCTTAAATCATGTTTCACTTTGTAGTTTTGTCTTGGCACAAGAGGTTTCATTATTACTCACAAAATGAATAAAAAAATAAATAAATTGGTAACAACAACAACAAAGCAGGCAAAAGCATTAGATTTAATCAAGAGTTTTTCCTCACCAGATGAAATTCTTGTGAAGACAAATTAATTAAAAAGCTCGCTCAAAAATTGGGAATTAAGTTATAACTTTCAAGAGTAGCTTTTCCTTGGAGATTGCTAAAGATGTTTTAAAAGTTCATGAGCTGGCTGGGTGGTTATGTAATTCTGAGTTGTTTGTAATATGGCATCACCTTGGTTACTCCACATGACCTAAGTCTCCGGCTTGTTAAAGCATGGAATAGTGCAATTGGATTCAGCCAGGAGCAGTAGCCAGTTGGACAGGATTGGAGTGAAAAGTGTTCATGTGATAGCTGTCTTCCTTAAATATCTCAATATGATCAATTTTCAGAATCTTCCTTCATCCCCTTAACATTTAATTTTATCAAATTCTATATGAAATATTTTATTCATCCTATGTATCATTTTTTATGATAAGCCAGAGTTAATGCTCTTGATTCCAAATGTGATAGTGTATCATTACAAAGAGTGTGTGAAGTTGGTCCAGTGAGTTTGGCTGGTAGAAAGATGTTCTGAACATTTGATAATTGTGGTTGCGTTCTATTTTATGTTCCTTTTTGGCCCTCACACTACCATACCTGCTCCAATTTTGAGAACATTTCAAATATAGGAGAATTCTTTGACCTAGCAAGTATTTATTGACTGTTTACTAAATTCAAGGAACTTCAGTAGCTATTTGGAACAGGAAAAGGTCACGTGAAGTGTTCACGCGGGGAGGTTGTACCCATAGAAAGGCAGGAGGGTGTGTTAAGTATGTGAGGCTTCCTGGGCTGGGGCCTCGTAGTGCCCAGGAAACATGAGGGAAGGAGCAAACCACCCCAATGGCATGCAGGACAGTAGTCATCTCACAAGCTGTAAGGTGAGCAGGTGTGGGGGTGGTCGGGTACCTCAGTCGGCTTAGTGACTTCCCGAGAGTGCAAATGGTGGCTCTCAAGAGGAAGACAGTAAAGGATTTCCAGTGAGATAATGAAGGCTGAGTATCACCTGCTCAGTTTAGCTATTCTCTTCTCCAGTAATTTATAGTAGATTGAACTGGACGTGATTCTCATCATTCTGATTACCCAAAGAAAGCTTATGCAGAAGAGGTGATTCAGAGAGTTCATATTAAATGGATTTTGTGCGGAGCCATTTCAGACTAACACTGTGCGCATTGTTAAAACTAGAATATTGTTTTTTCTTCCTACTATTTGTTGAGCTCTTTACTCAGTGTAGGGTTAACCTTATGACTATAAAGTAAACTGAAAGTAGATCATTGTAAAAATTGAGAGGGAATAAGAGAGGAAGGAGGAGGAAGGGCGGAAGCATGGGCAGGAGGGAGGGCAGGCTGGGAAGTATCAATATGTTCCTAAATTATATATATAAAATACATTAAATTTGTTTACCTTAAATAAAAAAAAACCAAAACTAATGAATAATTACAGTCAGTATGAGGAAGAATAGATTCTCTCTCCATAATGTACAAAGGCAAGCCTGCTGGACTTCAGAATGAATACTGATTTTGTTCACTTGTTATTTTCTTATTGTCTACTTGGTCCATGAGGTCTATATTTCAGCTAACATGGTGAAGCCTTGACTGAAGGGCCACCATCCAGAAATACAACAGCAGTAATTCTGGCACATGATGGGGAAGAAGGTTCTCAGAGCCTCTGCAGTTGCCTCTGGCCAGATCCCTGTCACAGCTGTTGAAATCACAGCAATAATTCTGTTGCGCAGGTTCGTAGGTGTTGGCCAGGACTCAGGTTACTCTCTAAGTGGCCAGGAGAGGTGATTAAGTTGATGGTGATAGTGGAATTAATGGCACATACGGAAGTGCCATACTTGATATTAAGAAACAAGGACAAATCTAGGCAAGAGGGAAGGAACTGGAACTACTAAGAGCATCCCTAGGCAACATGGGAGGATTGGGCAAAGGCTGTGAAGGATGCTTCACGCTAGGGACTCCTTACCTAATGCCTGTTCTGTAGTACTGGGACGGTTAAACTGTTGGAAGGTGATAAGACCACACTGGTTCCTCTTCTACTCTTCATATTACTGTTTAGGAAAATGGCATATCTTTATGGGGAATTCTTACAGGAAGTGTCATGCCAACTAAGCCTTGAAAGTATGGGTTGCAGGTGGAGGTGAAGATGGCCCAAGTGTGGCCCATGCATGTGTGGAGAACTGACACCCTTGGGGTGGGGAATGGGCACACCGCAGCACAACAGCCATGCTGTCCTCCACACTCCCCATCACCACTCACCTGACCCAACTGTAGAGCCTCAATTTCAGACCTCCTTCTTTTACCAACGCTGGCTTTTATATCAGAACAGTTAAGCACAAGCTATCGTGCTTCTCAGGATGCCAGGAGGGCTTCCCCAGCGTTTGCTTGTTGTCTGCAGAGGAAAGGAGGGAGGGGCAGCCCGAGCCTGGTTCTTTATTCTCTTCTGTGCTGCCCACATGCGGCTCTTTAAACATAAGTTCCTCAAAGTTAATGAAGTGAAGAGTCACTCCCAATTTGGTTTCAAGCGCTCCACAGCCACATGTGGCTAATAGTGACGTGTAATACACACGTGTACAGGGTAGTGCCCATGGCACGGACTTCCATCCCTAGAGAAAGCTCTCTCAGACAGCCTTGCTGCACTGTTTCACTGTGTTCATATGTGGCACATGTCATTCTAAATCAGTTGTGCCCTTGCTGCCCTACTCTTTTATAACCCATCCATTCTGAATACTATTTTGTCTAGGTATAAAATATGTGAAATTTCATCCTCTCCCTCCCTAGGAGACTAATCACGCAGGCAATTAAATCCTTGATGCTCTGCGACAGTCAGTGATGGGAACTTCTGAGGTTAATGAAAAGTTTCATTAGGATCCAGAATGGCTT
This sequence comes from Lepus europaeus, assembly GCF_033115175.1. Taxonomy (NCBI): domain Eukaryota; kingdom Metazoa; phylum Chordata; class Mammalia; order Lagomorpha; family Leporidae; genus Lepus; species Lepus europaeus. The sequence continues at coordinate 162,515,348 of NC_084829.1, read as the reverse complement.
TTCCTAAGTATCCATCTGTCTTATCAAAACAGTGTCTCCAGGCCTGCAGCCCATTATCTAAAATACATAAAAGAAAAATGATAACTTCGATGATTATGCTGGCTTTTCAAAAAGAGAAAAACCAAAGCAAATAATAGATATAGATATTCTTTTTTAATGCCCTGTACTTGGTACCTTGGGAATGTTCATGCTTTCAGTGATTCTTTAGAAAAAGAAAAGAAAAGGGGAGAGAGGAGCATTGAGCCTGGGCTGTGTTAACAAGGCAGAGTGGATGAGCCAAACTCAAGACGATGGGACTAAAATGTGAAGGAAAGATGGGGACCCCGTGGATGGCCCCTGGGTGGCTCACCCTTGTGAAGGGCCCTGAACTTACTGTGCTTTTAACTTCTTTGCACAAAAAGAATGAACTGCTGAATGAGTTTAGTGTCCTTTACTGGTAAAAATCATTGCATGAGCAGATTAACTTTCCTGGCATGGATAGGATAGTTATGGGAGCTTGTTCATGACTTGGAGGACTTGGAAGAGCTTATTAATCATGAGCAGGCTCTCTAGGAGCATTTCAGAGACTGGTTTGACCAGTGAGCCCCCACTATTAGGGCTTGACCCCTGTTAACATATTGCAAACCACTGTAGTTGTTCCGTACAATATGCTTAATGTGCACTTGATACGTCTATGAGTAGAACTACTGAAATAACCAACTTACTTAAACATCTCTATGGTTTAATATGAAAAGAAGTGCTTGTTTTTAGGGTGTTGAAAGAGTGAGGTCTGCAACTTAATTCCAGATGCGTCAGCCTGGTAAAGTGTATATCTGTATTTATGCACAAAGGCTCACACAGAGAGTCCACCCAAATGTGGCAAAGTACTCACAATTGTTGGGTCACAATAAATAATAGGATTTTTTTTACAATTTTACAAATATTTTTCTAGGTTTGACACTTATTTGATAAAAAGAAGGAACTCTTACAAACACAAATATAAGCTATTTTTACTATATGGGGTAAAGAAGGGAACTACCAAACAGAAAAGTGAATTAGGAGAGAAAAAGGATTTTAAGATACCCCCAGAAAAAATGAAAGGGGGGATTCATGTTATTGACCAGAGCAGCCATATACCTTTCTAGGCTTTTCAGGTCACTCATCCAACCACCTTGCCGTTCCTTTAGGAGTTATGACCCCATATGCAAGAGTTCCTGCCTTAGGCCCTCTGGCCAGACCGGCAGGAACATTGCCCAGAAATCTGTCAGGGGGTTATTTGTTCATATTTCTATCCAGTGCTCTGCAGGCCGCGGCATGACACAGAGAAGCTTGCCAAAGTTAAATTGTGTTGTGTGGCCGAATAGGAGGGGAAGGCACCCGAAAGGGAGTGTTCAAGGTTTACCCGCAGCCCCAGCTGCTTGGTCGAGTGAAGCCGACAGCTTGCAATGTGCCGCAGCCAGGACTGGCCTGACCTTGATCTTCCTTCGACTGGCTATTAATCCCCAACTTGAGCTGGCTCTGGGAAGCAACGTGTAATAGATTGCATGTCATCTTTATGCTTCTGGGGCATAGACATTGGCTTGCAGTATTTTCTGAACAACTTCTCAAGGACTTTGGTGAAGGTTGTGGCCTGCACAGGCGGCAGGGTTTCCCGGCCTTCACACTCTGCCTGGATGGAGCATTTGCTGAAACAGCGTTGCCCCAAGGGAGAGAGCAGAGTCCTTGAGTCTCCTGCCATTCTAAGGCACTGCTTTAAATATCGTGATAGTCACTCATTTGCTCTTGCAGCAATGCTGGTGGCTTTGCCACCCTGACACCTCTTTCGAAAGCTTTGTTTTCCCTGGTCCTTTTCTTGCTTTTTTTATTGGTTAATCTTCACAGTAGGTTAAAAAAAGTTGTGAAGTAGGATTTGTTGCTATTGCTAGCAAAGATTTTACAGGAAGGGCTCATGCCTCCTTCATGAAGCTCTTTTTTAGAACACACTAAAATTGTCACAGTTCTTGTGGTCTTGATATCCTGTGAGTTTCTATGGTACAAATATTTCTATGATGGTAATATATGGTTCTGTGTTACATTTATGATGGATGCAAGCACTTAAGAATATATTTCATGCAATTATTGGCTAATGATGTGATTTTCATAGACTCAAATATCTTATTCGTTAAAACATTAAAACTGCAGAGGTGTGAGAAAGAGAGATTCATATCAATATAAACATACATTTATATCTGATCTTGCCCTTTGCACTGGAAGCTCAATGTTAATCTCTGGAGAATAACAACTGTAAAAATCTGCTGCAAATACATGATGGAATTACTAAACGATATATTTATTATATTTCACATTATATACAAAGTATTGTCACCTGTAATATTGGTAAAGGTGACTAAACAAATGACAATACAGTATGTTTACAATGACCCTTTTTTGAAACGTTTTACTTATTTGAAAGGCAGAACAACAGGGGTGGGGAGGGGCGACGAAGAGAGAGAGAGAGATGTTCCATTTACTGGTTCATTCCCTAAGTGCCTGCAGTAGCCACGGCTGGGTCAGGCTGAAGCCAGAAGCCAGGAACTCCATCCAGATCTCTTACTTGTGTATGGGACCCAAGGTCTTGAACCATCACCTGTTGCCTCCCAGCTGCTTATTAGCAGGAAGCTGAGTTGGAAGCATAGGCAGGACATGAACCCAGGCACTCCAGTATGGAATGTGTGCAATCCAAGTGGTGGCTTCATCTACCGTGCCACAAAGCCCTCCTCCACAGAGGCTGTTTTTATGCATGAGTGAAACAAATGGAGCTACCTAAGGCTTTAGAATTCCTTATTGTTTTCTCATTATTTGTGTATTAATTAATTTAAATAGATAATAAGCATTTTGGAAGCTTAAGATTTTCATTCATAATGTTAAAAATGCTATATATTATTTCTAGATGCTTCGATGGTAATAGTAAAATTAAAAAAAAAAAACAACTTTTATGCTGTAACTCAACACCAACAAAATAAGGATTAAATGAAGGAACTATTCAGTAGTTTTAGAAACTGGGACATTTAGAAAGATGGTTATTTTACTGTTGAGTGCTTCTGGGTAAAGTTAGTTCTCTGTAGACATGAAGACCATTAAAGAAAATCTCCCCTGGTTCACAGAGAAACCCTATCCGTGTGGTGGCACTTGAGAACATTAATTGGAAGTGGTTATGGAGTTGTTTTCATTGTTGTCATTCCGGTTTTACTCTTGAACATGTATTTTTTAAATGAATTCTGGGTTTGAGAGATAATATTAATGAAATAAAAAATACACATCTGTGAGTGGCTGCTGAGCCTGTTAAGCTGCCAGGGCTCAGGTCTCTTGTCTTATCCTATACCTGTGTGTGTTGAGAAGCTTTCCCTGGAAACCCAGCAAATGGTGATCTTATCACTTGATGGTGAGAAGTGGGCTGGTTTGTCTCCATGGATAAGATATTAAGAAGGGCAGTCTGCAGCCTTCACAGTTCTGTACAGAGCCAGAACACAAACTTTGGGAGCAGTGTTCTCTCAATTTTCCATTCTTTTTCAACAGCATAAAGTGCATTTAACTTTGCTGTGTTGCAAATGCACTTGGCCAGCTCTCTTGGTAGCAGGTTGATTCCTTTGCTGAGTAAGGCACAGAGTTGCTGGCATGAAAAAGAAAGGATTCCTACTTTTTGAGCATAAAACTAGATTGTCTGAATTGAATTCTTGTATTCTCATTGGAACATTTATTCCACTAATGTTTCAAAATGTTCCCAAGGAGTGAGTTTTGAAATTTGCCTCTAACAAACTTTTAGAGAGTTTCTCATCTCTGTTTGGACTCAGAGTTGATTGGCTGTGTTTCTGCTTTTCCTCCCAGCAGGTAGACCAACCTACAACAGCTTCTATGTTTACTGCAAGGGCCCCTGTCAAAGAGTGCAGCCAGGAAAACTCAGAGTTCAATGTGGCACCTGCAGACAAGCGACCCTGACCTTGGCCCAGGTAAGAAAATGTGAGACAGCCAAGCAAAAAGAATGCATGCTACCAGAGCAGCCTCTCTGTGTTTCTGATCATGCGTCGCTCATAACTGGAAAGAGAAGACAGTGTTCTGTGTTGTTGTGATGGGCACTGATGCCTGCAGCTTTATTTTTATTATGCCTTTGTCTTCTAGATTTCTTTCTACTCTGTAAGAGTTTAGGAGGTGCCGGGCCATCTTTGTTACTTTAATTCAGTGGAGTAGCAAGGACTCATATTTGCACTCTGATATGGGATGCTGGCATTGAAAGGAGGCATGGGGACTGCTTCTGTAGCAAAGGGAGATTGGGCATTGGTAGGGTGTCATTTAGAAGAGAATGAGAAGGAACCTACTAAGCTGTTGGGAGTATTTCACATCATGATCTGTGAAATGTTGGCATGGTTATGTATGTGTGTACGTCAAACTCCACCAGAGTGTTTAAGATTGGTGCACTCAAGGTTGCGAATGTGTTACTCCTCAATAAAAGAAGTGAAAAGAGGGGTCGTGGGCCCACTGACAGGATGCACATGGAGCAGGAGTGGAGTCTGCTGCTTGGTTTTCTGCAGCCTGCCAGCCAAGAGCACCTTCTCTGTTTTGGAACAGTTAGGAGAAAGTGAACGATGGATAATATTGCAGGACCCATGAACCTCACGTGAAATTTGAATTCCAGTGTCCGTGAATAGTCTTTTTTTAAACTCTTATTTAATAGATATAAATTTTCAAAGTACAACTTTTGAATTTTAGCAGCTTTTCCCCCCATAACCTCCCTCCCACCCACAACCAACCCATCTCCCACTCCCTCTCCCATCCCATTCTTCTTATCAGAACCCAGCCCTGCTCATTTCTGTTGTTTCTGATTGCATCTGTATGGTGGGGGCAAAGTGGTAATTGTGCTAAAGACGGAATGGCTGCACAGCCTGGAACATTTAAGTTCAGGCTCCTTAGAGAAGAGGGTCTCTGACACCCAACATAAAGCATGAGACAGTGAATGCCCAATGACCCTGCAGAACGTGAGGTGGATGTAGCAGTAGGTAGTAGATGGAGGGCACTGGGTCAACACTCTCTGAGCACACCAAGAAGGTGTAGATGACAATGGGATGGGACAGGCAAGTGCTCAGGTATAGGTGAGTACCCCAGGTACCATGATGGGTAGCACTGGAATTGATTCATCCTTTGGATTGAAGCTGGTGACAGCCTTAAGGCCAAGGGGGTAACTAAGAAGCATTTTGTTTGGCAAACAAGTGAGGAGCTGATGGCTTGGAGAATGAAAACATAGGGCATTGTGAAAGGACTCAGGAGATCCACCTAATAAAAGGGAGTTCAGGGCTCCATTGCCTGCCACCCATTGAAATGGCAACACTACTAAAAGGTATGAGTCAGTATTTCCCTAGGATACAACATGCCAGCTCTTTAGGGAAGCCCACTTGTGGGAAATACCCTCTCTTGTCCACTCAAGAGATGGATCTGGGATCAGGGAGTATAGTGAAAGTGAGAATTTATTAATGGTCTTGCAAGATCAGGTAACTGATGGGCTGGCACACCCATAGCAGTTACAGCAAGTGAGTTAAAACCTGGCACGCAAGTCGCTCCCGGATTCCTCCATGGCTGAGTACTGTGGGGTGTACAGTCTTCTGGATGTCGCCCAAGTTACAAAGTTACCTTCATCCTCAGTTCTCTGTGCCTTAATTCCCTCTTGTGTGTTGCCTGCTCCCTAACATCCTGTCTGCCCAAGGAGTTTTGCTACGCCTGCAGGTCAACTAATAGTAATTTTCCATACTGTGTTGAAAATAGACCACCAGATGTTTCTTACACGATGTGTGAAGCCAAACCAGTACCCAGGTTGATCCTGACCAATTGCAGTGGGTTTTGTTTTGTTTACTTTAAAAGATTTATTATTTGAAAGGCAGAATAACAAAAAGGTGGAGGAAGAAGAAGAGGGGGAGGGAGAAGGGCAGAGGGAAAGGAAGAGAAATCTTCCATCTGACGGTGCGCTCCCCAAATGGCCACAAAGGTTGAGGCTGGTCCAGACCAAAACACGGATCCTGGAACTCCACACATGTCTCCCACATGGGAAGGGGCCCAAGCCCTTGGAAGCTGCGTAGGAAGTGGAGTAGCAAGGACTCATATTTGCACTCTGATAGGGATGCTGGCATTGTATGCAGAGCTTAACCTGCTGCACCACCACGCTGTCCCCTGCTGTGGACTCAACTTGGATGTCATTGCCCAGAGCTGCTGTCTAGCACACATGCTGTTCTATGTATCACAGGAGTGTTTTTTTTTTCCTAATCTATTCATTTCCTTTACCTTTTCCAATGCAATCCTAGCCTTCTTATTTGGATTTGTACTTGAGTCTGATTGATCGTGGATCAGGTACTAGATAGGATATACTTACACTGACTTGTTGGGCTTCTTTATGGTACAGCAACAATAAATAGTACTGAACTGCAAGCTACATTTTTTATACATTATCTCATTTCATTATTTTATAACAGAACTCCTAAATTAAGTCCTATTAGCAACCCAGCTTTAGATTGGAGAAGAGTGAGACTTATAGACTTTTTCCCAAGAAATAAGATCTTATGAATGTGGACTAGGACTTTAAACCTGGACTATGTAATTCAAACTTTAAGCTCTACAGTTATTTTTAACCTTTTTTTGCCACAGAGATAAATTTATGCACTCAAATATTCACAGTGATTATACAGGTGATTAAAAAAAAACCCTAGGTCCAATGTGGACAGTAGAGGTAGGAAGAACAAAGGGAAAGGAGAGGCTGAGGCTATGTCTGGGAGATAGGTTCTGCCACTTGGTGTCGAGCTGTGAGCTGGAGACTCATTGTGGCTGGATCTTGCTGTTGTCTTAATCAAGAAAAATCATAAATCTGGAATTGTATATGAAATTTCTCATTCTCTGTAGGGGGAAGTAGAAAACAAAGTGGAAATTCAACCCAGAGCATCTGTCTGGATTTACCAGTCCCAAGTAGCACATTGCAGAGATATTAACAGTGTTGCTTAGCAGAACCTGGCACATGGTGAGCATTCAGCAGAGAGAAGGGGCTGTGGGACGGCAGTGTGGCGTGAGCTGATAAGGCGGATCCCAGAGCCAGACTGACCCAGCTACAGTCCCGACTTCCTACCTGTGTCATCTTAGGGATGTCGTCCACTGGCTTAATTGTATCTCTTCCTTAAGTTGTCATGTAGACTTATTCTACATGAAGAGTCCTTAGCACAAGACTCTGAACATAACTACTTAGAAGTATTAAGTGGTTTAATAGTGTTATTCTCTTATTATCATTCATATGCATATATATATGATATCTTCAAAATGTTCATGAAAGTTCCTACTATGAGAAAACTACAAATATATTTGTAGCAAAATAAATCTGTTAAAATCTTTTTTCTGTATTTATTTGAAAGACACAGAAAGGGAATGAGAGAGAGAGAGAGAGAGAGAGAGAGAGAGAATTTCCATCTACTGCTTTAGTTCCCAAACCCCACAACAGCCTAAGATGGGTCAGGCCAAGTCCAGTATCTCAGAATTCAATCCAGTTCTCCCATGTGTGTGGCAAGGACACAAGCACTTGAGCCATCACTTGCTGCCTCCCAGGGTGTGCAACTACACATTGTAATTTTACCCGTGATGAGAGTGAGCTGCCTCTCATGCATGAGACTCTCATGTAAATCATGTTTTACATTTAGTATGGAACTCAAAACACATTAGCAAGAAGGTGGCATCTTTCTCTTTCATGATACTAAGCATCAAGAAACTGATGTCTGAGTTTTCACTTCCCCTTGAGAATAAACTTGGTACCAAGTTTCCTTCCATCTCCAAATCAAAATAACCTCTTTATTTCATGGTTACCTTGACCGGGGTTTTGACTAAACACAAAATATCATTAACAAATATGAACATTCAGGGACTGGTGTTATAGTATAGTGGCTTAAGCCATCGCCTGTGACTCCAGCATCCCAGAGGGTGCCACTTTAAGTCTTGGCTGCCCCACTTCCTATCCAGATTCCTGCTAATACACATGGGAAAACAGCAGAAGATTTAAGTTCTTGGGCCCCTGACACCTACGTGGGAGACCTGGATGAGGTTCCTGGGACCTGGCTTCTGCTTGGCTCAGTCCTGGCCATTGCAGGTATTTCAGGAGTGAACCGGCAGGTAGAGGATATCTCTCTCTATCTCTCTCTGTAACTCTACATTTCAAATAAATTGTTCAGAAACATAGTGATACTTCATACCCTAACCTCCCTATGTTCCTAATTCTGTATATATAAAATACATGAAACTTGTATAACTTAAATAAAATTTAAAAATAAATTGTTTAAGTCTTTAAAAAAGAAATCTTAAAAAAAAAGAAATATGAGCCCTCACTCGGGAAGCAGTGAACAAGAGCTAATGGGAAACCAGGCATTCCATCTTCAGCTACCCAGTCAAGGGTTGCACCCTGGGATCCAAGAGGAATGAGACAGGCTGCAACCGAGAAGGGGCGTTGCTGTTTCTGCTGGTTTGCTTCCTCTCTATTGCGATCAAAAACAGTGAATCAGATAAAACTTTTCGTGATTTAAAACAGCCTGCTTCACTGTTTCTCTCCAAGGTGTCCCTAAGGCCCATGTGTGGACGCGAAGACTCTGTCAGAGGCTGTGCAACTTGTCAGTAGTTGTCTCAGGGCTGGTGAGTTGAGGTAGGTCAGCAGCTGATAACTAGGGTCTGTCCCTGGAATTCCTTCTCAGGGGCCTCTCCTCTTCTCACCCAGTTCTGACAGTGCCCACTCCTGGTCCTCCTGGGACCTCCTGGTCCTCCATGAGGTACCCATCCTGTTCCATCATCACCATCATGGTCATTGATCACACCCTATGGGCTGCTGCCTCTTCAAGTAAACAAAGCTCCTGAGATGTCTTTCTCACAGGAGTGGGCTAAGGATGTTGTGAAGATATTGATGGAGGAACAATGCCCATTGGCTGTAAGAATCATTATCAACTAGGATAGGTGTGGAAGTGAGCCGGGAGCATGCAGCCTATTGTCCTGGGGTACCCACAGTCCTTCAGGACCCTTCAGTTCCGATCATGGCTACAAATTATTCATCCTCCCAGCACCATTGCTGGGAAGCCAGAATTATCCACCGCTAACATCTTTTTGTTTGCACTCAGTTTATTAGTCTTAGAATTAATCAGAAGCCAGGAGATTATTGCAGCCAAGAACTTAGGATGATTTTTTTTCCCTCTACAATCACTATAATTACTTTATCTCAAAAAGAACTTTATCTTTGCCACTCTAATGAGATACTCTCCCATGAAATAGCATTACAGCTGAAAGGTTTCTGATGAGAAATGGTGCAATAAATAGAATAAGATGTAAAGTGCCTGGCATGATAGATTTTGTTTAAAATTGGTTTATAGATTGGGGACAATTTATGTGAGGAAATTTATTAAGAAATATAGTATAAATGTATAATCATTCCTAAACTTAATATTTGTTACAGATTAATTGTTGGTCAGGAGTCTACTTGCCTCTCTTATTATCAAAGTCTACTCTCACATCTATGTAATTAATTGAAGTCTTGGAATCCATTTAGGTTTACTTTCTGGTTTGAACATGAGGGACTTTTTGCCCAAGTATGCATTATTCCCCTCTTCCTCACTGCAGATTCAATTGTGATGCATTTGATAGTTTTCTTTTAATATAATGAAAGTTATTACCAGTTATTTTATGTTATTTTTCTTAATAATTTATTATTTGAAAGAGAGAAAGCAAGCAAGCAAGAAAGAAACAGGGATCTTCCATCTGCTGGTTCACTCTCAGATGGCTGCAACAGCCAGGACTGTTCCAATCAGAAGCCTGGAACTTAATCCAGGTCTCCCACTTGGGTGACAGGAACTCAGGTAACCATTATACTAAATGCCAGCCCCTGTTTTACTTAAAATTTTTAGGGCATTTTGTTTGACTCAATGGGAAGGGTATAACCAGTAACCACATCCTCTTTAGCTTTGTGTTATGACCTTGGCTTACACTAGTCTCTGTGTGAGTCCATCTCATGCCAAAGCTCCAGGATTGACAGTGAGTGAAACTCATCTTCAAACACCAGGCCCTGCCATGTGTACTTCTCCCCTCCCCTCCCACCATCTGCTTTGCAGGAGATTTCCCTTAACTCTGTGGGCTGCTACTCCACCTCCTCCTGCAGCCCACCCCATTGGCTGTGTCCTCTTGTGTCCCCGCAGTGTATCCCAGCCCTCAGACACACACTAAGCATACTCGTTGCACTCCTGGGATAGCCAGGCGGGGGAAGCTCACGCACTGAAGCCTGCCTTTCTCCCTTTTACTGAGACCAATACTCGGAGTAAGGCCAATCTAAGGTGAAAACAAAGAAATAATAATAACCCCTCAAAGCATTAGCATGAAGAATTCTAAGTTTTGGTGATTTATTTTATATTAATGCATTATTCATTGTAGTTTACATATGCATCACACACCATGTGTAAATTCTCAATGTGTAAATGGCCTACATAATCCATCTTGATCCATGGGGCCGGCATTGTGGTGCAACAGGTAAAGCCACTGCCTGTAGCACTGGCATACAATATGGGCACTGATTCGAGACTTGGCTGTTCAACTTCTATCCAGCTCTCTGCTAATGTACCGGGGAAAATAGCAGAAGATGTCCCAAGTCCTTGGGCCCCTGCACCCAAGTGGGAGACCTGGAAGAAGCTCTTGGCTCCTGGCTTCGTTCTGGCCCTGCCCTGGCTGTTGCTGCCATTTGGGGAGTGAACCAACGAATGGGAGATCTGTCTCTCTGCCTCCCTCTCTCTCTGATAAATAAAATGAATCTTTAAGAAAATATTGATCCAAACCAATTCAGAATGTCAACACCAGGCAGTATAAGCAATTTTGGGGGTTGTAAGCATTTAAGTAAAGGCTGCTAGTATCAATGCCTAGGCTTCAGATATTCCTCACATATTTTTCAACTCTAGCAACCACCTCCAATAGCTGCACATGACTGTTCTAATTCATTTTCTTATTAATTTTACCAAATTTATTAATTTACCACAAAATTTTAATGAATAACATGATTCTGGAATATTCTATGTGGATTTCTTCAAATGTTATGATTTATATTCCTTGCTTGGTAATGCTTAGAATATTAAATTACATATTTTATTAGTAGATTTTAAGAATGTTCAGCTTGTTGAAAGCTAAGGATTTATAAGTGACTATCTTTTTATGAAAGTTTTCTTCTTGAATATAATAATGCATATTTTCTTATAAGTATCATCAAAATATCAACATTTTATAGGTGAACTTTTTTTATACCTCTTGCTTTCCAGTCTTGCTTTTTGTTATTTTGTTTCTACAGAATGATTTTTTTTAATTTCCCCACCATTTTCTCTAAAAGACTTAACCAAAAAAGCATTTCCTTTAAGCTGTCATAAAGTTTATTACATCTTACACTGAAAACAGTTATTTTCATGACTTCCAAAGAAGACTCAAGTCTTAGCTAAGCAGCTTTGTCCAGCTAAGGAGCAGGGTAAGGGTGTTTGCATTGTTTCTGCCCTGCCCTGTGGACACACAGACAGGCCCCTCTGCTGGGCAAGGACCTAGGGGAGGGATCTGAAGGCCTACGTTTTATAAATAATCTAATTAATGAACGCATGAAGAAATGTTGGTATTAGGTAAATTAACCATTTGGTAATAGGCTTTAGTTAAACTGATTTTCAGCATGTGGCCTGGAACCAGCTCCTGCAAATGGCCACAGGACAGACATGGGTAGGGCACAGCTATTTCAAAAACTTGATGTTTTATTGGTTCTCAAAGATTCCTCCAGTGTGTAACTGAGACTCTAGTGGAAGAGCCATAGGGGAGAGAGGACACAGTGGAGGGAGTGAATGTCTCAGGGGAGGAGGAGAGTGAAGAGTTGATGGGCATCCCTCAGTCAGTGTGGGGTCATGGGCAGAGACCCCCATGCTAAGCCTGGGGAAGAGAATGGAGCCCAGACTCACGCTGACACTGGGAAGTTCTAGGGTGGGATTTGCAGATTTAACTTGTAAATATACAAGAAGTTCAACTAAATTTGAATTTCAGATAAATAGTGTAAGTATTCCCCAAATCCTGCATGGAACATAACTATCTTAATTTTTACAATTTACAGCACGTTTTATCTGAAAGTCAATTTGAACTTGGCTCCCTATAGTTGTGTGACAACACTAATTCTGGGACAGTGCTCCGCCCCTTCACTGGGGTGTCTGTGATTTGGGGCACAGAGAGTGGGAAGGCCACTGTGTTTGCCGTGGGGCATGGAGGGGAACGGGATGGCAGGCAAAACCACCAGAGCCGGCAGACACAGCTGGGCGCTTGTGTCTAGAACCCTCCCCAGGGATTCTAGAGAAAGCTGGGGGGGGGGGCACTCATCCTCCATTAGGGGAGCCAGCCACAGCTGTGTGGGCCACAATTGCATCTTTGTATATGGGACTGTTTCTAGAGAGCTGGTATTAAGCTTAGTAAACCAAAGACCTTCTCAACAGAAAGATAAAGGAACCTGTAGTATGTTCTCATGGACTGAAAAAGAAATTAGTTAAGAATTTGCCCTTTTACATTAATGTGAGCACTTAATAAATAGAATGAGCCAAATGTGAAAAGTATAAAGGTGCCTAGTGAAATAAATAACACGGTATATATGAATATAATTGTTTTAGAAAATAAATAACATGTTATATGTAAATTCATCTTTGAAACTGCAGAATCTGTCCCAACTGAGCTCCAGGCTGCTTTAGACCCATTCACTGCTCTTCCCTGTTACAGAAACTCTTACTTCGAAGGCCTTTTTCATGTGTCTGATATTTCAGAGCTAAAATTGTCTTTGGTCCTAAGTGATCGTTGGAGTGATTTCAGTTCATTAAAGCCCACAAAGTTGGTGACTGGTCCACTGTTTAATCCAGCTAAGGATTTTCATCTGGACCCAGTGGGGGTCGCCTTTCACTGCTCGCTTGTTTGGGGGCCTCTCTGTAACTGGCTTTTTACAACAATTATTTCACTTAAAACTCCTTAAGGAAAAATGAGAGAAAGAAACAGTCTTGTACTTGCAAGTTCCCTGAGCAAGTGCACTTTTAGAATGTTGTACCTGTAGAATTAGCATGCCTTTAGAACAGGCATACTTTTAACTACCAGTCCGAAAGTTCAGTGTGCTGCCCCCTGGAATGCTGGGTGGAGGACCCACAGGACAGTCACCTTCACCTTCTCCAGGTGGTGGATGCAGTCTCACTATTTTACTTCAATACCCAGCAGTGTTCCTGACCCATGCTGCTATTGTGAAATTATCAAAACAGTGGGCAGAAAATTTAAATCACGTAATCGTGAAAAGCAATTTATATTTTTAAAAATGTGATAAGTTTGGCTGGCGCCATGGCTTAACAGGCTAATCTTCCACCTTGCGGCGCCGGCACACCGGGTTCTAGTCCTGGTCGGGGTGCCGGATTCTGTCCCGGTTGCCCCTCTTCCAGTCCAGCTCTCTGCTATGGCCTGGGAAGGCAGTGGAGGATGGCCCAAGTCCTTGGGCCCTGCACCCGCATGGGAGACCAGGAGAAGCACCTGGCTCCTGGCTTCGGATCAGCGAGATGTGTCGGCCGCAGCGACCATTGGAGGGTGAACCAATGGCAAAAAGGAAGACCTTTCTCTCTGTCTCTCTCTCTCACTGTCCACTCTGCCTGTCAAAAAAAAAAAAAAATTAAAATGTGATAAGTTCTTTGTTGTGTGTATTAGTGACTATACTTTATTCACTGTTTTCCATAAACAAAGATCCAAACCCAGCCATTTACCTATAATATCTCATTTAATTGTTATGGCATTTGAATGGTGCTTTTTTCTAATTTTCATCTATACGTGTCATTAGCGCAATGAAATACATATGCCAGTATTACTTACTTTTAAAAGATGTTGGAAGCTGTGCAATGTCTGTCAGCCGTGATATGTGGTCAATAATTTAATTTGAAATTGGTTGAGCTACTTAGAATTTTATTCATTATGCAGGATAATACATTTAAAATATTTATGAGAAATGTTTGTTCAAACTGTATAGAATGTTTTGACATAATCACAACCCACAAATATTTATAAATCAAAGAAAAAAAAATCAGGTTCCCAAAAGAAGATTTTTCACGTATTTTATTATTTCATTTTGCAGTTGCGGAATGATGTTTAAAAGTGGGTGCTGTGCTTGTTGTCGAGCAAGGCTGTCTCTTGGCAGGGACAGAGCACTCACACAGCAGACATACTCCTATGAGGACATTTTGGTGCCTTATGTACCCGCAAAGTTCCCTACGTTTACTGAACACTGCCCTCTGTGGTGCAGCACTGGGCACCATGGAGCCCAGGCTGTATGAAGGGGCGCGTGATAGTGGGGGCTGCAGTGCCTGTCTCTTCTATCTAAAATAATAATTCTCAGGAGCCTCTTTGTGGGCTTCTCCTTTTCCTCAATATCATAGTGCGGTCCTACGGCCACCACTAGTAACAAAGGGACTTGAAGTGTGTGCCAAAGGGAAGGAGAACAACCCTGCTTCGCTTCAGCCATTATGTCCTCCCCCAAAATAAGAGATCAGTTAGCCAGAAGTAAGGGTGAGATGGATGTCAGGGAGACAGAGGCAGCCACATTAGCAAATATGTAATTCCTTAAGATCACGTCCAGGAACTCATCAGTTTGATTGCTGAGTGGAAATTATGTGGTATCCCTGTGCCTATATTAGACATTAGGCAGCCTTGAACTTTCGTCTATAAAATGCCACTAGTCTTCAATGGCTATTTCTGCATACAAGTAGAGCTTCCTGATTTCCTATAGAATGAAATTGACATGTTACCCATCTGAACACTTAGAAGCTTTATCAGGAATTGTAGAAACAAAAAACAGGTCTTTAGGAAAGCAGGTTAATTTATTTGTTTTTTGTTTGTTTGTTTATCCTAGGAAGTAAACGGCTCAAACACCTCACTAGGGAAAGATAAATAGAATGTGATATCCTTTTCTTGTTCCACAGTAGATCCTTTATCGATGCTCTGTTAAAAACAAATATATTACCTAGCACTAATAATATGTACGGTGCAGGAAAGTCACATTGAAAGTGCTCCCTCAGAATTAGGCAAGACAGAGCCGAGCAGAACTGAGCTATGCTTTTGCATTATTTTACAGAGCTTTTGTGCTTCATGCATGCATGCTGTCTTCCATCTGGGAATATCAAGCTACCTGCATAAATGTGTCATTAAAGCTGAATGGGAAATGGAGAGGTTAATTGACTTTACTTGGGTCACACAGTGAGAAAGAAACCAAACTGAGAATTAAATCCAGGGAACCAGAGCTTAAATTCTCGCTGAAAGCATTTGGATTGTGTTACATTCACTTTCTTACTAGCACTAGGGGAGAGTTGAGACTTACCCTGTAGTCTTTCTTGAAAAGAGTCAATTTTGCCACATTTCCTAAGGTGGAGATAAAGATTCAGGGGCTGGACCAAAGGTGAAATATGGAGTTTTCCTTTAGTGAAGGGAAAATGGAGGAGGATGTGGAAAAAGGACATCCTAGAAGCTAAAGGAGGAGCTCTCATAGATTATAACTTTGTAAATGAGTAGGTAGCCCAGGTGGTCAGCTGTGGAGAATCGCACTGATAAAGCCAGAGTGTATGGTGTGAGCCCTGCACGGGCTACGTGTGTCTCCGGACAAGAGTAAAACCCTATGGTCACTTGTTAGTATGGTTGGACTAAGAGTTCTCCCAGCTGGTTCCAAAGAAGTATCTTTCTGTCTAGAGTCAGAATGTCTTGGATCTTCTGTGTTGAAAATCTTTAGTTATACATGGAGGAATTCATATTAATGTAAAAAGTCATCTTAATAAGCATACACTGGCCGGCGCCACGGCTCACTAGGCTAATCCTCCGCCTGTGGCACCAGCACCCCAGGTTGTAGTCCCAGTTGGGGTGCCAGATTATGTCCTGATTGCTCCTCTTCCAGTCCAGCTCTCTGCTGTGGCCCGGGAGTGCAATGGAGGATGGTCCAAGTGCTTGGGCCCTGCACGAGCATGGGAGACCAGGAGGAAGCACCTGGCTCCTGGCTTCAGATCAACGCAGTACGCTGGCTGCAACGCACTGGCCATAGCAGCCACTTTGGATGTGAACCAACGGAACAAGGAAGACCTTTCTCTCTGTCTGTCTCTCTCATTGTCTAACTCTGCCTGTCAAAAAAAAAAAAAATAAATAAATAAATAAAATAATAATAAGCATACTCTGACCTCGACCTAGGAAGTGATTTACAGTGAAGTGGTCATATAGGGCAGTACCTTAAAGCTGACACCGTCATCCCAGGGACACTAGAACTCCTTTCTACCAGTATGTGTTAAAAACAAATGAGAAGCTACGTTATTTCTCTTTGTCACTGCAAAGGAGGTCTAAAGTAGTTCAGGTGAAGGTCAATGTAAATAAATGTGATTAAAAACCCTATATGTTGTGTAGTATCATAGATAAACTTTGCATAAACAGATAAGCTTTGCATAAATGGTATTGGAAATGTGAAATATATGAGTTTACAAAGTGGAGTGTAATCAAATGTCTAATAGGCAGTAACTTGGCTACCCCTGGGCTCCACTCCTTCAGGCTAGAGATATACTTTGTCCACGTTTGTGCTTATCATTCTGCCTGAAGCCTAATATTGTTCAAGATGTTTTGTGGAATAAGTGAAACATTAAGCAAATGGCATCCCTGTATGCCTTGGCCTACTCGTAATGTTAGAGAAGGAACAGAATTTGCAGTGATCCAATCTCAGTTCTCTCCTGATATGAGAATAGATCTTATAAATGAGAGTACTTAAAAATTCATGAGGAAATAGAATTAAAAGGAAAATTTACTTGGGTACAAAAAATGTTGAAATCCTGTGCGTGGTTTTTCGTTGTACACCTTTACATGAAGGCCCCTTGTAAATACTTGGGTTTGGAACTCTTAGAGCAGCTGTGCTAATGGAGAGACTTGCTTTCTAGATGAACTGTTTTCATTCATTGCTGAAGACCTGTAATGAAGAGAAATCTGGTTTTGCCTACAACTTCTAGTTCTGCTCTTTGAAAATAAATCCTAGGAATCTTCCATCAGCTAGCTCTTCATCCCTCTAAGGCAACTAAAATGAAGTACTTGCTGGTCTTTCTTTCTCTGCTAAACTTATGAGTCAAATGTGAAAAAGGGTCAGCTATTCCCTTGCCTCAGAGAAATGTTCTAAGAAAAAATTGGGAGAGAAGAATCTGAAAGAAACATCCTCAGATTAGAATACAAATATAGCCTGAGCTTGGACCAGCAGAATGCTTTTTTTTTTTCTTTAAGATTTTATTTATTTTTTTGACAGGAAGAGTTACAGACAATGAGAGGAAGAGACAGAGAAAGGTCTTCCATCTGCTGATTCACTCCCCAAATGGCTACAACAGCCAGAACTAGGCCTATCCGAAGCCAGGAACCAGGGGCCTCCTCTGGGTCTCCCATGAGGGTGCAGGGGCCCAAGCACTTGGGCCATCTTCTACTGCTTTCCCAGGCCATCAGTAGAGAGCTGCATCAGAAGAGGAGCAGCTGGGACTAGAACCAGTGCCCATATGGGATGCCAGTGCTGTAGGCAGAGGATTAACCTACTGCACCACAGCGCCAGCCCCAGAAGCAGAATGCTTTTTGAACTTGGATGGACTTCCATACACAGGCTTGGGTCAATAAACAATATTTTTGAGAGGAAGTCAAAACTGTTAAAAGGTAGAAGATAGGATATACTTGAGGACATCTTGGAATACTGCTGGAGAATTAAGAAGAGTGGTTAGAAATTACAATTCAGAGGGAACGGGTATTGCAGCACCCTGGCCAGGCACTGAGATGAACATAAGAATTGTTCATGTTGCAGTAAGTTGAGCCACTTGGGCCTTGATCCCATGTGATTTTTATAAAGCAGCTCCCAGCAAGGCCAAGACGAACCTTCTACTGCACAGCTCACCATGCTGTATCTGAAGGTAATGCTTTTTTATCGATGATTCTTGATGATTCTTTTATGTCTTCCTCAAAGGCAAATATTCCACATCCTCCTAGTGGTGGCAGGATTGGCCAGGACCAAGCAGATAATTATAAGTTTCAAATACAGTTTTAATTCAGAAGTAACAGTGTTTCATGAAAACACAAACCAACCAACTACAGTCCTTTCTGGGGACTCCTGCTGGGCCTCCATTAGGCTTGGCACCTGCAGGAGGGGAAGGAGGTTGGTGTCCTTATGTCTTTCTCCATCTTGAGCTTGCATGCCTACTCTGGTGCTTTGATCCCTTTGGTTTCTGATGTCCCCGCACTGAAGCACGGTGTGAGAGCTGAGGAAGATGGCACGGGAAAGTTCTTGACTGACTCTGTCGTGGGATGTGTTTAGGCCATCAGCGGTAGGACAGTGTAGAAAGCAGACTATCTCATTGGCTGTCACGTGCATCATTGAGAAGCCACCATGGCAAGTTTTAACCTTACCTCCAGAGTTGGGCTGCTAGGTTTCCATGGTTCTCCATCCAGCTTTTCTCTATTGGAGTCTCCTCAGCCTTCCAGGATGTCTTGTCAGGCAGAAGATGAAGTTGTTTTAGTGCAGCTCTTTCTCACTTTGCATGGTACCCCTCAGACTTAAGCCTTTTGCTTTAAGCAACTCTGGGATCGCCTTTTGAACCCAGCATAACTATACCACGAAAGGAGCTATCCTGTGAAATTGACCACGTGGGGTTCAGACCTAACCTGAACTCTCTCCCCCTTGATGTGACCTACAGTTGCCACATCAAGCTCTCTGAGCCATTCCATCAAAGTCCTTCTCTTTCTCTCTTGATTTCAGATAAAGAATGGTGGCCCTGTGTGGTACAATGTTGAAACTCACAGTGCAACTTTGCAAAAAGAAGTCACCTGCATAAGTTGCCTTTACTCAGCCCTACCAAACCAACCTGTACACGAGGGGTCTTCAGAAAGTTCACGGAAGAGTGGAACTTAAAAGAGATGAGCTTATTTTGGTGCAATACGTATTTTGAAATCTGTGTATAGTTTTTCCTTCATAATGTGCATTTTCTGTGAACTTTTTTGAAGACCCCCTCCAACAGACAATATTGGTGAGGGGTTTTAAAAATTGTACCATGTGTTGGGCACAGGATGTGTGGGATCTCTGTACTTTCTGTTCAGTTTTGCTGTGAGCCTAAATTATTCTAAAAATTGAAATCTAAAACATTATGACTCATTGGATTTTGCATTTGTAAATCTGCACATTTAATCAGTTCCTCTTTGGTTTATACTATCTATTGTATTTCATGCTCCAGTTGACATTTCTAATTTAGTATTCTGATACATAAGCTAAATCTGTAAAATGCTTAATAGTTTAACGATGTCTTCATGCAAATGGTCTTTATTGATATGATAACTACATGAACTGGTAAAGGTAGGCAAAAAATATTATTTTACATCTGAGAAAACTATGTGAGGTTCATAGAGAATAAGAGATTATTTTTAAAGAAGCAGTATAAGATGGGGCTCTAACTGAAGCCAATACTTTAAAAAAAAGGGGGGGGGGGTTTCCCTTTCTGCTCCATGGCCTCTTCTCTTAGCAGAGAACTAAATATCTTTAGTTGCACATCATTATTTTTGACTCCACTTGCTCTGTAGATTCCCCAAGGCATTTAAAATATTTTAAATGTGCAAAATCAGTGTCATCTTTTTCTTCTAAGTTGTTCCTGTATTTTCTTTGATTCTGTTTTGGAGACTTCATTTGTGTTGAGTCTGTGGATACTGCTGACATGTTCTTTGCTGAATGTCAGGCTATAGATGTTGCAGCCATCTATTACATTCCATCTCATGGTATCAAGATAATAAGAGCTGAAAATTAGCTGAAATGTGGACTCTTGATAGCAAAGAGCTGCTCTGCTGTCATTTAGACTGAGCTGTTGCTAATCTTTCCAGGGGAAAAAAAGACGATGAAGTTACATAGGGAATGCTGGAATGTGGCTCTCTTAACCGGAACTTGTGTGTTTCTTATCGTTTCTTAGTTTAGAATACTTATGGAAATGACTAAGTGACTTTAGTTTTCATTTGCAGCAGTGTATTAAGCCAGGAATTTATTTTCTTGTGTTTGGAAAAGTATGATTTTGAAGGATGAGGGACAGAAGAATAGTTTAGTTCTAATCGCAGGCTCTGGGGTCTGACATTTTGGCACAGTGGGTTATTGCTGCCTGAGACGCTGGCATCCCATATGGGAGTGCTAGTTCGAGTCCTGGCAGCTCCACCTAGAATTCAACCCCCTGCTAATGTGCCTGGGAAAGCAGCAGAAATACTTGGACCCCTGTCACCCAGTGGGGGACCCAGATGGAGTTCCTGGCACCTGGCTTTGGCCTGGTCCAGCCCTGACCATGGAGAATGTTTGTGGAGTAAACCAGCAGATGGAAAATTCACCTTCTCTGCCTCTCTTTTCTTCTCCCCTTCCTCTTCTCACTCCTTCTCCCACACTACCTCTCCTGCCTCCCCATCTGTCAAACTGTTTTTCCAAGTAAATAAATCTTGAAAATAGAAATCAAGTTCTGTAGTTGATTCTAGTGTATCATTTAATGGAAAAAATTATAAATTTGCCTGTTACAAATTGAGATGTAGTGAGCATCTGTTTTCAAGTGGCTGTGTGTTGTATTGAACTTGGAAAATTTGGATAAGCCTAGAAAAAAGCTCTCTAAAATTGGAAAATGTGCTGTGGCATGTAGTTTAGGTGAAATATGTGCTAAATAATATCACAAATCTAGGAAAATATCTGTTTATGTATTTAGAAGCAGAACCCAACACACATTTTGTAGCAATGTCAATTCTGTCTTTATTAGATGAGGTTTTATTAAGGTTAGAATAGAAGACCAAGGTAGTTGGTAGCACTTTTTTTTTATATACAGTACAGTTTGTGTATAAGAGTTTTGAAATAAATGTCTCATTTAGGAGACAGAAATGGGCACTCCTACAAAGTGGAGAAAATTGCTTTGCTTTAAGTTTCTCCAAGATTTATAGACAGGTACTTCTCAATGTTGCTCATTCCACTCTAAGTTTGAAGATTCCTGAATCTTTGAAGCAAGTGTGAAATGTATACCTGTAACTTCAGTGGGAAATCAGGATGGAAGGAAGCTAAAGGAGGGACATTTTGGAAGAATGATCAACAGAAAGAGACGACGGTTTATGTGTTGATTCCTTCACTGGACTGGAAATTCTTGAGAACTTTCCTATGACATGATCAGTAAGACTTTTGCTTATTGAAACTTCGATTTGATTGGCTGAAAGCACAAATATATGATCTTGGATATCTGCATTAATTAGCAGAAGTTGGCATAAAACTTCCCCTATTTAATACGGCAGCCACTGGCCAAATATGACTCTTCTGGTTTTAAAGAATTCCGATTTAATATAATTGAACAATTTCTCAGCCACAGGATCCATACTGCCAAGGCTGTGTAGGCACTTGCCCCTAGTACCTTACACATGTAGAGTGGATTTTCATCACAAACAGTTATATTAGGCAGCACTATTCTTACTGGTCAGAGAAATCTTCTTATTGGGGGTATAAAATTTTTTTATTAAACTTTTATTTAATGAATATAAATTTCCAAAGTATAGCTTATGGGTTACAATGGCTTCCCCCCTCCCATAACTTCCCTCCCGCCTGCAACCCTCCCCTTTCCCGCTCCCTTTTCCCTTCCATTCATGTAAAGATTCATTTTCAATTCTCTTTGTATACAGAAGATCAGTTTAGTATATATTAGGTAAAGATTTCAACATTTTGCCCATATAGCAACATAAAGTGAAAAAACTACATTGGATTACTAATTATAGCATTAAATAGCAATGTACAGCACATTAAAGACAGAGATCCTACATAATTTTTTTTCAAATTAATTAATTTTCTATGCCATTTCCATTTTAACACCAGGTTGTTTTTTTTCATTTCCAATTCTCTTTATATACAGAAGATCACTTCAGTATGTAATTAGTAAAGACCTCATCAGTTTGTGCCCACACAGAAACACAAAGTATAAAAATACTGTTTCAGTACTAGTTATAGCATCACTTTGCTTTAGACGACACATTAGGGACAGATCCCACATGGGATGTAAGTACACAGTGACTCCTGTTGCTGACTTAACAATTTGACACTCCTGTTCATGGCGTCAGTAATCTCCCTAGGCTCTAGTCATGAGTTGCCTGGGCTATGGAAGCCTTTAGAGTTCGCTGACTTTGGTCTTATTCCGATAGGGTCATAGTCAAAGTGGAGGTTCTCTCCTCCCTTCGGAGAAGGGTATCTCCTTCTTAGATGGCCCCATTCTTTCCACTGGGATCTCACTCAAAGAGATCATTCATTTAGGTCTTTTTTTTTTTTTTCCATGATATCTTGGCTTTCCATGCCTGCTATACTCTCATGGGCTCTTCCGCCAGATCCGAATGCCTTGAGGGCTGATTCTGAGGCCAGAGTGTTGTTTAGGACATATGCCATTCTATGAGTCTGCTGTGTATCCCACTTCCCATGTTGGATCTTTCTCTCCCTTTTTGATTCTATCAGTTAGTATTAGCAGATACTTGTCTTGTTTGTGTGATCTCTTTGACTCTTAGACCTATCAGAGCTATCAATTGTGAGCTGAAATTGATCACTTGGACTAGTGCGATGGCATTGGTACATGCCATCTTGATGGGATTGTGTTGGAATCCCCTGGCACATTTCTAACTCCACCTTTTGCGGCCAGTCCGATTGAGCATGTTCCAAATTGTTCATCTCCTCCCTCTCTTTTTTCACTCTTAGATTTAACAGGGATCACTTTTCAGTTAAAATTTAAACACCTAAGAATAATTGTGTGTTAATTATTGAGTTCAACCAATAGTACTAGAACAACAACAACAACAACAAATACTAAAAAGGATAAAGTATTACATTGTACATCTAAAGTCAGGACAGGAGCTGATCAGTTCATTGTTGCTTATAGTGTCCATTTCACTTCAACAGGTTTCCCCTTTGGCGCTCAGTTGTCGCCGATCAGGGAAAACAAATGATATTTTTCTCTTTGGGACTGGCTTAATTCACTCAGCATGATGTTTTCCAGACTGCTCCATCTTGTTGCAAATGACTGGGTTTCGTTGTTTCTTACTGCTGTATAGTATTCTATGGAGTGCATGTCCCATAATTTCTTTATCCAGTCTACTGTTGATGGGCATTTGGGTTGGTTCCAGGTCTTAGCTATTGTGAATTGAGCTGCAATAAACATTAATGTGCAGATGGCTTTTTTATTTGCCAAATTAATTTCCTTTGGGTAAATCCCAAGGAGTGGGATGGCTGGGTTGTATGGTAGGGTATTGTTCAGGTTTCTGAGGAATCTCCAGACAGACTTCCATAGTGGCTTAACCAGTTTGCATTCCCACCAACAGTGGGTTAGTGTCCCTTTTTCCCCACATCCTCTCCAGCATCTGTTGTTGGTAGATTTCTGAATGTGAGCCATTCTCACCGGGGTGAGATGGAACCTCATTGTGGTTTTGATTTGCATTTCTCTGATTGCTAGTGATCTTGAACATTTTTTCATGTGTCTGTTGGCCATTTGGATTTCCTCTTTCGAAAAATGTCTATTGAGGTCCTTGGCCCATCTCTTAAGTGGGTTGTTTGTTTTGTTGTTGTGGATTTTCTTGATTTCTTTGTAGATTCTGGTTATCAATCCTTTATCTGTAGTGTAGTTTGCGAATATTTTTTCCCATTCTGTTGGTTGCCTCTTCACTTTCCTGACTGTTTCTTTTGAAGTACAGAAACTTCTCAATTTGATGCAATCCCAAATGTTAATTTTGGTTTTGACTGCCTGTGCTGTTGGAGTATTTTCCAGGAAGTCTTTGCCTGTGCCTATATCTTGCAGGGTTTCTCCAATGCTCTCTAATAATCTGATGGTTTCGGGTCATAGATTTAAGTCTTTAATCCATGTTGAGTGAATTTTTGTGTAAGTTGATAGGTATGGGTCTTGCTTCAAGCTTCTGCACGTGGAAATCCAATTTTCCCAGCACCATTTATTGAATAGACTGTCCTTATTCCAGGGATTAGATTTGGATCTTTGGTCAAATATAAGTTGGCTGTAGATGTTTGGATTGATTTCTGGTGTTTCTATTCTGTTCCATTGGTCTATCCATCTGTTTCTGTACCAGTACCATGCTGTTTTGATAACAACTGCCCTGTAGTATGTCCTGAAATCAGGTATTGTGATGCCTCCGGCTTTGTTTTTGTTGTACAGGATTGCTTTGGCTATTCGAGGTCTTCTGTGTCTCCATATGAATTTCAGCATCATTTTTTCCAGATCTGAAAAGAAGGTCTTCGGGATCTTGATGGGTATTGCATTGAATGTATAAATTGCTTTTGGGAGAATAGACATTTTGATGATATTGATTCTTCCAATCCATGAGCATGGAAGATTTCTCCATTTTTTGGTATCCTCTTCTATTTCTTTCTGTAAAGTTTTGTAGTTTTCATCGTAGAGATCTTTAACGTCTTTGGTTAAGTTTATTCCAAGGTATTTGATTGTTTTTGTAGCTATTGTGAATGGGATTGATTTTAGAAGTTCTTCCTCAGCCGTGGCATTGCCTGTGTATACAAAGGCTGTTGATTTTTGCGCATTGATTTTATATCCTGCTACTTTGCCAAACTCTTCGATGAGTTCCAGCAGTCTCTTAGTAGAGTTCTTTGGGTCCCCTAAATAAAGAATCATATCATCTGCAAAGAGGGATAGTTTGAGTTCGTCCTTCCCGATTTGTATCCCTTTAATTTCTTTTTCTTGCCTAATAGCTCTGGCCAAAACTTCCAGAACTATATTGAATAGCAGTGGTGAGAGAGGGCATCCCTGTCTGGTACCAGATTTCAGTGGAAATGCTTCCAACTTTTCCCCATTCAATAGGATGTTGGCCGTGGGTTTTTCATATATTGCTTTGATTGTATTAAGGAATGTTCCTTCCATACCCAGTTTGCTTAGAGTTTTCATCATGAAAGGGTGTTGTATTTTATCAAATGCTTTCTCTGCGTCTATTGAGAGAATCATATGGTTTTTCTTCTGCAGTCTGTTAATGTAGTGTATTACGTTGATTGTTTTGCGAATGTTGAACCATCCCTGCATACCGGGGATGAATCCCACTTGGTCTGGGTGGATGATCTTTCTGATGTGTTGTTGCATTCTATTGGCCAGAATTTTATTGAGTATTTTTGCATCTATGTTCATCAGGTATATTGGTCTGTAATTCTCTTTCAATGTTGCATCTCTTTCTGGCTTAGGATTCACAGAAAGAATTTGGGAGGATTCCCTCTTTTTCGATTGCTCTGAATAGTTTGAGAAGAATTGGAGTTAGTTCTTCTCTAAATGTCTGGTAGAACTCAGCAGTGAATCCATCTGGCCCTGGGCTTTTCTTTGTTGGGAGGGCCTTTATTACTGTTTCAATTTCTGTGTCAGTTATGAGAAATCAAAAATTTTCTGGAAGTAAATGAGGATAACAGCACAACATACCAAAACCTATGGGATACAACAAAAGCAGTGTTAAGAGGAAAGTTTATATCAATAGGTGCCTACATCAAGAAATTGGAAAGGCACCAAATAGATGAGCTTTCAAGTCATCTCAAGGATCTAGAAAATCTGCAGCAAACCAAACCCAAACACAGTAGGAGAAGAGAAATAATTAAAATCAGAGAAGAAATCAACAGGATTGAATCCAAAAAAACATTACAAAAAATCAGCCAAACGAGGAGCTGGTTTTTTGAAAAAATAAACAAAATTGACACCCCATTGGCCCAACTAACTAAAAAAAGAAGAGAAAAGACCCAAATCAATAGGATCAGAGATGAAATGGGAAACGTAACAACAGACGCTGCAGAAATAAAAAGAATCATCAGAAATTACTACAAGGACTTGTATGCCAGCAAACAGGGAAATCTATCAGAAATGGACAGATTCTTGGACACATACAACCTCCCTAAATTGAGCCAGGGTATAAAAATTTTAAGTCTATTTCCTAGAACTAAAAAGACAAAGGAGCAGGAAAATTAGAAAAGAGTACAATAGTTACCTGGGTATCACAGAAATGAGGTATATAGAGGGGGCTGGGAAAAGCAATATTGATATGATCAGTTTTATCCTAATGAGCTCAAGCTTCAGAAATTAAGCAGGAAAGCCAGCGAGACTAGGACTGAGGTTGTTAGCTCCACACCATCCTGCTTTGTTGTCATGTGGAGCTGCTCAGAGATAGACTTTGGCAAATGAGAATTTGGGAACCACACAAAGAGGCCTGTGCTGAAGCAGGAGGAAGTGATTCCTTGCACAGAGAACCCTGGCCATTGGCTGCCACTTGTCAGGGGCGTCTCCCTACACCCTCATGCCTAGGGTGGGGCAGTGAGCACACTAGGCCAAAAGATTGTCATGGCAGACCTATGCCAGCCCCATATGGCTTATGTGGGTTCTGTGTCTATACAAACAGAATCTCCGGTCACCATGAGCTGCCTGTTGGTTCTGTGAAAGAAGACCATGTGGGCAGTGCCTCTCTCCTTAGTTCTCCATCCCCCGTGTACTCCCAGACAGTGTTTCGACAACCTCCTACAGTCATGCTCACTGTCAGAACACACTGTGCCTCCCAACCTATGAGAGCAGAATGCAGCGCTGTGTTACTGGGCAGAAAGCTGGACCCACTAAGCACCACACAGTGGTGGAAAATACTGCAAATATACATTTCTCTGTTTCCTTTGCATTTACTGAAATCTTTTTAAATACTTATTTCTTCAAATCAGCAGCAGAGTGTTATTAGTAACTTGTCACCCGCATTGTAAAACCTGACTGTGGTCCTACAATAATGGCCTTTAGTAGTAGATGAAAATTAGTTCTCACTGGACTTGAGTTTTTCTGGAATGTTTAAAATGATACAATAATTATTCAATTATACATTAAACTTAAGACTCTACTTTGATTCACAATGGTTAAAGTCACCATTAAGGATCAGTTATTGCAATTTGCTATGTAACAAGCTATAGGGATCCCCCATGGGAAGGCCAAAGCGCTGCTGCCTCTAGAGAGAGTGGGGAGCCTCATCCCATCAGGGAAGCAGCAGTTGCCAAGATGCAGGGTGCTCCACAGACAGCTTTGCTGTGACTGCCCCAACGTTTCCACCTTGTATGTTAAGAGGCCAATGGACAAAGCCTAACATCTCAAAGTGCCACGCCCCTCCTCCTCTCCTGTAGGCAGTGGCCTCCTCAGGCAAAGAATGGTGTGTAGAAGTACAGAGGAATAGAGGAATAAAGAAAAGATATGGGAGTCCTTTTAAAGTCTGTGGAAAATGGATAATTTTATTTTGGTGTTAACTTTTTTTTGAAATCCATGCATAGATTTTTCATAATACACCTTTTCTCTGAACTATTAGAAGACCCTTCATATGTGACACATTCACACTATAAATTACTGAATGATTTAGGATCTTAGCGGATATAGAGTAGCTCCACTGAGCTTCAGCAGAGACTTTGCATTGATCCATCAATTGCCTAAGGGGTGGTACACCTGCAAGTGACAGCCTGTGGTTATGCATGACCGGCTAGATTTCAGAAAACACCAAAACTCTTGGCAGGGGTGGAGATGTTGGGGGAGTTTTCAAGGCAGAAACAGCACAAGCAATGTCCCTGAACAAACACGGCATGGTGTGGTAAGAAACTAAGAAAGGATGAGGTGGGGAGTTGGGAAGAGAAATGTGGAAGAGGTGCCTTGAGAACTATGGTGACTTTCTCAGAATTCCATTCCCATGTTAACACTGATGTTGATGCCATTTGAACAATCAATAGGTTTGGTGTCAACATTAGGGAGTTTGGTTTTGGAAATTCTGGGTTTGAGCTACCAAGTGGTGATTCAGGGTAAGCAGTCGCATATACAGACTTGGTATATTATTTGACATTTGTCCCAAAATACACTTATAAGCTTTCAATCTGTATTACAGTAAAAAAAAAAAATGCCTTTGTACTCCTTGCACATTCTTGTTGAGATGCAGGGATAAGCCCAGGGCAGCTGGCTGAGGGCTAATGACCTACCACCCTGTCTGTCAAACTTCTGTTAGATTTAGACCATGCCTGGTTGCCAGGTGCCCCCCTGACTTACCATGACTGCACTGATTCATGCAAGTAACGTCCCAATGAATTGACTGCTCTAGACCTCTGTGTGGGCGGCGGCATGACATAACCGAGTCAGGGGTCACTGCCCCGCAGGCTGAGCCAGTGCCACATGAAAAGTAACGTGTCCATTGTACTCTACCAGTTTATGTTGGATGAGATCTCTGATCACCCTGCTTCTCGTCAAGTTTACTCCCACTCGAATTGTGAATGCAGATGGAATCGTAACTCTAAGCACAATGTCTGAACTCCAAGCAACATCTGTGTTGCATGTCTTTGCAACAGCCACCAAGAGTCCCAGCTTACCAGTAATACAGCAAATAACTCCAGGCTCTGTCCTTCCCGGGGTACATATTGGTGAAATAACGCATTTTCTATGTAATTCTTCTATTCCTGCATTACCTTCTGTGAGGTTGGAAAACAAAAGATGCTAAGGCAGGCAGGCAGACAACTGGTGTCCATGCACATCACAGGACTAATGTCTCACTGATATCTGATTTTACCAAGTGAAGGATTCATTTCCTGTTTTGGATAGCAACATTACCGAGTGCCTCTCCCTGTGTTAACACTGGCAAAACCTTTACCTTTTTTGAACTTCTTTTCTCGCCTTTCAAATGAGAGGCCTTGGCTATGCTATTTGAGCTCCTACCTGCCAATCTCAATGTGTCATGCAGTTCTTCCTGGGGCAGGGGCCTTTGGGAGCTGCTAAGTAGAAGTAGAATGAAAAAAAAAATGTTCAAGAGACAGTTTTCTCATGTCTGATACCTGTGACTGCAGGGACCCTTAGATTCTTTCCTTTTTTAAAAAAAATATTTGGGGAGAAAGTCCTGTGGCATAGTGGGTTAAGTAGCCGCCTGCAGTGCCAGCATCCTATATGGGCACCAGTTTGAGACCCGGCTGCTCCACTTCTGATCCAGCTCTCTGCTATGGCCTGGGAAAGCACTGGAAAATGGCCCAGGTCCTTGGGCCCCTGCACCCACGTGGGAGACCAGGAAGAAGCTCCTGGCTCCTAGCTTCAGATCTGCGCAGCTCTGGCCATTGTGACCATTTGGGGAGTGAACCAGCTGATGGAAGACCTCTCTCGCTGCCTCTCCTTCTGTGTAACTCTTAATTTCAAATAAATAAATAAATCTTTTAAAAAAGTGATTTGGGGCCAGCACTGTGGCACAGTGGGTTGACCCTCCGCCTGCCGTTCCAGCATCCTTTATGGGCACCAGTTCAAGTCCCAGCTGCTCCTCTTCTGATCTGGTTCTCCGCTATGGCCTGGGAAAGCAGTGGAGGATGGCCCAAGCGCTTGGCCCCTGCACCTGCTTGGGAGACCCAGAAGAAGCTTATCCACTGGTTCACTCCCCAAATGGTCACAATGGCAGGAACTGTGCCGATCCAAAGCCAGGAACCAGGAGCTTCTTCCATGTATCCCATGTGGGTACAGGGACTCGAACTGGCATGCATATGGGATGCCAGCACTGCAGGCGGCGGCTTTATTGCTGTGTCACAGCCCTGGCTCCACCCTTAGTTTGTTCCCCCTCCCCTGCTTTCTCCTGTCGTTATTATCATTACTAGATGCCCTGGATTGTATTTTACATGCTGTTCACAGCGCACTATCAACATCACCCCAAGCTTGCCATTCTTTCTGATTATTTATGTATCATCATTTTCTGTTTATCTTCCCTTGCCCCCTTGAAACTCAAGAAGCATTTAAAGCTGGTACATGTGAGATTCTGATCTGCAGTGGAGCCTGTGAGTGGTTCAGAGGCATTGTGACCATTGCACTTCCCCAGCTCACCTGGGGATGTTGCCAGCACCAAACATCCGCTCATTAGGATTCATAAGACAATTGTTCTTTGGTCTTAGCATCAGAAATAGCAATAAAATAAACAAATGGTTTGTGTTATTCATGTAGTTAATCCCATTTTCCTTGCTGTGCTTGCTTGAAAGCGCAGAAACAAATGTGCACTCAGCCTCCAGCAAGCGTATAAAACCCTGCAACTTGACCTGGGATTGGAACATGGCCACTGGTTGGCACCAGAAGTTCCCAGTCTGCATTCTCCCCACAGATAGCTTCACATAGCTGTGTTGTTACCGGCCATCCTGGGCTCTTTCTGAATCAGATGGACTGCAGGTGCACAAGCAAGCTTCCACGTGGTTGAAGGGGTTCATTTGTTTAAACATAGTTTTATCTGACCGTGAGAGCTGTATGGATGAAACCAGAACTCATTGCATTTGCCTGTTGTCTGAGCTCCTCTTTTGTCTCTTGGCTTCTCTACTTTAGTTGAGGCCATTGAGTCCTTCCTAAGATTTACTTAATGCATGTAAGATGAATTAATGAATTAACTCAGTGAGGTACAGATAGGAGGGGGAAGGCATCTAACATTCCTTGTCTTTGGGAGTAACTTACTACACTTAAGTTCCTGCTACCTGCTACCAGTCTTCCTCTTCAGTCCTGATTGCACTTTGAGAACTGGGCTTTCAGCTCGGTGGACACCAGCATGTCTGTGCTGGCTGACCTCTTAAGAACCTAGGCTGATTGTTCGACATCTTCAGTCATGAGCTGCACCCACCGGGGGGAGGCTCTGCTTGTCTCTGTGCATGACAGGTGCAGTTTGTCTCTGCTGCTCACAGAGCTGCCTGGAAACTGCTGTTTTGTCTAACCTCAGCCTGGGGATCCTCCCTTTTTCCAACCTGCCGCTGAGCCCCAGGGCCCCTGTTGTAGTACCCAATCCTCTGATTGCATCTCCTAGTTTCTTGTTGGGCAAAAATCCATCCTGATAGAAGTCAAACACATGATTACCTTAAGTGATATGAGTAATTGAGTAGAAGGCAACATGAGGGAACATTCTGGAAAAAGTCTAAAACTCTACCTAGATAGGAATTATGCAAGTGTTTAATGAAAATATAATCAAACTGCATGCTGTAGGTGTATGCCTCTTACTGTAGGGCAACCACAGCCTAACAAAGGATTACCTGTGAGAGTCCATCACTGCCCACTTAGGCTAACCTCTAGGGTTCCAGTGTTAGCACAGACAGAATTTACAGATCTTCTGTGTGCCGAGGACAGAGCCCTCTCCTGCACATGGCAGTGAGCCTGTAAACAGTGCCAGAGTGGCAGGACCCCACAGTCTGGGCCCGTGGGACTGAGTCATTTGCATTCATTATTTTTGCACCCCTCCCTCCATTGGTTTTCCCCTTTGCTAGGATAATTTCAGTAAGGAGATGGTGCTTTTTTGTCATATTGTTGCTCTATATGTGTGTTTCGCAAAGTCTGCTGCCTATAAATGTGTACTGGATGCCACAGCTGGAGGCCTTTATGATACACATGAAATTCATTGCAAAGATACTCAAAGTGGTTTTTCTTTGTTGGGATTCTCTGTGAATTTCAAGCTGCACTGAGAAAGTGACAGGATAAAGAGAATTGTTACTGTGATCAGCATGTTCTCCCCAAATAAATATTTTCACTTTGTTGAAAGTTGTCAGAGGTCTTGAAGATGCTGTGTTGTCATTTACAGCATGAACCTCATTCATCCCCTCCAAATAGCATGGGCAGCCCGGAAACAAGCTCAAGAGCCCTCCACTGTGATAATCTGACAGTCTCTAGTGAATATTTATTCCTCCTTCCTCATCTTTTCCCCTTGCCTGCCCTGGCTGAATGATACACAGTTCTTTAATTTTGTTCCAATCAACCAGTTTTCCAAGCGTCTTGGCAAGGAAAGTAACTCAGCCATCTTATCCACAGCCTGATGAGCTTTGAAGTTAACGGGGTGAGGAGGGAAGCAGATTACGTTGCAAGCTTAAATGTGCAAACCCAGCCCCGGCGAGTTATGAAGCAGCAGTGGGAACTGACCCTGATCTTGGGCCTGGCAGACTCGTATTCCCTGCCATCAGGGCCACCATTGCCAAGCCAGCAGGTCCCAAACCTACGAGCACAACTCTTTCCAGGATGGGTGGGATGATCTGTCTCATGGAATTAACCATTCAAGAGAGACTCTTCTGCCAAGAGGGGTTTAACAGGAATGGAATTCATGTGCGAAACCCCCATCTGCAGGGAGAGTTTGAGAATTCACAATGAGCGCTTTGAGGATGATCCCCAAGGGAGACTGAGTTCCGTGTGGACCGTGCCACCCCTCTGGTTCTGAGGATCCTGTCTTGTGACTGCCTGGAAAGCTTTTGATCTTGGTAAAGAGACTCGGACGGAGCCTGCGTGTGCTAGGGAACACTTCCTTAGCCCACAGGGAAAACGGGGACGACTTGGTCCCAGTGACAAATGGCTCTTCAGAGCTTGGTCGGCATGCCACCTAGTGTTCTTGGTGAAGAGACCCCGGCACGGTCAAAGAGAAATCAAGGACACTGGCAGCGGCAGGCAGCCCTGATGTGGGCTTCGGGCCTGTGGCGCCAGCAGGGGTCAGAGGGACACCGCTGCAGCCTGATACATGACACTATTTATTTCATCCAGCAGCTGCTACTGAGATTCAAATGTCCCAGTGCAAAGCACTGTCTTTAGCTTGTTTTCTTTATAAATACACAATTGGACTTCTGTCTTCTTTATTGTAATTGTAGAGTAGTTGGAAGGCACAATGAGAATGGGCCTGGCCTTCGGTTTTGCTGAACTGTAACAAAGCCCTTCAGAAATAAAGAGTGAGCCAGAGTCATTTTTTTCTTCCCTTAGACTGGCACCTGATGGTCACAGCACTAAGTTGTTTTGAGAAAGTCTTTGCAGATGAGAAAACAATAAGGTCAAATTACACCAATGCCTTTCAACAAAGAAAATAGTTTTCCAATTAAATTTTATTTTGTAAATATTGCAACATACTCCACACTCTCACAATGTGAAACTTGATTGAGAGGAAACAGTGGGAGATGCAAACCTCTGATACAAGCATTTCTAGCATTTTAGTGGCAACTCTTTATGGTCTTTGGTATATATTTGCACCTTCATAGACAAAAAGGTATTCAAAAAGTTCAGGGAAATGCATATTACTAAAACAATAATACCTAGATTTGAAAAATGTTTTATACTAAAGAAATTTATTTTTAATTCCACTTTTTTCAGGAATCTTTTGATGTACTCTCACAGATTTTTTTTTCTGAGTTGATTGCTCTCACAATCTTTTATAGCAATTCTCTCAATGTTTCTTTTTCTCAGAAAAAAAAATTATTTGTGGTTTTAGTCTGATTAACCTAAATGAAACATTCTTAAAACTTAATTTTTTATTTTGTTTATTGAACATTTCCATCTGATCCCTGTATTACATATGTTTTTAAAGTCCCATTATAAATCATATGTATGATGGAGTATCCTTTTATCTACTATATAAACTCCATATATATTTTCTAATCTATCAGCTTCTGTTGTCTATTGTTTTCATTGTATCCTTTATTATACACAGTTATCTTATATAATCACACATTTTTCCTCATCTTGATTATTAAAATCTGTCCAAACTGAAGATTTTACATTTGTCTGCTATCCAGATTTTTAGTATGCTACATTTAAAACTTTTTAAAAAGATTTATTTATTTGAAAGGAAGAATTACAGAGAAGAAGGAGGAGAGAGAGAGAGTGAAAGAGAGTGAGAGATCAAGAGATTTAGAGGGAGAGAAGGGAGGAAGGGAGGGAGGAAGGGAAGGAGGGAGGGAGAGACAGAATGAGAGAGAAAATTTTCTATACGCTGGTTCACTCCCCAAATCGCTGAAGAGCCAGAGCTGTCCAGACTGAAGGCAGGAGCCAGGAATTTGATCTGGGTCTCTCATGCCGGTACAGGGGCCCCAGTACTTGGTTCATCTTTCATTGCTTTCCTAGGCCATCAATTGGGAGCTGGATCAGAAGTGGAGCAGCCAGAACTTGAATCTGTGAAGATACAGGATACCTGTGTCCCAGTAGGTGGCTTAACCTGCTATGCCACAATTCTGACCCCCATCTAAAGCTTTAATTGGTCTGGAATTTAGTTTTGTATGTGGATTGAGGAAGGCACTGATATTTAATTCTTTGGTATTATCATTTAACAAAGATTGCCATTTATTAAATAACTCCATTGATATTTCAAACAATTGTCTTGGTCAAAATAACATCCTAACTATCTTGAGTTTTTTTTATATACAGATTTTTCATTATTTGGTATTATCCATAAGAAATGCAAGACTCTCTATACTCTTTTGAGTGTAGCAATTGTGTAGTAGCAGTTCATGACAACGTAAGTGTAGCCTCAGTAGTTCATTTCTTCATAATTTCTTGATGTTTTAGGGATGTTTATTCTTTGATTTAGAGTTTAATATTTTTTAAAGATTTATTGATTTATTTGAAAGGCAGAGAGAGAGAGAGAGAGAGAAAGAGATCTATTTGCTGATTTTTTTTTCCAAATGAATGCAAAGGCCAGAGCTGGGCTGGCCAAAGCCAGAAGCTAGGAGCCAGGAGCTTCTTCTGAGTCTCCCTGTGTGGATATAGGGTCCCAAATACTTGGGCTATTCTCCACTTCTTTCCCAGGTGCATTAGCAGGGAGCTGGATTGGAAGTAGAACAGCTGGAACTTGAACCAGTGCCCATAAGGAAAGCTGGCACCACAGGCAGCAGCTTTACCTAGTATAGCACAGTGCCGGCCTTGAAATTGAATATTCTTTATCCAATTCCACATCCTCCAAAATAATACCCAGTTTCCTTAATGGTATGATTCCAGTGCTTAATGTTTGGGCACATACCCCGAGCTCTGTTTACTTCTACAGCTCCTCTGCTCAGGAGATGTGCTGGATATTTGAGAAAGGAAGAAAAGCAAAGATATTTCCTAACTGCTGCATTCCTGGGGGAATCCTTTCTGTAACTGATGATAAAATAGTACAATGTCCAATGCCAATCTCTGAACAACCCTGACAATGGTCACGCCATTTTAACTACCCCAGCACCATCTTAGGGAACTCTAGTAAAACATTTCCTGGAAATTGGGCCGCAACCATAAGTCACGGGCAGGCAGCTGCGGTTTGAGATAACGGCGCGCCAGATAAAGGCATGGGAAGCACCCAACCGCCCCTTATCTGTGGGTCCCAGCAGATGGCAAAAGTATGCAAGGTATTTTCTGCATGCCCCCACCCCATTGTCTTATGGAAACCCTGTAACCACGCTTTTTTTCTGCTTCTGTATCCCCCGCTTCTGCAATCTCCCAGGTATATAAGCGCCCCCCAGACACAACTATGCACGCCTCTCTCCTGCCTCCCGCTGAGTCGGGTCTGGAGATGGCGTCTCTTGCATTTGCATCGTCTGGTCTGAGGATTTTTGAGTCTGGGGTCGCAATCTAAAGGACCCAGCGGGGATTAGGGTCCTTCATCTCAATAATTGAATATTGAACAGATGTCCGTGTGTAAAGGGTGAATGGTGGTAAACATGTACAATGTGGTTCCTGGAATGGCCTTTGTCAAGGAAAAATCATGGGGATGGAGCAGCACTGGCATTTGGTCAGACAGGATGTACTTCAAAAAATGTATGGAAGATGGAATTGAAAGATAAGAGAATTTTGGTGCAAAAAATATTGAAGACATACATAAGAGAGGTCTTGAAAAAGTTCATGAGATATGAGTACTATGAAAAAAGTATGCATGAGTTTCAAAAATTCTTTGCACCAAAATACATTTATCTTTCAAACCCATTTTCTTTTTTTTTTTTTTTTTTTGACAGGCAGAGTGGATAGTGAGAGAGAGAGACAGAGAGAAAGGTCTTCCTTTTTTGCCGTTGGTTCACCCTCCAATGGTCGCTGTGGCCGACACATCTCGCTGATCTGAAGCCAGGAGCCAGGTGCTTCTCCTGGTCTCCCATGCAGGTGCAGGGCCCAAGGACTTGGGCCATTCTCCACTGTCTTCCTGGGCCATAGCAGAGAGCTGGCCTGGAAGAGGGGCAACTGGGATAGAATCCGGTGTCCCAACCGGGACTAGAACCCCGTGTGCCAGCACCGCAAGGCGGAGGATTAGCCTGTTAAGCCACGACGCTGGCTCAAACCCATTTTCCATGAACTTTTGCAATGTGTTCACACACAGTAGGTAGTTAGCCAGTGGAGCACCTGTGTTATCCTCAACATAGAGGGTGAAGAAAAGACCCAGAGATGCCTATGTTCATGGGCACCTGGGTCCTAGATCCCTGTGAGACTCATTGTGTGGGGATTGTTCTGGCTGTGCTCAGTAGACGTCAGCACCTCCTAGTCAGGGACGCCTGAATTGGGTCACTCATTGATGATGACCCTCCTGGACCCGGTTCCCTCTACCCAGAGAACAGGTTGCTCAACAGGCTAATTGAGGCACAGCTGTGGTCAGGTGGACCTCTCTGTGCCTGTCTAATAAGAATGCGTGTCTGTCACTGTTCCAGGGCACCTTCTGCTTGGGGACCCCAGGTACACATGTCAACTCTGCTCCCCAGGAGCTCACCATCGGCACGATAGGGCAGTGCAGCTGAGAGCAAGCGAGCCAGGGCTTGTCGACGTCAGCTGTTCTAGGATTTAGATAGCATGGCCTTCCCACCTTGCCTGCACCCCATCCTGGATGTGTTTATCCTTTATATCTCTTTATTTTGCTTCTCAAACTGTTTTTAAATTAATCTGAACTACTATGTGACTGCCACATTTTAATTTGGTTACCAGCGCTGTGACTTCTGGGATTGCCTGCCTGGAAGTCATACTTGGAATCTACCATTGCTCCAAGGTGGTTTTGCAGATGGCATGTAAGAGAGCCAGAGTTGCTTTCAGTTGCTCACAACTATAACTCTGATTAATGAACTCTCAGGCTGAAGAACAATTGAGTGTGCAACAAATTTTCTGTGAGGGCTCTTGTCTCTTTTAGAACCACTCAAAGCAGAGAAATATACCTCAAGAGGTCACACAATCCCTAAGTTATCCCAGAACTCTCAAGACTTCTCCTGCTGTGTCAGTTTGGTTCTGTATCTGAGATGGTTCAAAATACTGGACAAGTGATTACCCTTTGATTTAGCTTCAAGGGCTTGCAGTTAGTATTCCTGAGCTAGGAAGGACAACATGACTTTCTGTTTAGAAGATTCATTTGTAAAAGACAGACTAGATTGGGATGTGTTTCATATGAACGGGATGAGTTGTGTGCAAAGTGAACAGGAACAAAGAACAAGGGAATGAATACCTGACCAGAGGTGAAAAATAAGGTACATGCCTTGAACAAGGATATAGAATTGATTAGAAGTCTGGTGTGAAGCCAGAATTGATAGTGATCTGGATAAACGATGAGCTAAGGCCTGTTCTCCTGGGAAGTGTGATACCTTTAAAATACCTTGGGTTTCATTTTATTAGAAGAACTATACTTTAACTCAGAGTTAAGGTATACAGAAAGAGAAACATGCAGGTTAAGTGATAAAGAACACTGAATCTATCTGTTTTAAAAACAAATTTTTATTTATGTTTGTACTTAAAACCAAAGGCAAGACTCTCACTCATGGGTGTGCAAATTCCTATGTGGAAAAGGGGCCTGGGCTTGGTATTCAGCTGATTCTTATTTACTGTGCATGGGTAAATGTTTATTTGTGTATGCTGCTGGAATGGGAGCAAAATGTACAGTAGCTGTATATCAGTAAATGGGAAGATATAGATTTCCTATCTGTGTATGTATTCCTTAGAAGGAAATCATTACTGTGGACAGCCCCATCACCTTTCTCAAGTACATTTTAAATCATATAACTTGAATAATTCTGCCTTTAAACTGTATGCAAACTACACCTAAAAAGTGGACGTAATTTATTTGTCCAATGATTGCTCCATACATTTTATTTCTCACTGCTCTCTCTTTCCTTGTAACATTCACTTTAAATTACAGGATTATGCACAGAGTAGGATGTATGTTGGCATTCGAAAACCAACACACAAAAATCTATAAACAGGTCTCATTTGCAAGTTACTAAGCACCGTGGACTCCGTCTCACTGATTGATAGAGATAGTGAGAATAGCTAATACTTACTGAGCATTTCCTCTGGCCAAGTGCTTTATACCCCTCATCCATTTATCCCTCACTACAATACTGTAAGGTCATATTGTATTTCCATTTTGTAGATGAGGAAACTCACTTGTCCAAAGTCACATCAGGACAGAACTCGAATGTGAACTCAAGAAGCTTTGCTCCAGACGCCTAGACCCACGCCTCCTTTTGATTAGAGCGAGACAGGGCTGCAGTAGAGGAAATGAAAGCGTCTTATCCTCAAATCACTCGATGATCAGGAAGCAGTGTTTGTAGACCAGACTCTCCCAAGGGCCATGCCAAAATGATTTTGTCAAATTATCTTTTTATTAAAAAAAGCTGCACAAAGTAGTGAGCTCGAAATGTCAAGGACCTGTACATATGGGGCCACCCTGTGACTTCAAAGGTCACTGCCAAGGAAGAGTCCCTTGTTTTATACGGACTTGTCAATTCAAATATGTAATTATTAAAGAACAGTGAGTCACTAATGCCAAGTTGTTTGAAACGTACTGGGTTTAGATCTTCTAGATGCTGTAGTCTGGAGGTAGATGTTGATGGTGACATAGCCCAGTGTTTGGGGCACAGGATGGTGGGTTCTAAATTTAGGGACAGTTCAATTTTGGCTGGTACTCAAGCTGCCAGAGGGGAGTTTCACAAGATCCTGGGAGTCGGAGAGCATTGAAAACGCCATTCAGGATGACTCCCAATTTCCTGTTTGAGACCCAGAAAGAAAGGGAAAGCAGGACATTGGATCCAGACATGTTTCCCTCCCTCACCCTCAACTGTGTGCTCTCCCCAGGGTGCCTTCCATTCTCAGGTGCCCCTACTCACACCAGTTTATTTCTGATGCACTCGATCCCTGGAGTGGCTTAACTCCACATTCCCCTATCTCCTGTCCTTCCTCGAGGGACTTGACAACTGTATTAAGAGCGAGGTGTGGCCAGGCCTCTGACTCTGCACTTGGTGTCTCTGATGGGTTACAGCTCATGAAGATGCTGCTTCAAGAACCCACTTACTTGTGTACCTGGACTTTAATTTTGTTCCTGCAGTACTTCTTCTGGGTATAGACACAGATTAATTTCTAAGAACAGGAACTTTTGCCAAGACAAGACATCAGAAACGGGGACTAGGCCAAAGGACCAGGGAATTCAAATAGTTAATTGGAAGAGCTACATTTATCCCAAGCATCACTCTCTGCATTAACTCACTTTGTTCTGACCACACACTTAAGAGGCTGGTACTTTGTAGTGTCCAGTTGGCAGGTGAAAAAAACCGAGGGACAAGATTAGTAAATAATTTGGCTAGAGTTGAAGCTACTGGTGGGACCCATGATTCAAACCAAGTTAATCAGTCCCTGGACACTGGAATTGGAACCCAGCTGGCTATGGTGGATGAAAGGGCAAGATTCTGGTAATCCACAGTCCATTCAGAGGATGTGTGCAAAACAGGAAAAATGACTTTAAGTTGTAGCTGAAGAAGCTCAGCCACTGGAAATCTAGGGGAAAGAGAAAGTAGAGAATGCCCCTCTTTCCTGTTAATTTCTCCCCGCTCCCCATCTTTGGTTTACTTGAGGACCAGAAGCCGTCCTCTAGCCAGTCCCCCTGGCAGCACCTGTTCATATCCATCATTTGATCATTTATAGCCGGATGGCTGAATGGGTAAGGAAACAGAATCTGAGACCAGCTCACTGGTTCAGCGCCCAGTTCTGCTGCTTACTGTGTGCCCCTTGGCAAGTTTTCTGACCATTCTGTGATTCAACATTTTCATCTGTAAAATGCAGCCTCGTGGAGTTGCTATGAGAATTAAGGATATAACTGTATTTTAAAGATTCATTCATTTATTTAAAAGGCAGAGTTACAGAGAGGCAGAGGCAGAGAAAGGGAGATCTTCCATCTGCTGGTTCACTCCCCATATGGCTGCAACGGACAGAGCTGCACCCATCTGGAGCCTTCTCTGGGTCTCTCACATGGGTGCAGGGACCCAAGGACTTGCACCATCTTCCACTGCTTTCCCAGGCCATAGCAGAGAGCTGGATTGGAAGTGGAGCAGCCAGGACTTGAACCAGCACCCATATGGGATGTCGACACTGCAGGTAGTGGCTTCACCCACTATGCCACAGCACCAGCCCCACAATTGTATTTAATATACTTAGAACACTAGCTATACAAAAGAGGAGCTAAGAGTGGCAGCCTCTCATCGCCATCATTGTCGTGGTTGTCACATCATCATCACCATCACCACCAGTGATTAAACAAATATTTATTGAACATCTTCAGTCCTCAAATATAAACAAGTCCATATCCCTGAAGAGCTGTTGTTCATGAGGAAGACAAATATAAAACAAGCAAGTATACAAGTAAGAAAATTAGTAAATATTATGTAAAGCAAGAATAACAAAGTTACACATTGTGATAATGAAAACAGTGGGCTGAGGCAGAGAACAATGGGTAAGGGGCACTCTAGACAGAGAACCTGGGAAGGTGGGCTGGAGGTGGCAAATCTCAGCAGATGTTGAGCATTAGTTATCTGTGTTATAGATACGATTACCATGTGTGTTGTGATAGAAAAGAAGCTAAAAGGCATAGCCGTCTACTGAACACTAGACACTTTTCCCAGCATTGCTGACATTAAGCCTTCCTTTAGTCCTTCCATCACGACAGGTGCACTCAATGCCCTGTTTCACAGATGAGAATCGGAAGCACAGAGGTACAGGAGTCACTCAAGCCCATCCCATCAGCTGCCTAGGAAGAAAAGCAGCAGTTCTGTCTCATACACAGACTCTACTGTCTACACTCACGCGCTTAAATCGGAGAGGACGTTTTAGCCTCTAGTTAGCGATCCATAATGTAGGTTAGTTTAACAGTGACATTTTTCCTACTGGGCTGCTGTCTCCCAGGGCATTTTGCTCTGAAAATTGCACTGAACTTATGAACCCATAGCCTGCTACAGCCTTGCTCTATCCTGTCCCTGCCGGCTTCCTCGCACCCCCTACTTCATCTGTGCACCTCTCTCCGTTGGATGCACAGCCCCAGCCTGCATGTGTAGTAGACTCAGACCAGCAAAGGGGTCCCCATCCCTGCTCAGCCTCACCGTCCACGTGCCATGCCACTGTGACACTGTCAGCTCTTGCAGGAGCAACACTTCATACTTCTTGAAACCCTCTGGTATTTTGCAAAATCTTGCATAGATGCACAGGCATTTCTTTATTGAATGGGTGAGTTCATATTGTTATTTTTTCACATACATCCCTATTGTGACCTGTTCCCACGGTAAATATTGAAACAGAGTCATAAAATAGTTTTCAACATTAATCATGACCAGCAACTAAAAATACTTCACAATTGCCATGGAGTGAGAGGCCAAGCTGCTTTGTCCTGGGTTCACAATGTGTTCTCTCAAACACCTGTCACCTGATATTTCAGGGACGTGTAAGCTTCTGTGCTTTTTAGTATTTTTCCAAGAATGCAGCAAATTTATTAAGGAAAACGAATGCTTCTTCCAAACTGTTAATGTTATACTCTGCCTTCTTTTACTGAATTTTGTTTGCTTGGGTTTTGTTCTTTTGGACAGAAAGACATAACGTTCAAATTAAAGTGAAAAGCAGCACGTCAGGTGCAGAGGAAAAGCAATGGAAACTGCTGCCCGAGTGAACTTAGCGCTTTTTAATTAGTGCCTATGGGAAGCTGCTGCTCCGAGAAGCCCCGTTTATGCGTAGATCTTAAAACATTGATGTGTGAATTGCTCTCACATTTTCCACAATCTTCTTCCCCAGATAAATAAATAACTAATGAAAGTTAGGAAACAGAAGCTTTCATGCTATTTTTGTTGTTGCAGTCACCTCAGAAGGACACAGAGACAGAGGAGGAGGGAGGGAGGTTAAAGTGGAATCAAAATATTGGCCATATCCACGGTAACAGCTGTTACGGAAAACCTAGGGAGTTGCTTTCCTGTGTGGCGCAGATGAAAGCCACCCCCAGACATGCAGTGGGGAATTTCACTGTGTAATGAGGTGGGCAGCCATGCGATGAAATCATTTTCCTTCCTGAGGACACACGGGGAGGTGGACGCCCTGCCCCCATCACCACATCTCACCTGTGCTCCCGTATGAGCATTCTATCCGGCTGTTTCATTGATATTTCCACTGCTGTCCTGGGCAAGGGGCCTGCGTAGCAATAGCATCACCCCCAAATCCCTGAACCTCATGTGAAAATGCAAAAGAAATCAGAACATCACAGAATTTCTAATTTTCAGAAGCAAATGCAGGTATAACAGTGGAGGCACTGAAAGTGGTATTTGCTTAAAGGCTATGATAGCTACCCACACTTCTGGCCTACAGAATAAATTTAAAATTAAAAATGTCCATCCAGTTCCTTCTCCAGTGGGTCATTCAGTTTCTCTAGCTAGGGAAATCTTGCTGATCAGCTCCACCCTACATAATAATATGTCATGAAGTATAGAAAGAGAATGGCTATATATTTACATATTTGTAGTTTGTGCGTTTCAGAAGTCTTGTGGTTTTTTTAATGTAAAGAGGTGATAAATTTTTTAAAACATTAGTATGTTCCCCTTTTAAAGAACCTTAAAATGTTTTTACTAGTAAGTCCCAGTAACTTGAGTTATTTGATGAAAAAAAAAAAACTCATTGATGACTTTACTTATGTTTATAATTGCTGAAATTTAAAATGAAAACTGTGAAATCAGCTGGTCTAATTTGTGTATTAAACACCTGAAGAAATAGAGTCACAAAAATATAGATGATTTAGCCAGAGTCCTTCATCCAAACATTATAAAGCAGGACTTAGCATTGGTCCTAGGCTTCAGACTCTGAAGCCAGTCATCTTCCTGATTTATAAGTTTTCTTTTAGATGCCCTAGAATATGGAGAAATGGGACTTTTACCAAGTTCTGAATTATTATTATCAACAAAATGGACTGGAATTTTAAATACATTTGAAGTGTATTCATTCTCATGCCTAATATTTATTATGAACTTGGGAACAAAAAGTCTTCCAGAAGGAATCTTTATGAATATCAGAGTCCAACCTTTACTTTTGAGCATCCGAGAGTATCCTCTTGTCAAACGTATGCCACCAGCTAAAGTGTATCCTTAAATTCATCATAGAAACATAGCTATGAAAGTTATCATAGTTTAGGTGATAAACAAGTACTCCTCTCCTTCAGTGTATTCCTGGCTATCCAAGTGCAGAGTGCCATCCTCTAGGGTCTCATTCTTCCTCCCAAAACAAGACCTGAAGGTGAGGCACTCCTTCACCTGCAAAGAACACTTCTTACAGACTTTTGAAGAAACCTCAGTCCCTTCGGAAGGCAGCTCAAAAACAAAGCAGCAGGATTAAGAAAGTCCCACCAAAATCAAGACAAAGCAATATGGTAGTAGTTAGTTTTCTGCTCCTGTCTTGTGTTTAGGGAACCCCAGCTTCCCTGTGACCCCTCCCAGTCAGGGAAAGGTGGTCCCTAAGTCATCAGCAGAACGAATTTGAATGACACCTGAGTATTCTGTATCTTCACGTACCTGTGTGCTAGTACAGTGGTCTGTCAACCTAGGAATCTGGCTAGCCAGCAAAGAACCGTCCCACAGGGCAGAAATATGTATCTGAATGATGGGCTTCAATAAGCTCTCCAGTGTACATCACATAAACTCTTCTGCTGGGAGTTTCCCGTTCTCTGCTAGGCAGACTGGAACCTGTACATCTGGTTTTCACTCCATGGTGGCTTCTGGTAGTAAACATCCATCCCTGCTGCTACTTTTCAGTCTATAATGTCTGCACCTACGATTTACCATTTTAATAGATTTATCATTATGCCTATTATATCTATTATATCATTATATCTATTATAGATTATCATCTATAATAACATGAATGGTAATAATGGACTAGATTAAGTGAGTACGTTTATTCTAGTTGCTCCTCATGAATCTCCAAAATATCAGTGTTATTGACTGACATTGTTCTGCTTCTCATTTTGTTTCCCAGATGTTGCTTTGATTTTTTTAATATAAAAATGCCCAGGTTTATCCTACAAGTGTAATAATTCCCCTTAGTTTTTTAAATCATGGGCAAGCTCTCTACTTAATGCAAAAAAAGTTACAAGTACATTTTCAAATAGCCGATATGAACTCCAAATTTAGTTCTTCGAATTACTGGTCATGGAGCATGAAACGGAAAAAAACTCAGAATAAAAAGCAATACACTGTGCTGGGTTTTGATAGGAGTACCCATCTTTAAGTGAGAGAAGGAAATAGATCTTATAAGGATATGTGACTTTTTCCCATTAACTCCACTGAAAATATTTTATTCTCTGCTTGGTACTATCCTTTGATTTCTACCTCTTGTAATGGCCCTTGAATTTCACTAATGGCAAGAACACGTTGTCTCAAGCTTTGAGCAATTTTGTCTTCAAAGACATTCTTTCATTTTTCAACAATCTCAGTGTCATTTGAATTAGTGAAAAAATAAATTTTAATTGAATGATCCTTTTACCTGAAATAAAACACTGATATTAATGCTCTTGCTTTTA
This sequence comes from Lepus europaeus, assembly GCF_033115175.1. Lineage (NCBI taxonomy): Eukaryota > Metazoa > Chordata > Mammalia > Lagomorpha > Leporidae > Lepus > Lepus europaeus. The sequence goes on along the minus strand of NC_084829.1, from coordinate 162,470,738 downwards.
AAAACCTTCTGCATCTCATGTGCCTGTTCATAGCAGGACAATGAAAAATTGAGGGAGGTAATGTGCAGAATCAACACAGGATGTAGTTGGTGGTGGCCTCATTAAGAGCTATGGCCAACCTCCAAGTCTAGGTAGATTACATTCCTTTAAGTGGTTTATGACTTCTTTCCCTGAATTTGCAGAAACACTAGTTAAATCTCTGCTTTATTTCGGGAACAAATGATTTTCACAACTCAGTGAAGTATTTCATCTTATTTGTCCTGAATTTACTTATTATTTTGCAAAAAAAAAATAGACCCTATTAGTGTTATGTTTCAGAATTAGTAAATAGATAAAAAACCTTATCCAAGATACTATTTTGTGGAACTGAAATTTCTCCCTCTATTCATACAGTCAGGTCTTTAATTTCCCTACAGTTACAATTCCTTACAGTCCCTGGTGTTTGCCATCCAGGAACACAAACAGTAGCAAACACTTCAATAGGATTTGCCTTGATATAGGTGCTCTCAGAACATTCCCCTTATGTAGCTATAAGAACCAGGGGCACCTAGGGATTAGCCAACAACATCAATCAGAAAGCAAAGATCAGGACCAAGATTCAAATCCATGCCTTCTGGCTCCAATTCTATCTTCATAACAACTGACAACAATTTTACAGGTGCCCTGGTAAAATGTGTTAATTTTTCAAATTATTTATCTGAAGCCCTCTTGATAATTTCCTACAGTTCTGTTGGCTACATTGAGAGAAGTAGTTCATTGAGTGACTGTTTCCTTAAGGAACAAGCTATAGGTACTTCCAGGTCTCTTACCTTCATCCGAACACATATTTTAGCTCCTTTATTTTATATATATGCAATTTTGAAAAATCCTCAAAACTCAGCACCCTGCATTTGACGACAATAAAACTTAGCTATACATTGTCTTTAATTTCCCACTGCGTTTCTGTAGATGATCTCATCAGCTGGACTCTTCATGTCTTCCAGTCTGATGCAGGCATGCATCTTTGTTGTCTTAGTTCTGTCCTGTAAGAGAGCCCGAGACTCAGTGTTCAGTGTACTTGGTTTGTTTGGGAGGTGATCTGGAGCACTGGAGAGGTAAGATGGGCAGGAAGGAAAGCCAATGGGGAGCGAGTAGGTGAGCCTGCTGTGCAGTGGGCAGCCGGCGCACAGGGTCACTGGGGCTCTGAGCAGCCATGGATAACGCCTCAGCAAATTCTCCTATGCAGGACAGGAAGCTGGAGGCTTTATCACCTATCTCTGTGTGCTGTTGATTAAAGATTGCTTTTTGCTACTTGGGACTCAGCAATTAACACTTTACCAGACAATGGTCCTCTGTATCTATGGGTCTCCTGATTGTGAATTCAATCCACGGCGATTGCAAATGTGGTTAGGTCTATCATGGTTGTGTCCACACTGAACAGGTACATTTTTTTCTTGTCATAATTTCCCAAGTGATATAGTATAACAGCTATTTGTGTGTCATTTACCTTGAGTTAGAATATAATAAATCACCTAGAAATAGAGTATGCAAGAGGATGTGTACAGGTTATATATGAAAATGCTATGCCATTTTATAGAAGAGATTTGAGTATTTGTTGATTTTTGGAGTCTGTGGGGAATAAGGCTGGAACCAGTTCCCACATATACCAAGGAGTGACTGTAAACTTGCCTTATTAGCTACATAGCTACATCTCCATCTGTACTCACTTACCGATTTACCTTATTTTTAAAGAATTTTCAAGTGAGTTTGTTTCTTAGTATGTTTTTATGTGCTTTTATTTATTTGAAAAGGAGAGAAGGGGCATGGAGCTTCCATTCTCTGGTTCACTCCCTAAATGTCTGTTAGCAGACAGAACTGGGCTAGACTGAAGCCTGGAGCCAGAAATTCTATCCAGGTCCCAAGTACTTGAGCCATCATCTTCTGTGTCCCAGGCTAGACATTAACAAGAAGCTGGTTTTGAAGTAGAGGCGGGTCTTTATCCCAGGCACTCTGCTATGGCAGGTGGGCACACCAAGCAGCTAAGTTTACCTCACGGCACCACAACGAGTGTCCTATGGTGAGTTTTAAACTGAGGTAGAGATGAGTGCACTTCACTTTTAAATACTTCGCTAGGAACTCATGGCCTACACTCCAGTACTTGCAGACAGTTTATTTTTTCATAAAGGTGTATTTTGTAACTCATGGAATGTTGTGAGTTTTGGTAATGGCATGTACCTCATTCAGATGCAGCATGTTCTGTTTCCCCCGAATGTGCTGCCATGTCCCTGCCGGATCTGGCCCCGGCCCTCCTCAAAGAGGGGAGAGTCTTCCCCCAGCACAGATGATCTTTGCCTATAATTAGAACCTCATCTATGTGGAGCTCATGTCGTCTGAACTCTGATGCAAGGCTTCCTTCACTCACCAAGACGTGCCATGTATAGCAGGAGTTCATTCCTTCCTTTTCATGGCTGGAAGTATTCCAGTCTCCCACTGACGTGTACCTGAGCTCTTTCCAGTGTGTGGCTACTGTGAATAAAGCTACTTTTAACATCTGTTGTATCAGACAATTTTGGGCCAATTTTGTTATTTTCTTGAGTAAACACCAGCAATATACTTCCTGGGCCAAGGGGTTATTGTGTGTTCAATTTTATAACAGTGGCCTCCTGTTTGTTCAGATAGGTTTCAGTGGTGTACACCCCCATGACACTGTGTGAGAATGCCGATTGCTCTACGTTTCTGGGGTTGTCACTCTTCAATTCTAGTGCCTGTGCAGTGGCATTTCATTTGATTTTACTGACAATATTATGCACTTTCTTGGGTGCTTATTGGTAATTCAATTTGTTTCCTTTCACGATGTCTCTGTTCCTGTATTTTTCTAAGTTAAAATCATTAGGACATATTTTTCTGTTGTTCTAGAATCTTCAGTCTATTTACTAGACCATGAGTTACTTGATCAGGTTTTTTTGTTATCAATTTCTTGTAGTCTGTAAGTTGATAATTCATTTCTGTAATATTTGATGAATACACATTTTATCTTTTAAATGTATTCCGTTTTAATGGGACGTTTGCCTATTTTCAACCCATGATCCACTCTCCTGTATTCACTTACAGAAGCTTACAGCCTTGTCATCTGCATTTAGGCTCAGGATGCAGTGTGAGGCAATTTCATGATGGTGTTCGCAATGAACACCTGCTTGGACATTCCACCTTTTTTCCCTTTAATTTGACTTTGATGCCTTTTTCAAAGTCAAATGACCATATATGTATAGTGATATCTGGGGGCTCTTGATTCAATATGATTATGTTTATATAAAGATACCAGAGAGATATCATTAGTAATAATTGATCTCTTTGGTTTGTATGTGGTACATTCAGAAGATTTAACAGGATCTTAAACATAAAGGTCTAGAATTCCCAAAATGAATGTGCATTGCATGGAAAATCTTGGTTTCTAATAATTATGTGTAAAATTCAAGTTACTATTTTTCTATTAGAAATAGTTGTCCAATGTCCTACCAAACTTTGTAGGAAATGTTAGGCGGCACATCAGCTTCTAATATTGTTCTATGACTCATAAGCCTTTACGCTATGCTTCCCTATAATAAGACTTTCAATATCAATACAACTACTGGATTCCAAATCATGGTAATTTCTAACATTTCTTTTGTAGTTGAAGAGAATTCCAGAGTATCAAGTAGATCAAGGCAATCCCATGCATAACATTCAGACTCTACACATAAGAAGCATAAACGTTTCTCACCTTTTCAGAAACTTTTTTTTGATAAATACTAATTAGCAAGTTCCCTTTGGCTTTTATAAAATAACAGCTATTACATTTCCACTTGATTTGACCTAGCATTTCAACAGCTGGTACTCCATACTCCAGCAAGTGTCTCATCTGTCTCTACATGGGCACACTTTCTCAGCCTCATATAACTTATTCATCTTTAAGTGTCCTTTCACATAGATCATCTCTGCCCTCATTGTCATCGTGGTTCACATGTGTCCATTCTCAAATGCTAGTCAGTCACTAAGCAGGCCTGTGTTTCCACAGCACTGGTGTTGGTTGAATGAGCGTGTAAGGCCTCCAGCTGTAGAGCCTAATTCCAGGTTTGCAGGTGTGGGAAGAGATGTGCTGGCCATCATGAGAGATGGCGGATTGCTGCAGAGTGGATATAAATGTGCACGTTGCTCCCTCTCTTTCACTCATGCTGTCCCCTGACAGCCCTATTGGACTGAACTTTGCTTTATTGAGGCATCACACTGCTTTATGGGGCTGCTCAGAACAGTGCAATGTGTTGTGATCCTTTTCTAGATAATTGTTCTGCTTAAAACTATTTTTTAAAAGAATGACTTCCTGGCTGTTCCCCTTGGTCATTGGGATTGTTGTGCATGCCTTTCATCAGTCATTTGTAGAAAGCGTTGCCTGTTTTTCTCTTTTCTCTTGTTCTGTCCTCCATCTAAAAGCCATAGCCCGTGCTATATATTTTTTTCTCTTTATTCCTCCCTGTACTTCTGGATTTTAAAAATGTCATTTTAAATATAACCAACCAAAACAACATGCTATACAGATTAGAGGCTCAAGTTTTGAGGACAATGCTGTAGGGCTTTGTAGCAGGTTCTACCTTGCATTTGATTAATGAGAAATAATGATAAACGACATCCTTTGCAGAGCAAATGTGTTTACTGTATTCATCTCCTTAAAATAGATGTATTTAGTAGGTAGAATATGCTGTGATTCCTCTACTTGACACAAAGTTTATATCTTCTTCTGTGTAGAAACTAGAATAAATGACATGGGAAGTTAGAGACATTGGCATGACTTCCTTCAAAGTCCAAACATGCATAGCACTCTGAGAAATTTCAAGTAGATATTCACTCTATGGCATGATAGTTTATAAAGGAGTAGCAATAACTCAGAGGAATTATGGTTTAGAAGCAATATTTCTCTGATGCAAGTTTGTAAGACTTGGAGAGAAATGTTTGCATACTTGCTTGTTTTGAGCTTACTTTTTGCATATGAGGTGGGAAGTCTTATGGTGGTAATGATTTCAAATCATGTTTCAGTCCTACTTGTTGAACTAGTGAATTTTTAAAGGCAATTTCATTTCTACTTAATCAAAGCTTCTTTTTAACCTTTGAGAGGATAAAATTCTCTCCACATGACATAGGAAATTGTCTTACTGGGTGCATTGCTGTTGGACACCGTACCTCCTTGTGCACTGTCCTCTTTATCTTTGATGGAATGTTATGCCATGACCTTGGTGCTCCAGGGATCTCTGGAGAGCTCTCGTGGTCAGGCCTTGGCCAGCCTTCATGGGCAAATGGAGAGCTTTGAGATAGAAGTGCTTGATCAAACTAGGTTGTTCTCAGACATCCGCTTCTTAGATCTTGAGCAAGATTCTGAGTGCTGGATGATGATTCCAGTCTCAAACATGAGTTAGTGAGTCCAGAGCTGCCCGAGGCCTTAGAGTAGAAGAGATCATGACAGTGACTTCAGCTCAGGCCTGCCTCTCCCTTAGCCTTGCCCCTTTTGTTACCTCTGCCTGATTGAAAGTAGCATCTGAATGGGCACATCCATAAATCCCAGGAGAGGCAGGTTGTTTAGAAAGGTAATGGTGGGGCTCTTATTTAATGCTATAAGTAGTACTCCAACAGTATTTTTTTTCACTTTGTGTTGCTATGTGGGGCAAACTGTTGAAATCGTTACCTAATATATACTAAACTGATCTTCTGTATATAAAGAGAATTGAAAATGAATCATGATGTGATTGGAAGGGGAGAGGGAGCGGGAAAGGGGAGGGTTGTGGGTGGGAGAAGTTTTGGGAGGGGGAAGCCATTGTAACCCATAAGCTGTACTTTGGAAATTTATATTCATTAAATAAAAGTTTAATTAAAAAAAAAAAGAAAGGTAATGGTGGGGGTGAGAGTGGGGGTCGTCTTCTTCCTCTTCCTCCTCTTCCTGTTTTTCTTCCTCTTCCTGCTTTTCCTCTTCCTCCTTTTCTTCCTCCTCCTCCTCTTCCTCCTCCTCTTCTCTCCCTCTCCTTCTCTTCCTCCTCCTCTTCCTCTTCTTCTTCTTCAACCTCCACCTCTTCCTCTTCCTCCTCTTCCTCCTCCTCCTCCTCCTGCTCCTTCTCCTCCTTCTCTTCCTCCTCCTCTTTTTTTTTTTGACAGGCAGAGTGGACAGTGAGAGAGAGAGACAGAGAAAAAGGTCTTCCTTTTCTGTTGGTTCACCCCCCTCAATGGCCGCTGCGGCCAGCACACTGTGGCCAGCACACCGCGCTGATCCAAAGCCAGGAGCCAGGTACTTCTTCTGGTCTCCCATGGGGTGCAGGGCCCAAGGATTTGGGCCATCCTCCACTGCACTCCCGGGCCATAGCAGAGAGCTGGACAGGAAGAGGAGCAACTGGGACAGAATCCGGTGCCCCGACTGGGACTAGAACCCAGGGTGCTGGCACCGCAGGCAGAGGATTAGCTTATTGAGCCACGGTGCTGACCCCTCCTCCTCTTCTCTCCCTCTCCTTCTCTTCCTCCTTCTCCTCCTGTTCTTCCTTTCTCCTCCTCCCACCTCTTCCTCCTCCTGCTTCTCTTTATTCTTTCTGTTTTTGGGCTTAGTGTGGCCCCTTATGCACTCTCTCATTCTTCTTCTTCTTCTTTCTCCTTCTTCTTCCTCCTTCCTCCTCCTATGCCTACTCCTTCCTTCTCCTCTTCCTCCTCCTTTTTGGTTTAATGTGGCCTTTACTCTCACTTTCTCTCATACTTCACTCAATCACACACACTCACATTTTGCCTCTTTCCTGGAAAGTTATTCCACTAACTTAGAAAGTGTAGATTATTGCGATCATGAATATTTTTAGAGCTTTTTTCGAGGTGTACTTGGTATGCAAATGACTGCACATGCTTAAAGTGCATACATCCGTGCATCGCGATCTATGTAAGCACCTGTGAAACCTGCATGGCTGTCAGGGAAATGAACACCCCAGGGCTGGAAAACTGTCCTGGCACCTGCTCAGAATCCCTTCCTTTCAGTTCTCTTCATCTCTATGTTCTTCCTTACCAGTTTCACTTTCTGTCATTATAGTTTAATTTGAATATCCTAGAATTCTAATTTGCACTTTCTGAATGACTAAAGCTATTGAACATCATCTCGTGTGCTTCTTTGTCATCCATATATTTTGTTTAAATGTCTCTCTGCATCCTTTGCCTAGTTTTGGGGGGATGGGATTTGTTTGGTTGTTTCTACATTTGAAATATAAATCCTTGCTCAGACTTACAATTTTCAGATAGATTCTCTCAGTACTTGTCATATTTCATTCTCTGAACATGTCTTTCAAAGAGTGGAAGAACTTAATTTTGATAAAGTATACTTTATAAAGCATTTATTTTGGTTTTCTATCCAAGAAATAGTTTCCTCAGACAGAGTCACAGAGGATTTCTTTCCAGGTTTTCCTGTAGAAGTTCTATAGTTTTAGATGTAATGCTTAGGTCAGTCAGTGCTCCATTGTATGCTAATTTTAGTATATGGTACACCACATGCATCAGGGTACATTTATTTCATGCACATATTGAATTGGTTAAGAACCAAAATATTATTCATTCTTCACTGAAGTGCTTTTGTACATGTGTCAAAGATCAATTTGTTTGCATTTGCCAATATCTGAACTTTCTGTAGTGTTCATTGCTCTATTCCTCTACTTTGATACTAATACAACTCTTTCTAGATGACTATAATTTTATTATAAAACTGGTAGAAAAGTAGCAGAAGTTCTCCAACTTTGCTGTTGTTTTTCAGTTGTTTTTGCTAGTCTGCATTTAAATTTCCATATGAAATTTACAATTATCCATTTATATCTACAAAAAATAACAGCTTGCCTTTTAATATTGGTACCAGAATTGCCTTAAATCTATATAATATTGAATATTCAGATACTTGTAAAAAGAATACTTACCTATTTATTTGGATCTTTCTAAAACTTCCTGCTTAACATTTGGAGGAATTTTAAACATTTTGTAGTTTTCAGTGTATAGGTAGATCAGATTTTGATTATATTATGATTTTTTTAAAGATTTGTTTATTTATATTATGCTGAATGAATTAAGCCAGTCCCAAAGAGACAAATACCATTTGTTTTCTCTGATCGGTGACAACTAACTGAGCACCAAAGGGAAACCTGTGGAAGTGAAATGGACACTATGAGAAATAGTAACTTGATCAGCTCTTGTGCTGACTGTTGATGTACAATGTAATACTTTATCCATTTTAGTATTTTTTTTTTGTTCTAGTGCTAGTGGTTGAAATCTGTAATTAACACACCATTATTCTTAGGTGTTTAAATCTTAACTGAAAAGTGATTCCAGTGAAATATAAGAATGAGAAAAAGAGAGGGAGGAGATGTACAATTGGGGACATGCTCAATCGGACTTGCCCCAAATGATGGAGTTAGAAACGTGCCAGGGGATTCCAATACAATCCCATCAAGGTGGCATGTACCAATGCCATCTCACTAGTTCAGGTGATCAATTTCAGTTCACAATTGATCACACTGATAGATCTAAGAGTCAAAGGGATCACACAAACAAGACTAATGTCTGCTAATACTAACTGATAAAACCAAAAAAGGGAGAGAACGATTCAACATGGGAAGTGGGATACACAGCAGACTCATAGAATGGCAGATGTCCTAAACAGCACTCTGGCCTCAGAATCAGCCCTTAAGGCATTTGGATCTGGCTGAAGAGCCTATGAGAGTATTTTAGGCATGGAAAGCCAAGACACTCTGGGAAAAAAAAAAAAAAAAAAAAAAAACAAGAAGAAGAAGACCTAAATGAAGGATCTCAGCGAGTGTGATCCCAGTGAAATAACGGGGCCATCAAGGTAGGAGGTACCTTTCTCTGAAGGGAGGAGAGAACTTCCACTTTGACTATGACCCTGTTGGAATAAGATTGAAGTCAGCGAACCCTAAAGGCTTCCATAGCCTTGGCAACTCATGACTAGAGCCTAGGGAGATTACTGATGCCATAAACAAGAGTGTTAAATTGTTAAATCAACATCAAGAGTCACTATGTACTTATGTCCCATGTGGGATCTGTCCTTAATGTGTTGTCCAATGTGAAGTAACGCTATAGCTAGTACTGAAACAGTATTTTTACACTTTGTGGTAAACTGATGAAATCTTTACTTACTATATACTGAAGCAATCTTCTGTATATAAAGATAATTGAAAATGAAAAAAAGAACCTTGGTGTTAAATTGGAAATTACATAGAAAATTAATCAATCTTTTTAAAAAAATATCATGCAGGATCTCTGTCTTTAATGTGCTGTATACTGTTATTTAATGCTATAACTAGTACTCCAACAGTATTTTTTCACTTTGTGTTGCTATGTGAGGGCAAACTATTGAAATCTTTATATATACTAAACTGATTTTCTGTCTATAAAGAGAATTGAAAATGAATCTTGATGTGAATGGAAGGGGAGAGAGAGTGGGAAAGGGGAGGGTTGCGGGGGGGAGGGAAGTTATGGGGGGGAAGCCATTATAATCCATAAGCTGTACTTTGGAAATTTATATTCATTAAATAAAAAAAATAAAAATAAAAGATTAGTTTATTTATTTGAAAGAATTACAGAGCAGATGAGGCAGAGGCAGAGACAGAAAGATTTCCCACCCGCTGGTTCACTCCTCAAATGGCCAAAATGGCTAGGCCCAAGGCAGGAGCCACAAGCTTCCTCTGGGTCTCCCACATGGGTGGGTGCAGGGGCCCAAGGACTTGGGCCATTTTCCACTGCTTTCCGAGGTGAATAAACAGAGAGCTAGGTTGGAAGTGGGGCAGCAGGGACGTAAACCAGTGTCCACATGGGATGTTGGCACCACAGGTGGCAACTCTCCCTGCTGAGCCACGGTACAGGGCCCCAATTGTTATTTTTAGAATTACCAAATATATTTGGCTAATATAGAGCAAAGCATATTAAAGTCAGTAGTTCCATAGATTTCTGTGTTCCATAGATTGTTCTATGGTGATGATTTTGTTTTCTGTAATTGAAAACAGTTCCATTTCTTCCTTTCAAGTTGGATTTTTCTTGCCCTTCTGCTTTGACTAGAATCTCCAGTACAGTTTTGTGTGCATTAAATAGGAGCAGATCTCCTTTTTCCTGATTTTATTTGGAAAACATTTGGGCTCTTTATTCCCATTAAATATGATGTCACTGCTGATTGTTTTATAATTTTGTATCAGGTTGATAAAGTTTCCTTCTGTGTTTAGTTTGCTGAGAGTTTGTGTCGGGAATGCATGTTGGAATCCTTCGATGTCCTTGGCACCCTTGGACATGATGCTGTGTTATTGTTATTTTCATTTGTTACCATAGATTCTAAAGTCCCTTGATTTTCAAACGTTATTCCTGACATAAACCTAACTTTATCTTTTTAATATATTGTTAGATTTAATTTGCTAAAATGTTAAGACTTTTCCCATCTATGTTCATCAACCCTGTGCAGAGTTTTCTTTTCTTATAACGTCTCAATCTGGTTTTGGTATCAGAATAATCTAGTCTCATGGATTGGGTTAAGACATATTCCCATTTCTTCAGTGTTCTGGAAGAGTTTGCATAGATTCAGAATTGCTTCTTCCTTAAATATTTGGTAAAACACTAAGCTGTTTGGGTCTAATGTTTTCTTGGGCCATCTACCAATGCTTTTTCCCAGGCCATAAGCAGAGAACTGGATTGGAAGAGTAGCAGCCGGGACACTAGCCGGTGCCTACATGGTATACCAGTGCCACAGGCAGAGGCTTAGCCTACTATGCCACAGATCAGCCCCTTGGTTTTGTTTTATAAATGATTGTTTTTCATTTACGTGAAAGAGCAATGCACACACAGCCCACAAGGACAAGCGCGCGTGGGTGCACACACACACATACACAAAGAAAAAGAGAGTGAGAAATCTTCCATTTGCTGGTTCACTCCCCACGTACTCACAACAGCCAGTAGTGGCCCATGCCAAAACCAGAAGCATGGAACTGCATCTGGCTCTCCTATTTGGGTGGCAGGGCCTAAGCACTTGGACCGTCATCTGCTGCCTTTGGGTAACGTTTTTCACTATAAACTCAATTTCCTTAACAGGATTTTCATGTCTTCTATTCGTCTGGAGTGAGCTTTGGCCGTTTCTTTCTTTCCAGGGATTTGCTCCCTTTATCTGAGTTCTTTAATTTATTGTCCTAAAATATCGTTCATGTTATTTTTTTTACTTATCTCTACTTTCTGTAGAGTCTTCATGCCATCTTCCTCATGTGTAACACTGATAAATTTTGTAATCTCTCTAGTCTTCAACCAGTCTGGGTGGAAGTTTATCAGTTTTAATGATCTTAAAGAACAGGCTTTAGAGTGTATTTAATTTCTTTGATTGCTTTTCTCTTTTTATTTTGTTATTGATGCCCTGGTCATTAGTATTTCTCTTCTGCTTGCTTTGAGTTCAGTTGGCTCTTCTCTGCCAAATACTGCTCTGCTGTTCCCCACACATATTGATATGATATATTTTCATTTTTATTCACTTAAAAATAATTTCTAATTTCCAGTTTGATTTTATTTTCATCCCATGAGCTATTTAGAAATCTGTTATGAATTTCCCGCATTTGGGGGGATTTTCTACACTCCTCTAGTGGTTTATTTTTAATTTAATTGCATTGAAGCCTGAGGGCATACTTGATAGAACCTGATTCCATTTAAAACTGAGTCAGGGCCGGCGCCGCAGCTCAATAGGCTAATCCTCCGCCTTGCGGTACCAGCACACCAGGTTCTAGTCCCGGTCAGGGTGCCGGATTCTGTCCTGGTTACCCCTCTTCCAGGCCAGCTCTCTGTGTGGCCCGGGAGTCCTGGGAGTGCAGTGGAGGATGGCCCAAGTGCTTGGGCCCTGCACCCCATGGAGGCCAGGAGAAGCACCTGGATCCTGGCTTCGGATCAGCGCGGTGCACCGGCCGCAGCACGCCTGCTGCGGCGGCCATTGGAGGGTGAACCAACAGCAAAGGAAGACCTTTCTCTCTGTCTCTCTCTCTCACTGTCCACTCTGCCTGTCAAAAATTAAAAAAAAAAAAAAAAAAAAAAAAAAAAAAACTGAGTCAGGAGACAGGTGTCATGGCATAGCAGGTAAAGCAATGCTGTCATCCAATATAGGCACCCATTCAAGCCCTGGCTGTTCAACTTTCAGTCCTGCTCAATGCAAATGCACTTGGAAAAGCAGAAGAGAATGGTCCAAGTGCTTTAGGCCCCGGCACCCATGTGGGAGACCCACAAGAAGCTACTGACTCCTGGCTTCAGTCCAGCCACAGCCATTGCTACCATTTGGGGAGTGAGCCAGCAGATAGAAAATGGATATCTCTCTCCCCGTCTCCACCTCTCTTCCCTCCTCCCCCTTCCCCTATTTTTGTAACTCTGATTTTCAAATAAAATAAGTCTTTAGGGAAAAAAAAAACTGAGTCTGAATGTGTGACCTAGGAAATGGTATATCTGTGAAAGTGTTGCCCATGTACTTAGAAAGAATGTTTTCAATTCTTGCTTTATAAAAATGCAATAAACATTGATTAGATCAAATTGATGGGCACTTTTGTTCAAGTCTCTACCCTTACCTCTTTTCTGTCTACATATTCTGTAAATTATTGAGAGAGGTTTGTTGAACTAACTGCATTCCAATGCTTGAGACACACATCTGCCAGTTCAGTCCTCAGCATAACTTGTATTCACCCTGTGGGACTGGGTCAAGTCCCTTTAATATCTCCCTGAGCTAGAACACGGACTGTTAGTTCTATAAGCCCCACCATTATTGATGCCTACACAGAAAGAACTGGGGAGGGTTCTAACTCCTCCACACAATCCAGGGGCCATAGCTAGTAGCATCACAAGCCCCCACATCACTGAGGCTTGCCTGGAGGGACAAGGAGAGAGTCCTCTCTATATCCCATGGCAACAAACATGACAAACCCCAGTATAATTGACATCAACTCTCTGGAGATGAAAGATACACTCCTTTGGAAGCTCACATCCACCTACAGCCATGCTGCCTCCTCTAGAGACTGTTGCACATAGACAACTGTGGCACTTCTAGATACTGCAAACACTGATAACTGCTGAAGGCATCACTCAGAGGTCATGTTTCTGGACTAACATAGAACCAAATCAACAACTCAAGTGACATTCCACGTTCCATCTAAACAAAAATAAAACCTACTCCATAAACAGGTGACTGTTATGCCAGATTTTCTTAGGTCAAGATAGCACCATGGGAAACAAGAAGCAAGAAAGCATGACACTTCCAAGAGAACAAAATGGTTCTCCAGAAATAGATGCTGATCTAAAGTAAACCATGAAATGCCTGAAGCAGAGTTCAAAGTAATGATCTGAAGGAAACTTAAGGAGATACAAGAGAATACAGATAGGAAAAGAAGAGATGACCTGATTTAGAGATTCAATACAATGAAGAGCTAGAAATCATTAAAAAGAACCAGAACTGTTATCTAATGCTATAACTAGTACTCCAACAGTATTTTTTTCACTTTGTGTTGCTATATGGGGGCAAACTGTTGAAATCTTTACCCAATATATACTAAACTGATCTTCTGTATACAAAGAGAATTGAAAATGAATCTTTACATGAATGGAAGGGGAAAGGGAGCGGGAAAGGGGAGGGTTGCGGGCGGGAGGGAAGTTATGGGAGGGGGGAAGCCATTGTAACCCATAAGCTGTACTTTGGAAATTTATATTCAGTAAATAAAAGTTTAATAAATGAAATAAAAATAAAACAGGGATGACTAGTTAAGAGGGGGCCCAGGGAATCATTTTTTGACTTAGCAAATTTTATTGTTACTTTCAAGTTCATATGAATGTTGGAAAAAAGCTATGATATTATACTTAGATGACAATAAACTAATATTAAGTTAAAAAAAAAACCAGAAATTGTGGAGCTGAAAACTTTAATCAATGAAATAAGAAATACAATTAAGAGCCTCAAGTGGAGGAAAGAATTTCTGATCAGGCACACAAGACATTGGCATAATCCAGTCAGAAAATACTAACAAGAAAAGAATTTAAAAAAAATAAGGAAAGCCTAGATGGCAGATGGGATACCATTAAATGAACACATTTTCATATTATAGGAATATGTGAAGGAGAAGAGATGAAAAAGGCATTGAGAAACTACTACATAAAATAATAGTTGAAAACTTCCTAAGTGTGAAAAAGAGATACAGACATCCAGGTACAGGAACTTCAAAGGACCTCAATCAGATTCAACCAAAATAGACCTTTTCCAAGACAAATTATAATCAACTTGTTAGGAGTTAAGGACAAGTAAATAATACTAGGGACAGTAAGAGAAAACTGTCCAGCTATGCATAAGGGGAAAATAAATTAAACTGACATCAAACTTCCCAGCAGAAACCATACAGGCCAGAAAAGAGAATGGGATGACATATTCAAGGTCTTTACAAAACAACTTCTAACCAAGAATATTATATACAGCAAAGCTATCCTTTAGGAGTGAAGAATAAATAAAATGTTTCAAAAACAAGTAAAAATTGAGATTTGTCACCACCATACCACCCCTAAAAGAAATCCTGAAGGGAGTCCTGTATCAGAAGTAAACATCATGAAAACATGTGACAGTACTGAATTCACTAACAGAACAGATACAGTAAGTAGCCAATCAACTGAATGACAGGAGTTAGTTGTTCTCTATCAATACTAACCTTGAACATAAATAGATTTAGTTCCATAGTCAAAGATAAAGGTTGGCTGAGTGGATAATAAATAAGACCCAGGTATATGCCACCTTTGAGAAACTCACTTTTTGGAGAAAGATACACATAGACTGAAAGTAAGTAGCCAGAAAAATATATATGATTGCCAATTCTTCTTGATGTTCTCAATATCTGTGTTATGACTTTTAAAACTTTGTTACTGGGTGCATAATTGCTTAAGAAAATAAGGCTTCTCGATCAATTGACCTTTTTTAGCATTCTGGAATAATTTTATTTATCCCTAATAATATTCTTTATTACAAAATATGCTTTGATACTATTGGCATGTTAGCATTTTTATGTGAATGCTAGTATTTGTTTCTGCATCCTTTTTGTTTTAACTGATTTGTGTCTTTGTTTCAACTATTTTTCTTAAAGGCAATGCATAGCATATCTGTGCTTTTTCACCTATTCTGGTAATCTCTGCTTGAAAATTGAGATTATTAAATCATCTTATGTAATGTAAGAAAAATTATAAATTGGATTCAAATCTGTCTTTTTGCTGTTTGTTTTCCATTTGCCCATTCTCTTATTTTTACTTCATTTTCCATTTTTTCTGTTTTGCTTTCATATCTCATTTTACACTCTTGTTATTTGTTATTTCTTTCTTTCTATATATTTTATAGTGTTCCTTATATTTCTTGTGATTGGGGCTCATTGAGCATCTCTATGTCTACAAATATGTTTGATTTTCTCCTGGGATTCCTTTTCTTCCTTCGTAAACTCCAACTACATTCTCATGACGGTACAGTTCTCTGAAGCTTTATCTGGGTTTGCCCTCCCAGTGGTTCCCTCTGAGTTTCATTTTACAAAGTTTTCTCTTTATACATTCAAAATTGCTAATCTTTTATTTGGTGAAGTTTAATTTTATAATTTTTCTCACTTTTTTAAGATTTTCCTATTTATTTGAGAGACAGAGAAGGAGAGACAGAGAGATCCTCCATCTGCTGATTCATCCCCCCAAATGGCAGCAATGGCCAGGAATGGGCCAGGTAGAAACCAGGAGCTTCCCCCAGGTCTCCCTGCAGGGGCCCAAGCACCTGGGCAGTCTTCCACTGCCTTCCTGGCCCCCAACAGGAAGCTGGATTGGAAATGGAACAACCGGGACTTGAACCTGCACCCATATGGGATGTGGGCGCTGCATGCCATGACTTAACCTGCTGCGCCACAGTGCCCATCCCTCAGATCTTGTATATCATAAGAAGTTCGATTTGAGTCTTTTGAAACTATGTCTGCCCTGTATCTACTTACGTATCCAGTTATTCTTCCAGCTTCTTAAACATAAATAATGTCGTTATACTGACTGTTTTAGTGTCCTTCCCTATGTAATTCTGCCATTTAAATATTTTGGGGTCTGTTTCAGTTGGTGGATTTAAATATGTATTTTCCTCCTTCTTTTGCTTATCTGGTAAATTTTATGGAACTCTGGACATTGGGCATTTTACCTTGTTGAGTGCTGGATATTTTTGTATTCCTGTAACAGTGCCTAAACCCTGCTCAGAATACTGAATACATCTCAATCTTGCTTTTTTAGTTTTCTTAAATGATTCTGTGTGTAAAGATAACTTTTTTTCCCACCAAGGCAAGACCTTACTACCGTAACTTCTCTCCTGTGAAATATAAGATTGTCCACTCTGGATATTGTAACAGGAATTATCCCTGGAACTCTAGTGAGGGAGAAAATGCCCCAAATAATACAAAGAAAAATATGACCAGTATCATCAGTAATACTGAGTGCTATATAAGTATTATTGAGTGTTTCTGTGCATTAGAAAACGAATGCTAACATATGAGTATCTATGTGATACCCATAGATAATTACTAGATAGAAAGGTCTATTTGATGTGGAATTTGGGGAGATTGGTAGAATTTAATGGATAGAGATGTGCAGGGCAAAGCCAGAATGGTAGCACATCATCTCAGGCTTTTAACACAGAGCCTGGTGCAGAAGATTTCTAAGGGTCAGTATGAGAGAATGGTAGAAGTACAAACACAAAGGTTGATAGGTTATGGTAAGGTTTGGAGTTAGGGTTACATGGATGTGGAAGCCACTATGATGGTTGCCTTCAATCTAATAATGAAGAAAAAAGTTAATGACCATTATGAACAGATGCAATGTGAATGCACTGTGCTTTTATATGAGCACTCCAACTGTGGGACAGTAAAATGTGTTAACACCAAAGAGGCTGATGATGGGCAACTAGTTTGAAGATTGATGTAGTCTCATGTAATAGGGATGAGAAATGGTGTTTTCTGGTGGAGGTGTTAAAAAGGTAAAAGAACAGGAAAGAGGATGAATAGGATGAGTTGGATGCAAATCTAAGAAGTTGATTCAGTAAAGAGGGGGTGAGCAACAATGTGAGATTCTGGGGGCAAAATTTGGAGAAGCTGTCCAAGGATGAGAGCAATTATTCTAAATCGTCCGTGAGATTGAAAATGTTACCATGTGTTAAATAGTGGCACAATATTTAGGTGTTATCTCAACTTAAATAATGTATTTTAACCAACATACCCAGGATTTTATTTAATACCCACAGCTAATTAGTAATAATAATATCTAACATGAGGTTGGCTTGCAGTTTCAAACTTTGTCCCCACATCTAAGGGTGTTTTTAGTAGAATGCTTCTCTTCCTCAAGTAGATAAGTTTCTCAAATGCAGATGATATTTTCTTGTAGCACCTGGAACAGTGCTGAATGTGACTAAACGGTACATGCTTAATTTATAGTTAAATCAGTTGTCATAAATAGGTGTTTTTTGTTCCTCTCTGCTTTTATGCAATCACAATGACTTGTTTAGTTAAAACTTTGATCTTTTTACACTGAACAAGATAGGTATATTGTTTCAATGAGGAAAGAAAGCAAAACAGCATGTTTTTAATATTCAGAACCACTGTACTAGAGACAGATGCTCAGCATGTAATATTTCCCAAAAGAAAGAAGGGAGCAACCACTGAGTTAGAAAACTCAATTTACTATTTTAAACTATATTATGGGACACATCCATCATCCAGATAGAAAACCTTCCTGATGGCATTTCCTTTAAAATGGTAGTTATTTAAAAAGACCTTGTGTTATATTACCTTGATTTAATCAATTAAAGAAATTACTGGGAAATATTATATTACTTTGACAATGACATTCTGTTCCATGTGTTGGTTTCTAATAGATGATTGAAATCAATGGATTTCTACCAGGAAATCTCAAGAAAATATCATCAGTGGGCTTAATATTAACTTAAGAAATTGAAAGGGGTTATTATTATATAGATATAAGTTGTTGATAAAATTCTGAGACCAGTAAATCTCAAGTCTACAACATGTATACCTAACAGGAGTAAGGATGTATATATCACTATGGTTTGAAGTAATAAAGAATCTTAACATCTGAATGAGTCTTGAGGATTTAACAAGATTTTCGTTGTAGTACAAGAAATATTCACCTGGAGCTGTGTTACAGCAATTTGAAATTAAAATAATCTACCATCTATCTAGTATTGCATTTTATCATTATCAAATTATGCTGCAAGAGGATAATTGAGGCCAGTTAAGGTGTCTTTTGCATTTCCTCTGCATTAATTACATTTCCTAAGCATTTTTGAATGCCTCTTATGTGTGGAGCTGTCTTGTCAGTTCTGGTGATAATGAGACCAGTTGCATTTTTGTCTGTACCGTTTAGAGGCCACTGTGTCACTGGAGCAGCTCTCTAGTAAAGTATTTCTAGAGAATGTCAATTTTTCTGGCTGTAGTGAGGCTTGGAATCTACCTGTGTTCCCTCCATGAGCAAAGAATGTTCTTTGTTATCTGAGTTACCTCTTTGGATGATTATATGTAACTCCATTCATAGTACTCTTTTCTATAATTGGCAGTCAATATTGCTGTTAGTTGCTTTCATTATGTTATATAAGAATGTATATATTAAAAATAGTTAAAGAACTATTGAAATCTTTACTTAATATATGCTAAATTGATCTTCTGTATATAAAGAGAATTGAAAATGAATCTTGATGTGAATGGAATGGGAGAGGGAGTGGGAGAGGGGAGGGTTGTGGGTGGGAGGGAAGTTATGGGGGGAAAAAGCCATTGTAATCCATAAGCTGTACTTTGGAAATTTATATTTATCAAATAAAAGTTAAAAAAAGAAATTAGAAATATGCCTTGGAATAAAAGAATATGAACTTTATTGAAGAAATTTAAACCAGAATCATAGAATGATTTTCTGCAAAAAGAATGAAATATGTAATGGGAAAACATGGCTGGATAATTACTCTAAAGGTTATATGACAACTAAATAAATTAAATAATTAGAAGATTAAAAAATAGTTTAAGGAAAACAAGAGCTTGTTAAAGGCACAGATTCATGAATAATTTACTCTTCCTTGCCATCCCTCCCTCCTATTTTATCTATCTATGAGAAACAGACAGTTCCAAGGAATGACTGAAGTATCCCGAGGTCCTCCAGTCTCTTGCATGCAGTAGACGTTACACTTGATTCTGCATATCTTCTTGATAGCCATTTTCTTATCATTTAACATATTGTGGTTGGGTTCTTTCTTTAGTATTGGGTTTCCTCCAGCACTTTCTGCTTTTACTGGTTTTTTGAGCACTCACCTAGCCTCAGGATTTACAGTGCACGGCTCAGACAATGGACTTGGAAAATGGCTACTTATACTCAAAAGACATTTCTCCTAAATTGAAATTAACAGTGAGTGTTTTAGTTCTTTGAGACCATTCAGTTATTCTATTCTGCTTGATGAGCTTTATCATGAATGTTCTGATTTTTCATCTATAAAACTGTTCTATTCTACGTGGTGCTTTTCAAGTTCAAATTCAGTATTCTGTCTGTATTCTTGACAGTCATATTATGACGCTTAAAAAGAGAATGTAGCTATAATTGCAAACTTTCTGATGGCATTAGATAGGGATTTTTTTTTATTTGAATACAGTTTAATTAAAATTGGTAATTAGTACATAAAGTATTAAGGCTTTTATTTAGGTACTTTATATCTGGAACATATTTGTAATTTTACTCATATATATTTATTAATGTAGATTATTGAGACTATATTTTTTGCTATATTGAATTAGAATTCTTAATAAGACTATTTCCACATTTGTTATTATCTTCACATGGTCATTGTTTTAAAATTTTTTCTCATAATAAAAGTTACAGACATTTTCATAGGATGTCTTGTATTTCATTAAATGAAGCACTGTTCTTTTTTTTTTAATTAAACTTTTATTTAATGAATATAAATTTCCAAAGTACGGCTTATGGGTTACAATGGTTTCCCCCCTCCCATAACTTCCCTCCCACCCACAACCCTCCCCTTTCCCGCTCCCTCTCCCCTTCCAATCACATCACGATTCATTTTCAGTTCTCTTTATATACAGAAGATCAGTTTAGTATATATTAGGTAAAGATTTCAACAGTTTTCCCTTATATAACAACACATAGTGAAAAAAATACTGTTGGAGTACTAGTTATAGCATTAAATAACATTGTACAGCACATTAAAGACAGAGAATAAGATTGAAGTCAGCGAACCCTAAAGGCTTCCGTAGCCATGGCAACTCATGACTAGAGCCTAGGGAGATTACTGACGCCATGAACAAGAGTGTCAAATTGTTAAGTCAGCAACAGGAGTCACTGTGTACTTACATCCCATGTGGGATCTGTCCTTAATGTGTTGTCTAATGTGCAGTGATGCTATAACTAGTACTGAAACAGTATTTTTACACTTTGTGTTTCTCTGTGTGTACAAACTGATGAGATCTTTACTAATTATATACTGAATCGATCTTCTGTATATAAAGATAATTGGAAATGAAAAAAAAAAAACAACCTGGTGTTAAATTGGAAATGGCATAGAAAGTTAATTAATTTAAAAAAAGATTATGTAGGATCTCTGTCTTTAATGTGCTGTACAATGTTATTTAATGCTATAACTAGATAGGGATTTTTATGGAGTAAAATTACATTCACAGAATCTAGATTAATATGTATTTAACTTATTGAAATTAATTTCCATATTATTGGATTTTTAATTAGGATAGCTATATGCCAAAACATCAGACATTTAATAATGACAAACTGTATAGATGAAGAAAAAAGTATTGAAAGTATGGTAAACTGGTGCCAGGAGATAAACACACATTACATTTTGTTTGTCTCCTGATGGAATGTAATTTTCCCATGAAAACAACTGTGTAAGTAATTTTACTGATGGTTTGTTGAAAAATGCATAAAAGATCTTTAAATTTCATTTTTTCCAAAAGAAAAGTAATTCAATGATCTGAAATCCAGAGTTAAATTAGTGTCCTTCATGTGTAAAATGGACTATATTCTTGTAAGAAAGAGTATGTGTGAAAAAAAGATATATAGGGAGAAATGGCGAGCACATATCAAGTTCTCATTAATACTATATAATTAAGTAATTCAAATCACCGTTTCCTATGAAGGAAAGTCCATGAGTTTATAAAGAAAGTAAAATGCATTACTCTGATTAATTTTGCCACCTGAACTGGTTCTGATGCTCTAATAACTTATTCTTTGTCTCTTACATTTGACATAATGATATTTCAGATTCATCTGAAGTGGTGAGGAGACAGACACAAAGCCAGGGCAGCAGACAATGATAGGTTTCTGAGGTAGACAGGTATATTTACCCAGGTAAATGCCTCTCTTTGAAACACCCTTCATCTGTGTCATTCCTTTGATTCCTTTTGTTCTAGTGTCACTAGGGTTCAGGACATCCAGCATTTTCTTAATCTACTTCTACTTTATAATATTTTTTTTATTATGTACCCACGTCGTAAGTCAACTGCTGAGAAACCTACATTAGCAGATTTAGGGACTGAACTGAAATGAACTTTGCTTCCCTTATGAAATGAAAACTTTTCACATTTTCTCATTGTTTTCTTCCAGATGTTCTCAGGATTTTTGTTGTTTGCTCAGCACTTTCCTTTTACATAGGATGGGGTGTAGGGCACAGGGTAGGTAGAAGTCACAGGGAAATAAGTGGAGGACATGGTAGGATCTTCAACAGTGGAACCCTCATCTTGTTTTCCACAGTGTGTCAAGAAGATCCCAGTGCCTAAAGTGTGCCCTTCTGAGAGGTTGCATGGTCAAATAAATTAGAATATGCTTTACACTGTTTTCCAGATTTTGGACATTTGCAGTCATATTAGCATCTTAAAACCTCTAGTAATTTAGGCGTTAGGAAAATCTGCTAGAAGGATCCAAGGTGGCTGAATGGTGAGAAGCCGTAGTAACCTCAGCCACGGAGATACTAGAACAAAGGAAGGACCATATTCCCAAGGCACTTACTGAGAGGTAGTTTCAGTGGACAATAGAGAGAACAAAGACTCTGGACTGACAGGGAGAGAGGACAGATGTGCCACCACCAGCCATCCATGCACCTACTTGGCTGGCTCCTGGCTGGGAAACACCATCGTCCCAGGGCAAGATGAGAAAAACTAATGCCACCCCTACCATTAGCCACTCTGATGAGGGAGAATTTCATGGCCACCACTGGGTTTGAGTCTGGCCTGTAGAGCCAATGGGGGACTAGGTGACTACTTTGTGCTGTGACATGAGGCCATGTCGCCTCCCTCACTTTCGTCACCAAAGT
This sequence comes from Lepus europaeus, assembly GCF_033115175.1. Taxonomy (NCBI): domain Eukaryota; kingdom Metazoa; phylum Chordata; class Mammalia; order Lagomorpha; family Leporidae; genus Lepus; species Lepus europaeus. Next base: position 162,448,345 of record NC_084829.1, on the reverse strand, counting down.
GCCGGACTCAATCTGCTGAGATGGAGCTGAACTCTGTCCTCAGTGGGCGAACAGCAGAAAGCTCCACTGCTGTCAGAGGCTGCCAGGACTGGGGTGGGGCAGCTTGCAGTGTCGAGATGGGACTCCCTGCGCCCTGTAACTGTGGGAGCGCTGGGCATAGACATAGAGCTGAAAGAGTCATGGGTTACATAGCTTGGTTCATGTGCACCCATCCATTCTGACTGTGGAGACTGAGACTCCCTGCATCCTGGGGATGGATCTCATGTAGGCTTGGGGGACACACTGAGGAGTTGATTAGTGCTCTGTATGCTGTGTATGCCTTGTGGGTGGGGTATGCTGACACTGAATCAGCTGGTTAACCCTGGCACAGAGAAGGGCTGGGACTGTAAACATACAACCTGGCTCCAGCACCCCCTCCCCTCCCCTCCATAATTGTAGCCAGAGGGATCCACCATTCCCAACATGGGTGTTACTCTGGACTTCTGCTCCACCCACATACAGTGGTCACCTGGCCTTACCTGGCACTCATCCCTGGAACTAAACAGTAAATCCTAAGCACTATGGTAAACTACGCCAAGCCCTAGAAGTACATTGACAAGGAATAAAAGCCTTCAGTCTAAAAATTAAAAATAAAACATAACCCATCCTCAGGAAGAGATAGTAATAAGAGATTCCCCCCAGATGTTCAAAAATCAATGTAAAAGAAAAAAAAAATTGAACAAGGAAGGCAATATGTCCCACCGAAAGGAACACAATCATTCATTAATATTGGACACTGAAGAACGGGAGATTGATGAAATGCCTGAAAAAAAAATTCAAAAGAATGATTGCAAAGTTACTCAAAAATGCAGAGAAACACTTAAAAGGAAAGAACTCAGGGGCCCACACCGTGGCGTAGCAGGTAAAGCCACCACCTGCAGTGCCAGCATCCCATGTGGGTGCCAGTTTGGGTCTCAGCTGCTCCACTTCCCATTCAGCCCTCTGAGATGGCCCAGGAAGGCAGTGGAGGATGGCTTAAGTCCTTGGGTCCCTGCACCCACATGGGAGACCCAGAAGAAACTCCTGGCTCCTGGCTTCAGATCGGCTCAGCTCCAGCCATTGTGGCCATTTGGGGAGTGACCCAGCGGGTGGAAGACCTTCTCTGTCTCTCTCTCTCTCTCTCTCTCTCTCTCTCTTTCTCTCTCTCACTGTCTCACTCACTCTCTTGCTCTGTCTGTCTCTGTCTCTCTGTAACTCTGCCTTTCAGATAAATAAATAAATCTTTAAAAAGAAAAAAAGAGGTCAGCACATGACATGGGCAAAATATTCAGCAAGGAGTCAGAGATGTTGAAGAAAAAAATAAGTCAGATAATACAGTAGAAAGTTTTATTAACAGAGTTGGTAAGGCTGAAGAAAAAATATCCAATCTGCAAGACAGGTCTTTTGAAATAGCTTAGTGGGATAAAAAAATAGAAAAATCAAAAACAGTGTTCAGAATCCATGAGATAACATAAAACAACCAAACGAGTTCATGAAGCCATGGGGAAAAAAAGAATGATTTAGAAAATATATTCAATGAAATAATAACCAAAAATTCCCCCAATTTGAGAAAATGTATGGATAGCCAAATACAACACAAGAAGTGTATACAACCCCAAATAGGCATGATCTGAAAAACCCTCACTATGACATATTGTAGTCAAATGTTCAATAATAAAACACAAGGAAAATCTCCTAAAATTTGCAAGAGAGCTATATCAGATTATCTTTAAAGGAACTCCTATCAGATTGATAGCCGATTTCTCAATAGAAACCCTACAGGCAAGGAGAGAATGGAGAGACATAGGTCAAGTCCTTAAAGAAAAAACTGCAGCCCAGAATACTCTATTGATTAAAAGGAGGTGAAATAAATATATTACAAGAAGAGTAAAAATTATAAGAATTTGGCACTACCCAGTAAGCCTTGCAAATGATACTTATGGACGTGTTAAACACAGAGACAGACAATCAACACTATGAAAGAATGTGAAAGTGGAAACCTAGTAAAAGAACAAAGGAGATTCAAAACAAACAATTGGAATATTTAGGAAAATGGCAGGACAAAATCATTATTAATCAATAATAACCTTGAATTTAAATGGACTAAATTCTCTAATTAAAATATACAGACTGGCTGGAGATTAAAGAACAAGACCCTTCTACAATGCTGCCCACAGGAAACACACTTCAGCAATAAAGGTGCACACAGAGTGAAAGTGAAATGATGGAAAAGATATTCCATGCAAATAGAAATCAAAAGCAATCTGGAGTGTAGCTATATTCTTATCAAAATGGACTTTAAGACAAAAACTGTTAAAAGATACAATAAGGACATTATGTAGTAACTAAGAGATGAATTCAATAAGATGTGAATATAGTAAATGCATATGCAAGGCGCCCCATTATATAAAACAAATATTAGTGGATCTAAAAGGAGACATAACTTCCAATACAACAAATAATGGGAGACTTCAACACCCCACTTTCATCAATGGACAGATCAACTATACAAAATATCAACAAAGAAATGAGAGCCAATCAGTGCTATGGATCAAATGGACCTAAAAGTCATCAACAGAACATTTCACCCCGCAGCTGCAGAAAGTACATTATTTTCACCAGTGCAAGGAACATTCTCTAGGATAGACCATATACTAGGCCATAAAACAGGTCTCAACAAATTTTTAAAAATTGAAATAATATCATGTATCTTTTCTGATCACAGCAGAATGAAGCTGGAAATTAACAACAAAAGAAACTCTAGAAAATATACTAAACAGCATTCTCCTGAATGAACAATGGGTCATAGAAGAAATCAAAAGAGAAATTTAAAAACTTGCTCAAAACGACTGAAAAATTAAAACAAACCATGTCAAAACTTGTGGGATATCACACAAGCAGTGTTAAGAGGAAGGTTTATAGCAATAAATGCCTATGCCAAAAAAATTGGAAAGATATCAAATAAATGATCTAACAATGTATCTGTAGTACCTAGAAAAACAAGAACACATCAAACCCCTAATTAGTAGTGGATCAGAAGTAATAAAAACCAGAGAAGAAATAAAATAGAAATAAAAAATATTTAGTGAAATGAAGAGCTGAAGTTTTGAAAGCATAAAAATCTGATAAATCATTGACCCAACTCACCCAAACTAAAAGAAAAAAAACCAAATTAATGAAATCAGAAATTTAAAAGGAGATGCTTCAACTGACATCTCAGAAATACAAGGAGTCATGGAGAATTATTATAAACAGCTATGCATCAATGAATAGGAAAATTGAGAAGAAATAGAGAGATTCCTGGACACATCATTTACCAAAATTGAGACATGAAGACATAGAAAACTTGAAGAGATCAATAATCAAGTCTGAGATTGGATCAATAATAAAGAGGCTACTTGGCTGGCGCCGCGGCTCACTAGGCTAATCCTCCGCCTTGCGGCGCCGGCACACCGGGTTCTAGTCCCGGTCGGGGCACCGATCCTGTCCCGGTTGCCCCTCTTCCAGGCCAGCTCTCTGCTGTGGCCAGGGAGTGCAGTGGAGGATGGCCCAAGTGCTTGGGCCCTGCACCCCATGGGAGACCAGGATAAGCACCTGGCTCCTGCCATCGGATCAGCGCAGTGCGCCGGCCGCAGCGCGCTACCGCGGCGGCCATTGGAGGGTGAACCAACGGCAAAAGGAAGACCTTTCTCTCTGTCTCTCTCTCACTATCCACTCTGCCTGTCAAAAAAAAAAAAAAAAAAAAAAAAAAAAAAAAGAGGCTACCAACAAAGAAAAACCTGGGAACAGATGACTTCACTGATTAATTCTATCAAATGTTCGAGTTATAACTAACCTCAGGTCTTCTCAAAATATTCAACCAAATTGAAAGCAAACCCTTCCAAACTCATTCTATGGGGCTAGCATTAGTGCAATTTGAAATTCAGAGAAAGATACAACAAAAAGTAGAACCATAGACCAATATCCCCAATAAACATAGATGCACAAATCTTCCACAAAATATTAGCAGTTTAAATCCAACAACTCATCAGAAAAAGCATCCACACAGACAAAGGGGTACATGGATGGATCAACATACAAATCAGTAAATGTGACACATCACATATCTACAAAATGAAGGATAAAAACCCTATCATTATCTCAATCAGATAATCAGACCCAGGGAAAGCATTGGATAAAATACAACATCCTTTCATGATAAAAACTGAAAAATGGTTACAGAAGGAACATTCTTCAACACAATCAAGGCAATAAATGACATATCAACAGCCAGCATCATAGTTAAAGGTGAAAGCATTTACACTAAGAACCGGAACCAAACAAGTAGTTCTGGAAGTTTCAGAACCATTAGAAAAGAAAAAAAAAAATCAAAGGGATACAAATTGGAAAAGCAGGAAGTCAAATTATCTCTGTTTGCTTATTACATAATCCTTTATATAAAGAAACTAAAATACTCCACTAAGAGTATTCAACCTTGTTAGAGACTTTGACAAAGTTGCAGGATATAAAATCAACATGCAAAAATCAATATCATTCTAATACAACTACAGTGCTATGCCTCTAAAAGAACGTAAAAGATCAGCTGCATTAATAATAGCTACAAAAAATTCAAATACCATGGGATAAATTTAATCAAAGGTATGAAAGATCTCTACAATGAAAATTACAACACAGCAATGAAAGAAAAAAAGACAAAAAGTGGAAAAATCTTTCATGTTCATGGATTGGAAGAATTAAAATAATGGAAATGTCCATACTACCCAAAGCCATTTACAGATTCCATGTGATCCCAATAAAAACACTAAGAACGTTCTTTACTGACCTGGAATAAACAATCCTACAATTCATATGGAATCACAGAAGACTCTGAAGAGCCAAAGCTTTCTTAAACAATAAAAGCAAAGCTGCTGGCATCACACTACCAGATTCCAAGACATACTACAGGGCTGTTAAAATCAAAACAGCCTGCCTGGTATTGGCACAAAAATACACATGTAGGCCAGTGAAAAAGAATATAACCCTGAGACATTAAACCACACATGTAGAACCAACTAATCTTTTAAAAACAAGCCAAAATCATTCCCTGGATAAAGGGCAATGGTATTTGGTAAAATGAGTTTCCACATGCAGAGATTTAGATCAAGACTCCAACCTTACACCCTATAAAAAAACTAACTCATCATGGATCAAGGATCTAAACCCAAGATCCGAAACCATCAAATTATAGAGGAAAAAAATAGAGGAAATGCTACAAGACATTGGCCTAGGCAAAGACTCCTTGGATAATACCCTAGAAGCACAGGCAATAAAGGCAAAAATATACAATTGGGATTACATCCAGGAAAGAAATTTTTGCACAGCAAAGGAAACAATTAACTAAGTGAAGCAGCAACTGACAGAATGGGAGAGAATATTTGCAGGCCGGCGCCATGGCTTAACAGGCTAATCCTCCGCCTTGTGGCACTGGCACACTGGGTTCTAGTCCCGGTTGGGGCACCGGGTTCTATCCTGGTGGCCCCTCTTCCAGGCCAGCTCTCTGCTATGGCCCGGGAAGGCAGTGGAGGATGGCCCAAGTGCTTGGGCCCTGCACCCGCATGGGAGACCAGGAGAAGCACCTGGCTCCTGGCTTCGGATCAGCGAGATGTGCCGGCCACGGTGGCCATTGGAGGGTGAACCAACGGCAAAAAGGAAGACCTTTCTCTCTGTCTCTCTCTCTCACTATCCACTCTGCCTGTCAAAAAATAAATAAAAAAATAAATACCTCCTGAATTATGTTTGAATTGCTGTTTCTGGACCATCACCGACTGTGGAGCCCTTTCTGCAGTGGAATTGTGTCTCTAGCAAACTCATGTATTTTAAACTCCTCTGTTGTGTTCCAGAGTAAGAAATGGATTTCTCTATCATAGTCCAACAGACACACATGATTCTGAAGGTAAAACAAAGATGTTAGCAATTTATTCTTTGTATTCATGATGCAATCTGCTGTTTGTTTCCTAGTCTAGTTTCGTTTTCTAGCCACTTATAAACTGCGTAATCCACCAGTAAATAGCAGCTTGCGGTTTAAAACCACACTGTCCTTAATGATATCGTGAAGTTGGTATTTTGTCTCCTCAGCCTGGCCTTGTTATTTGCCCAGGGCTTCCTCCCTGCATATCCCAAGCAGTGCCAAGTCTTCATTCTTCCCAAGAGAATCACTTGTTACCATGCAGTATTATGTTGTGTTCCTTCCACATGTATGTGGAAGAACTGTGAACTGCTGCCTGTGATTCCATCACTTAAATCTGTTTTCACTTAATTCACTGACCTTGACTGAGGACGTGGGGCCAATGTGTGGAAGTGGTAAGGGATCAGTGAAGGGTTAACTAGGTGCTGCTGAGCAGCTCCGAGAGATGAGAGATGTTGTTGCAGGCCCTTCAGGAAGGTCCTCAAGAACAGGGGCTTCTGCAGAGTCCGTGCTTGCAGAAGGGAGAGGGAGAATTTAGAGAACCGAGGAGATAGGAAAGGTGTGAGCCAGTCACAGATGGCCTCACTTGATCAGTAAAACAGCTACCAGGCACTGCTTGCCTCTGGAAGGATAATGTCTGACTTCCTGGGCCTGCATCAGTGGGGGCAGGGAAGCCAAGGAAGAGCCTTTGTGGAGTGCATTTCCCACTCTGCCATCCGTGCAGCTGCAAGCTACGCCTTGGTCAGAAGTGGCCCTGGCCTTGGGAACTGCTGACAGGCCCCTGTTTTACGAAAATGCCTTAGTTACAATAGATTCCTGGTGTGCTCATTTAAAGAGGCATGAGCCATCATAATTATCTGAATTGTTTGTTTAATAATGTTCTTCAGAAAGACTTTGTATTTTAATAAAATAATCCATGAAATGCAATTATCATGTAACTCAGACTAAGGGCAGTATTTATTATGTCTCATGTACTTTCATCTTATGGAAATAAATTCTTTATATAGATAAAATTTTTGCTTCCAAATTAAATTGTGCCACTTGAAGATATCTCTATTTTCATATCTCACTGCCTAGTTCTTTTCTTAAAGTAAGCGTGGCAAGACATGAGTCAGTCTATGCTCACCGGTTATGGTGCGTGGTAAGTGTTATTGGAAGATTGTGTTTGCCAAAGGAACATTCCTTTGTAATTCTGGAAACAGTCTCAGGTATTAAAATATCACACTACACAGTATCATTAATGTGGCTTTCTCGTGGAACATTTTATAGGCTAGATAAACAGGACAAGATCACTTTGCAGCAGAACATCAGAATTTCAACCAGCAGGTATTTTAGGAAAGGATCGGCGGCGGGGGGGGGGGGGGGGGGGGGATTGAGATGTTGCAGATACGTAGAATGAGACTGGCATATGTTTAAATCATATGTTCTTGAAGTTTGACTGAGCGTGAAATTTCATTTTGTAAGAAGGTGCCCTTGGGAATGGAGGGATGGTATGCTAGTGCACCTGCTTGTCTGATGGCAGTCAAACCTGGAGACAAACTCTGGGCCAACCGGGTTGCCCATCACTGCAGCCAAAACACCCTCAGCATTTGGTCAGAGGATGAACTGCACACGCAGTTTCCAACAATGAGTGAAGAGCCAGGTGGCATTTCCAGTCATCTGCTGATTCTTCTTCAGTCCTAACGTGCTCCAGCATTGTGGACAGCTCCCACTTTTCTTCCTTGCTTTCTTTGTAACCTGGGGCTCTCCCTTGCTCTCTGCTGCTTCAGGTAGATCATCACTAGTGGTTTTCCTAAGCTTTCCCATTTACCTTTCACTTTTATTAGAAACTCAATTAGGTAGCACACATTCTGGGGTGATATTTGAGGAATTTTTTAATAGTATTCAACGACCGTGAATCGAGGTTCAATAATTGCCTGATTTATTCTATATGATATGGAGGGGAAAACGAGCAAAACCAGACCGTTCGCTTAAAGTAGATAAATATTTTCCAGTTTCCAGTTTGCATCAAGAATGTGAGAATCAGAGCCGCTGGAATTGGTCACTGCAGAGAAAGAACATTTTGCCTTCAAAAAGGCTGGCAGGAAGTCTGTCTCAATTTAGTCCCTCTTTACATTTGAATGACTTATATGTTAATAAGCCTTTGTCAAGACAGGACCCAGCTACACTTGTGCTGGAATCATTTTTCCCTTGTTGCAAAATCCACACTGCTCTGCATTTTTCTGTAGTGTTTTTCAAAATAATAGCTTGGATGTTCTTTTGCCCTGAAACAAATGCTGCCAGGGGCTGGGTGCTAGAGCAGCCTCGTAGAGGAGCAGATGTAGGTTTTGCCCTTGGAGATAGTTTACACTCTTGCAGCCTTGAAGCAGCAGCTGAATCGGGAGTGAAACAGCAAAAGCAGAAAAGCCCCCAAACCCAAGTAATTTAAATTCACGTGAATCACACTTTGACAATGTCTCCCAACAATAAATATGTCTGTTACAAATTGGCCCGCACTTGAGCTATAGCTGTGTTGGGTCCTTTTTGCTATCTATCAGGTATTTTTTAAAATATCATTCTGTTTATATTTGACATGTTTATTTCCTCAGAAGGCAATGTGATTACAGTGGATCTTTTGGTATCGGAAATATTACCTTGAAGCAAATTCACGAAATTCTCATTAGATTTCACTGGATTGAGGAATCTCCATGTCAACAACTAGAACATATCCAGATACTCCCTTCTATTGGAGAGTAGGGTGCTGATGATAAAACAGAGGTGTAGAGTCTTTACATCATACAGTGTTTTCCAAGACAAAACCCCCCTTCTTAGGGGCTTTCTTTGCTGTGAGCTGTGTAGCCCAGTGCTCCCCCCCGGAATCTCATCTCCCTGTACTTCCTGTCTCCCTCCTACTTCTCTTGCCTCTCCTTTGCTTTCTGCTCATCAGTACTAGCAATGGCTACAGGCTCCCTCCACAGAACTAGGGAATTGAGTAGTTGTAGCCTGGGAATTAAGTTGTTTCTGAGTTTCTGCTCTCTGATAACCCAACTGCCCCACCTGATAGATTTAAGGGTCTTACTTATTCTAGACTAACTGTACTCTCTGGCCCCACGACCACTATTTTCCCCCTAACTGCATAGGATGGAGCCTTCCTGGTTTAACATCTTGATTTTTCTTCGACAAATATGCATTCCCATGTTGGATTTTATAAATAAAATAAATCCTGTGTTTATTTTCAGTCCTAGCTAGCCAATGTGATTGTTGCTTGGAACTTGACTTGACTTTGAGGGCAAAAAATAATAACAGATTGTCTTCCTTTGATACGATTCAAAGAAAGACATCTCAGGGAGGAGTGGTCAGACAAGCAGTAAGCTTGTAGCTTCTTTTACCATTTCTCACTGATCTGTTTGTGCCCAGAAATCTGTATCTTAAATACGGATGAATAAGAATGCTTTTTTTTTTTCCAGACAACTGCCCTCCCCCTGGCCATGCATGTGAACACCATACTTTTTAGCATGCTTGGACCCGGGGTTATCTAAAAGCCAATGTTAATTTCTGGAAGTATAAATGAAGGGTTTAGCTCATGCTCTCTTTGCCTCTGAGCTCATATGCACCACTGATGAAAATTTGACATATCTCAGAACTTCCTAGGTCCATTGCTGCTGGTCCATCTCAGATCTCTGTCACCATAGCTCTTTAGCTCTTCTTAAGGAGGGAGAGAGATACATACTCCAAAGCATATTCTTCATTACAATTCCCATTGAAGCCCTTGCCCAGGTGATTCTCTTAGGGTTCTTCCTACATTTCACTTGTGAAGACTCTATTATTATGTTGCTCTTTATCATACAACACCTTGGCATTCACTATTTTTTTCCTTACTAACTTCCTAGCATAAATGAAAGAGTTAAATGAGGCAGTACATCCGAATTGTTATGGATACAAAAGAAAGCTACCATAACATGGGCCTCAAAATAATTTTGGTTTAACACTGATAGAAATTTAGTTCTCACGACAGGCCTTGTAACACAGCAAGTTAAACCACCTCTTGGGACATCTGCATCCCATATTGCAGTGCCTGCTTCAAGTCCTGGCTACTCTACTTCCAGTGTGGTTTCCCACAAATGCATGTCCTGCAAGACAGCAGATGATGGCCCAAGGACTTGAGTCCCCGCCACATACATGGGAGGCCAGGATGGAGTTCTGGGCTCCTAACTTTGACCTTGCCCCACCTAGACTGTGGAGGTTTTTAGGGAGTAAACCAGTGGATGGAAGAGCCTCTCTCTCCCTCTCTCCCTCTGTCCTTCAAATAAATAGACATTGAAAAGAGAGAGATTTAATTCTGTCACTTGCCATACTCTGAGAAGGTGGTCTTGAGCTGATGTAACATTCTCGATTCTGTCAGGGCCCTGGTCTCCTTCATTGATCCATTGCCATACTTAGGTTGTTCCCCTCATGTTGAGGAAGGGAAAAGAGGAAGATAGGATGCTTCTTTCTTTTGAAAGTTTTGATACTGTAGTTATATGCAGCCATATGTTGCCAAATGACAGGCTGTGTTCTGAGAAATGACTCATTAGGTGATTTTATCATTGTGTCAATATCATATGGTATAATGTACAGAAATCCAAATGGTACAGAATACTACATACCTAGGAGGTATTATAATCTTATAGGACCACTGTCATGTATACATTCCATCTTTGAACAAAATGTCATAATGCAATGCATAACCTGCTCAGAGCCTGTTGGCTAGAACCTTGTAACATGGCTACATGTAGCTGATAGAGAGAAGAAAGGCAGAGTGTTTAAGTGGTTACTATATATACAGCTAGCAACTATCATTACTGTAGTAAGACAGAAAAAATGTGTGAGGGTCAACTATTTCTTCTTGTTTTTTTTTAAAAAAAAGATTATTTATTTATTTATTTATTTGCAAAGCAGAGTTACAGAGAGGCAGAGAGAGAGAGAGAGAGAGAGAGATCTTCCATCTGCTGATTCACTCCCCAAATGGCTGCAAAGCATAGAGAATATGCAGCAGACAGTAAATTACTAAAAACTACAGACCTAACAAATAGAATTCCAAGCATGAGTGCTCACGCTTTTGATCCTCTCAGGACAGGGTTTATTTAGGACATGACCTGAGGCTTGTTTCCATGATCCCGTGGTTGGTCTCTCTATATAGCATCTCCACCCTGATAATGCAGCTGGCAAGAGCATTGGAAGACTGTGACACCTCTGGTCCCCTGCCACCCATGTGGGAAACCAGGAAGGAGTTTGTGGCTCCTGGCTTCAGACTGACCCAGCCCAGACTGCTGTGGCTATTTGGGGAGTGACTCTTTGTATCTCTCCCTCTCTCTGTCACTGTCTTTCAAATACATAAACTGAATCTTTTTTTAAAAAGGAAGTTAATGTACTCTAGCAATTTTTACTTCATAGTCAGTGAAGAAAAAAAGTCTTAGTCATGGAATCATATTAATTTGGGCCTGTGAATGACAGAACAACTTTCTATGCTGTGTATGCTTTAACATAATATTCCAGTTATGCAGAATCTCTGCTAGGGTTGTGGGTGTCCAAGTAGCATCTTAACCACTGTGCTAAATGCCCCACCCCCTACCACAGAATTTGAGACCAAAACCATGAGCTGTCAGGGGAGGAACTTCATGGTTGAGTTCCAAGGACAATCATGCTGAGCTGCAGCCCCAAGCAACAAGGCACAGGGACCATCTCATCTTCAGCTGGCCAGTGTCTTTGGTCCATCCTGCAGCTTACACAGTGGCCACCACCATTGCACTATTAGGAGTCAACCTCCACAGAGGAGGGGAAGAATCACACCCCTCTGACGGGTTGTGTGCTACTCTGCTATCACATGGTGTTGGCTGCATGTCTTTTAGAGAAAAGGAAAATAATATCTATATTTCTTTCATGAATTTCAGATATAATGTATGTATAGTACAATATGAATTGATGTCATTAAGCCTATCAAGAATAATATTGCTTGTGAGTTGCTTCTTTGTGGATTTTCATTTTTTTGTGATCTCTGTGATTTTAAGAGTAAATCCAGAACCAAAGATAAAGTCCCCAGTAATATTGTGGAAAAAAATACATAATATTCCAGTTGCCATTATGTCATTATCAGCCCATCTTTCCTCTGTGTTGAATGTGTTGTGAATTTCCTGTGTTGGCCTCCTTGAGGGATTAATATTAAAATAAAATGATCTAAAGAAAAACATCAGAAATAGCCAACAGAGAAGGGAGGTGATACTGTATTGTTTTAGAAAAGACTAAAAAGAATAATCACTAGGACACTGAGTTTCAGTTTTATTATGAAAGGGAAGGAAATTGTATTAACATAAAATGTATAGCACACATCAGAAAGATTGGATAATACCAGAAAAATGTATAGGAACATGAAATGAGAATATATGTGTATGTGTGTGTTTGTGTGTGTGCAAGTAATCATGATATTTTTGCTTCATTTGACAACAGGCTCATTCATACCATGTAACAAGTTCAGAAGTATAGAGAGGTTTCAGGGTTGAGCACTAAATTGGTCAATGATATCACCATGGCCTAGAGCATCTGTCTGTATATTTCACTGTCTTCAACTTGTGGTGGCTGGATTCTGCTTATATGCTGTATACAATGCACTCCATGAGTAAACATTCCCAGGCACAGTGACCATGACATAGTCTAAGGCACAACAAGATTTGCACAAAATAATGAAGCAGCACTTTCTTGGAGGAAAAAGTAGTTTCCGCATCCTATGCAGTCATCATTTGAGGAAATTCTGATTTTTTTTTTTTTATTTTCTAGGTCCTTACTGTGATTGAAGCATTGTTATCTATTTGAACACTGGCAGGAACTGCTGCCATCCAGGTCATCATTAGACAGCAAATGCTTGCAACAGCAAATTTTGAAACTGAAAAAAGCAGGCACTGATTCTATAGAGTAGTAGGGTAACTATAGTTCACAAAAAAAAAATGAAATGGAAAGGCTAATTCCCTGATATGATTGATTTATGCTGTGTATATGTGGTGAAAGATTGTGCTGCACCCCATAGAAATGTACAAGCGTTCTATGTTAATGAATGTAAGCATTGTATGTTAATGAAAACAACTTTAATTGGAAACCCATAGTGACAGAAAAGAAATGGCAGAAAAATAGAGATCTTCCATCTCTTGATTCACTCCCCCAAATACCCACCACAGCCAGGACTGGGTTAAGCCAAAGCCACAAGCCCAGAAACTCCATCTGGGTTCCCCATGTGGTTGCCAGGGATCCAAGCACTGGGGATATCATTCGCTGCCTTCCCCAGGTGCATTAGCAGGAAGCTGGATTGGAAGTGAAGCAGCCAGGACTCAAGTGGGCGTTCAGATGCAGTATGTAGACATCCTAAGCAGCATCTGCACCTGCTACACTACAGGGCCTTCTCATTAATCCACAATTTAAGGGGTCCCACAAAAGGTAAATTGAAAGTTATTGCCCATCTTCAGAAGAAGAGTACAATTTCCTTAATAAAACTATAGTGCAGTAAATATCTTCACTACATAAAGTGAACAGGGACTTTTTCCCATTGGAAATTTAATCTGATCTCTCTTATAATTACTGATTAAAAACAAATGACCGATGGGAATTCTGTATGAAAGCTTGAATACTTGATTAGGTTCTGAGAACTAAAAATGATGAGTTTGTACTGTGCATCTCATCCTTTCCTGTGTGAGTCCCTTTATGTTTATCCCTGTAGCTTCACTCCCTGCAGCCTTAAGACTTACTCAAAAAAAGGAGCAAATATGGTTCCTTCACTAATGCTTGTCTGTGTTGATTGCCCGTTGGGTGTATTTATCTGCAAAGCAGGAATGCCACGAATAACAGATATGACCGAGTCAGAGCTTAAAACCCAAGATCACTAGGTAATATATTCACCTAAGCCCTTTGGAGTGTAGGCTGATATGATTTTTATGGGGAATAGGAGCACTTCAAGCTGACCTGAATGCTGTTTTGAGATGCCAGTGGCCAAATAGGACATATATATTTAAACAGCTCTGCTGCTGTTTACTTAATAAAAATTGGCTCCAATAAAGTAAAAGTCTAGAAAAAAAACATTTATTCCAGAAGCAAATATACTAAAAGTAAACTATATAAAAATATTTCTTTGCTATTTAACAACACATGCATTCATAAAGAATTGTATATAGATATAGATATAAATATAGATGTATCATAGTTATATCTTGGTTTGGTGTGTTTTAGTTTTACCTTTTCTCTTTCTCCGTTCATCAGATTAAATCCTCCTGTCCTGGCCTAAATGCATAATTTTCCATGGCAACTTCCACTGAGCTCTTTTCCCCAAATTGTTGCTCATTTATTTCCTCTCTTACTACCACTCTCCTTTCTCTGTAAGATAGGGTTGAGAGTAACGTTGCAGAGTTTAGCAAGTAATTACAGAATGCTCAGTTAATGGAGTATTTTGATAATTTATAAATTGTTTTAGCATAAGTACCATTCCATGTAATAGTTGGACCATGCTAAAATATTATGTGATATACATGTAAAATTCAAATTTAATTCCGTTTTTCTTTAGTGGATTAATCCTACTAGGGGTGAGGAGTGTTGTGACAGTTAAGACTCTGGAATATTTTGGGTATGGAGACTTCAGATAAAACAGTGATCAGTTAATAGAGTAGAGTAACGTAAACATATTCAGGTTGCAAAATGCATAATAATTTGTAACTGATGATTTGTTAATGGGTGAAGGTGAGTGACTAGTATTCTGGCTCAGATGACCAGGTAGGTGGATGCTCTATCCATTGTTCCTCTCTTTGTCATCTCTGTGGTCTTCCTGGGTGAGCAGCTACCCTTGCTCACAATTATTCATTAACTTCTTGAACTAGCAATTTGATAGGATTCCGTGTGTGTCTCTGAAGGTAGACTCCTTGGGATTGCTTCTCCACCAAGGCAAGCTCTTCAACCTTTCCACATTTCTGCTTGCTTATCTGTGTTAAAAAGTACTAAAGATATGTGCAGAAAATTGATAACTGCTTCCTGTTATAGTGTTCATTTTCTAATTTTGTATTTTTGATTTCTTAATTTTCTCTAATGCATCTATACATTGGAGAATATACACAATATTTTTATGTTTATTTTAAGATACTCCTAATGTTCTTTGAACAAAAATTATTACTTATTATAAGTTTAAATCAATGTATAATTGACATAAAAATTACACATAGTTAGCAAATACACTGATGTTCGTATGTATGTTGACAACTGTGGTGCAGTCACCATCATCAAAGTACTAAATATACCCATCACTTCCAGAAGTTTGTGTTTTTATTCTTTTATTTATTACTGTTTTTGTGGTGATAACACTTAACATGAAATCTCATCCTTTAGTGTATTCATATTTTAAAATGCACGGTACAACAGAACTATTGTTATCTTTAGGTAAGTACTATGTTGTATAGAAGATCGCTAGAGCTTGTTCACGACTGCAGCTTACAGTCCATTTCTTCCTCTCCAAAGTCCCTGACAACCACAATTCTATTCTCTGCTTCTATGAGTTTACCATTTTCAATTCCTTCTCTATTTATCCTGTGAGTGGTTTATATCTCTTCACATCGTTTAGGTTTCTTCATATTGTTGCAAATGGTGGTTTCTCCTCTCCTCTCCTCTCCTCTCCTCTCCTCTCCTCTCCTCTCCTCTCCTCCCCTCCCCTCCCCTCCCCTCCCCTCCCCTCTCTCTTTCTCTCTCTCTCTCTCTCTCCCCCTCTCCTATTCTCTCCCCCCCTTCATCTCCCTTCACCTCCCTCCATCCCTCCCTTCCCTCCACCCATTGCCCAAACAAAGAGAGAAGGAGCATGCATGAGTACTTCCATCCACTGAATAATTCCTCAAATGATCTCAACAGCTAGGGCTCATTTGAGACAAAGCCATGACACAGAATGCCATCCAGGTCACCTACGTGAGTGGCACAGGCCTATGAACTTAGGTCACCACCCACTACTTTCCCAGGCACATTGGCAGGGAGCTGGATCAGAAGCAGAGCAGCCAGGACTCCAGCTGGTGCTCTGAAATGGGATGCTGGTGTTGCAAGTGGCAGCTCAACCTGCTGCATCCCAATGCCAACCCTGATTTTGTTCTTTCTGTAGACAGAATAACATACTCCTGTGTGTTATACTTATGAGTATATACCACATTTTCTTTATTCAAACAACATTTCAGATGTGTTTCCACATGTTGACTATTGTGAATAATACTACAAAGAATATGATGGTGCAGATATGGCCAAATTTGCTACAATAATTGGATTTCCAAATATAAATTATGGAAAAAACGTTGATCTATACTTTATTCTGTGTACAAATATTAACTTAAAAATTATAGGGGCCGTCATTGAGGCATGCTGAGTATAGCCATCACCTACAACTCCAGAATCCCATATGAGCACCAGTCGGACTCCCAGCTGCTCTACTTCCAATCCAGCTCCCTGCTAATCTGCCTGTAAAGGCAGCAGAAGATGGCCCTAGTGCTTGTACTCCTGCCATCCACATGGGAGATCCAGATGGAGATCCAGACTCCTGGTTCCTGGCTGTGTCCTGATCTAGCTTCAGCTATTGCTACCATTTGGGGATTGAACAAGTGAGTGGAAGATCTCTCTCTCTCTCTCTCTCTCTCTCTCTCTCTCTCTCCCTCTCCCTCTCCCTCTCCCTCTCCCTCTCCCTCTAACTCTCCCTCTCCTTCTCCTTCTCCCTCTCCCCCTCCCTCCCTCCCTCCCTCCCTCCCTCTCTCTCTCCCTTTCTCTTTCTCTCTCTCTCTGCATTTCAAATAAGTCTTTAAAAATGAATTGTAGGCCGGCTCCACGGCTCAATAGGATAATCCTCTGCCTGCGGTGCTGGCACACGGGGTTCTAGTCCTGGTCGGGGCACTGGATTCTGTCCCAGTCACTCCTCTTCCTGTCCAGCTCTCTGCTGTGGCCTGGCAGTGCAGTAGAGAATGGCCCAAGTCCTTGGGCCCTGCACCCACATGGGAGACCAGGAAAAGCACCTGGCTCCTGGCTTCGGATCAGTGCAGTACACCAGCCACAGTGGCCATTGTGGGGTGAACCAACGGAAGGAAGACTTTTCTCTCTGTCTCTCTCTCTCACTGCCCACTCTTCCTGTCAAAAAAAATGAATTATAGACTTAAATATTAAACCAAAAGCTGAAAATCTTCCAAAGGAAAATGTAGATAGATATTATCTTAGGCAAATATTTCTTAAATTTCTTGGATATGAAATCAGAAATATAATCTATTTCTCTAGCTCAGATATTCTTTCTTCTGCCTCACCAAGTCTGTATTTTTCTCTGACACATTACATTCTTCACTTCTAATATTTCAGATTGATTTTTCTTCAACATCTCTATCTCTTGGAAAAACATTTCCTCTATGTCATGTATGGATTTCTTTAACTCATGAATTTGCTCCTCATTGTTTTACAGTAATCTTCTGATCATTCTTTTGAATTCATTTTAAGGCATTTCATCAATCTTTGTATGCACATTCTGATATTGAAGTATTGTGTTCTTTTGGGAAATTCATACTGTCTTCCTTGTCCATATTTCTTATATTTCTATGTTTATTTTTAGGTGTTTGTGGAAACACTTGTTGGTTTTCTCCTCTGGTGGCTTTTATCTTTGAAATATGTCCCTGTGGTTTAGTGATTTGTCTGTTCCTTTGGTGGATATTCAGAAGCATGTGGTAAGTGGGGCCAGGAAGCTCTGGTCAGTGCTCAAGTGTGGGGTGAGAATCCAGGGTGACATTTACTTTAGGTATGATAGATCTCTTCTATTGTCAGCAGGAAGGAGGGTATGATCACATCAACTGGTGTGATCACTGTGTAACCTCCCTTCTGCCAAATGATCAGTGCCCAGGGAGAGCCCACAGTGGCTTCACCCACTTAGGCTCATGAACCACACAAAGGATCTGCGCAGTCCTCAGTGTGAGCACAGAACCCTTTGCAAAGACCACCCCAAGTAGTCAGGAACTCTGAGCCGCTGAAACTAGATACAGTGATAGTCCAGAAAACTAGCTCTACCCCACAACCTATCACTCACAGGATTCCTATAGTCATGGTGTGCAGGGCTACTACAATCATAGGGAGCAGGGGGTCCACTCTCAACCCTGTCAGCCTGCTCTGTCCATGGAGAGAGCCGAGGCTCTCCCAGAGCCTGCTGCCTGTTGGTGTTCCACCTTGCAGTCTGAGTATGGTTGCTTGTGATACAGTGAGGGGAGGAGGGTCCCTCATGGTCTTAAGTGGACGCTCTACCCCTGCAAACCTTCCAACCCAAACTCAAAGTCAACAGGGACTGCAGATTTATCCCTCTGATGAAATCCCCTACTCACATGTGCACGAGCTGTGGCTACCTGCACTGGCCTTAGCCACAGCTATCTTCCCTGCTAGTCGGGAGTCCTTGTTGGGTAATGGGAAGTAGGAAATATGTTCCTCCTTCACAGGGTTAGGTGGGTACCCTGCACCCCTCTAGCACTCCAGGATGGACTCAAACTCAATATGGACTACAAGGTTCTCCCTCAGGCAATATTGGCAGTGACACAAGTTGCCACAAACTCCTCTCACTTCTTTCTAAGAAAATATTGTCTCCTCCTAATGCTGATTCTGATGCTGGTAGGAGTGGAACAGAGGCTCACTCTGACTTTTCACTGCTGAGTATGGTGCTCTGTGGGAGCAGGGGAGGGGAAAGAAGCAAGGTGGCTTCCTTGCTCCAAGCACAGCAGTATATCAGACCCAAAGCTGAGGTAAATGCCAGTAGGTAACTGTGGAATTCCCTCTCAACTAAAATTGTGAGTGATCTATTTCTTCCCACCTTGGTATGATAAGATGGTGGCTCACAGCTGGATGAACCAGCACTGGCTGCAGCAGTGTCTGTCTTTTCTCCTCTTGTCCCACAGAGTCTTTGCTGTTTTTTTGCTTCCTTGCTGAACATTTCAATCAGTCAGACCTCTGGAAACTTCCTTTGTCCTTTTGGTCCATTCTAATGGGAAGCAAAACAGAGCAGGTGTAGCCATCCTAATATCAGACAAAAGAGACTTTAACTCTAAAGCTGTCAAAGAAGGGCATCATATAATGATTAATGGATCAATTCAACAGGAAGATGTTACTATAGTAAATGCATATGCACCCAATGCTAGGGTGCCTGACTATTAAAAAAATATTAATAGATCTAAAAGGAGACATAGACCCCAATACAATAATACTAAGGAATTTCAGCTCACCACTTTCATCAATGGACAGATCAACTAGACAAAAAATCAACAAAGAAACAACAGAGCTAATCTACACTATGGACCAAATGGATTTAATTTGTATCTATAGAACATTTCTTCCAACAGCTGCAAAATACACATTATTTTAATCAGTGCATGGAACTTTCTCTAAGATAGATCATATGCTAGGCCATAAAGCAAGTCTCAACAGATTCAAGAAAACTGAAATCATATCATGTGTCTGTTCTTGACCATAATGGAATGAACCAAGTTATTAAAAAGAAACTCTAGAAAACATGCAAACACATTTAGACTGAACAACATGTTCCTGAATTAACAGTGAGTCATAGATAAAATCAAAAGGGAAATAAAAAAAATTACTGGAAATTAATGAAGGTGACAACACAACATATGGGATACAGCAAAAACAAGAGGAAAGTTAATAGCAATTAGTGTCTACATCAAGAAATGGAAAGATATCAAATAAATAATCAAACAATGCATCTCAAGAACCTAGAGAAAAAGAACAAATCAAACCCAAATCCAACATTAGTAGGAGTAAAGATAATTAAAATTAGAGCAGAAATACACAAAATAGGGACCAGTGCTATGGTATAATAGGTTAAGTTCCACTTACAGTGCCAACATCTCATATTGGCACCAGTTTCAGACACAGCTGCTCTACTTCCAATCCAGCTCTCTACTATGGCCTGGGAAAGCAGAGGAAGATGGTGCAAGTGCTTGGGCTCCTGTACCCATGTGGGAGATCTGGAATAAACTCCTGATTTCTGGCTTCAAGTTGGACCAGGTCCACCCATTGCAGCCATCTGAGGAGTGAACCAGTGGATGAAAGATCTCTCTCTCTCTCTGACAGTAACTCTGCCTCTCAAATAAATAATCTTTTTTAAAAAAAAGAATTACATAAAACTGAAGCACACCCTAAAATTTTTTTAAAAATCAGTAAAATGAAGAGGTGACTTTTAAAAAAAAATTTAAAAACTTTATATAATATTGTCTTGACTAACCAAAAATAAAAAAGTGGGGGAGACCCAAATCAATAAAATCAGAGGTGAAAAGAGAGATGTTACAATAGTTACTACATAAATAAAAAAAATTAGGAATTATTGCAAACAGCTATATGCCAACAAATTGGAAAAGCCAGAAGAAATGGATAGATTTCTGGAAACATAATCTACCAGAATTGATACCATCTACCAAAATTGAGTCAAGAAGATATAGAAAACCAAATAGACCAATAACCAATATGGAGATTAAATCAGCAATAAAGACCCTCCAAACAAAGAAAACCCCAGGACTAGATGGCTACACTGCTGAGTTCTACCAAACTTTTAAAGAACTATTTCAATTCTTTAGAAACAATTGAAAGGGAGGAAATCATCCCAAACTCCTATGAGGCCAGCCACCTTAATTCCAAAACCAGAACAAGACACAGCGAAGAGAACTATAGACCAATATTTCTGATGAACATTGGTGCAAAAATCTTCAGCAAAATACTAGGTAATCATATCCAGCATTCACCCACATCAAATGGGATTTATCCTTGGTATTCAGGGATGGTTCAATATATGCGAATTAATAAATGTGATACATCAAATTAACAAATTGAAATCTAAATAGATGCATAGAAAGCATTGGATAATATACAACATCAACTGTTGACTGGATAAAGACATTATGGTATATATACTCTATGGAGTACTACTTACCTGTAAAGAAAAAATGAAATCCTGCCTTTTGCAAAAAATGAACACAATTAGAAATCATTAGACTTTGTGAAATAAACAAGTCCCAAAAAGACAGATATCATGTTTTCCCTGACCTAAAGAGTACCAAAAATGTAATGTATTGTGGTAAAATAGACATTCTGAGATTTGATGAATACTTACAGCCCTTATCTCTTCTGTTGAGGAACACTGTGGTTTTTTTCTTCATAGTATTTGTTGAACTCATTTACTTAATATATGGTTAATTATATTATCATTAAGTAAACTGAAAGATCTTTGTGAAAATTAAGAGTGGGAATGAGAGAAGAAGGCAAAAGAAGGGTAGGAGGGGAGAGGAGGCTGGGGAGTATCACTGTGTTCCTAAATCTGTATATATGAAATACATGAAACTTATATAACTTTAATTTAAAAAAAAAAGCAAATTGGGTATAGAAGGAATATTCCTCAACACGATCATGGCAAAATACTACAAACCTACAGCCATTATCAAATTGAATGGGGAAAAGTTGGAAGCATGTCCACTAAGATCAGAAACCAGACAAGGATGTCTGTTTTCACAACTGCTATTTAATACAGTTCTGGAAGTTTTAGCCAGAACATTATCAGAAAGATCACTTGAAATTCCGTTTCCCATCAGAAGTGGATTCATGTGACAGTACTCATTTGGGAAGTCAGAAACAGGACAGATACCTTCATGGAACAGAGGGAATTCCGTATTGAACCTGAACTCTTGTTTAGGAGTGTATGTGAAGTCATGGCTACACATTCTAAGACAAGGAATCTAGGTGTGGCCAAAATTATTCCTTAGGGGGTAACAACAAGAGCCTGGAGTCCAACACAAGGCTTTGTGGATTTGTGTCCTCATTCCAGTCCTTGCTAAGTACATGTCCTTGGGCACATTATTGAACTGTGCCTCAATTTTCTCATCTGAGAACTCAAGCTGCTAAGTTTCACTGTGAGAGGAAATGAGTTAACTACATGGGTGAGTGTTTAGAAAAGTACCCAGCAGGCAGTATGTGTGAGGAGACTTCAGGAAGTGCTTAGAAAAATGAGATTAGTTTAGTTTGGTTAAAAAAATTGAAATCTGTGAACAGATTATTTTTCACAATACTCCTTTCCCACAAATTTTTTGAAAACCTCTTGTATTAACAAGCGCTTAGTATTATCAACCTGAATGGGTTAATAAGGTAAGATCCAGAAGTGTGGTTGCAGCGTGATGTCCAAGCAGATGGTGACTGTCACTGTGTTCTGGGTTAGCTGTGGGCTGCAATGACAGGAAGTCCCACTGTGTGGGAGCTTACAGTTATGGTTGGCAGCACAAGTGGGACATTTGCTTTTAACTTACTTCAAGATAAAAAGCTGTCCAATTGTCTTAGCAATCAGATTGAGCTGCCGACAGTACATGAAATCAGCTGTGTAAACTGTTAGGCACGTTCTGCACCGGCGGAGCTGTCACACACGCTAAAGGTTTACTTGGGGGTGGGCCTGCAACTCCACGTCCTGCTCTCTGTGCATCCACTTGTAGACTTGGTGTGCAGCCAGTGTTAATGAACCAGCTCACAGGAAGGCTTGGGCTACCACAACGCTGGACCAGATGACCACTGACAGCAGCCTTCAGCACTTTCTCTTGTCTTTAGGTTGGATGAATACTGTCTGCCTCCTTCCTTTCTTACAAGGATGTTCATTAAAACTGCCAAGTGCTTGAACACCTCTACAAAGTGCTTTTTTGTTACCTTATTACATTTGATATTTCACCGATCTTTTGAAAGATGTAGGTCATGAATATTAAAATCCATTTTGCATATTCTATGTTGTTTTTTTATCATGATGAGAGAATATTCATTATCAGAGATTTGTGCTTTTCTAAAGGTTGTGTTTAAGGTTTTCCCACAGTGTGCTTTGTTAGCCTTAACCAAAGCGTGGGTGGCAATAGGTCAACATGGGTTATTAAAAGTCTGCTTTTTCAGACAAATGGCTGTGATAGCCAGCTCCACAACCAGCTCCTTCCTTTCCCTCTAAAGCTGAAAGCACTTTTAAACAAATTAAATGGAAAATATGTAGATTTCTTTAAATGAGCCAGATAATTATTATGTCTTATTCAATCAAATAGGCCATCCCTTTTGTATGAAATTATATATTTTGACCCTAATTACTAACACCAGTTTGATTCAGAAATAGTTGAGATTACTCATGCCTCCATGTTCTTTTCCCCAGGAGCTTTCTCTGCCCACAGTGACTGCAGCCCTTCTCACTCTTGCCTCCTTAATCAAATGCCTCCTCCTATATCAAGACTCAATCCAAACTTTTCCTCTAAGAAACTTACCGGGATAGCATAAATGCTTTTCCTGGACAGCTTCATGATGCCCTGTGCTAGTCCTTACATAAACTTTACTGCATTTAATTATCTTAATTCTTTTTTTTTTCCAACTAGATCTTGTTTGCCCCTAATGTACAGTTCACATGGCTGCTCTTATAAGAATGAAATGCCTTAAACTGCTAGGAACAGAGACCAAAAATCTCCACAACTTAGGACAAAAGTCAATTTTCTCTCTAGAATAAATCTGGTGGACAATGGTCTGATGGTAGTTGGTGGTAGTTAGTCTGGTAACAGGTGGTCTGGTGGCAGTAGTTGGTTTATAGGTGGTCTGGTGGTAGTCTGGAGATAGTCTGTGCGTGGCAGTTGGTCTGGTGGCAGTAGTTGGTTTATAGGTGGTCTGGTGGTAGCTGATCTGATGGTAATTGGTATGGTGCTGGTAGTATGGTGATAGTCACCACCATGATCAGAATCCCAGGTTCTCTCCTCCTTTCTGTCCCACCACCTTTAGTTTATGGCTATTTTCTCAAGAACACATCAACCTTCATTTCATAGTCTAAGAAAGAAGAGGAAGATATGATGGTTGGTAGAGTTTGCACCAGCTATTTTTTATTCTTATGTTTAAGGGATTTAATAGGCATACAGTCTAGCCTTCTGCTTACCCTTGATTGGCCAGAAATAAGGCAGTCACTACTTCTGGCTGCAAAAGAGGCTGGGAAGTAAGGTGCTATAGGTTGACACTTTACCACTTACTACTTCAAACAATTTACTACTCTATAAGGAAGAAGGAAAGACATGCTGATGAGGCACTGGGGTAGCAACCTCTCCCATGGCAGTGTGTAACTCTTACAGGTGAAAATAAGGAGTATCTTGTAGAACCATAGACCTTGTGTTGTATGTCAGCACAGCCAATTATTGTATCCAACTCATTCACAAAATTGGGAACTAACTGAGAAAAAAGTCCCAAAGTGCTACTTGGTTAAATTCATTAGGTTTAGTACCTGGTTAATAACTGATTTTTATTAAACTTTAGTAGCTTTTTTCAAACTAGCAGTATGTATTGTGATGATTTATCTTTTTTCTAATTTTCTATCTATACAGGAGAGATAATGACAAAACCTACCTGGAAGGTTGCTCTTAGGATAAAATGAATTCATAATGTAAACTGCTTACCATAGTTCCAGATATATGTTAGGTTCTTACTAAATTTTGCTCTTCACTGTAGTAATCCTGATTGTAATTGCTACTGTATATGGAAGGTTTACTGGGTTTCAGTCACTGTGGGTGAGGCTGTGCAAATATTAACTTTACAGTGCCTTGAGGTTGAAGATTTTATCCTTAGCGAATAAATGAGAAGATCAAGGAATTACATGGTCACCTAGCCGACACACCCTTAGTGCTACAGTGTTCCAAGTTCTTAGTCCTCTGGAGAGAGTATTTGTAACAAGCCTCCCATCTCTGTTTTTCTGATAAGAAAACTGGGGCCTAGAGAGCTTAACTCGCTTGTCCAAGGCCAAATGTCTGGTACCTGACAACTCCAAGTGTGAGCCTGGCAGGTCTGACTGCAGGATTCCGCTCAGAGCTGCATGAGCCAGGCCTGGCGTCCAGGTGTCTCTGACACCAGACTCAGTTCCCTTCTCGCTGTGTGCTTTCAACTCTTCTCTGTCCATTTTGTAACTTTCCTGTCTCCTTCCTTTCCTTTCCTCTTGTGATGCTTTTCAGACTTACTGCAATCTTACATCTAAACTATGTGAACTAAAATCATTCAAGTACCTAAAGTGTGTATTGACACATAAAGTGATGTGTTTGTGTACTCTTGGTGAACTGTTTAAATCAACAAAGCAGTCAAGCCCATGACTCCACTGTGACGCATTACAGAATATACTTATGGACAGGGCTTGGTGGTCATCTAGCCTGGGTGTGTTCTGTCTGGACCACATCATGGTTCTGCTGAGAGGGACTCTCCTTTGAGGCTCTAGAGAAAGAGGCCACTCCCATCCAATGGGAAGATGGACAGCCAGTGCTTCACACCTGCTGCTTGTGTGTGTGTGAACTGCCGCCATGCAGGGTCTTCCTGTGTACCCCCTCGTTCCCCACGGTGTACACATTTATCAAAATATGCTAGGTAGCAGTTCATATATTGACCTTTAAATTGCCTGATACTCTTTCTTGGGGGGGGCCCCTGCGGGCGGCGGCACCCCCTCCTCCTCGGCCTCCCCAGGGTCCATCGGGGGAATCTCGCCCCGCCCGTCGAGGGCCCCGGTTCTCTTCGCTGCGCCCCGCCTCGTCCCCAGCCCCCCGGCTTCCAGGCTCCTACCTCTTTTTTTTTTTTTTTTCAGACTTTATCAGCAGAAAAGTTTTATTCCTCTTAAGGACAAACAATTCAACCTCATCCAAGGCCTGAACTTTACAGACACAGACAGCCATGTAAAGCATTAGATATTAAGGAACAAGACATACGATGGGGAGGGAGGGATGTTTCGCCACCTGAAGCTTATACCAAACTCGGCCACGTCCACAGCCGAGCTCTGCTAGCGCCTGATGTGGTGGGGGGAGGAGCAGGACCCAGGGAGGAGAGCCATGTCTCCCGGGTGCCGAAGCGTCTGGACCGTGTGGGCAGGGGTGGGCTTTCACGCTGACGGGCAGGGGCCACGGCGCAGGCCTCCAGGGCATTAGGCCGCCTTGCACAGGGCCACGGCGGAGAAGCGCACCTCTCCTTGCTCACGCTCAGTGAATTCCCTGCACACCTTGGCAGCATCCTGCAGCAGGGAGTCCTCTGAGCTGGCGCCGTGGTTCACCGGGAAAGGCATTCGCCCATCAAGTTCATAGAGGTGGCCGTCCACGTTGTTAAACAGGATGAAATGAAAGTTCACTTTGTCATCTACCCGACATTGGCCTTCCTGTGCCACAGCCACATTGCCAACAGTGATTACCATAGATAATGTATGGATATTGTCTCTAAATCAAACACGTTTCGTTTAGTTCACTTTTATGTCATTTTAAAAGACATAAAGATAAAATGTGTTAAAATTCAAATGGTTAATGTGAATGGTAGTTGAACAGCGAGACAACTGAACATACTAGGCTGAGCAGGAATGTTCCCTTGAATACACTCAGCTGCATGTTGAACAGTTGAAAGTTTGCAAAGGCATTTAACTTGTCTTCCTAGTCCCTTCTGTAGCTGGAACAGAATGCTACAGGCTGAAAGAGGGCATCAGATGGCAGGAGAACGTGAGCGGTGGGTGCTGGGGCACTGGGGTGTAAGCCCCTGCTTAGGACATCTCTTACCAAAGTGACATTATGAGTCCCAGCTGCCCTGCTTCCTACTGAGCCCCCCACTAATGCTCTTGGGAAAGCAGTAGATTACAGCTCAAATATTTGGGTCCCTGCCATCCATATGGGAGACCTGGATGAAATTCCTGGCTCCTAGGGCCTGTCCTGGCCCTAGATGCTGCAGCCATTTGGGGAGTAAACCAGTGGATGGAAGATCTCTGTCTCTGCTACTCTGCCTCTCAAGTAATAAATAAATAAATAAATATTTTTAAAAAGAGCACATGGGAGGGAAAGGCAAAGGGACAGAAGGCCAAACTCCCCTGTTTTGTGATTAACCCACTTCCAAGATGCTATCTTTAGTCCTTTCATGAAGGTGATGTCCCATGACCTCATCAGTGCTTAATGACACCGTGGCAGCTAAGTTTCAAGATGACGTTTGGAGGGGACAGCCAAATGATAGCATGTGATTTACCAAAAATCCATTGAAAAATAAAATGTTAAGGAAAGTTGATTTGATTCAGAAAATTTAGGGATGTACTTTCCAAGTTTTAGATTTTGAATACTATACATTTTTGAAACCCACAAAATGTGATTCTAAATGCATATTTTGAGTGGATTTTTGGAAAAGTTGCATGAAAGTCAAAATTGGCAGAGATATGAATATCTACCTTGACTGAAGAAAATAACAATTTCATATGTAATCTGACAGCATTCTTATGCTGCTGCTTGAAGAAAAATTAATGTCATGTAAGAATTTTGTCTTAGAAAACACGGCGTTTATAATAGTAAATGTTACCGACACAACCCATCTGTGTGTGCCGGTCTAAATTGCTTTCTTTTGTGGAACTGGTGAGAGAGCTCCTTTTGGACTGGTTTGAGGTTGTTTGGCAACCCTCAGAGATGTGGCAGTTGTCACATTCCTCTAGTGGCATTGCTTGCTGTAAAAGAAAACAAGGAATCCAACCAAAATAACACGATTCCCCTTTGACAGAAAGCTGGAAAGGCAGAGAGGTTCTCTGTGCTGCTCTGCACGCACACGCACATGCACACGCACGCATGTACACTCTTTGTGCTGTATTTTTCAGTTGTCACAATTGCTTTTCTTCACTATACTGCACCGTACACCTCTGTAGCCAAGCACAATTTATGTTGCCAAGACAGATGCTGTAAAATGAAGCTGAATACGGCAGGCGTTGAAAGAGTTGTGTGTTTGCAAATGATTACCTGTCATAACATGTTTCTCAATTTCCTTTTTTTTCCCTAAATTATCATAAAGAACACAATATTAGAATGGAAATTGTGCTTCTTATTCTTAGAAGTTATAATTTTAATGAGGGACCTAGAAACACTTGATGAATTTTGGAGTATAAGAACTGAATCCTATGAGCCGGCATCGTGGCAAAGCAGGCTAAGCCCCTGCCTGCAATACCAGCGTCCCATATGGACACCGCTTCGTGTCCCAGCTAGTCCACTTCTGATCCAGCTTGAGAAAGGAATGGAAGATGACCCAAATATTGGGTCCCTATCACCCACATGGGAGGCCCTGAAAAAGTTCTTGTCTTTGGTCGGGCCCATCCACAGTCATGACACCCATTTTGGAAAGTGAACCAGCAGGTGGAAGATCTCTTTCTCTGTCTCTCTGTAACTCTACCTTTCAAATAAACAAATAAATTTTTAAATTAATCATAATTAATCTCAAACTGAAAGCTCAGGATCTTATCATCAAGAACAATGCTAATATTCCTATCACTGATCCAACTGAACTGTGTTCACAGAATTACGGAGTGACTTAGACTCACTCAGATTTCCAAGTCTTTCCCCAAGATATCTTACAGAGTTTCTTTATAATAAGTTAAGTCATTGGTGAAATTAACTGGTAAAAGACAGAATAGACTTCCCTACATTTGGATATATCTCTGAAGCAGCATGTATTTGAAATCCTGGCAGATTCATGCCTAAAAGAACTCACAGTAGGCCTTCAGGGATTTTCTCATCTTTGAAGTGCATCTCTTTGCAGCCAATGGTCCTTAGAAATATGTCATGTGATTGCTCTGCGTAGGTCTGGGACCGTTGGTACATTTTATACTGCGGTTCTCTGTGACAGGTGCACATTTCTTCTCCATTGGGCCTGTCTTCTCTGAGTGTGAGTCCAAATCTGGGGTGGGAGAATTGTTTGTCATTCCTAGTGCTGGTTCTAGGTAGACAGACCAACACAGGCTGTGAGTGACGACCACTGTGGCACTATGGAGAGCACTACCGTGTGACTACCATACCGGAACATCAGCTCTCTTTGTCCCGCAGTAGGCATGTTTCTGCATTTACCTGTTGTCTGTTACTTCTGCCTCCACTTACCTTTTGGAAATGCAGGCACTTCACTTCCTAATGGATTGTGCAGTTCTTTGTAAATTCCCCCAGACATCTTGCGTTAAGAGAACATTTTGTAATTTTGTAGACATTTTACTCTTAAAAAATATTTATGTCCAGTTTCATTCCACAAAGGACTTAAGATGACAATGGGGTGAATAGTTAAGGGGAATTATTGTGTATGCCAAGAAAACACCACTTATACTGCCACAGGCACTGTGGGTTGAACTTGGCTTTGGCTCCTCACCCCCACCCCCCAAAAATGTGACACTAAAAGGATCAATATGTATACAAATAAAAGCATTTTTTCCATTGTTGCATCACATCAAGTCTCAGTACTTTAAATGTCTCTTGCAAGCTCGTGGCCCACCCCTGTGAGTCAAGGAAGTACTGAAGGTATCATTCATCTCAGCCCTCACTGTCTCTTCTTTGGTTGCCTTGTAGTCGCCTCTGAAGTTCTGAAAACTTAGCTTTCTTTGTCCTCGTGGTCTTCTTGCTTGAATGGGCAAGTGCAGTTCTCCTATGGTGGCGTCCCGCAGGTCACCAACGTGCTGTCTGTTTTCCCTCTATGCATAGTTCCTCCTCCAAGTTCTCTGCCTTCCCTGCCCCTACTTTTTCTTGTAAGGTGTTAATCCTTCCAGTGTGTGTTCATTTAAGAGACTCAATATTTTCAATTTGAGACTTTTCAACACCTGTAAATCTCTCCATCATGATCACATTTCTTTCTACTCCTTGGACATATGAGGCATGGTTGTAAATAGTAGCTAAAAATGCTTGCCTGCTAATTTCATTATCTCTATTATTTCTGAATCCTTTTCAATTGATTTCTACAGGTTATGGTTCATATTCTTCTGCTTCTTTGAATCCTTGGTAATTGTTCTATTGAGTTCCAGATGTCATAAATTCTGTCTTGTTAGCTGATGTGTTTCGTAGTACTCCATTAACAGATACTTGACTGTATCCAGGCAGACAGTTAAGTACTTGTGATTGGTCTGATCCTTCTGAGATTTCTAATGAGCCTTGCTGGTGGGTCTGGCCAAGCCATTCTTCCTCAGGTAGTCTACCTCACTGTGGTGGCCTTGTCTTCTCAGATGCCTGCTGTGTGACAAAGTCTCTGAGGCTATCTGGTAGGAATGCAAACTATCCCAACCCTCTGCTAGCTTTGGAAATTGTCAAAACCCTTCATGTACTGAGTATTCACCAAGGACTCAAGGAAACTTCTGTAAGTTTCTAGAACTTCTTCTTTACAGCTCACTTTTCTTAAGCACTTTGACCTGCAAATTCTAGCCCTCCTGGTCTCCCTGGACTTGATTTCTGTCTTCCCATTTCATTATGACGCCAGGCTTTGTTGGTCCCCAGTTCTCCACTGCCTCTCCAGCTATAGTCTCAGTGCCTACTAGTTAGCTGGACCAGCCCTTTCTTACTGGAGTCCCAGTCCTGTACTACCCACGGTCCAGTGTCAGTGCTGTGGGGTAAATGTTTGTCTCTTGAAAACTGTAGAAATGTAGTCACAATATTGAGATGGGGACTTTAAGAGGTGATTAGGCTGTGAGAGGTTCATCCTCACAAATGGATTGTTTATAAAAGGGTAAGTTTATGCCTCTCATTTCTCTCTCCCTCTCTCTCCTCTTCTCTCCCCTCAGTCTTCTGCCATGTGATGCTTTCCACCATGTTAGGGTGCAGCAGGTAGACCCTGGCCTTGAAATTGAATCTCTCAGTCTACAGAACTAGAGTCTGAAAGTTTGATCTCATTTAAATTATGCATCTGGGCCAGCACTGTTGCTCAATAGGCTAATTCTCCACCTAGCGGTGCCGGCACACCGGGTTCTAGTCCCAGTCAGGGCACCGGATTCTGTCCCGGTTGCCCCTCTTCCAGGCCAGCTTTCTGCTGTGGCCAGGGAGTGCAGTGGAGGATGGCCCAAGTGCTTGGGCCCTGCACCCGCATGGGAGACCAGGAGAAGCACCTGGCTCCTGCCTTCGGATCAGTGTGGTGCTCCGGCTGCAGCACACTGGCCATGGAGGCCATTGGGAGGTGAACCAAAGGCAAAAGGAAGACCTTTCTCTCTCTCTCTCTCACTGTCCACTCTGCCTGTCAAAAAATAATAAAAATAAAAAATTAAATTATGATTCTGAGCATTCTGACATAGCAGCGCAATATGGACTAAGGCAATGAGAAGACAGTTATTTTTCTCTCTGGCTTTTAGTTTTTTATTGTGGATGGGCAGAGTCTTTGAAATCCACCCACGAAGAACTGGAAGTCTCAGGTATAGTTTTTGATTATTCGCCTGTTTTCTGTAATCCCTCCAACTTTCCTCTGTAATAGATACTAGTATTTTCATCATTTTACAAATAAGCTCACTGACCCTGAAAGTTTGAGTGATTTTCCCAAGACTATTGATCTGGGAGCTGGTAAGTCAAGATTCCATCCAATTTTGCTTTATTTCAAAGCCTTTGCAACATGATACTATTCTTAGGTATTCCCAGTCAGATTCCCAAATTAATTGGAAATAAAATTATTCATTAAAACATAGCTCACTTGAAGGTGAGAACTTGTAGAGAGTAATTGTTCTTTGATATTGATGTTCCTGGATTTTTCTTGGAATAGGTTGAGTGTTACTTTTAAAAATCGCATCAGAAATGAAGTACTTCATAGAGAAACCTTTTCTGTATCCATTTTCACTCTCTCCTCTTGTCTGTCCACTGTCCTACCTACTAGATTCGTAATGTTATATTTTAACTGTTATGTATTCAAAGTAGATCTTTTAACAAATATCAATGTGATTTCTTTCTTTTGAAGTCATCTGTGTCATTACATGAAGTAGCCACCTTACATTTGACATTCAGGGAAGTAACTGTAGACAACATGCTCAAGTACTTGCTTTGTGACTTGGAATGAATTCCCTGAAGTAATGAGAACATAAATGATTGGGGCCTTTTCACTTAGGGTTCGTGGTGTTAAAGGTCAAATCAACAGTGCAGTTGGTCATGGTGGTGCTGGAGAAGACAAAGGCAACACTGAGCTCTTCACAGATGTCTTCCTAGGTCATGTTCTGGACACTCTTATCAGATGCAGCCCTCACTAAGGAGTAAGAAATCTCATGCCTGGGAAAGCTAATTACCTTTCCCCAAATTACAGAGCTGCTAAATTCTAGAGTCTGAATTTAAACCCATAGCTGATGGCTCAGAAGTCAAAACATGTTGCTTACTAGTGTGTTATCTACATCAATAAATAAATGAGGGAGCATTTACATAAGACAGAGGTTAGCTACTCAGAGTTCATGCAGGCTGATTCCAAAAGAATTGAATACTTGAAAAACACATATAACTAAGTAGCTGGGTTATATCTGAACAGCAAATATGCAACAAATAGTAGAGTTATTCATAAGTGAATCCTACCAACAGGAAAGTAGAGGTTTGGACTACATATTCCTGTTACTGAATGAGATGCACTTGAGTACTTCCAAGTGTTTATGGAGATGAAATTAAAGGATAAATTTATTTTAGTGCAAACAAATGAAATCACTGCACACTTTTTATTTTTTACATAATAGGAACTACCCATGAAATCTTTGAAAACCTACAATGTGCATGGATTTCCATTTTTTTGTTACCAAAATAAGCTCCTCCTCCTCCTCCTCCTCCTCCTCCTCCTCCTCCTCCTCCTCCTCCTCCTCCTCCTCCTCCTCCTCCTCCTCCTCCTCCTCCTCCTCTTCTTCTTCTTCTTCTTCTTCTTCTTCTTCTTCTTCTCCTCCTCCTCCTCCTCCTCCTCCTCCTCCTCCTCCTCCTCCTCCTCCTCCTCCTCCTTCTCCTTCTTCTTCTTCTTCTTTTTAACAGGCAGAGTGGACAGTGAGAGAGACAGAGAGAGAGAAAGGTCTTCATTTTCCTTTGGTTCACCCCCCCCCCCAAAGTGGCCGCTACAGCCAGTGCACCGCGCTGATCCGAAGGCAGGAGCCAGGTGCTTCTCCTGGTCTCCCATGCGGGTGCAGGGCCCAACACTTGGGCCATCCTCCACTGCACTCCCTGGCCACAGCAGAGAGCTGGACTGGAAGAGGAGTAACCAGGACAGAATCCGGTGCCCCGACCGGGACTAGAACCCGGTGTTCCGGCACCACAGGTGGAGGATTAGCCTATTGAGCCACAGCACCGGCCAAAATAAGCTTTTCATTCCATTTTTTCACAAACAGTTTTGAAGTAGGTGTATATGTAAAATGTGGTATAGCTCCGTTACATTGTGACCTCCTTGGACCATAGCAGTCTCTCTTAGGGACAGTGACTGAGGACCCTGATACTATTAGATAAGCAATTTTTTTTTCATTTATTTAACAGCTACTTTGGGTTCCATATCAGCCTTTCCCATATACAGCTGAAAGATTAGTTGAGGATATCAGACAAGTCCAAATCGTATTGCAGCCAGGAAGTGCCAAGGGGGCTAGGTAGAGGATGAGCACCAGGGCCAGTTGCCCTAGGCTTCCAGGGAGACAGCCATCTGACCTGGGCTTTGGGATGGGGTAGCATGCTCTGTAATTTTGTATAATATAAATACACAACCTCCCACTTTGTCATTGGTCTCATTCATCATAATACAAGTTTCATTTTAGTCTTCAAATAAATTGATTCCATGTCCCATAGAGTGCCTTTCCTTTGCGATCAGAAATGATTTGTGATGTCAGTAGAGGCCTGAACATCCCCTTCCACTACCACTTCCTTGCTTCTGCCTCCCACCTCCTGTCTCCAGATGCTGCAGTTGGTTACACCCATCATTGGCCTGGGGACGACGGGCAGAGTAAGGAGAGAGATATCCTTAGGACCCTAGCAGACTTTGTTAAGGAAAGATCCCAACTCTGCTTTTTTTTTAAAAATATTTTGAATGTCAATAAGTTATTAAGAAGTACTTTTTCTCTCTGTGCTTCAGTCAATCCATGGGAATCAATAAATATTAGTTCACCATATGAAGCATATCCCCGCCTCCCAACTCACTTAGTAGCTCAAGTCCTTGATTAATGTTCTCTTTCAGTTAGGACAATAGATTTGGAATACAAATAAAAAATATTGGTACCTTTAATTGACAATATTTTATAATTCCTAAATCAAGTAGTGTATTTTATGAAGTAGGTGAAATTCCTTATGCTTACAGTATTGTTGCCGACATGCCATCAGTAAGGTAGGGTGCACTGTAAGTTTTTTTCCAGTTATGGAAATAGGTTTTTGTTACAATAACATGTATATTTCTTATTAAAGGTACTAGCAATAATTGAGTTGTCAGTTTCAGCATGAATATTTCTTATTAAAAGTTGGTATTTTTTCTCATGTAAAAATTGCTCTATTGTAATAATGGGTTCTAATCTTGGGTTTTTAAAAGCACTAGTGTAGGGTCATTATTGTAATTACTTACTAGGAGAATGAGCTGACGTCTACTCTTTCTTTTTGGCACTCCCTGCCTCCATCAAAAACTTCTTCCAATCAATTCTCAATGCTGCTGTCAACCTTTCTTCTCACCTATCGCTTTGATCTCAGAGTAGCTTTCACTCTAAAGAGAAGCCGGTCTTAATCTTCACTCTTGGCTTCAAAGCTGTTAGCTCGATCGCCCAAGATTTTGCAACTTTCTTCTGCCTTCATTTATTCTTACTCAGACAACCTAGTTCTGTAAATTCCATGTCCTTGAAGTGTCTGGGCCCCTTCACTCCCCTGTCTTTGCAAACTTCTCCTGGATACCCCACTGCCTCTGAACTGTTCTTTGCTTGTGTCTGGACAAAACTCAAGTCTTTCTCTCTAATCTGTAAATTACAAAACAAGGAAACAACAAACAACACAGAAACACCTACATTATCCAGCTAATAAGTGATTTAGAGATTATTCCATTAACCCAAGTTCTGGGACTCCCTTTGCTACCCCAAATCTAATCTTGCTTTACAGAGACATGAGTAAAAATAATCCTATTCACACTGTGTACAAGGCTACTTTGAAAGTTCATGTAAAATGCAATTAAGTGAGAAGTTTGTGGGATGGGAGTTTGACCTAGCAATTGAGAAAGCAGTTGGAACATCTGCATTAAAGTGCCTGGATTCAAGACCTGGCTCTGTTGCCTGTCCCAGCTTCCTGCTGATCCACACCCTGGGAGACAGCAGGTGATGGCTCAAGTATTTGTGCTCTTGTCACCCACATGAGAGACTTGGATAAAGTTCCTGTCTCCCTGCTTCAGCCTAGCTGAACCATAGATGTTGAGGGCATCTGGGGAGTGAACCAGTGGATAGGAGCTAGCTTTCTCTCTCTCTTTTTCAAACTTTTATTAATAAATATAAATTTCCAAAGTACAGTTTATGGAGTACAATGGCTTTTCCCCCCCCCCATAACATCCCTCCCACCTGCAACCCTCCCATCTCTCTGCTCCCTCTCCCATCCCATTCACATCAAGATTCATTTTCAATTATCTTTATATACAGAAGATCAATTTAGAATATACTAAGTAAAGATTTCAACAGTTTGTACCCACACAGAAACACAAAGTGTAAAGTACTGTTTGAGTACTCTCTCTGCGCTTGTTCACTCTTGCTCTCAAATAAGTACATAAAATGTTTAAAATCTGTGCTTGAATCCATGCAACCCATGTGGGAGACTGGGATGGAATTTCTGTCTCCTGTTTGGACTGGTCCAGACCTGGTTGTTGCAGCTGTTTAAGGAGTAAACCAGTAGGTGGAAGATCTCTCCCTCTTATCATTCTCTCCCCCCGACCCCCCGTCATTCTACCTTTCACTCTTTCAAATGAATTAATGTTTTAAAACTACATTTAAAGATTAATTTGGGTACAAACAAAATTCAAACCCACGCATATGAGGGGTCTTCAAAAAGTTCATGAAAGATACATACTATAAGATAATATGAATATATTTCAAAGATATTTTATGCCAAATTAAAGCTTATCTTTGAATTCCGTTTTCCATAAGCTTTTGGCAGTCTCCTCACACATGTGCTCCAGTGTTCTGAACCTCTTCCCTGAGTGCATCTGAGCTGAGATTCCTTGTCAGCACTTCTTCACACGCTGTCTTAGGCAGTTTGCCTCCTTCCCCAGTTCATATTCTCATGTAAAATGGTGACGATGCCCACCTTACAGGCTTTTGTAAATGTCCAATAGGATAATATATGCTACGGAACTCACTCACACCAGCCTGCAAACCTGCTGTAACACCTGGAAATTACTTGTTGGCGCCTAAAGAGAGAGAGAGAGAGAGAGAGAGAGAGAGAGAGAGAGAGAGAGAGACTCTCCCTGTTTCTTTATACTGATCATCTAATATGTGGTCTCTTCCTCTTATTACTAAAAATGCAAAAAAAAAAAATAATCTGCACTCCTCATGTTTCCTTCATCACCTCTGATTTCAGTCAGGCACTCACACCTGCCACTTTTCTCAAGGCTTTCAAAGATCCTCATGCTCCCACATGCAGCGGTCATTTTCCTCCATGACTTCCAGAACACCCAAGTCCTTCTGACTGTGCACACCTGGGCCAGAGCGCCCAGGCTGCTCTCCTGACTTCTC